>NC_087513.1:57906464-58531464 GCF_963921805.1 Phalacrocorax carbo | reverse complement strand
CAGCTCAACAGCTGCATTGGAGAGAAATGCTCCCCATGGAAGGAAAAAGCATTAAAGCATCTCGTATTTCTACAGCATTTCTGAGTCCTAAAGGTGTTTAAAAACAGCAGTTACACACACGCAATACTCACTCCAGCAGTTTTTGCTGCAGAAGAAAAATTTCCCCAACACTAAAATTTTAGAATGCAGACACTGCCCATTTCTTGAAAGATGCCACAATCAGTAGCCTCACCTATGCTGAATGTGCTTCTCCTTTTCAGCTGGTTGGACCCAAAAAAGTAACGAGCATTCACTGCTCCTCCTCACTCAATCAGCAGCCAAAATCTCAGTGTAATAATTTGGCGGCGGGGGGGAGGAATAGCTGAAACTACTGCTGGATCCAACAGGCGTGTGAGAAAAGCTGCTCTGCAGCATTTCCGAGATGGTCCCGACGGAACTATGTACCCCACTCATGCTGCCAAATAGGCTTTGCCACCTTCCCACGAGACAATTTGCCTTTACTCAGAAGGGGTCTCTATCCAAAAGGTATATCATGGAAGCAAGCAGACATGACCATAGTGATTGAGGGTGGGATGGAAAAGGAGGCCGTTGCAACAGAAATGAAAAGTTAAAAAATAGCGAGAGGCAGATCACACTGCACATTTTCTATTTTCTAGCCACGTATACATATTTGAATTTCAGCACTTTTCTGCATTTAAACTTTTGTTTCAACACTATATGATTTATAAACTATAAAAAAAAGTACAGAGGAGCGTTCCGGTGTCATCCTATGCCAGCTCCTTAAAGCATGATGAATAATAATCCCTATGAATATCTAAAAAAAATTGTCATCTGGTCAAAATATTTTCATTTCATCATTGTCTTAACATCCAAGATTCAATTAGAGTATTGTGTGTGGGACAGCATGTTTCATTTGAGGCAGAAGAAAAACTAACTGCCTTTGCCCTGGATTCAGCTACAGACCCAAGAACCATCTGGTAGAAAATCAGCCAGAGCACTGTGCAGGCAGTATATTAGTCACGAGACGTAGGACTCTGAGAACAATGAAACCTAAATTTAAGGGACAGACAAGGGAAACTTAATTACTTGTTTAAGCTTCTTCACAGCTTTGGGGAATCTTTAACACTTTCAAACAGAAGAATTTAGCACCGGCGGGCACAAAGCACATCCTCGATTGATTTTTTTTAATGTTCTGCAAGCCCATTTTCACAACTATCTGCACTGGTCCATCAGCACAGCCTGCTTCTCCGATGTACGGCCACAGGATGTGTCCTATCGCCTTTGGTATGGAGTACCATCCAGAGCCACAGTACTGCAGATGCAGATTGCTGATCCTCCTCCAAACTCACGACTCTCTGAAGAAAACATTTTGTCTGACCCCACAACCTGACTCAAACTCCTGCAGTACCCAGTAGCCCTCGCTGAAGGACAACGATCTCTTCCAGCTAATGGCACAAGCTATCCAGTCCTACTTCTGGTTAAGCATGTACACATACATAGTTGATACCTTAGTGAGTGCTTAGATCTGTAGAAAAAAAGGCATCCAAAATCAGATCCACTCAAAGAGCTTTCCTATACCACCACTGTACCCTTGGGGTTTAGGACAAGGATAAAGTTCTGGTGCTGCTGAAATTAAGATTTGCAAATAAGCACCATGGGAAGTGCAGAAAACACAGATGTTCAGTCTCAAATCACTATTATCTGCGCTTTTCCTGAAGCTTTCAGCTGGAAACCAGGAAGGTTGAGGTTTATTCTCTTCTTATTCTCTTATGGTTTATTCTCTTCCTTCCAAGATAAACAGGCTGTTTGGTGAAAAACTAACTTAAACAGGACCTGGCCCCTGTCAGCCTCCCAAGACTTGGACAGGCTTACAGCAGAGTTCCCTACACTCATTGCTGTTTGGACAGGTGGGAATAGAGCAGACGGGCAGAAGAGCCACTGGAGAAATCTACACCGACTCAGTCAGCATACATCCCTCTAATTCTTTTGTTTAGACTCATCAGGGAAGGAAATTCCTGAAGATGATGGCAATGTGCCGGGCACTGATTTTACCTGGTTTTACATTAATCATATGTAGCCTACAGAATACATCATCCTGATTGCGAATGTCCCTTCTCTGGAGCCAGTATCTCAATTTGAAATGCCTTCTCTTTCTGAACTGCACAGGGCTTTCTTGTCTCAGCGGTGACCTTGGCATCTTCCAGGATTACAGTCTTGCAGGAACACAGAACTGGAAAAGATCACCTAGATTATCAACTCTAGTCCTCTAATAACACAGGCAGTCACATTATATAATCTCTTCCATAAACTCTTCTTTCTCCATTTCCCAAACCTCCAAAGCCTGTGTAAAACCCTAGATGCAAATAGATGCAAGTTGCTTTGTCACACTAACCCCCAGGGGAACGCAATGCAGACATCCCCAAACCAGCAGCTTAGGTGTGGAAGCAGTATAACCATGTTCACAAGGTACCGCACCAAAGCTAATAAACCTTATCAAGCAGCAGAACTCTATCTCAGTTGCAGTGCTGGACAAACATAACTATATTACTTTTGGATTCAGGCTGCTACATATGCATGCCACACTATGGCACTGCAGGGACTTGCAGGCTGGGGAATCAGCTTACAGGCTACTAGCTTGAGGATCTTTGCATGAGCTGCATTTTACGATTTCCCAGGAGTTTCCTGATCCAGAGCAAGAATCCAAAACTGGTCTTTATATTAAGACAAAGTGTCTTTTACAATATTCACAGAAATTCACCCAGACCTGACCTCTAA
This sequence comes from Phalacrocorax carbo, assembly GCF_963921805.1. Taxonomy (NCBI): domain Eukaryota; kingdom Metazoa; phylum Chordata; class Aves; order Suliformes; family Phalacrocoracidae; genus Phalacrocorax; species Phalacrocorax carbo. The sequence goes on along the minus strand of NC_087513.1, from coordinate 58,528,689 downwards.
CGCACGTTCAAGAAAACCTTCCTGCACCCTCACAGCCAGTTTCCCAGAGGCTACCACATCTTAACCTCTCTTAGCACTGACCACATAGTACGTGCACCTTTCGCACACAGCAACTGCATGCTCTCCATCCCAACAGAGCTTCAGTTGATGGGTGACGTATTTATTTGCCATTCCTACCAAACAGGTTCCAGCCAAAGACCTACAGGCACAGCCAGACTTCCCCAGTAATAGCTGCTCCTGGCTTGGCACCAGAACAGAGCAGGGAGGCCATTTTCCTTGGATAGCCACTTGCTTTGCTGCTATCAAACGTATGCTTTGAAAATCACGCCATAATGACCATACTTTTCACCCACAGTAGCTACCTCTCATGCAAAAAAAAAATCCACCAAACAAATATTAGAAAGACATGGCGTGAGGAAGAGCACATTGCTAAGACCCAAGTTTGGCAGCAGAGTTGTGTTTCCAATCCCTTGGTGGTAAAGCTGATGAGTTCGGAGCCTAGAGGGAAAAATTATTCCAGTGAATGCAAAGGGAGGCTTTTAAGTGACAAAAAGGCAAGTGAAAGGCAGGTCAGGAAGAAAATCAACAAAAAAATATTTCAAAATGAGCTTGGCAAGCTTACTAGCACTATTCTTGCTTGTATGGTAGATAATTAGTAGGTCTAGGTACGATCTTCACTTTCACAGGGCTCTAGAGAAAGAAATCATTTCTAGTTGCAATAGGCAGCCAGCCCTCTCACAAACACTCAGCATGTACTCTGTACACGGCTGCGAGAAATGAGGAAATTATCTATACCCACTATAATCTGAGATCAGAGCGATGAATCCAGTGCTTTCCTACCAGAAGCCTAGCAACAGCATGGACCTCCCCTACCTTGGTCCCTCCTGCCTTTGATAGTTTCAGCTGTCTTTGAGCACAGGAGAAGGATGGTTGATAAATTGCTTGCTAGGGCTGCTGCCCCTTGCTTTCAACCTCTCTTGTAACAACAGACCTCCAACAAGGCAACATTCATACATGCAACTCTCAGAACACATCATGCTCTTTAGAAAATACTTGGAATGAAATGACTCTAGATTATATCTTATGACTCACAGTACACAGAGATTCATCTGCTCATAAATGAAAAAAAAAAAAATAGGGCTTTCTTATCCAGAAAAGGGTTGAGCACTTTTCCCACACTCAAACCACTCTGCTCCTGGGTGTCGCCAGCAGAACACCCGCTCCCATGTTGTCAGTGCAACACCTCCCTCTGAACAAAGACCCTCTTGCCTTCATGGCCCAAATTACCCCATGTCCCATCCAGAGAAATGATGACTAGGAGCCCTTTTGAGCAATTCAGGAGCCCGGACAGCTGTAGGCAAACAGGGATGAGCGAGAGGGGAGACAAAGGTAGATTTAGATGGTCCCCTACAAACAAAACGCTTCTCTGCAACACCAGAACTCCTATATGCACCTCCTATACATAAGGCAAAGTACCCACCTTGAGTTTCAACACTGATGATCAGATGCATGCACTTGAACCGCTTGAAACATCAGAAAGACTATCATATCATCTCTGCTTCAGAAAGACTTTATACAACTGCATCCTACACAATAGAAGTGTTAAGATAAATAGTCTCTCTTGATATTTAATGGCACAGCTAGTCTGCCGCCTTCACTTCCCTCACAATGCCAAGCATTAAGTCACCATGACAGATATTTTAAGTTTCCCACTCCCCAGCCCTCTGCAGCCCACAATCCCCTGCAGTCTACAAGGCCCTCATTTAAGAGTGTCCTACAACAAGTTTCACCCGAGGGAATACAGTTCAGCAAGCAGGAATGTCAGTCTGAACCAAGGCTACAGCACCACTTCATTTCAGAGACAGTATTATAATCAGGGACTGTGATGTTGCAAGTAGCCTGTACTTTCAGGTTCAGTATCCACACCATACTACAACTGCAGAGAAAGGTGCATTCTCCTTTTTCTTTTATTATTTGTCAAATGTGACAGCATTCAATATTGCACAATCTCTTCAAAGAAGATAATTCTGTAACGTGCACCCCCGGGGGTGGGGGAGAGAAACATTATGGTTGCTGTGGGAACCTTAATTCTGGATTTCAGGACTTGCATATTTAAAACCTCAAATTTAACATTGCATTAATGTAGCTTCATGCATTGAATTAAGGAATGACTCAGTACAAATCTCTATGCATCTACTGAAGTCCTGACGTTCCAAGGACAAGAGATGGAACAGAAAAAAAAAAACCAGCATGAGAAACAAGGAGGGAATGGGTGAGGAACTTGTGCACAGGGAAGCAAGAAACCCGCACAGCCAAGGCACTGCAAACCCCACACCAAACCAGATATGTCACTCGGGGCTCCTTGTTCTCACCGCTAAAGGTTATGTAGTCTGTCAGGATAAAAAGAGCTTAAAGCAGAAACACGAATGGGCATGGAGAAAAAGGTTCCTGAAAGTACCGAGGAAGGAGAAGATTCCCCGAAAGTAATAGGGTAGCCTGTACTGAGAAGGGAAAGATCATATCCAGATAGCACAAATTCACTAATTTTTTTTTAATTATCATGGCACAATGCCCAGATGATGCCCTTAAAAACCCCTTCAGCTCTTCAAACATTTAACACTTATTTTCCCCACTCCTCTGAAGTTTAACTGCAATGCAAGCGCAGCAACAGTGCCGCCCAAAGTTTAGGGTGCAGGCAGAAGCAGGAGCCCACAGAGGGGTACCTGTCTTCATCTGTCAGCAAGTGTCCCAAAGCAGAACCCTCTCTTAAGAATCCAGGACAGTGCTTCACCTTTTGGGCGAAAGCTGGTCTTCACGCAGGCTAACACCTCCGCTCTCTACTACAGTGCTCATGCACCCCTTGCCAGCAGGAGGGGGCGAGACAGCAGGGCAATGCTCCTTGGCTCCCACTCTTACCAGCATCCTCCCTGTTTCAGCTGGGTAAGGAACATCTCCATTGTTTACTGCTTATCTAAAATCAGCAGCAGCATGGCTGAGTTATTCTGCTCTGACCCCACCCACCAAACAAAGCACAAATCTTAGCTGAGCCATGGGGCCAGCCCAGCATTTCTCTCTAATAACTGGCACCCCAATTTGGGGTCCTGCACAGCAGGCTGCAGGGGGCCAGGGTGAGGAGAACGGAGAAGGTGGACGTGCCTGCCAGCAGGGCCTGCAGGATGAAACCAGGCAAGTGTGCATACCCCAGCACAGAATCAAGTTACCCTGCAACAAAGATAGTGTGTGTATGTGCAAAGGAGGGAAGTCAAATCCTTCTGCCCGGGTTCCAAGGCTCGCTTTGTTGCTAAAATAAACCAGTGTTTGTTCCTGGGAGTGATGGGGAGCTGGACTCTAAAATCAGCAGCAGTGACAGCCCCCACCTTCAAAGTTAGGAACAGATTTAAAAAAAAAAAGTAAAAATAAAAAACTTGGGAACTGATTACTCTTCACCTCACATATCTAGGTAAGGAACCCAAGGGCAAACTGCTGATCTCAAGGGTGCCCAGGAGCAGACAAAACTACACGTAGATGACTAACTGAGCAGCCTAACAGCTGACTGCTCCAGAGGAAATTCCAGTCCTTGCTCAAAGGCTGAAAATATACGTGCTTTTATATATACTTTTACTTTGCTTGCTGGATCTATATAACACTTTACACATGTTTTTCCTGACATTATTTTCCATATTCCACCAGAAACTCAAGTAACCATGCCACTTCTGGAAAAACAACCTTGCATCCAACTTTTCTTGAAACAGCTTCTCCCCCTACCCCCAAAGCCCTGAATTCCAAACCTATCTATTCGCTCCCTGCTCCTCTCTTAACCTTCACTGACTACAGATCCCATTCAGCAGCACTCCTCCAGTACCTGGGATGTCTCTCAGTAATTCCCAAACCCCATAAAGCAGAGGCACATGGGAACAGTCTTGTGCATGAATTTAAAAAAAAAAAAAAGAAAATATATATACAGGTCTCTCAGATGGCAGACAGTGAGCAGCATTAAACCAAAAATTTTGTCTCCGAGGCACCTGCCCAAAACTGTTCCCTCCAGAGGAACTTATAACGACAGGAAAAGCCTGCTCAATACCCGGCTAACAGTACTTTCCCTAAATATTATTTTTTACAAGGGAAAACTACAGCCCACTGTGTGTAGAGGCTGCAGAGAGCTAAGCCCAGCAGCGAGGGCCACTCACGTTAGTGCAGAGTCCTTCAGCTTTCCATTCCTTATATGTGCAAAGTGTGCAAGCCCTCACACACGCTTCTCTACTCACCCAGAGGTACATCATGTTAGCCTGGGTCGTTCGAACCCAGCAGTGAGATGATCCAGCAACGCAAGAGGCACTTCAGTAAGATTGTCGAGACCGAGGTTGATTGAGGGTGGGTGCGTTTTTTTGGTTGTTGTTTTTTTGTTTCTTTGGGGGTTTTTGTATTTTTTCAAAAAGAAAAAAAATCCAAACAGCTCAGTTTGAGGCTCAGACAGCGTCTCGCCTCCTCCACCCCCCTCCTCCAGCTCTGGCTGCTCTGCGCTCTTCTCTCGCACTTAATCTCTCCCTGGGAGTTCCCAGCCCCGTGTGTCTGTACTGGCGTGCACAGCACACACTCTGCATTCGCCTCCAGGGAATTTCTCTCTGTCATTCTGCTTCTAAAAACACAATCTCGGCCTCACAAGATTCTTGCAAGAGGCAGGGATGGGTGGGGTTAGTAATAAATGCAGCCCGGCTCCCAGCGCCAGAGCGTGCTTACTTTAGAAGAGGGATCTTTAGACATGAATGAGGCAGAGCGATATCCTCCAAGGTCACTGGGGGTGAGGACCCATTTCCCCCCACCCCGCTAATTACTTCTCCAGGAATCATCTGCAGATGTAGGAGCTGTGCATGGTGCCATAGGCAGGTTCTGCAAGTCTTCATCTGCCCCACTAGTTAACACCCAAAATTCAGTCACAATTCAGTAGCTGTGTTTAATCATTAACCACTGACAGGCACAGAGGAGCACAACTACAGGGATCCTGAAGCTAAGGAGAAAACCTGTGGTACGCCAGCCACTCTGGAGCTCCCGCAGGAGAAATAACCAGCATCAGCATGAGCTGGGAGAGAGAAATGACTCACAGATAAAGGGGTTAATCTGCTTTCGCAGGTGGCTCTGCATGAGTATTTTACAGACTCGCATATTTCTAAAGGGAAAGCAGCAGCTGGCTCCGGTTCCTCCAAGCCTATCGGGTTCCCACTTGCCCGGAGGCAGCTTCCCCCAAGTTTGACTGGGGCAAGCACCCTCTCGCAGCCTTGTGGTCCGATTTCAGGTTTGCAAAGCTCTGCTGGTGGGGCAGCAGCCCCAGCAAAGGCACACTGAGCAAAAGGCACTCTTGCCCCAGCTACCTCGACAAGCTCCAGCAAGCCCTTCACCGCACAAGCAAATCCTCATCCCATCCCCCATGCCACAGGACAAGTGTCATCTCTCATCTCATTAATCAGTTAAACCACTCTTCCAAACTAGGAAAACGGGTTTCTCGACCCCTTCCCTTCCCACCTCAAAATGAAGAATCAACTTCCCTCGCTGGGCTCCAAATGCTAAGTTAAAATTGGCCTCTTCTCAAACAGGGGAAAAAAATAAAACTTAAAAAAAAAAATCATGTTTTTGTGGAGGCACTGGTCTCCTTGGAAATGAGTTGTGCAGAAATATTTTTATCTCAGTGAAAGATACAGAAATGGTGTTCTTTAACGTATCACCTCTACTCCCTTTACTTATAGATTACTTAAATGCAATCCAGCGGGCTCAGAGCAAAGCAAGCAGCCGTGTGGCCTGCCGTGCTCCACCCACAACCAAGTCCTACCTACGTGAGGCAACAAACTGACATGCCTCCTGTTGCAGCGAGTGCAGACGTCCCAGGCATGCTCCGTCCTCCCCAGGCTCCCCTCGCCTTCAGCAAGCTGCAAACGCACCCCAGGCCAGGTTTGACCCAAGTATAGGTTTAAACACATGGGATGCCAATGGGCTTTAAGGAGATGCATGACTGTCCTTGCGGTCCTGCATAAAAAAAACCTAGAGAAAAGGCTTATCGTGGTGACCAGGATATAGCAGCCATGGGGACGTGTTCGTTACAGACAGGCAGGAAGCTGCTCAGCTTTCCAGCCAGGAAAACCCAAGCCCTGCTGCTCCAAAGAAGGAGCAGGAGCCCTGATTCAGGAAGCTCAGGTGTCACAGGGTTGTTCAACTGCAGCATCTCTTCAGACTCCCATCTGCTCTCACCTTTTGGCATGACAGGTCAGGCTGAGAAGGTGAAAAGCAATGTTCCTAAAAAAATCACTTACTGTACCAAAGCCTATGTACCACAGTCTCCAAAGAGCAAAGCATGCGATCTATAACATGTTCTCAGATGCTCCAAGAGGAGCAAAACACCTGCAACGCTGACATTTGCATCAAGGTTAGACACTCCAGTTAACATTTCAGCAGCAGGGTCGCACCAGTGGTAGCTACTAGTTCAGCCAGCCTGCAGATTCAGGCAGATGCTTCTGCACCAAATAACCTTGATGGCATTTTTAAGGTTTTCTTCTGATCCAGAATCCTGATCCAAAAATTATCTTCCTGTAACTTTAATGAAAGCTGAGATTCCTTGTATTCAGAGACAGTGAGAAGTCATGTGGACTAGGTGAGCAAACCCAAGTAAATCTTACTTCATGTGTATTTCCATAAAAAACTTGAAAAAGATGAATGCTCGAAACTAAGCTGAAAAGTGACCAACAAGCTGCAAATTTAAAAAAAAAAAAAGAAAAAAAAAAAAGAGAGAGAGAGTCTCCCTCTTCTTCCGCAGCTCTCTCACCATTTAGGCTACTCTTCCGCACAAGAGAGAAAAGTAAAGCTTTCAGGATGAGGCTGTTCTTTAATTTCAACTGGGACTTGTTACAAATCATCCCAGCAGCTCCACAGCTGGACGGGTCGCATTCAACCTCCAAAGCAAAACAAGACCTATGAACCCTCCAAATACCGGCTTGAAATTCATCTGCCACTGTTGCTACTAGGCCACCACCTCTCCATGGAAGGTACATGGGCAGATTACTGAGAGCAGACAACTGCTGGTGACGAAATACCCTCGTCCTGGAGCACTTTCGGATGAACTGCAAGAGCAGGTTTCTCGACACTCAATATTCTCAAGCAGCAAGAGGAGTACCCGATGGGTCAGGAAACAATGCTGTGGGAAGCCTCCAGAAGCATCGCCGCTCAGCTTCAACAGAGCTGCTGCTCAGAGGTTCAAACCAACACTAAGAATATGATGCGTCCACCCAAGACTATCCACAGCTGCATTGAGTACTGGTGGCAGTGAGGTAACCATGTTAGCCTCAGATTATAAGCAGGAAAAGATATTTACTTGGCCGATATAATTATGCGGGGAGAAAAAGAATCAGTTGAGCTATTAGGCCTTCTTTAAGCTTTTATTCAGATTATACAGATTTTCAACTACATTAGCTGGTATGTAAAAGATATCAATAGAAGATGTATTTTTTTCTTGAAAAATTATCCTGAGAAAACACAAAATATTTGTAAGTAGCAAGAGGACAACAGTATGTTAATGAGTCTAATTCCAGAAAAACAAAGACAGACATGACTAAGTCAGGCTTCTTGAAACAGGTAGTTAGGATTCCCTGCAAATGCTTTGTCTTAATCTTAACAATAGTGCTTTACAGAATATATGTCAGGGAACTTGGAAGGCTGCTGGGTGTGGAAATACACATGACATCTTAGGGATCTTTCCTGTCTCAGGAAGGATTAAAACCAGAAAGAAAAAGATTTTAAACTTAAGGCTAAGAGAAAGATGTTCAGAGAGCTACAGCCTAGTCAAACATTGGTCCCCTTCTCTGATGGGAGGCTGTTAAAGTGAAAGGGGAAGAAAGCATTCTGCAAAGGTATTAATGCTTGTTAAAGAGGTAAGGAAGGTGCTAGCAAGTAAAAAAATGGGAAAGAGAAAAAAAGGAGCACATAACCACCTATTTAATATTATATCAAGATACTTGGCAAAACAAGAGTCACTGGTAAAACAGAGAAAAAAAATCTACCTGCTTCTATACCAGTATCAAAAGCCTTAATTACATATAAGGAGGACCGTGGCTGCTCAGTTACATACATAAATTAAAACCAAAAATACTGCTCATATATAAGTTTCAAATAAACCAAATGCTTAAAAAATAATCTACAAAAAGTTCTAACCTATTTAGGAAAGATCTGAGTGGGCAAACAGGGAGTAGGTATGGCACAGTTTCAAACTGACATTATCTGTTCCTAGCCGATTGTGTCTCAGAGGCATATGATTTCAAATGCTCGTGGATTAACATTCTAGCAGATAAAGCTCAAGGCAGGGTACGAGCTGGTGTGTCTGCCACACACTACTGAAATCACATTAGATAGCACGCAGGATGAGTGGCTAGCTAAGCACCTCTTCATAACAGAGAAAAAAAACCTATCTGATCACCAGGAATTTCAAAGGGAGCGACACTTGCAGGAGGCGTTGGGGGGCTAATGCCAAAGAACACCCTCAAAATTTCTAAATTACAGAAAACAATTTCTTAGTTCAAGAAGTGTTACATTGAAAACGAGCAATTCAATATTAGATTCCATCTTGACAGAAAAGAGCAATCAATCATAAAAATAGAAATTAGCAGTAGCTTAGGTAAAAATGATTGTGACAATCACAATTGGGTATATGGAAGAAGAATAGAGACTAAACCAGCATATCTACAAACATACTTGAGTGGTACCAGAAGTACATTGGCATATTTTTCCTGGACAGACAGATTGCTTATTGGGCTTCCCTGTCACATCCCCACACTTGAACACTTGTATATATTCCAGCAAGTAAAAAAAAAAAATAAAAGCTGAAAGAAGGAAATCAAAAGGATATTAGGAAGAAAAAAGAAAAGTTACAAGGGAGTCCTAACGACAAGAGGCAAAATCCACAGCCAGAGTGGGACGATGATAATGAGTTTTTCCAAGCTTCAAGAATAGCAAGTCCAGCAATCGCATTGACCTGTTACTATGGGGAAAAGGTAGAAACATCCCCAGTACTGAAGAAAGAGCCAAAGCATTCAATACTCACTTCTGTTCTATATTTGGAGAAAAGTCAGCTGTTGCAGTCTGTGATAACGGCATGCTTTCCATTCCAGCAGTAACTAAGGAAGATGTTCCAACAGCTACCCAACAAACAGCATTGTCATCCTCTTATCTAGCTGAAGCTTACAAACAGCAGGGATGTAACCAGATAACAAGTGGGCTTTAACCAAACTACATCTGTGAACATATTCAGATGTGGACACTCAGAAAGGCCTGCAGTCTGCCTCGAACTGCATGACCTGCATTTGCAGCTCTAATAAGACCTAACTACAGTACTAACATTAAGCCTGCTGTAAGGCCAAAAGAACAAGTGTGATGCAATGACATCCCCAAATGCAGGTGTTTGTCGGAGCCCATATTATTAAAGCCCTGCTGCTGTTAGCTAAGCTTGGCCAAAAGATTATACCTCCGTCAACACCAGAAGGCTGCATCAGGAAAGCAGTGCTACTGGTGAAGCCACCAATACCAATTTTCACAGCATCTGAATTTTCCTAGAAGCATCCAGGTTGGAACTCTTCCACTAACAAGACCTAAAATAACATCCCAATGCTGAGCAAAGCAAAAAATGAAGTGGGGTCTTATAACAGGAGGTTTGCAGAACAAAGATGCAGGTGGAAGGCCTCAAGTACGTGCACACAAGTTAAATTGTGCACCTGAATACATCTGGGAGACCATTCAGGTACATGAATGAAAAATACTGATTATAAATATATGTACTCCTGATATTTAATAAGGCTTCCTGGCAACCTCTCCTGTAAAACAAAACCATAAAATAATTCTGAAAAACAGCCTCAACTCTAAAATAAGATGAAATTCTTTTACGGCTTATAAGTGCTATTGATTCTGTGTGCTCCTCCTCTTCACTGTGAAGTTTTCCTTGGCTAAAAAGTGGGAGGGAATGTACTCTGAGGTTGGGCAGGTTGAAGTGGGAAATTTCACTTCAAACCAAAGAAAGAGTTGCTCTCACAGCGAAGAGCTGGACCGAGCTTTCACATTTTATGCAGAAGCTGGGTTCTGACTGAGGATGTAGACTCAGTCATTGCCCCACCACAATAAACACTTCAAGGACCATCTACAAGAGGTCTGACTGGTGATGGTAAGGGAGACAAGCTCTCCAGCTCTCAAAGGAAAATTCCTCTGACTCAGTGGCTGCTTTCCACAGCTTATCCAACTCCAGCAGAACGTCCCAGAAAGAGAACAGGGGAAATCAGACTCCCGCTAGTTATGGGGTTTGGGTACGTCTTGTGTCTTGGTTTTTCATTTGGTTTGGTTGGGTTTTGTTTTGTTTGTTGTTTTGGGTTTGTTTTGGGCTTTGGTTGGTTGGTTTTTTTTTTAAAAAAAAGATTAGAGATGGGCTGGGAGCTATCTGGGGAGAGGCACAGAAGGCAGCCCTGGGCACACATGCAGTTCCCTATGGAGATAAGAGGATCTTCTTTGAAGCTAGTTTACTCCTTTGGGTGCCACTGGAGACTATCCTGGTGGCAGAGTACTGCTCATTTACGAAGACTCCCTCCACTCAGGATCCTGGCATTATCTCTGATTATCGGAATCTCTGAACCACAAGGTAGTTTTCCTCTCAAGATCCAAAAGGACTCCAGGAAGCCTCTTTCTGCATTATCCTGTTTGTGAAAGGAAGCAAGAAGAATACAAAGTGCATACAATAAATCACTCAGAAAAATACCACAATCCCTTTTAGATGTTTTGCCAAGCAAATAAGCCAAACATTGGCATATTACAAGGAAAAGAAAAAAAAAAAGGCATTTTTGTCTACAGAACAACCCATTTCATTTTCATTACTGGAAAACTGGATTCCCTGTTCTCTCTCCTGCAGGTATGGTTCAGCTACTCAGCAAGAGGCTTCTGAAAAGAGATTTACTTATTTAAAAGCAAACTATCAAGGGCTAGTTTATCTTCCACAAAAAGCAGAAAGCCTGAAACAATAAAACACCTTGACATGCAAACAAAACCAGCAATTTTCAGGGACTGTCCTGCTACTGACTTCACATAGTAATTAAGTCTTTAAATAAACTTCAGAAGGTCTCAATTCACCGGCTTATCGTTCAAGTAGGTAGAGAGATTAAAAAAAAAAAAAAGGAAATGGGTACCAAGAAAAGCTTTTTAGACTTTGTTTGGGATTTTCCTCTCCTCACAAGTATGCTCAAGAGCACTATTCTGGAAGGCGCTGTCAATCCTTCAAGAGAACTGCAATAAACTCAGTAACTAGAAAAGGTACATTGCTAAAAATGTGTTCCCAGACAAAACCAGCCTTTTAAATTAAAACCAAGAACACCCACATCAACAAAACTAAATTGTGAAGCCAGAGAATTCAGTTAAACATTCAAGAGCATGCAAACATTTAGATGTAAGGAATTCTTACAGCTGCAGTATACTGGTTTGGGCATTCATCTGCAGAAACAAAATGCTGGTGGAACTGCTCCCAGGATATAGCAAACATGAGTTTGGGCAGCCAAGTGGGAATTTCCATGAATTACACCTGTCAGCCCTACTATGGCAGAACAGGAGTGAAGTTTACAATCCTCCAACACCTTCTGAGGAGAAGCTAGCAAGCTTAAGGTCTGCAGAAGAAAAAGTATCTCAGCAGCTGTGTTGCCAGGCTTGATTTTCAAGCTGTATCTTCTCCATTCTATCACACCTGGATCTAGTCCGAAGTCTGTACTGAATTGGCATATAGCAAATATATTTAGATACTTGTAAGAGGGGATCAGAATAGGCTCTAACACTGGTATTTAGATCTTCCACGTTTTCAAAAAAATTTAGTTAACTAACAGCTGCCTTAATATCTTCTCTAGTAACATCCAGAGAACAAGGTTTGATCTCCCTTTAATTTTTCCATGAAGTAGCAAAAAGTATTAAACAGCATCAAGCTCCAGCAAAATTCTTTTTTTAGTATCAAATCAGGAGTACAATATCCAATTGCACAGATAAAGGGCAGCCCTAGACTTACTTGCCAGTGCTAAACAAGATATTTATTTGGTTGTGGATACTGAAGAGGAACTGATGGCGTCCAAGTGTTATCCTATTCAAGGTGGGAGACTTCAGGTGGCAAGAGAGAAACTGCTTCAAATACCTCATCAATGGAGCTACAGCATCGTTACACCATTTTTTGCCTCCACGTTTATCATGTCACGTGGCTGTACTGCCATCAGCAATTCACCAGCACAGCAACAACCCAGCAAATTAAGAAAGGATATAAAGATGACAGTATTGCAAGAGTGGGGAAAGGAGAAGACGGAGTAGCTCTCTTCCCTAGACCACACAGGGGTTTATTAATATGCTGAAGTTTTGGGTTAGGCCAGCTACTGCTAAAAGGGGAATACAGATGGGGAACAATACCATCCTGCAGAAAGGGACTCCTTCTGGCTTGTTTGTGTATAGGAAGGTTAACAATGTTAGCGAGTTATTCAGGAAGTAATGGATACCCTCTTGCCCTGAGCAAATTCCTTTTCAATAACAGTAGTAATTTCCTACGCAATACAACTATATCAAGGTATAATGGCTACTATATTTATCTACATAGGCCCTGTACTGCTGGGATCTAATTTACTATGGCATAAAAAGCAGTTTACAAATCCTGGGATAGTAAAGTTGCTAGCAACAGGAATAAAATTCTATCCTGTATTTTATGGTTTGAAAACCGGGTTCTAACATCCCTTTTTAAGAGTATAAAATGCATTCTCTCCAAATTAGAAAGACTCAAAGACTAATAAACCCCAGAAGTAGACTGCAAATACACCTATGAGAAGGAAGAAATCAGCTTAACAAATACCACATTGTGCACATTTTTAACCTTATTGTCACAGCTGCTTTATTTCTTCTTTTATTCAAATAACATTCTTTAATTTGACCCTCTGAGAAGAAAAATAATCCATGATGTTACCCAGAAGCCTTACATACATAATGAAGACAAAATATCTTAAATCTGTGATGTTTTTATTAGCTGAATGCCTGAAATATGGCTTCAGTATGAGAAATGGCACAAGTATATGATCAGCAAAGAAGAAAGGAATTACTCCAGCTAATGAAGAGGTAACACCAATAAACACGGAATGACATCTCCCAAGAAACAACAAAGCTAAATTGCTAAAAGACTTTGGTGGAACACAGCATCAACCTGTGGTAAGTAAGGGTGGGTGGAAAGAGACCAAACACACATGTCAGGGGACTGCAGATACTTCCATTACGTAACAGTAGGAAGAAAATCCAGGCAAAATCGCCATTAACAGAACTAAAAGCAAAATATTTCAACAGGGTTATTGGCAGTTGTCAAACCACATAAAGGAACAGCAGACTGTTCAAATGTAAAAGGCATTAATAAAGCATAAGAGGCATAAACAGATATAAAATATAGAGGAAGATTTCTAGAGGACTGGAAAAATATAGTTCTAAAACACAACACCCCCAACTTCTATTCATGATGATCAGCAAAGATCAGCTGTCAGAAAGCAATTCTGCTTCTGATCTCATTCTGAGCAAAGAAAGCGGTCCTCAACCATACCTGCACCACCACCATCTCTCTGGATTATTGTCATGGCTGCAGCAAACTGCTCCCTCCATCTGACTGGTTCCTCAGGGAATTATGAGCACAAGGCAAATTAGAAAAGTGTGTGCATGTAAAGCCTAACCGCACTGTTTCCTGCTTTTTAAGCAAAATATAGCCCATCCTTCAATCTCTTTTTAGTGTATATATTTAATACAGGACTTGCAAGAAGGCATGTGGATAGACACCTACCTGTATCTTTTAATAGGGCATTTCGCCTTTCTGCAGATCTCACATGCAGTGAGTACTGGAAACACCGAGAGTCTGTAACATGGGATGTTCCAACAAATTCAGATTTATTTCTTGCCACCTGTGTCAGCTGACGTGCTTGAATCAGGAGGATTTTGGCTCTCATAGGAGCATACCAGCTATAGATCTGGTCTTCAGCATCACTGCAGTCTGTGGGACACAAACACACTGTGACCCTTGAACACCTTCAGCGGAGCTTATATTAAGGCTGTTCCACCTTCCCTTCTTTCCCCCACACCCTGCCATGACAAAAAAAAATTCAGTACTGTAAATTCCATTGTGATGCCTTTTCTAATCAAGTCCTGGCAAAATTAAGACTATTCCGTTAGAGACTGATTGTAACTTCCATACTCTTACGATAACTTTCTAAAACAGACAAATTGAATGAGTACTAGTGGCTCCCTCGCATTCAGTTTATACGAGATGAATGGTTATGAAGTAACTATGGCCAGCCAACACATGCAGTTATTGTGCCCTAGGTCCTATGCAACACATTCTCATGTTATCTTAATCCAAATTTGAGCCTTGAAGTGTAGCCATACTGTCTGACAAGTACTGTACCCACTACAAGAGCTGCTCACTTTGATAACAAAGCAACCAGCAACAGTATATGAAATTCCTCCCCATTCCCAAGTTCTCAGAAAGCCATGGTCACCAGAACAATCTTTTTTCATCCTTGTGTGACCTGAAGAATGCCTGTTTCCTTTCAGATAAAGGCCTTGCTATGGTTATCTAATGCTAATGTCACTACAAACTGGATTAGAGATGCCCAGAAAACTCAAAGTATGTACATGGATAGTCAGCTGTATCCTAATTCTAAGTCTGAAGGAAATCAAATGCTCCAAATTGTGCCTAATGTAGTTAAGTTTGCCCTTTAGGTAGGATAGACCAGTAAAAACATATTACACAGTGATTAGATTCATTCTTGAGTGAAATTCAGAGAGCTGGCTCTATCTGTCTATTGTGCCAGTATATTTCAAATTATTTCAGAGACCAACGCTCTTCCCGTGCTCTGCTCCACAGCAGCAGCTGCTCGAGAAATACAGCAGTTCTCTGTCTGGGGCAAAGTTGGCAGCAACTGGGGACAACGGTGCTGTCAGAGTTCAGCTCCCAGTTCTGAAATGCCATTCTACTGGAAATACCAAAGAGCCTAAATCCAGCTTCATATACCGCAGGATGTAAAATATCTCTATCTCAGCTTTCAACACAAAGCTCTGGAGTCTTATGACATTTACTCCGTTGGCCCCTGTCAGTCTTCCTCCAGACCCTGCAAAGGATTGGAGCTGGCTGCCATAAATGGTTGGAAAACAAGATGTTCTCCAAGCACTTGGAATTGAGGAGCACTGTTTTAGCTTAAGGAGACCATGGCGAGGAGCCAGGGTGACAGGTGCCCCAGAAATAGAAAGGACGATCAAACTGTTGCCAACATTACCGCTGCTGTCCTCTTGACTTGTAAGAAAAGGGTAGCCCATGCTCTCCAGGTGTATTAGGGGAACGATGGACCACAAAAGGCAAGGAGGATGTGTTTGCTGGCAGTACCTGAAGTCTCTCCTCATTAAAATCCCACTGTAAAGGAATTTGAGCACATCTCATCAGATACAATCCTACCAGTAAACCTTTATTAGGCCTGGCAGCAAGCACAGCCATGACATGAGAGCACAGCTCATCACAGTTCACAGGCACCAAAGGAGTTAAAAACGCAGATTCCTGCTAAAATTGCCAAGAGCTACAAACCTTCTCCTGTGTGGGCGGCAGCAGCAACTAAATCCACTCCCCAACAATTGGCTGGCCCACGGAAAGAGAGGCGGGAAGAGACAGGTCATGGGGGACAGCCCCCCCAAGTAAATAGCAGTACAGCATCTGCTCAGGTTTTCAGCTAAAATTAGTGAGACAGTTCTCTTCATTTTAGCACCAGCCTCTCGAGACAGCAGCCTCTGACCTTTATCAGGAAGAGCACCCTTGTCCTCTAATCACAGACTTCCTGGAAAACGCAATCTAGCTGGCAATTAATACAGAATGGAGGAGAAAAAAAAAAAAAGGTTCATAACATCAAATCACCACTGCAAGATTTTTAAATGCACCCCCCACCAAAATGGCAGAAGAATTCAAGCATGTTCTCACAAGCCATCTCACCCCACTAGCATTATTTAACAGTACTTATTAAAAATACTTTCTCACCTCTCCCCCCACCAAAAAATATGCCCCCCCAAGTCTTGTTTTGCAGATGTTGCCTGCAGCAGCATAGCTTCTTGCTGTGAAAGCTTCCACACAGGTGTGCAGAGCGTGACCTGGGCAGAATTACATGTGCCATTTCCACTGGGAAATCTAAGAGACTTATTAAGCCAGGACAGTGCCAATTAATCTACTAATGGAATGAATCAAAAGTGTGTTCCTGGCCCTTTCCCTTTCACATCCCAAAGCCTCGGGGGAGCTGAAACCATCTGGCAAATGCCTGCTCCGAGCAACATTATGCTACTGCTGGAAATACCTCTCCCTTAATATTGAGAAGAATGAAACCATCTTCTATCCACCAGCTATTCTCGGGAGCATCTGCGTAGCTTGCTAAGGTAGTCTCCTTGCACACAGCATCCTTCCCCAACCAATGCAGAGCTGCTCACTCACCATGCAGGAGAAGTCAGCAGAACAGAAAGTGATCCCATTCATTTACTCGGGGTCCTGCTGAAGCGGCTGGCGCGAGCGGGGCGGCAAAGCAGTTACCGTACTCGGTGTAATGCACGCAGGCTGCCCTCCCACAGCAGATCCCAACAGCAAGCAGGCAGAAGCACGCTCCCTGCCCAGACTGAGAAAACGCTCCTGCTGAATTCTCTCAGTCCTTTCTTTATGCAAGGGGAGTTGCAGGTAGGGTAGCACGGAATTGTTTGTTTATGTTAATTTAAAAAAAAAATCTCTCCTCTAAGCACACTTGAAATGGAGATCCATCCAGAGAGCTTAAAGGGAAATCAAGATTTCAAACACTCCAAGGTTCATACATGAATACGTTCTTACTGTGAGACAAAGGGAAGGACTGACTCAGAGATGCTGAACACCCTGCACCCTTTGAGTAATAAGCAAGCTCAGGAAGAAACAGAGCTATGAGGCAGCTGTCACAAAAAAAGCATTTTTGGCACTTTCAAGATCATACAGGAGCAGAGGAGCCTCCTATCTTACAATTTAGACACACAAAAAAGAGAGAGAAAGGTCCAAGACAACAGCAGTCATACAGCTGTGGAATTATGTAGATGGCAACAACTGGCTTTTGACTGTGACAGAACAACACAAGCCCAGGGCACGGGAGACAAGAGGTCGTCCATGCTCAGAGGCAGCACAGAGCATGTTTAGACAAACATCCATCAGGAATTACCTAACTTGTTATTACAGGCTCCCAGAAACAGGAACTTCGGTCCCCTAAATTACCGTTCCAGTGCTTCGCTACATTGAATCAGAAATGTTGTTTCACCCCTTAATATCCAATTTCAGCTTTCCTTGCTGCAAATTAAGCTGCCTTCAATGGACGTAGTAAATAATCAATCTGCATCCTCCATGCTTCTCTACTTTTCCTTTTTTTAAAGAAGGAACAAGCTCAATATTTTCTTCCTATGTCAGGCTCCCTGACCCTCCTGTTCTTGGTCTTCCCTAGACTTTTTCCAGATTCTGTCCCTGTCTTTCCCGAGGTGCCTAAAACTAGGTCCAGTGCTCCGCTTGCTGTGCTGAGCTCTGAAGAATACCTTTTGCAATTACTTGACACACTTGGAAATACATTCCAGGTTTTCAAGATCACAAAAAACCAGCACCACATACTCAGTTTGGTATCTCCTATAATCCCAGGTCTTTCCTTCGATATTACTGCTTAGCCAGCTATTCTCCATTTTATATTTCATATACAGTTCCTTTTGTTAATACAGCTTGATTTTGTTTAATTTTGCATTGTTGGATTTCAGGCTGCTTCTGCAATTTACTGTGATCTTTCTGACACCTAATCCTACCTTCCAAAGGCTGCCAGCCCCTCCACGTACATACCCTGATGTTTGATGAGCAGTACAGAACAGCAGAGCAGCCAGGGTAGACCATGTTAAGACTTCCAGATCACACACATAGAGGAAAGCATGACATAATTACTCCAAATACATTTTTCCAATGAGGTGCTCAGCCCCTTCTTAATTTTACCTTTTGTTTGCCTAGTTTATGTAAAGGTCATATGGGACTAAGTCCAAAGCCAGTAGGTTTCTCCATCTGCCAGGGCTGCTGCCATGTCAGAGGAGAAAATTAAATTGATCTGACATGATTAGTCCTTAAAAATTCGCAATGTATGTCTGTTGTTGCTTTAATTTCCTTTAGTAAAGGATCAGACCATAAGCATCTGATCTTTTCAGCATCTTTCCAAGTTCTGTAGCTACACTGACCACCTGTATTTCTTGGTATCTGTAGCCTCCTTTAAAAAAAAAAAATTAGGATGGAAGAATAATGTTTATTCACACCCATATACACACACTCCCTTCATTCACTTGAAAGCTGCGAGATGTCACGATATGCAGAACACATGCTGGGGAGAACTGATCACTCAAGCACAGCCTCCACTGGCCTGAAGGAGAACATCCCTGAACCCTCACCGTAGAGCGTGCGTCCATCTTGCGCTACCCTCTAAGCAGCAGCAGTGCTGTGCAGCACACGTGCCTTCTGATAAAATGAGCTCAGGCCAGGAGCCTGCTCAAGCCGGGTAAGCACTAGAGCCTGCCTGCTCAGGGTCCCCCCTAAAAGCCGCTCTCTATTGCCAGCACTCCCCCATCAACCATCCCTCCCACATCTCCCCTCTGCTCAGCCCTGGGACGTTTCGGAGCAGCGCAAAGACATGCATTACAAAAACCTTTCCCTCTGTGCCTCTGAAGAATCGAATCCCTCAGCAAGCCCTGCAGAGAGGTGGCAGGGCCTGCCTCAGCCCTCCCTACATGCTCCCATGCTGGGTTCAGGCACTGACACATCCTCTCCCCAGCCCTCAAAACAAAATTTCCCTTGTCAAGGACAGCCATCATGAAAACTTAATTCACCCCCAAATTCTTGCGGGACACAAGAGGGGGAACCCTCTTCCCCCTCCCTCCCTGCGGCTTTAGCCCTTCTCCGCCCTACGGTGGCGGCTGGAGGCTTGTGCCAGGGGACAGCCTGACAGGATTGGGACAGCCTGATAGGATCGCGCCAGGGGACAGCCTGCGGGCACTCCTAGGGAAGGCACCAGCCGCGGCCGCCCCGGGCCGGGCCCCAGGGCCCGCGGGGCGGGCGGGGCGGGGCGGCGAGCGCTGGCCGAGCGCCGGCTGCCCTCTCCTGGCAGCCCGCCGCCAGAGCGGCCCCGGGCCCCGCTGCCCGGCAGCTCCCGCCCTGCCCCGGCCGGGCTCCCACACTTACTCCCTGCACCCCGCCCCTCCTCCTCCTCCCCGGGCCCTCCCGGGCGCACCAGGCCAGGGCGCAAAAGCCAAAACCGAGGAGCTGAACCCCCCGCCATGTTGCAGCAGCGCATCTCGAAAGCTGAGCGTGCCCCTCAGCAACACGCAGCGAGCATTTACGGGTATCTAGAAATAACTTCTGCAAAGGTATTATAATCCTTCAGGAAAAAAAAAATATACTAAATGCACAAAAAAACTACTGTAAAATTTCTTCTGTTTGGTTTGGGTTTTTTAGTTCCGGTTCAGGAGAAAATCCTCACCCATGCAATGACAGTCCAGCTGTGCAAGCTGAGGACCCCAAGCCCCCCTCACCTCAGAGCTTGAAAACCACTTCAGTTTCAAGTTAGCTGTGCACAAAGGAACATTTTCCCCCATAAAGCAGACCTAAAGCAGAAGATTTGTTGCCACAGGATGTTGCGGATGCCAAAGATTTAGACGGGCTAAAAAAAAAAAAAACATTTAGACAAATTCAGTAAAGAAAAGGCTATCACAGGTGACTTTAAAAAAAAATCTAAAAAAAAAAAAAAAAACTATGGCCAGGAAACCCCAAAGCCGTTGATTGCTTCAAAAGTATGGAGGACAAGTATCGCCGAATCTTGGCGCTGCTCCCTCCACTTTAAGTACTTGCTATTAGACGCTGTCAAAGACAGAACACTGGAAGACAGAGACCTTCTCTCTGACCCAGAACAGCCACTTTCATGTCCTCGATAGGATAAAACATCAATCAACAGGCTGTTTTCTCTACACCGTTTGGTTTTGGTCCTCCAACTGATCATTTTACATACTACTACTAACACACATGCCACACTCCCCAGTGCTCCTATAATTTCGGAAGGGAAAATCTAAATAAGATGCTGTCCTCCTTGCCAAAATAACTGAGGGGCTTGGGAGTCTCCAAGACTCTTGCAGACATCAGGTAACACTTCAACCGTCAAAAAGTACATCACAGGAAAAACAGCAGTCTCCTGGTCCTCTCCCAAGAAGGATGACTCACATCTCCTCTCTTTAACCCCAAGCAGAGATGAGGAATTGCTCAAATCAGAGGACTCAAACATGAAAGGAATTTGTATTACATCATCCAGCCCATTTCCTGCCAACGCCTTACAACCCCAGAGCTTTGGCTGGACTATTCATCAGCAAGGTAATCGTTACTTCCCTTGAGAAGCTCTTCACAGGACTGAAGGACCTTATTGTCAGGATGTCTTCCCATGTATTTGAATTAGATGCAGTCCTCCTTAACTACTACTTCTCGTACAACTTTTCTCCACGCGATTATTTTTTCTCTTGTTACCGAGTAACAGCGAGGCACGCTTTGGTATGGAGCTTGCCAGAGGTGTTTAGGAAAGGTATTAGAGGTTCTATAAGGAAAGGATTCCCTGCCCTGTATTCAGGGAGGCTAGAGAGATGGCAGATGTGAGGGAAAAGGGAAATAAATATAAGGCCAGAGCGATCTGTTTGCCAGACTTGTGTCAACTGCAAGACACCATGCTTCCTCTATTATTTAAGGATTTTGATGGTAGGGAATCAGCTAAACAGAAACGAAATGGGAGATTTGGGGGAATGTGGCCAATATAAACACAGCAACTTGGTTTAGAGTGAAATTTCAGAAAGCAGGTTTATAACAAGCTCAGTTATTTAGTGGTGTCTGCATTACAATTTTTCCTAATCCTAATTCCTGAATCTTTCCTGCAGTTTCTTTGGGGTGTAATTGGGGCTTGAGAAAATAAGGAACCACTTCTTAGCACTTCAAGTGATCAACCAACTGTCTTACCAAGACAGTCCTGGATTTGGGGGAGAAGTATTACTAGATTAGTCTTGGTAGATCTCATCCTTCCACTTCCAACTCATCCATGATTGTGGATGTGCTTGAACTTCTGTCCGTCACCAACTCCTCCTTCAATTTTTAGCTAAATAATCTGCTCTCTGTTTTCTTTCCTTCCCAGGTATCATGAATTACATTACTTTTAACCCAACTCTCTCCACTCTATCAACACTGTTTTACTTTCTGAATGTGCTGAGAGTTATAGAGCTGGATGCACTCCAGTAAAGGATGTCTCAGGAACTCCTCTGCTCTTGCAGCAGCAATTGCCTTTCCGTAGCACACCTTAACTGTCCCACACCCTTTACAGCTTAGGTGCTAAATGGTAAGCCCCCAGCAGTTATACCACTACACACCTTTGAAGTCCTCTGCGTGCAACTGCCTCACAAATGCTTCCCACCTCCTGAATATGTTGGACATTTTCGGCCAGACCATATTCTCTAAAGTGAAGCTTGCTATTTGCCATGGAATGTTGCAGTTCAGTCAGTAACAGAACATCCCTTCGGTCCTGTCTAGTACAGAGTGAAAATATTTCACTGCTTGCCTTAAGAGAGGCCGTGGAAGCCAGGAAGCGGTAGATTTGGCAGTCTTAACCCTAATTCACCTCGCTTTAAACATAAGGAAGATGTTTAGAATAGTTTCCCCTCATTAGCTTGGTCCTACCCCAAATTCTGGGTTGTTTGCTTTCAAGCAAAGAGGCACTCCTCAGAAGCACCAGGAACACCAAGCCTGGTCGTCTTCATTTTATACAGAGGATCGCAGGTGCTTCATCATCTTTGTCCTGACTATTCACTTAAGGAGTGAGGTGCTCAAACTTCATTTCAGGTCTTTCCAGAACATCCTTCAGGTTAAGCACTTGTATTAACTACACTCAGACCAAAGTGTAAGCAACAAACAAACCAAAAACCCACAAACAACCCTCCTTTCTAGCTCCTGAATAACTTAAGACTTCTACCGCCACAATTCCACCAGTTACCAAGCCAGTGAGCATACACACTAGACGGTGTATTTTCATGGTCAGTTACAAGCAGGAAAACAAAAACCAAAATGCTTTTAGGAACACTACTTGCAGATATAAGCTCTTGAGACAGGGAGTCTTTGTTCTGAGACTAACAAACTAGAGCGCTGGAGAGACTGGCTGGTGCTACCAAGGTACAAAAAAAAAAAGTGGCAAAACCATTTTCCTCCAGAATGTCACTTTTTATTTGTTTTATGACAAGAGCATCTCAGTCTGTCAGTACTCAACCAAGATATTTTTGTGGATATTCTAATCCTACTGAACCATGCAGCTGGCAATCAAGTTGTGGCAGGATCTCCAAATTCACACTTCATCCCCATGACAGAGAAGAGGAAGGTAGGTGAGAGAGCCTCAGACCACACAGACTAGAGGACAGAGGCTTCCCCCTCTGAACTCTCTGCCAAGATCCCTGCTGCTCACTGCAGAGGGACCACTAACAGGAGCCGCCAGCTCCAACAGGAAGCCCAGTGACCTGCTGTCCTGCCTCCCCATGGGAGCTCACGCCCGCCCTTCACATCTCAGGATGAAGGGCTTCCTTGTCAAACTCCCCACGTCAGGAGGGACTGGGCAAAGAAAACAAACTGGACAAAAAAAATCAACAGGAGAAGCTTCCTGTTCTCACAGACTGCCGTGACCGTCATTCACCCAGACCAGCTTGTGGCCCCGGAGAGGGGAGTGCACGCAGTCACCTGCAATCTACAATGAATGCCCCAACAGATACTCCAGAGCAGCAAGTGAGTAAAGACCATGGGGAATAGGCTGAAAATTGGAGAGGATTTAACAGCATTTCACCTTAAGCTTGAACTCAAGCCAAGGGGACAGTGACAAAGCTGCTCCTAGCAGTTGCCATGGGCACCCACGCTACCTTGGGCTGCAGTCTCATCTACATACATGAGAACAACAGGTCAGGTCTGGTCAGTGCTCACATGGAAAACCAGCCACCAAAATTAAGCTGTTGAAGACAATGTCACTTGTTACAGATAATGATGTTTCCACCACGTTAGTGCCGAGCCAATGGCCCAGGTTGATTTAAGAGTTGTACTCATAGAAGTATAAGCTTTTAAAAGAAGCTTCAGACCAACATTCTAACCCATGGTAATAGCTGATGATCTCTTTCTGTAACAGGAGAGGTATAATAGCTCTAATATCCTGACCCAGTTCTGGCGTGTGCAATTACCTCCAGCTTCCATAAACTGTTTTCTCCTCCTCTCTTCCCTTCAGTGGCAGCTAAACAAGGTGTTCTTGCTCATTTTGTCTCCTGTTGGGGAACAAAATTATTCTGTGCAGCTGCCAGATTCTGCCATAGAAGTGCCAGTATTCAGCATTCAAACAAATTTCAGGTATCATGTCTAATATACTTCAACATGAAAAGCACTAGAGCAATATGACATAGGCCTTGGCTATATATAAAACAAGCTGGCACAGTTAGCACGGAATAGCTTTCTAGAAGCAGAGGATTTATTCTTGATGAGTTTGTCTATGTGTAAATGTTGTATCAGTATAGCTGTACCAGTCATTTTCCATGTTGAGACCAACTCATAGTAGCTCAGAGCTGTTTGTCACAGCTTGGGAACTGAAGCAAGGAAGTCTTGGTTCACTGCATTTTAGGCAGGCACTGATGTTACAAAACAAGAAACACCATTTTGTTGGCAGGCCCAACAGAGGGATAAAGAACTGAATAGTCCCTAGGGAATAAGCTCTCCTCACCAAAAGACTTGGTTCTCATCTTGGTTAACAATGTTACACTAACACTTCCAATATTTTCCTTTTTTTGAGGGATTCATTCCTGTCATCAGCATAGCTCTGGAAAAAAGGAGGGGCATCCTGCCATTCCTGTACGTGCATTAGGCATCCACAGAGCAAACCTTGAATTTTTGAGAAGAGTCCCAGAGAGCTCTCCATCTCCTTACACGGCTGTAATATAGTGCCAGTAGTGCAACACTTCAGCAACAGAAAGCCTTCTCTTTTTAGGCAAACTTACACCATTATGATTTAGCACACATGCTCCCCGGCCCTCGCACCACAAAGAGTCCAGTAAGGCAATGCTCTGGCAGGGCAGGTGAGGAACATGGGGGCTGCACAACAACGCAAAGCTCTGGGTTACCATAAAGCAATCACACAACACTAGAATTAAGAGGAACACAGCCTCAACATGAACCCATCTCATTTGCCCCAGTGCTGCTGCCTACCCATGATGATGACAGAATGCTTAAATATTTGGGAAAGGATACAAAATAAACTTCGTACTGTAGACCTATGCATTCCCAAATGGCCAAAGCAAAGACTTAAACCAATCACATATTTTAACCGGCAGGAAGAAAAACTGCAATAATCTGGAACATCTGGGTACGATTTAACCACTAGAGGGTGTAAAAACAGCATCGTGAAAGGTTCGCAGCCAGCAATTAATGACATTTAGAGCTTGAAGGAGTGAAAAGGGCATACAAACAAGTGAAGGAGTAGGATGCTACCTAAGGTGAAAAAAAGGGCAAGTTATATCTACAGAATTTCTAGCAGGACTATTGTGATCACACGACGAGATGCCCTGAAAATAAAGCTCAGCTTTGCTACTTCCACTAAGGAAAACATTGTGGTAAAAAGCACAGTGTAAGTATTTACAATAAAGAAATGCAACGGTAAAGAGCAAGGTACAAAAACTTACATTCACCAGCTTGCTTAAATCCAGCTCCTAATCTGAGAAAATATGACACAATTGCTCCTAAATCTCATAATTACTTTCTTACAGGGTCAGGATCGCTACGCATACTCCCACACCACTTCCTTTCTCCTTCCCCAGTGCAGAAAGGCAGGTGATGGATCAGCCATTGCTGCTCTCCCACACCAGCCACAGTCTGTGGCAACAGAGGATTTCTTTCTCAGCTGGTATCATGTTAGAAGCTCCCAATCAGATTAGCTAAAAGCCTTGAAACCTCATTAGTGAAAACCAGACCTGAATTTAAGCTGCTTCATGGCCAAAAGCAAGGCAGAAGGACAAACACCACAGATCAAGATGTTACCAAGAGCAGAGAAGAAAAAAAACAAAGCCAAAAAAAGATTTTTACAAGTATTTGCTAAAATTAAAACACACAAGTTGAACTGAAGCTGTTTGTCCACTAAGAAATTTCCATAAACCTCTTTGCCATCTGAAATACATATGCACACTGGCTAGTATACATTACTTCCCATGCTCACCCACAGAGAGCCCTCCAGGTCTGCCCAGGCTATAATTCTCAATTCACACACTGGCTGCTGCACAGCTTTCCCTGCCCATCTCCGCTGATCTGGTGACCTGCCAGCAACAGCAGTTCTGGACTTTCAAATCAGAAGAGTTATTAAGGGATGAGAAAGAGGAAACCTGTGAAGCGGGACATACTGGTAGTCACCAAAATGAAACACCAAGATGACCCAAAAACACCCCTAAATGGGTACAGCAAACTGCAAAATAGGGTGCAGAGCGTGCCACCAGAATGGAAAACAAAAGCAGATATGAACTGCTTTAAGGATCTCGGACTGGCTCTGCCTCTCAACCTAGCATACCTTACTTAGCCTGGGTAGAGCAGGAACACAACTCCCACAGCATCCCAAGGCGTAATATTTATTTGTGCGGGTTAACAGTTTAATATCTCCCAGTAGACATTCTGAATAATTTCCTCCTTTATGGAAATTCATACACACATTACAAGCACCAAAGAATTGCTTCAATTGCTGAGGCTGCACTATGCTGCACTTCCTTCATAAACACATCTCCTGTTAAGCTGCTGCTGCATATACCCAGGCCTCATGAAGATACGATGAAAATTACTTTCTTTATATAGCAGTACCTGTGCGTATTAAAGAATTTGATTGTTTTGTTATTTGCTCATTACTGAAATGTGCTGCATTATTGATTTTCCGTGCATATTAATTTCCTGTTACATTGGTTCATACTCTGCTTTGCAGTAGCACTGCAGAACACCGAAAAAAACTCCATTCTAAGAAGGGAGATTTAATGTGTGACGGTTGTATCTTACAACCCATTAAATTTCATTTGTTCCAAAGCATCTCCTCCTTCCATCATGCAAATTCATCAACTGGGATTTCTCCGTCTTCTGCTAGGAGGCAAGAGAATGCTTACAGATGCAATGCACTGAAACTGTAATTTTTACTGCTGTAGGAGGAGAACATCCTGAATAAGAGTATAGGGCAGGGGCCCTGCTCTACTTGAAAGGAAGGTATAACAAGTTCACAGATACTAGAAACAACCCAGTGGGACACCTCATTCCCTGCTCTACCAACGAAGCAGACTCTCACAAAAACTCAGTGTTGTTTTGTTCCCAGATGCTAGAATTACAGCAACAAGTATAAAACAGGGACAAGCATACACTGGCACTGAACATCTACATTCAGTAACACTGAGGAGATATTGTGGGAGTTAGGACAGGGATTTTAAGTTACTTTTTTAAGAATAAAGAATTTCCTGAGCCATTGGTAACGTGATTCATGTTTAACCCCTTGCCAGGCACATTGCCACATACTGCTGGAGGCCATAAAAACCATTCCATTTACCACATACATCTCCACAAGCATTCCACAACAGAACAAAACAATTTCCACTCCATAATAAGACAGTCAGGAAGCTGTCGGACAAAACATCCGTAAGTGTACGGAGACGTGCACACACACATTTACTGCAATCAGACTCTTACTTGATTGTCTCTTGCTGGGTATCCATGATAACCTGAAGTCAGAGGCTCATTCTGCAAGACAAGAAAACAAAGAGTGAATGTAGTGGGAATAGAAACCAAAGAATTATATGTCTGTCTTAACTCAGCCAAAACCAAGAACCTGCCTGAAATGAGGGAAGAATGAGCTAAGATTAAAGTATTCTGCTAACTTCCTATTTTCCATGTAAGCCTATATACCTAAAATTCATTTCCAACTCCATATGCCAAATTGTGCAGAAAGAAAAAAAATATCAAAGCCATAAAATAAACATAAACTAATCCTACCTTACCCTCTAATTTCAGTTGTGTATAATTCTTGTACTTTTCCAAAGAATTCACATGCAAACTTCATTTACCATAATGAAAACTGAACAAAACAGAACACAAAATTACAGAAGCTTCTGCCCACCTTGCCCATTTTCAAGAAATGTTTCCCTAAACATAAGCCATAGAAGTGTCAATCTTCTCCTTTTCATAAGTATACTAATAGCTTAACATGAACTTAAAAAGCAGTTATTGTAACTTCAAACACCCCAGTAAGCCCTGAGCAATACCTCACACACTCCCAACGGGATATCAAACCTCTAGACTTTCTTCCTTCACCCCAGAAGGGACTCAGAGTCTACACTTTTTGCGTTATTGGCAGCCCCATCACGCCGCTCTGCGGGAATATATGAACCTCCAACACTTCTGGAATTTCTCCATGAAATTCCCAGATGTGTCTCTATTCTAGCAGTGCAGTGGGGATTAAGATAACATCCTTCACAATACTTCCTAAATGTTTATTTCTGTTTCTTATTTTCTGTTACTCTCCCCCAACACCTCCTGTCTGAAATTGGGAGAGGGCACTCACACGCACCCCACACATGCATCTTTCTCTCTGGGTGGAAGATAAACTAAACTAGACTAAGCCTGCATCAATTCTACCCTGGTACCCCTGTGGTTTCAGGAGCAACTGCTGGCAGAATGTTAGGAGGAAGAAAGAAGGCAGTTGCCCCCCACAATCAGTTTTTAAGTCTGCTCCTATCTCTTGTTATGACTTGTGATGGGGAACTCCTAAGCCAGCCCTGCACTTTCTCCAGCAGCTCTTGGGTAAGGGGCAGGGGGAAGAGGCTCAAGGGGAAGACCCTGACAAAACACAGCAAAACAATCCCAAAGTGTCAAAAGCAAAGATATTCTGGGCATGAAGCTCACCAAGATGTACGATCGCTATCAGGAATAGTTTTTGTTCAGATGTTTGGGGTTTTGTCCTGGGATATTTGGGTTAAACAGGCCAGCTCCTACCAGAGAGGTGTCTTCTGCTCCACACAGGCCGTGTGTGGCCGCTGGCACAATTTCACAATTTACACAAGAATACTTTAACACAACTTCTGCTAAAAAGCAAGGTGCTAATAATTCAATACAGGGACTAGCAATGCTATTTTAAGTTCATATTCATCCTCCCTCTCTTCCTCTTTACCTCAAACCTGCCCAGGGAATTCTCCATGGAAACTTGCCAGGAAACATCCAGCCTCTCCTCAGGCTCCCATGCTAAAGCTACAGGAACACGCCCAGTATGACAGCTTCAAGGACAACAAAACTTCTGGCAGCCAGTTTTGGGGATTAACAGTAATTAATTAGGTTGACCACCCTGTGAGTACATTCTTCTCACATACTAATAGCCAGCAAGCAGGTAAAGCGCAAAACCCCAGAAATAATACAGAAACAGAAGGAAAGACACAGAAGTTGGAAGAAACAAGTGGTACTAACTGCTACAGTACCACTGTACTGTACACCAAGTGGTACTACAGTACCACCAAGCTTTTGGGTTTTAACTATGAACTTAATTAAAACCCAAGCAACATCACAATGAAAACGGACAGCTGGTACTTTACCCCAATGTAAGAACATGTTATAAAAAAAAGTATTTTGATTGATGTTTCTCCCACACACTACAGCTTACCAATTTAGGTAAGTGCAATAAATGTCCACCTTGTATCAGGAGATATGGCCTTTTCCTGAAAGGCCATTCCAGGTACACTTTTAACAGTACTTGTACGCCCACCTGCAAGGTCAGTACCTCAAACATACTTGTATGCCAGTCTTTCTGGACACCTTGGAAACCAGGAAGATTTCCACACAGAGAATAAGGAATGAACGGAAAAGTTACCACTGCAGATACTAAAGATAAGGACAGTGAATACAAGCAGAAAGTTATAACGAAGAAAGGAAAAAAGAACTGTTATCCTCAGGATGATGTTCTTCACATCAGGGGCTAACCAAAGGGACGGTCACTGCGAGGTTGTGGCAGAAGAGACAAAAAAAAAACTTCATGGGATTTCCATTCTGAAGTCAAAGGACCTGGATGCCCAGAAACCACCTCTAGAAACAGAAGGGTTTCATAAGCAGAAGCAAATCATGAGTGTGTAATTGTCTTTCTCTTCCTTTTCACAGAGACCTGAGGGCAGCCCACAGTATGTAAGAGGTCAGAAATAAAGAAGAAAAATTGAGTGGAAGAGGGGGGAAAAAACCCCACAGGTGGTAATCTCCGCTTTGTTTTTTGGAAGACAAACCCCACAAATCGCAGATTAAAACATTTGAGGGATATGGTTGCATCAGAAGGTAAAAGACGACATGAAAGAAGATTACATTAGGAAAGCAAGAGTTTGGAGAAAGTAGAGGTTAGAAAGAGTAGCAGCTGGAGCATTAAGGTCACAAAAAGGCCAAAGATATCTCTGCCTTTCATACAGCAACGCTGCCACCAAGTACTGAACTCCTTGCAAAATCCCCGCTGTGCGTATCATTGCTTTAATTGAACTTAACTCTCCAAGAGAAGGCAGGAAGCGCCTAGGGAAACCGTCTCCCGCCAATAATCTCCAGTGCTGCCAATTTTACAGGTCACTAATGGTGAATCCAGGGCCTGTTGCATGATTATTCCATATGGAGTTTGCTTTTGTTGAAAACTAAACAGAGCAAGAAGTGAAAGCGTTAAACTCCTGTGACTGGAACAGGACGGTCCAGCAACATCCAGACAGAAAACCTTAGTTAGCAGGCAATCTAAGGCAGCAGAGGCCAAGGATACAGCTCAATCTCCTCTCTGCCTGCACATGCACAAAACCAATCTCACAAAATGGAAATGGGAAGACAGAGGGGGAAGATTTAACACGGATAAATACCCTGCTCACAAACACAGAGGGACTCTGCCTCCTGGCAGCAGCCTGGTGGGAGAGGGAACCCCCAGATAACTCCATCTCTCTCACGGCTCCCTCCTGCCAATTACATCTGTCTTTCAATATCAACATGCAACTAGACATTCGTAAAGAAATTGAGTTAGGCAGTGCTAGCCTGCAAAATCAAATCAAACTGCCACTGGGATGTTTCATTACTTTGTTTACTACTGAAAGGCATTTCTCAGGTACTTGCAATCTGCTTCAGAGCAGGAAGAAAAAAACTGGAAGCTAATACAGTACGTCAGCTTTCTACAACACATATTGTGATTTTATTCAAACTGTACCAACGATCTCACACATGTGCTTCCACACTTCTGTAGGATGTATGAGCACTGTGGTTGTACCCCAGTAGTAGACTCTGTGCCAGCCAACTGGATTCAACAGTATGAAAGTCACAACTCAGTCAAATCCACTAAGCCTTTACCCCCTCCCTTTACTTCAAATTTTCCCACTTCTTTAATTTCCCAACCTTGCTAACACAAGTTCTTTTCCACTAACATTTAAGGTCTGCCACAAACTGCAAGCCACGGGTACAGTCTTGGGTCACAAGCTAAACACAGTACAGCCATTTGCAGAAAACTCAAAAGCAAGGAGATGCTCCTGCACTAGCAGTACAGCCAGGCTTTGGGGCTGCTGGGTTTTTGACACCTTTCAACTTGATAAATTTTAACATGAGTTGCTGTCTATAAACCAAACACCAGTAAGAAGTGATCAGCTCCGCAGGTGCTATTAACTTATGAAAGGCCACAGTGGACTGCAGTAGAGTCAGTCCTCTGGAGAAAATATCACAGCTGTAAACATAATGGAAGGTCTGAAAGGCCTCTCACCCTTTTCTTAAAAATAAAACTAATTTTAGCTTAAAGAGACAATAATTCTTTGACCTAACTTGACCCCAGAACAAATGAATTTTAAATCACAGACTCACCATTTTGCCAGGCACAACAATCAGTGACGCCTGATTAGCAATTGTTTCTTGACAGCCAATCTAAACCTAAAGCCTGCAGATTAAAATTCTGCTGGTATGAACTGTTAGCCTAGTGAGTCCATGCATATTTCCCCAGATGGAGAATCAATTCCTGCTGAATCCAAGCTTCAATTTGAAGTGTTGACTACTTTTGGTTGCAAAGATAACCTCAGAAACACGACCAGGCAATCTCTCTTCCCTGAGTCTGCGGCATGCCTGCTTTCCTAACAATGCTGGCAAAAGGGGAGTGAAGCTAATGCAATTCTTTTGAGTTTCACAACCACTGCCTGGCTCTGAGCAAGAGCAGCAAAGCCAACACGAGAACAGCTCATCTGCCTCTGCTGTGGCTGCCCCTGAGCGCTACCAGCAGCACAGCAGTCTCGTGGCTTGGACAGAAGTGGCAAGGGAGAGCCCCAGCTCCAGAAAGTCAGAAACCCCTGGACTACACAGAGCAATGAAATGAAGGCAACAAGAAATTACTTGTTCCTCCTGAAAGCAAAATGGGATTTTAAAGTGGTGAGATAGCATGAGTTACACGTTTATTATCAGAGGCTTGTGCTAGACAAACAGAAGGCACTTTTCTAGCACAAAGACATTTACCAAAGAAAAGGGCTGAAAACACTGGCAACCAAGCTATCAATCTGAAAGTGATGGTTGCAAAAAAGTAAAGCTCACCAGCCAGACACAAATCCCAGCACTGTTCACCACAGCCCGTTGGTTTCACTTTTTTTTTTTTTTTTCTTCTTTTCTTCTTGCATAGCAGGAAAAGCAGAAATCCTGTGCTTGGAGAAGGGGAGTCCTGAAAAGGCATTTAGTACTTTAACTGCAGCAGAGCACTAGTGAAATTGCAAATGCCTTGACCCTATTATCAGCTACCAAGAAAACAGGTAATTCTTCATTAGACTTTACCTGTACAAATTACTGCATATAAACAAAAGGAAAATATCTGCTTCTTTGTCCAAGCATATCTGATGTGTTCAGTCTGCATTCTCAATCGTCTGTGCCATCTCCCTGCCCCAAACTGTCTGTGGATAAAATTAATGGGAAAAGCAGCATCTGAGGCTGAACTACCAATTATTAATGAAAAACTGAACTAATGTAGTTTTTAAATGGATCTTAATGTCACCCTTCTCCCTCGATACTTACCCTAATTTGATATATAGCTCTCGCTAATCACTCTGCAGTTCCAATAACTGAATCTATAGTGTGGGACACTTCCCTTCAGCTGTCTTCACTTTCAATTAAACTTGCTTGTCGGCTTTGGCCAGTTTCCAGACACGCAGACGTCATCTAGCAAACCACTTCCATTTATTTGCTTCCTTGTTAAGCGTCCTGACATCAACAACCTATGCTCACAGGGACACAAGTAACAGGACTTGCATTTTACTCCTCACCCATCCCTTTTTGGGGGGGATTAAAAGCCCAAGATTTTGACAAAAGGCGCTGCACCAAGTACACTGCACAATGCTGTCCTTGATGGTGGGGAAGACACATGCTGGCTGGGAGGGCCCCGGCTTCCCATGCCTGCCCGAATTACTGAGGACACTTCTTGAGGGACAGAAAAGCAGAGGTGCCATCACCAGCGCAATGCTCTGGTCACAGGGGGCCTCATGCCAGTGGCTGCCCTGGCGGGAGCAGGGAAACGCCCATGGGTTCCCTGCTCCAGGGCCTGGCGGAGGTCAGGATGGAGGCCCATCTGGGCCCTCTTCCTTCCTGGAATTCTGGCCCTGTTGTCACAGCGACGGTGGCCTCCGGCAGGGCCCCTCCACCCCCACCCCAGGTTTCCCCTTCTCCTAAAAACATCATGTTTTCAGCAGGAGTCTGCACAACGCGGGACACATGGGATGGGAGAGCTCCTGTGTGGGGCCCCCACCGCCTCACAGGGCTCCGGTCCCCTGAGAAGGGAGGCAGCCACCGGGGTTCGCCCACCTCCGGCCTCTCACCAACTCCAGTCCCCCAGCACAGGGGTGTCCCTGTCCCTGGCACCAGGCCACAGCTCTCCAAAGCTGGACCCGGTACCCTGGACCCCAAGACTGTCCATGACCCCCTGCCACAGGGCCTGCAGACCCGCCTCTCAGCCATCATGAACAGGCAGGAGCCTAGGTGGGGCCCGGCCGGAGGGAGGCCAAGCTTGCCAGAGGCTCTCCTGGTAGGAAGCCCAGTGACACAGTGAAGACAAGAAAGGAAGGTGATGTCAGATTAATAAAAATAGCCTTCTGCCCTGACCAGAGTTTGAGTATGTTGGAGCAATTAGCTAGGCAAGTCCAGCAAGACAGAACAGGGCAACTTTGGGGGAGGTCATGTCCCTGTCAAACAGAGCCCCGTTGAAGCCACCCAAATGTGTCAGTGCAATTTCCTGTATTTGAAGTACATATTTTCTTAACTCCAACCTTCTGTTCCAAGAAACCCCATAAATACACTATAGGAAAAATAACTGGTTGGTATAGCAGAAACTGCAGAACGGAATACACTCAAATATACATCTGACCAAACCACTCAGAAAGATGGTATTTAAACTGTCAGGGTCTGTTAAAAAGTTCAGTATGCAACGAGTTTACAACGCACAGTCAAGTTTTAAGTTGACAGCATCCATATGAAGTTAAAATAGATGTCTAATTTTGCAGAGAGAAGGGGGACTTTCATACACAGAAAGCACTTCTGCAGCTAAAATGGAAGAACTAAACTTGAAGTATTTTACAGAGACTCTTTATAACAGTGCAGATTCTTCCCTGACTATTTTTTATTTTATTTTAAAATTGAAGTAGCTTTTTGGAGGTCAGAAGAAGCTTTACACCAACTGGTTTTTTCATTTTCCAGATCAGCCAAGGGGTGTTTTCCGCTTCTCAAAGAGATGAGTTTTCATTAATTTAGTGTAATTTAAATGTGCAAAACACAGACTGTCTTTTGGACTACATATGGCAGCAACCTAATACTGCTCTGGGCATAAAGGAAATACAGCCTGCCTCTGCTGGTCTATGACCTACGCTGGCAACAATAGATCCAGCGTGAGTTAAAGCCCCTGGGAACACTGTGCACAGTGTGACGTCTATGATCCAGTAAATACAAGGTCACTCTGCATGCACAGAAGTCAATAGCATAGAATATTGATTTCCCTCCTCTTTTAGTAGGCAGAAGCATTTTAAAACAGCAGCTCATCTTCACTTCCACTCTTACTCAACACGAACAGGACAAGGCTCATAACAAGGCTTTAAAATTCAGCGCTGGGGGCATCTTTGGCTGTAATTGTTACACAGGGCTGAGGAAGCATTTCACACGTAATTCGTGCTAAGCCACTCATTACAGGCCAACATGCTTATGGCACGAAAATCCGGCATGCTCAAACATGATGGCTACAAGCTTTCAAAAGGCAAAGAGGACTACAGAGTTCTGCCTTAGTGGATGGCTTCATTGCTTCTGCCCTCTCAAAAAACAGGATGGAGAATACAGAAAATAACAGGACAAGGGAGATGATAGACCTCAGATCCAGAAGGGAAGTCAGTTGATCGCAAGCTTGTTGGCTGGTTTTGTAGATATTCAGAGGCTGTTGCTCAAAGGCTAAAAAGAAAAGTACTCCTACTCTGCAGAACAAAATTATAGTTGTTATATTACCTGCAGAAGAGAAGGCTGAAACTAATTTGTTGGCTGGGTGTGAAGAGGCTGTGATATAAAATTAAACATGCCTTGCTTTTACGGAAATGGGCATGAAAAGGAGATAGAGGCACAACAGTACATGATTCAGACAAAATCATGCTGTATACCAAGTGCTGCAGGCAAATAGGTGAGAGAATTTTTCTGTACCCTGGACACACTGGCCTGATTGCATAAACCGCCCTAGATAAGTTACAGAAATTATTTTCCCAGGTTCACGTTACAAACCAACTTCCCTTTCCCCAAAGACATCATATCTTTGAGCAGCCTAGCCAAATGCAGCTTCATCTCCGGGGCGCTGCAAGTGCCCGCAGCCAGCCTGCTGGCCTGAGAAAGGAGAGAAACAAGGCAGGCAGGCTGAAGTGCCAGATCTGTAATTGCAAGGGGTTAAAATGCCTGGAGGAGGGAGGAAGCACAGGGCTTGGGGTGAAGAAAAGGCAGGCTTCAGGAGCGCCTCAGGAGCCAGGGCTGGTTCTGATTAAGCCCGCAGGATTGTGGAGCTGCACAGGAAGCGCGGGGGGGGGGGGGGGGGGGGCTGAGGGGGAGGCATAGGGGTCTCAGCCACAGCCATCCCAAATACACTAGAAATCTTTGTGTTCCAGCAGGACCATCTGGAAACAGTTAGACGAAACAACTCCCAGGCCTTCCCTCCCAAAATAAAAAAAAAAATAAATCCACTCTTAAGACCATTAAGCCTGGCCTCTTCGTCCCCCTCCTGGAAAGCTCCTCTTCCTGCAACCACGGGGAACAAAAGGCCATCTATACAAGGGAACGAACCCCCTTCATTGCTGCAAGGGCGGTCTGCATGGCACAGCAGCCCCCTCTGCCCACCAGGGGCATCCCAAAGTGGCATGACAAGGGAGAGAGAAAGCCCAAACCCTCTGCCTCACAGCCAGCACATTGCTTCAGAAGTGGTGCTGGTGAAAGAGCATCCAGGGCAATATTTGCACCTGGTAAGACCAACATGGGGAAAATACAGTCAGCGAGTCCAGCTGCAGCCAGAATATCCCCAAATGGGAAATGTGCACGTTGAGGGCTCACTCTGAATTTTCGTTCCTTGGAAGCTCCTATTTGTGCCAAAAATCAGCACACGGATGCGAAAGAATCCACTCCAGTGGAGACAAATATTCCAGATGTATGCCAGAGATTTAATTCTGTTCTTAAGAGGATGGAAAGACCATGATGTGAAGCACATCATCATGGTAATGCTGCCCTGCTGCCTCAGAGGTACAAAGAATCAGAAGAGCGACAGAAACCAATCCAGCCATTTTCAACCCCTGAAGGTCTCCTTCTGATAAGGGACTGGGACAACCCATTAGTGGCTGAGCACATGTTCTGGAGACAAAGAGGGTGACTGTCTCCAAAAATGCTGTTCACTTATATTTTAAAAGGGAAAAGGAGAGGTAATGACTGTTGACTTTTACCAGAATAAATTACCATGTAACAGAGAGGTACTTTTCCTTCCTTGCCTTTAACTTTATTCACCTCTCCCACACACATCACGATTTTTCAGGATTTTTCTTCTAATTA
The DNA here is from genome assembly GCF_963921805.1 of Phalacrocorax carbo. Taxonomy (NCBI): domain Eukaryota; kingdom Metazoa; phylum Chordata; class Aves; order Suliformes; family Phalacrocoracidae; genus Phalacrocorax; species Phalacrocorax carbo. The sequence continues at coordinate 58,492,469 of NC_087513.1, read as the reverse complement.
GACACCCAAGTGCTACACACTTGCCTACAAAAACATGCAAACATATCAAAACAAAATCAAAGCTAACCTTTCAACATCCCAATTAAACAATTACATACGAAAAGTAACAGGACTGATTCCTGCTATAACACAATGTCATTCCACTACAGAAAACACATCTTTGCTTTTCTTCTTACATCCACCCTGTAACTGAGTGACATCTCTTTATGGGCCACAGCCAGTCTGAATGGGTTGTCCATAACCAGAGTGCAATTCATAAAAATAAAAAGCCTTAAAATAAAAGGTTTTCTCAACCATTAGCCAAGGACTCCTTGGAATCCACTTCCATTATACAAACCTCCTCACTGTTCCTGCAAAGCTAACTGTTGCTAAACATGATTGCCCCGAGATGCCAGCGTGGTAGCTGTAGTCACACCTCTCCGAGTATATGAAAAGAGAGAAATCCTGCCTAAGCTACCAGAAATAGCCACCCTAGACAAACTGTCCAGTATGGCAGGCTATAGCTGATGCCCCAACCTAGGCAAATATGCTGGAGGAATGAAGCACCCCCGTGCAGGCAATGGTCACAGCTAGAAAGGGGTTAAAACAGGAAGGAAGGGAGAACTAATCAAAGAATCTCCTTCCCTCCCAACAGAGGAACACCTCCTCTCTGGAATAGTTTTGAGAGGAGTTTCAGTACGTGCTTTGTTTCGAAATTTTAAGAGAAAGGAAGAAAGACCTGCCCTTCATTTGGAAGGCTGCATCCAAAGAGTTGGGAGAGTGCTCTGCAAAGAGAGGAAGATTCAAAACAAAACACCACCCAACCCGGCTGTGGGGACAAAACGAGGCATTTACAGTAAGTTACTGTTTCCATTTCGTTGCACACAGAAGCAAGGCAAGCCACTCTGAAGGGGCTTCTAACAAAGATTGTGTTACTGTGGAGAGCAAAATTATCCAGCGAGGTATCTGTAAGTGGTCTGAATTCTTCAGTTTGGCCCAGACGGGAGCGCTAGCCCTGCTTATAAGGGAAAAGCTGCTGCTGCCTGTATTCCACGCACAAGGGCCAAGAACTTTATGTATTAATGGAAAAATGAAGTGAGAGACTGCCAGCAGTCTCAGGCATTGGATATTCTTATACTATTGTACAACACGTGTTTAAATGCAGCCATCGACCACAAAAATAAGATTGCAATTAAACAGCGAGAGGTCATAGGAACAAATCAGGCCTGCGTAAGGTCAAAACAAGTGCCAGAGATATTTGTGCTGACTGCACCATTAAAACACCAGGCTGCTGCACCCCAGGCATCTACAAGGCTACAAGACCTGGGTCTGCTGAACAGGCAGGAGATAGATACAGTTCTTGCCTGCATCCCACAAACCTGCATTGCATTTCTCTCATCTTACCAGCTTTAGGTTGAGCTAAGACCCAGGAAGTCCTCAGAAACAGCAGACAACCTCCTTATAGAGCCTCGGTTCTGCCCTATTGTCATTACAAATAGTCTGAAGCCGCTGGAGAAAGACCCACACGCCTCCCCAGGAGGTCTCTAAAACCCCGGATTGCACATTCCTGCCAGCACCACATGAAAGCATCAAAGCCCCCTCCCTTCCCTGCCTGCAAGACAGCATAATAAACAAGCCACTCCACCAGCGGTGGAACTAACTAAAACTAGTTCCTCAGAGATTTGTACCTTCTGCCCCCCGGCCATTTCCCGTCCCAGCCTCCCACAGCTATAACCACAGCCCCCCTTGCCATGTCGCCTGCCATGGTCCTGCTGGGCAAGAGGGGGAACACACCACGGTCAGACCAATCCGTCCACCCACTCCATGTGAAGTGTGTAATCCACAAGTCCTTATCACCTCATCCTCCGTGGGGCACTCGTGTGCATCTCTCCCCCCCCACAACCCATCACCGTTCTTCACAAAGTTTTCACAAAGGAAGGTGTTGGCATTACAATTCTACCAACTTTTAAATGCAATTGAAATTACTGCTTGGTTTGTAAGTGAGCACGCGTGGGAAGGGATTGTCACAGCACATTCACATAAAACTTGTTTCCTTCACAATTTAGTCTAAAAGCCTCTTCTGCGTGCAATCCCTGGAGACTTCTTTGCATTAAGAAGTTACATTTCCCTCCCTGAGCCTACAGATGAAATGCAGAACAGAAGAGATCTAAAAAAACTTGGAACCTGAAATTACAGCATCGTGTATCTTCCTATGCAGCTCATTCAGATGAAGGAAACAAAAAAAGGGAGCCACCCTCCCACTGAACACACAAACAGCTTAAATTAGGTACAGAGAAACTGGCAGTATAGCAAATTTCTGAACTGGAGCAGACTGAAGGCACCGTGGCAAACAGCAGTCGAGAGGGCCAGTCAAAGCTTCAAACCATGCCAAAGCACCACTGCTTTTTTGTTTTATTTCTCAAGGTTTCTTTGTAAAAATAGCCAGCAATTTTATTCAAAGCTCTAGACAGTCGCAGCACTATAAATTCAGTTCTCCTTGCTCCTTCCTTCTGCGTACTTGGTAACAACTGCTTGACCCAAGTATAAAGAGATTAAAACTCAACTGCCTTGAGCTACACAGTGATACCAAACACCTTCTAAGAGCCAGATGAAGCCAACCTAAAAAAAATCACACTACCAACAAGGGGAACTGCCCTGTTTTTTCCCCTCATGCTCTCAAGTGTGCGTCCCTATCTCATCTCTTGCATGCACAGTAGGGATCACAGAAGAAAACGGCAAGTCAAATCAGCTTGCTGATCCTCCTGGAAGCTAAACCCTCTCCCTAAAGGAGAAGGATTACCACGTGGTTGGAGTCGGAGAGAAGACAGGGCTCCTCTTTCAGTGAAAGCAGAGTCTTAGATCAGCTTAAACCAATGATGAAACTGCAACAATGTGAGCTATGCTGACAAGCCTCCTTCTTAGAAATTACCGAGCCTTAACCTCCATGCATTTCAGAACCTTTTATACAGGCATCTTTAACACTGCTTTAATATTCAGAGTTTTTACTCCCTTGAAGAACTGATCATAAGAAACATCCAGCAGTCATCTAGGCAGAAGAAGAAAGTCTTATTGCTGATCACATTTCATGGCTTCCCCTTCTCATGCCAAAACATTTCCAATACTGTACGGGCTAACCAGATATGGGTGTTTGCTTATACTCTTCTCCTTTCTTCATCCCTCAGAAGCAGGGAGCAACTCAAGTCTGCTGCTTTACCAAAGAGTGGAGGTGCTTAAGTGAGTTTTCATGGGCAAAGGAATGCTCTGTAGCTAGCAGCCATGGGTATCCAAAACAAATCCATCATGCTTGTTCTGTTAATTACTTAGAGTTGTGAGAATCCAGGAGGGAAAAGGCATTTTTATCAATTAAATCTATCCACACTTGGTAGTTTTCTGAACAGTTATTGGGGAAGATCCATGAAAAGAGATGCTATTTCCCACCCCACCCCCCAGGTTTGCAAAAACACACATAGACCCTTTCTGTTTCCATTGCTTTAGGCTTGTGACCTCCATGACTTTCAGACCAAAAGCACCACTATCCACTACAGGCCCATACGCCACTGTTACAGAGAGATGCCAAAGATTTGACAAGACCAACTGCAGAAGTATTGGCTGATGCTGATTCTAGGGACAATGTTGATGGTAGGATAAGGCACACAGAAGACTTCACTATTAAACATCCTAAAAGTACACATCCTCAGACATCAGAGCCATCCATATTTTAGAAATGTTCCTGCTTCTCTGCCTGATGCTACAGCCTCCAATAACAAGATCTGCACATGTCCAAGAGCTGCACACGTCCGAGAGCCAAGAGACTCTACCTCAGCTTCGAATATGACCTGGCTTCAATGATTAATGCTTTCATTACCTCCCAGTTGGACTACAGCATGGTGACACAGTGAGAGCACATGACTTCAGCTCTTAGAAAACTCCAAATCACACAATTTCATGCCTGCACCTCTCCATCCAAATGGCCAAGCAGATCTCAGGGTGAACATTTACACAGGTGATAATGCTCTTCGGCTTCAAGAGTAGCACACTTTGCAGTACAAACTTCGTAACTTTCTAGGAGCAGTAGGGACATGCTCACTTCAAATCCTCTAACAAAAATATGTAGCGAAACCTTTAATTTACACTAAAAGAAGTGAACAGAAATCTTCAAATATCAATCTTGAAGGAGCAAATAATGCTTTTCCTAAAGAGGATAGTGAAGCACAAACATCATCTCATTATATTAGTCACATTTCTTAACGCATTATAAAAAAGCGCCTAAACTATGACTGCAGAAAATAGCACAAATATAAACTATACACTTGTGCACAAGATACATATCTGTATAGGAACTTTCCCAAAACTGAAACCTAACAGATCTCTAAACTTTGTAGGCAACAACCAACACCAGTGGGGATTTTGCAGCACTAAAACTATCACAGAAAGAAGAAAGGCCTAGAAAAGTTGCTGGATTTACAGTGCATCTTCCTAGTGCCAAAAATCAAGTATTGAGGCACCAACACTACCACCTGAGTGTATAAATGTTTGTGTCAAAATGAAGCTTGTAATCCTCCCGAGCGAGACACTGAACCTCCCAAATCCCATCCCATACGAAGACAGCATTGCATCAGTCAGAGTCTATTGAAAGATAGCACTAGTGCCTGGAGGATTACTTGCAGCTTTAAAACAGCAGCAGAAAAATGAAAAAGGGAAAAAAAAAATGGTGGAATTTCACACAGATGCTGCTGCTGCATGGAAAAGCTGTTATCATCCACACAGAAAGGCACTGTACAGATTCAGGACAGAAGGGTTGAACACATGCAAATCACAGATTGAATGAGACTGCTTCTCTCCCCCACTGCTCTTCAATCGGATCAGGAGCATGAGGGAAGGAGCCGGAAATCTGCTCCCTTCTGGAAATAGTCAAAAATCTCCTGGGGGAAGAAAAAAAGAGGGAAGTAAGAACAACAAGTTTTCCCTTTCTCCTGCTGCCATTACTAAAGCCAAAATGGGTACAAACAAGAAGTTCCAAAACTTAAAATCTCTACTACACAAAGATAATATAAAAGCACAGCCCCAAACTCTGGTGATGGCAATTCTAGCTGCCTCCTACACCCCAGAAGCAGCCGCCTATTACAATAAGGCTTAGCTTCTCAACTGACTACATGTAGGTCTCACCATTCATGAGCCCCAGTCCATCAGCTTTTGTACTTACTTTGAGGGGGGCTGAATGCTTTTTGCTCAGAGCAAAAACACAGCTGAAGCCCTGTGTGCTAATGGCAAAGCGCAGCTCCAGATCTTTTCCCAGTTGCTGCATGAACATCACTGCAGACTTCACACCTTTGCAACTTGTTGTCTCCCTTTGACTCATCCAAATTTAAAAGCAATAGGAGGAAGCTTGTTTCAGACATTTCCCTCTCCTCTGTTGACAGGGAATACTACACCTCTCTCCATTCCTGCCTGTACAAAGGAGAAAACAGGTGGCTTGACCCACTGTTCCCTTCTTTCTAGCCTTTTTGATTCAGTATCTAGTCAATGCCCATAGACACATGCAATGATCCTACTGTTTGTTTTGCTTCTCTCTCTGCTGAATCACTTCAAGTCCCCTCTGCTGCTTGCTGCAGAGAAGCCACAGCCAGTGATATGGCAGCCATCACTTCAGAGGTAGCAGCACACTCCACTGCTCCAGGCATAAAAGTCAAAGCAGGGAAAAGAAGGATATCACATCCTTCCCCCCAGGTTACCCACCACAGCCACACACCGCAAATTGAGGCCAGGGAGACAAGCAGCAACTCCGAAAGGCTTTGCCTTTGGCTGAGGGGCTGACATTCATCAGGAAAAGCTGATGGCCAGCAGAAAGGTGCACCCCTCCAGCATCCAGGATGTGCTCTGGAGTGAAAGGTCTGGGTTTCTTTCTAGAAGGGAGCTGCATTTTCTCCAGCACCTGTCAGACCCTAGGGACCCCAAAGCACTTTATCAAACACTTAAATCCCCCAGAATCCCAGAGGGCTGCAACAGCGCAGGATTTAAAAAAAAAAAGCCAACAAAAAAACCCCACACACCAGCCCCTGCCACTTTGTACTCAATCATTTACATGTCACCTCTACTACAGAAAACAATTTTTGAGGGAAATTACTGGTTACAGTTCTGATTGGTACCCCTATTTTGCTCATCAAATACACTAGTTTTTAAGTATCAACATAACTACTAAACAAAAATTCAATCCAAAGTCAAGGCTGATTTATTTATCAAAATCACCATAAGGAGATTCTGGACAAAGAGGACGAGACAAAGAAAGGGCTGATTTACATGATCCAATTAGAGGTTAAAAAAACCCCCACTCCTCTGTGCAGCCAGGAGGAGGACCTGAAACTCCATCCGGCCCCATCAACTGGGACCAGAGAGCACTCTGGTCAAAGGAAGCTTCCCCAGGGACCAGCCACCTGCTGTAATTGCTTAAAAAAGAAAATATAGAGGAACAAAGCAGAGCTGGGATCAATGCAACAAAGATGGTACCAAACACACATCCTGAAGCTCTTGCAAAGAGAAGTGATATTCTCCTCCGAAAGTATAACACGTGCCTTCGGTACCTTTTGAGTTGTGCTAATGTGAACAGTAGAGATATTTTAAACACTTAACAAAAAATTATTCACATTAGTAAGACTGACACCATCGGCAAACGGGAAATGGCTTCCATTAGGACAATAAAGAAAACGTTTCCTCCCAGAAAATGTGAAACGTGATTGCTTTTTAGCACAACCACCCCTGAAAATTGTGTGCAAAAAATAAGGACATGTGTTTGCACAGAAATCTATGCCACGAAGACGAAGTACAGATAGGATACCAGATACCGCATATGGAGAGATGGTAGAAAAAGATTAGGACCGGGGAGCCTGGGCAGACTTCAGCACGGCTGCAAGGCAGAGACTGATATAAACACACACAAACCTGCCAACAACCCTTCAAGCAGCGAAAGGGCCAGCGCCCACCTACGGCGCAGAAGGAAAGACCGTGGGGCAACCCAACCCACGACTACAGAACTCCAGGGTGAGCCTAGCATGGACGGCCACCCCCCCTCCCTGGCCCCGCTCCCCCGAACACACACGGCATGGGGCACCCCTGGGGCAAGAGCAGCAACAAACTCATCACTGGGTGCTGGCAGGGTGCCCCGACACCGGGAATTCAATAGGAACAGCAGGCCAAGGAGGAGTGAATAATTCAGGCACGCTGCTGGCTTACGCCGCGCTGAGGAAAGACGAAGCCAGCTTGCATCGCCTTCAGCCAACATGCGTGCTTACGTTCAGGGTCAAAACGCAAAGCCAGGGCGCGCGCACCGCGCGGGTGGGTGAGCACCGTGCTGCCTGGGAAAGCAAGTGGCTCACCGAACCGTGCCACGCTGGCAGGAGCCAGCGAGCCCTGCCTGCCCTTGCCACCAGCGGGAGCAGAGTGCCGACACACAGCACTGCTTGTTCCCCTCGCACACAGCTCCCTGTGTCCCGCCGGGAAGGAAAAGCCACCGGGAGGGTCATGTGCTCTCCAGCGGCCCAGCTCCCAAAGCTTAAAGCTGAAGAGGATGGAGGCTAATCTCCTCTCACAGCCACCACTCTGCCCTAAGAAAGGCTAGCATTAGATCAGTCTATCAAAAATAGGAAAAGCTGGGGGGGGAGGTATACGGGGTATAAGGGAAGACAATAAAAAAAAGTGTTGGGGATATGAAAAATGTTAACCTTCAAAGCAACAGGGTTACTGACTCAACATTGCATCATGCAGCAGAGGAAACAGCTTTTGGAAAAAAATCCTCTGTGCTGGTTAGTAACATCTACTGATGACCGGGAGCACAGAGAAACACTGGTGAGAGTCTCTGCCTCCTCCACCCAGACTGAGAACAGTCACTGATTACAACTCACACTCCAGAAACACAATTTCTTTTTGCCGCCACTAGGAAGGGGAAAACCTCAAGAAGGGCAGAAAGTAACTCTGGATTTCTTCCCCCCCTGCTTTCCACAAAAACACATCTGACACTGAAACTGTTCTGCCAGACCTCACATCTCAAGGCCAAAAGAGACCTGGTAGATCAACCTGATGTTCTGGGTGCTCCAATTTTTAAGGCGTACCTCTCCCAGCACATGCTGCAACAAAGCAAAAATGCCTCCAGCGCACGAGAGCTCTCCCTCCTCCCCCCAGCCCAGCAGCCAGCTCTGCCCCAAGACCAGGTAGCCCACGCTATCCCACCAGCCGGAACAAAAGCACACCAAATTGGCCAGGGCATGAACAAACAGCAGTTACAGCAGCCGACGGCAAGATGCAGAGCCTCACCGCATACCGGGCGGCTGATAACAGCACTGAGTCAGTCTTCAACATGAGGAGTTCTCCCCATTGTTTCTGCTGTCAAAGACTTTCCAACCGACTGATTCGGGGCCGAGCACTTCACACCGCAGCAGTGCCAGCGCTGTCCCAGCGAGCTGTACTTCCCGGGCACGGCCCTACGGCTCACGGACACACTCAGGCAAACAGCGTGTGCAACGGCACTGTACAAGGCTAAGCAGATGGAGGCAGATCAGGTCCACTCTGCTCAATTGGAGCCCCGGAGGGAGGGAAAATATCACATTTGCTACCTACTCCTTTTCCTGCACAGGCAGGCAGGCAGGGCAACGCATCTTAAGCGCAGATGTCTGCCCCATTACAGATCTCCCTGGGGCCTGCAAGGACTTCGACTGTAGTTCAGCAGACAAAGGATCCCAAGCCAAACACGGAGCCCCAAGTAAATCCTCACAAGCCTGGGCTCCAGCAGCAGCTTCTTTATCTTCAGTGCATTTTTTTTTTTTTTGTTAATTTTTTTTTTGGCACTCTGCTGACTGTCACAAAGGTAATGTTTGGAATGTACATATGTACACCAAAAACCGTGCAGAGAGAAAATGTTAACAGCTATATTTTAGCTGAATACAAACTTAGTACACAGCATATTTAGATCAAGCCTTTTGACACTTCAGATCACATTGTACAAACACCTGCAAACCAGTAGCTCTTCCTTTGTAAACAGAGGTGGAACAAGAGAAGGGGGGGGGAAGAGTACGAAGTCCCTCTCAGTCTAGATCTCTTATTCCTTTTAACGAACAGGAATTACTGCATCATTAGATTTAGTGGCAGTACTTAAAAACAAATCAGATTTGGTGTGAGGAAAATAAAGCTATTGACTCCTGACATTTGCAACTTCAAGTATATTAGACCAGCTCCTCCATTTATATTTAGTACACTGGTAAAGAAAGCAGCAGTCTCTAATTAAACAGACAGCACATAATCTTTACCAAGGGATCAAACACACCAGAAACCTTCCCCTTCCTGGTGCCACGGCTCCCTGGGAAGCCATGCTCTCGCACGCTGTGGAAACCATCCCAGCCGAGTGAGTCACTGCCGCTATCCCAACGGGGCACGATCTGGAGGGCAGTTGGAAACAGCTGCAGGAAGATCAACCGGAGAGAAATTCAGACATGGTCCCGATTTTGCCTACTCCAAGAGGATTGTTTTATTCTTCTCACTTTGTCTGTACCACAAGCCTCCCACACACCCCCTGGGACTGTCTCCCCATCGAAGGGGACCACAACCACCATTTTAGCTTCACTGACAGCATGATGGACTCCAGAAGCCCGAAGAAACTGATGTGACGTGCCTCTCGCTGGCCAGGGAAGGCCTCTGGCAGCAAGGTCTCAGGCCATTTCCTAGCACAAGGGAATAGGAAAGCAGCGCAAATTGGAGGCAGCAGAGGGTTGCGATTTGGGAGTGCAGGGCTCTGTCAAATGCTACCAAAGCAGGTTTTGGTATCACTGAGTTTTTATAGAAGCTGCAGACTTATAGCTCTCACCTACTTCCCCAACTCAAATCTTTCAAGGAATTTATTGACTTCCTAACAAGCTCCTTACTATAAAATGTTCCTTATTTTTCTCATGTTTGCATTGGGCACAAACAGTGCTGACACTGCTTGTGCACACGCTGCCCAAATTCAGTGAAAAAAGATGAAGGATGCAATTTCCCTTTAGCTTTAAATTCAGTACGAAACACATGAAAACCCAGCCTCTGCCATATGACCACACAAGACCTGCAGACACACAGGGATCTACACACAGGTCCACAAATAAATTCTTTTGGCCTTTTACCAGCACAGCAGCACACACGAACCAACGAAGCATCCTGAAACGTAACTGACCTCAGTTTTCATAACCAATCCTCCTCACTCCAAGAAAACTAGAGTTATTTTATACCATGACCTTCGATCTTCAACCCACAGGAAATGGCAAAGTAAGAGCCCAGGAGGAATATTTACAATGAGGAAACAACTGGAAAGGGGCCAGATAGTTCCTTCTTCTACATGTATAAAGTTTTCCAGCTCCCTGTCTCAGTTTCCGAGACAGCTGAGAGTCACTGAGCAGCACTGCACTGCACCCAGCTGCAAACATGCATCTCAAACACCAGCCTCCCCTTGACAATCAAAGGAAGGGTGGGAATCTCTCGGTGAGCCTGCCCAGGAGGTAAATATACGGCATAATTGGCCAAACCTCATTACACAGCATCTCTGGCCTTTCTCTCCTCTGCTGCTTGCTCACTGTGACACCCGATCTATCAATCACACAGCTCATCAGCACGCAGTTGCCTGTCCCCCCCTGCCCACACCCTCCCCAGCATGCAGCAGTAATTGCCTTTCCTATTAGCCCACAGCGACAACAGCTGCCATGGCAACTAGCAATGATTTTAATAAGTTTGGTCTGTTTTCAAGGGCAGCACGCGCATGCCGGCACATGAGTGTGTTGCGGACGCGCGCCAAGGGGAAGGAGGGCCTGCCGTCAGCTACAAAGGCAGAGTTGAAAACGTGGTTAATTGCAGAAACTGCAGACGAACAATCGTTTATCCCCCCTCCTCTGCAGGGGGAGAGGACAACCGCTCACTCCTAGAGCATTGCGGGTGTGAGAGAGGTCCACACCAGCGTGGCAGTGCTGAACATGCAAAGGGCTCTCCTTGCCAGAGCTACAGATGCTGCCCAGGTGACCGAAGCAACATGCAGCTGCGCTGTGGGTACAGCGTGCCATGTCAGCGTACACGCTGCTGCTCACGGCACCAGAGAGACAGGCACAACAACCACTCGGCACAACCTTCCCTCTCAAAGTGACAACAGAGGCAACCCAGCTTCTCCAACAGCTTTTCTCTCTACAACACTGCCAGAGCCTCCTCTCAGGTCACTGCCTGAGTGTCACAGGCTCCAGAAAGTCAACATGCAGCTACTGGTTTAAAAAGAAAGATCAGTATTAAGGAGAAAAGTTTTGCCATCGTTGCTGAGCACACAGACAGAAAAATCCTGCTGATTTACTGCTTTACTTTAGCTCCTCAACATCTGGAGTAACCTGTCATGGTCTCAGCTACAAGCATCTCCCCTTCGCCCAACTGCACCCACACCCTTCCAGCATGCCACAGCCCCCCAAGACACCCTGACTCCCCAGGCAGCTACTGATGCCCCATGTCCCTTCCTCCCACCACCACGGCACAGAGTTCAGGCTTGCAGTACTTCAGGTTAATCTGCAGATCAGTTTAACCTACTGTACAAGATGCAGTTGCTGCACACCGAGAGCAAAGCTGTGCATTACAAATAAACTACTCCAACACCTGGATCCAAAAGGCACAGCCCCACACCCTTCCACAAACAGTGGGTTCACAAGCAATCCCCTCTTTTTAAACATGACCTAGCAGTCAGGCAGCCACAACATCCACCAAGGTAGGCTGTGCCTACTGTAAATACTCCATGGACACAAGCCCCTGGTGGCCCAGAGTGAAGGGGTGTTATCAATCAGACCAACCTACACCAGGTAGCCTAACACTGCTTAACCCAGTAGTACTGACACAACATTTGCAAAGCATAAATTTAATACTACTATATTTTTTTTGAAAAGCCTCTTGGTTTGGCTTAATCAGCTGTTTGTCATCCACTCGTCAGCTGCTACAAAGGAACACTTTCTGCTATGCAAACCGCACCAATATCTGTAAACTCCACATAAAAAACTTGAAACAGACAAGAAAAGCAAGCATGGCATGGTGAAGCCCAGATTTCCAGATTGGCTGCAAGGCTAAGCACACAGTATCATCCCAGCCTTACAAGCTACGCAGACTCACGGGAGAGGGCATTTAAAAAAAGATAAATCTGTACAAGAAAAATCTGTACAACCGTTTCCACCATACCACCTATTTTGCACAACCCTAAATAAAACAAGAAACATCTCTAATAACAGGATGCAGATCCATATATGTATTTAATTTTAAGTGAATTTTGGTGCTAGGGAAAGATGCTGTAGTTTAAAAGCTGCAGAGCATACCTTCTCTTAACACAAGAAGCTGATGCAGCACAAGGCGTTAGCAGTGTGCAGCTCACCACACGCTCCCAACACCCTCTAGACCATCCTTAGATGGAGTAGACAGCAATTAAGTGAGGAGGCCACCTAGTTCAAACTAGAGGAGGAAGGACAGCCCACTCAACTCAGTGCTCTGAGATTTCTGCTCCTCCACAGGTGACCTGGTGGAGTTGTTCCTCTGTGCATTACCTCACATCACACTTTTCTTCCTAACGTGAATGCTACGCAACTGCATGCATTGAGACTTACAAAGGGCTCAAATCCATGATAATGGAGGCTAGGCTAAAGAATACAGGGATATTTAACTGACAAAAACAAAGGATTAAATCTAAGAACAGGAAGCAAGAGATCTGTTTTGATTCCTGTAATGCTATCTGCCTTGAACAAATTCTGTGGATACATCAGTCTCTGGCTAGCCCATACATGACAAAAAACCTCACGCTACCTAACTCACTGGAGTGACTGAGCCACACTGGAAGTGGTGGAGGAAAAGGACTCTGGGAACCTTCTCTATTCCCATCTTCTGACATCTGAGCTGTGACTGTGAACCTCTCCCCAAAGCAGTAACAGTACTTCATTTTGCTATACGTCCTCCCCTCCCAAGCAGCACGTGAAAATGATGCTCCATCCTTGCCAGATTCATTGCTGCCCAGGGGGTTAAATACAGCAACAATGAATTGACCAGTCTTGTTAATTTAATTCAGCTACAGGGGAAATCTGGATACAGAAGCAGAAGCCATGACAATACTGTCAGAGGGCTCTGAACACAGCATTGTATAATTTGCTTTTGGTTGTCATTACTAACCGTGCAAGGAAGAAGAAATTTCCCTACCAGACACTTTACATTTTTATTGTTTAAAGCTCTTCCAGGTAAGGAGAAAGTTTCCTACAGGCACATTGGTTTTTGTACCCTGCCAGTTAGCTTCTCACATAACATGCTGAATTATCATTTGACAAGATGAACTTCCAGTAACTCCAACCCAGGGCTAATTTAATAGTACCCTGAGGTGAAAGTCTCCCTCCAGTCACCTGGGAAGGCAGCACCACCTGCCCTGGCTCCACTGGAACAGAGCAGCCTTTTGGAGATGAGTGGTACCGCGCCCCATCCCCCCTTCCCACTGCAATCTTATTACCACAGTGCATCTGTTTGGACACAGCCCGTACAAAATTCATTGTAATTTTTTCTAGCAACTTCATGGAGATAGCTGCCTCCATGACAAGCACTATGCAGTAACCATCTGTAGATAAGCAGATCAAACAGAGAGTGATGCTAACCATCCAACAGCCTCTGCACCCCAGGAAAATCCATACAAGACAGAGAAATACTTACCTAGGAATTAAAGTTGAGAAGTGACCTCTTGAGAAGTTCTCCACTACTTAGTGTGACTGTATTCATCATCAAAATCCTGCCCAAGAAGTCAGAGGCAGAGAAAGCCTTACAATGGTAGGAATTCACCCTTGGAAGGGGAACAATGCCACATATTTACTCCTGCCCAAAGGGCCCAGAGATTTAGGGATTGTCTTTAAAATCCTACTCTGGAAATGAAAGTAAAAATTGCTAGTCCCAGAACCAGCCAGACAGATCTACAAACCTCTGAATCTTAACTGCAAACTCCCAAGAATTCAGGCATCAAGAAATTGGTGACCTAGTATAAGAAATTGCTCAGGAGACTGGACATAAAAACTGTATTCCAGACCAACCCTGAGAATCAAGTAAACCACACAAGCTAAACAAAACACTTGATACTGCTGTGCCATCAAGGCTGGTCAGTTTGTCCACTGTACTACGTGTTTTGCAGAGTGTTTGCATCATCTTTTTATCAAGCACCAGATCCGAGAAGCAACCTCACATAATACCTTACAACAGATATGGGATCCCAAGCATAGAGATTTTATGCCTATTTAGAGACAAACATAGACTGCAGAGTTCACAGAGGAGCTTGCTAATGCCTTGTCAGCAGCAGTGACAAAAGAGCTGAGACCAGGCGTCTTGAAAAATTTCAGTGCACACCAGACTCAAAAACACCCATCTGCTACACCTCCCAAGAATGACCAGGGATAGGCACTACTTCAGGCAGACTGTCACCACATTCACATCACAGCCAGAGCACTCCTCTTTCTGAGGCGACAGGGCCACTCTCCCCAGTTTGCCTGCAACCCCACACCAACAAATACTAAAACCTGGGAGAAACAGGAACATTTTTATCATAGGATGAACCAGACCTAGTGAAGCACTACCCAGTCCGCATCTACATGTTAAGATATGCAGACTGGCTAGTCTTTTCCCTATCCATAGAGATGCCTCAGATTTTCAGAGGCCAGCATGGTAAGGAAGGACAACCAGATCACCAAAGGTGAAAAACAGCAGCTGGTACAGAAAGGATGGAACAAATACAGAAAGGATGAACAAATGCTATATCGAATGCTGCACTGCAAAGCAAGTCAATCTCCCTATCCCACAAAGCTACCAAGACTGTAAGCTACTTCTATGGTAAATGCCTGCAGCAATCCCGAGCTCCAAAAATGAAACAAACGCCAAGCTCAAAAAAATAAAAACCCAATGCAGAAACTATCTTCCTGTTTGCACTGGAAAGGTCATGCCTATTTAAGGAAACCTTCCCAAGCAACATGGACATGCTCCATCTACATCCATCAACTAACAGCCCAGAGTTAAGTGTATTCACTCATCAAAAAATTCCTAGTTCTTTAAGAGAGTCATGGTCCAAGCTGCAAATCTAACCCATGCTCACTTCTCCTGGCATGCAAAGCAGTCACGAATACCTGATACCACTCAAGACGAAAACATCAACTCACTGACCAGCAGCGGAAGAATCCTTACTCACCCCTTTAAGCACTGAATAATAGGAGGAAAACACACACAGAAAAAGTGTCTCAGCACCTCCATCTATTCTAGTCAACACCTTCCCCATAGGAAACACCCACCCCCAGGAGAACAGATACACTGGTCACAGTCTGGCTGAAAATGATACACTCAGATACGTTCTCAACCCCATAGACAAAGAAGTTTCAGAACAGAACATGAAGCATCAGGAATTCTTAGTGGTGCTAATTTGTGATTTATTGACAGAGAAAAGTTATTTTCAGAATATGCAGTATTTGGCACTGACCACATGATGCTTCTGTTGAAAGAAGAGATCGGGCAAGATGGTGAAATGCAGCAAGTTTTTCTGGAAGGATGCAATCAGTGGACAGAGGCACACACAAAAAAACCAGACCTAATTACAAGCATCATTTCAATTTCTTGGCATAGGCACACACAGACATATATACAGACACATAGATAATTGGTCAGACAACATATATTCAAATGCCAGTCTCATTCACCACATCCAAGTCCATCACAACAGTCCAGCTCTTGGACAAGACTAACTCACAAGTCAGTAGTGGGAACTGGAAGAAGGGATGAACAGATGGAAACACCACAGAAAGTTAAGTCCCACTGTAACCATCTTTATCTGAAAAATTAAAATCCCAGTTGGTCCATTTCCTTTTTTTTTTTTCCCCTTCTCTTCTCTGAAGCTTTCTCTGGCCCACAGTGGACGTTTAACCATCACATGGACAGCACTGTTCACAAACACCACAATCACCTCCTGCTGAATCCATCCCACCCTGGCAAACGATGGCCTTGCCTCTGCTGTTCGTGACTGTGACCTCTCAGCCCAGCTCTCACAACATGAGGCACTTGGATGTGCAGACCACCACTCTTGGAAATCTAACTACCCCAGGAAGTCAGAAGTTTCCTAGGAGTGCTTAGGTATAAATGTCATACACAGAAAAAGCTGACAGATCCAGCTGGTGACATCAGCAGATGCCAGGTCTCCACTGGATTCATGTGAGCATTGGGGAGGCCTCCAGCTTCATCTCCTACCCTCACTTCAAGACAAAAAGAGTTCCTAGAACACACCCGGAGGCACAAAGAAGGCATTGCCAGGTTGGTCTTTATCTCCTCTTGAGAAAAAGGCAGTGGGGTGGAGTGTTTTTTCCTCCCCTACAGCTTTATACCACTTCCAGTGTCATAGTCAGACAATCCTGGCAACAAGACAGGGCATCCAGTCTAAAATCCTGGTCATCTTCTCCAGGACTCACTGCAGATGACACAGCCCCAGCCATACAGCACGTTTCTGGTCCGCCCTGTTCTCAGCACTGCACTAAGCTAAGAAGAGGAGAACCAAACACCCATGCAGAAGCAATAAAAAGCAGGCAGTGACGGGATGCATCAGGGACAGATTATTCAACAAGCAAAAGGAAGGAGATACCAAGTCGACGATCACCCAAGTACTTTTCACCCAAGACAAACGAATCCCAAGTAGGAGGATTGTTTTGAAGCCCAAATGTGTCACAAAACCTCCCCAGCAAAACATGCCTTAGCTTGCTTCCCTCTCCTCCCCACTAACCCCACAAGTGCCCACACTGAGGCCTGTGTCCCCAGGAAGGGGAAGAGTTGCGGGTCCCCCACACAGCCAGTGCAGAGCGCAGGTCGGGAGCTGGTTCCTGCCTTTCCTGTCCACACAGCAGCTTTCTGCTTGCTAACATACCAAAGCATGCTTTTAACTCAAAAGGCAAGGTAGCTATATTCTCTCCTAAAATAGCATTTCAATTGAAGAAAATCAAGGGCTGTGGATTATAAAACACCAGTTACAGCTGCCCATGCAACTTCCCCTCTTGTTTCCTCATGTGCAGGGATGTTACAACAAATCAGGCTTATGCGCTACTTTTTCCTGACTCCTGCTTTATTCAAGCCTAGGAAGCATTGTACTCTGAGCAGGAAAAACAGCTGCAGAAACCAAAAGGTATGTGGTTTTGTAGCTAAGGACAAGCAATATCCCTTCTACTTATAGATTTCAAACCTCATCTTCCACGTAAGGTTTCACTATGATGATGACCAAGTTACGTAATTCAAGCTTTTCTGCTGTTTTTTGAGATGAAGGCAACACGGCTTTACATTTGCCCAACACCACACATTTAAGGATCAGTTTGTGGAAGTGGTAGGTATTCATATATACAGTGGGAGTTGTAGAGAGCTGTAGATCAAAGATTTAAACATTACCAAAACCTCACCAGCTACAGTAAAAAACACAAATAAAAAATAAATACGTTTGCAAGTGTCAATGGGATTTTTGCAAAACTGGTCTTATTACCAGTACCTCAATTCCTCATTTCTACAGTAAGAGATAATATACTTTTCTGCCTCTCAGGAAAACTGCAAAAATAAGATCATTAGTATCTGTGAAGCACCCACACTACAGTGGTGATCACTGCAGAAGAGACCATTAAAAATTAATAGTTCTGTATTCAGTGCAAGGTTTAGATTATCTGCAGTAAATTCAGTTTGGGGTCACACATGAGATGAAAAGGAAGATGTGAAATATTGAATAGCTCTCAGTCCAAAGCCTGACCTCACACCCATTTTAACGGATAACAAAACTCTCGCTATATTTAATAGTGCCTCAGTGATGCACTTACGGAAGTGAAGTCATCTCTAAAAACATGAAATGTACAAACACATAATTAAGACCTCACATGGTGCCTTCTTGTCACATCCTCCTGCTGGGCACTTGCTGGGTATGAGCTGCGGGCCCTACCATGGTGGATGCACCAGGTATTAAATCTCCCCAGGTTGTAGCCTGCTGCAGCACTGGTTCTCACTCCAGCACCTTCTCCATCTCCTCACCCCTTTGTATTGAGGAGACAGCACCCAGCAGCTTCAGACCACCCAGAACGAACACCAATTCCCACAGCACTGCCATAGCATTCACACACCTCTTCTTAAAACTGAAGCATTGAAGGCATTCTGCATTTTCACACACTTGGAACTTCCACTCCTGGACAAAGCAAATAACAGGGCAGGCAGGAGCTTCAGAAGTCAACTTATTTCTCCTCCAGGCTGCCCAAGAGACATTCAGATCTTAGCAAACCAGCAGAAGTGATGTGTACACTTTACTGCCTCAGTTTCTTCCACAATCCAGATCGTTCCCGTGGCCAACATCAAACTCCTGCTTCCCACTCTCATACATCCCTCAAGCCCCAGGACATCAGCCCGTACCACGCTGCTAGCTAGGACATCGGCCTGTACCACGCTGCTAGCTTCCACCTCCTTCGGCATCCCATACGGTTTAATCTGCTGTGGCAACACCACAGCCTAGGTTTCCTTCCCTGAAGGAACCTTCTGGTTCTCCCCAGGTTGCGTGACTGGTCCCACACACAGGAGTAGAAGCAGCACCACTTAGAGAGAGTGGTCTTTAATCCCCGGAACCACCCCAGGTCACTCCAAAGCTGAGCTTTGAGAAGAACTGTTGCCTACAGGCAAGGAGAAGTACCTACAAACATACTCCCATCCTGGTCCTGCTTCGCTCCAAGGCTACACAGGGCTTTTAAAATGAAACAATGATAGGAAAGAGGCCTCTGGTGGACCTTCTATCCAGGACAGGAGAGTATGCAGGGTAATGGAGAAGCCCTTTAATGCACGCACTTCCCCTCATTTCTTCTTCCCACAAGAAGGAAGCAAAGCCACAGAACACAATAAAAACAAAAAGTTGGGCAGAGACGGCTCAGAAGCACCACCTCACAGTGGCTGCTCTGAGAGTCACGCCTGGCTACACTGCCTGCCGACCCAGGGCCCCAGGGGGAAGACACCCAGCCCTGCAGGAGGGCAGAGCCCAGCCTTCCCCCAGCCTTGCCTGCCCAAGACAGCCTTCCCACCCCTCTCCGGGTAAGGGAACGGCAACCGCAAGCAGCAAATTATAGGCCTAGGATCCCAGCTACAGCCTCTCCTCAGCCCACGCAGCACTAAATCAAGGCTTTTAAGTGACGCCTTGGTGGGATTTTCTTCCTGGGCATCGCCCCCAATGGTGACAACCACCCCAAGTGTCTGCAGGAATCTCCTACAGAAATAGCAGGGAAAAGCTGTGTGGAAAGCCTGAGCTAAAAGAGCACGCTCCGGTCCCTTGAAGAAACCCAAGCTGAATCCAGATCTCAGGGCCTCAAAGGCCTCTGGAGAGAATATTTTGATATTTGCAACACACAGAAATGCCACATAACGTTCCTTCCTTAGCCTCTCTATTAAAGGAAATTTAGCTACATACAGCCAGAGGGTAAAAAGTTCCCCCCCACACCCTTAAATGGTGCAATTCTTCCCCATCTCTATGCTAATACTTGCATTATTGCTGAGGCAATTACAAACAGATAGAACCCAAGAAAGTTCCAAAGAAAAAGCAACAATTGCTTCTAGCCCACACTCTTCCAAGCAAGCATCCAATTTTCCTGCACAACAAACTTTCCTAGACAAAGGCAAACACAAGCAACAGCCCCAGGGAATGCAAAGCCACTTCAAAGACATGCCACCAAATCCCACTGTCCTACCCAAGAGGTGCAAGCAAAAGATCTCGGGACCTCTTTTCTAATAGGTATGAACCACAGGTACACTCCACCCACACGCCAAAGGTTAGGAGGTGGCAATGGTGTAGCTGATTGAACACCAATGTTGCACCAAGTGAGCCGGCAGAAACTGCAAAACTTTCCTGCTCTGCCCAAACAGATGCTGGACCCAGCTCAAGTTCAGCTGTTGCCCCTCATTAAACAAGACGGCTTTTGTATACAAAATTTGGCGGCTACTTCAATACGTCATATCATTGCTAAGAAGCTGGCGTCCCATTTCCTTCAGTCCAGCAAGAGAGCTGCTAGGGGTGGTTTCGATAGATGCCGTATGTACGTGTGACAAGCCAAACAAGAGAGAGACTGGAACGGTTCACAAGCCTCTTCCCACACACCCTGGAAACCCTC
This sequence comes from Phalacrocorax carbo, assembly GCF_963921805.1. Taxonomy (NCBI): domain Eukaryota; kingdom Metazoa; phylum Chordata; class Aves; order Suliformes; family Phalacrocoracidae; genus Phalacrocorax; species Phalacrocorax carbo. Next base: position 58,472,313 of record NC_087513.1, on the reverse strand, counting down.
CAGAACCAAGAATGCAGGTTAGAAACTTCAACCTACGACGGGCTCTTCTCAGGGCAAAGCTTTCCTGCAGGAGTGGTGCTCCACTGGCATGGCTCAGTGGGACAGCTCGGCAGAGCCCAGAGAAGGAGCGCTGCGGGTCGGGACAGTGGCATGGTCCTAGCCTGGTGAGGACTGTTTCGTCCAGCCCCTGCCATTGTTTGGCTTGGCTCCTACAAACATCTCAGATTCAACCTGGAAAAAAAGGAGGTGTGCTCAGGAAAGTGAAGCAGAGGGAAGGGGAAGCATGCTGGGGAAAACACGTACACATCTTTCAGACTAGCATTTTCCTGAATTTAGAAAAGATTGCTGGCAAAATTAAATTTACTGGAGAGCAAAGGGAGTTAAGGCCCAAAATGCAGTCAAGCAGCTCTAATCCCTAAACACTAGGATTATCTCATGACAGCTACACTCCAGCGTCCACTCAATACCACTGTAAAATGTAGATCAACAGAATGCTTCAATGAACTGGAACTCGTTACCTCTAATTGCTTCTCTCACTTCACTTCTGGACCTTCCTCTGATCCCTCAGCCACCACATTTCAAAAGCACACACACACCCTGAAGGTCAAACAATATCCAAATTGGGCAAATTAAATAAGAGGTTTTCAGTCAACTAAAACACCTGCCCTCCTCTTTTGCTTCCACATGAAAACTAAGATTTGCCCCACGCCACGAGACAAATCAGCAGCGTGGAGTGATAGGTTTTAAAACCTCTTCAACGGATGCAACCCCTAACATTTTCCAAAGGGGCAGAGGTTCCTGTGCAGCAAACTAAAGGGTGCTAGCGACAGGCTTTATTTTTCCAAGCTAACAGGGGTATGTCCTTCAGCAGCACTCTCCAGGGGGCTGCAGACCACACACAGAATCCAGTTCAGGTCCGCCTCGACTTCAGTTTGGCTTCCCTACCACTGGTGAAAATGAAGCAGTTAATTTATTTTTATTTCATTTTATGTCACTGCTGCCTCCTTTGCATCTCCTGTGTTCTGGTGTTCCTGCTGCCACCAGCCTTACCACAGCAGAGCCACTGAAAGCCCTCAGTGCAGCCACAATAAAGCACAAAGCTAGCAGAGCAACACAGCTGCTAAACCTTCAGTGACCAGCACTTCTTTGAGACAGTCTTGAAAACTGAGGTGGGAACCCCTGATGCAAAAGGGCAAGGTGGGAGCCCTGCTTGCTAGGTCATTGGGAGGAAAAGCCAGCAGAGGGTATTTCACAGGACGTGCCTGGGAGAGGGACACACTACTCCGAACTCAGCTAGGTGGGCAACCTTTCCAAAACGCAAGGGGGACCCCAGGCTTTCTGCAAAATGCCAGCACGCTCCTGTTTCTAAATAGGAATTCTGAGAAGGGAAAATAAAAAGCATATGTCTACAACTAGTACACATACACATACACAGAAGGAAACCATCTCCAGCAGAGCCAGACCTCTTTTCAGTTTCCAACATCACAACTGTGGCCATTACCTTTAAACACAAACCTCTGAAATCCAAAGAGAAATACTGACAGAGCCTGTAGGGGTACTAAAGCATCCAGAATACTTCACCTGGGCTTTCCATTTTCCTGAATATGGCAAGAAAAGAGCCAACATTAAAGAGCTCTCAACATCTCTAAAATGCCAACTTTCAGTCAGTTGCCAGACATTTTTTTTGAACTGGAGGTTTTCTAAGTCTTCCCAGACTGTGTCAGGTCTAATTCATAACACTCAAATATTTTTAAAAAACCCAAAGGACAAAAGCAAACAGAGAAATAATAACAAACTTAAAGGTGATTCATAATGTCTCATCACATCAGCAACAGTCTGTCCAAACAGCATCCCAGGAAACCTCATCCTGAATCCAAGGCAGGGATCAGCTTCTAAAAATTGGAACTTCACCTCTTTTCTAGAATATCTTGTATCCCCATATTGTTCTGCATCTCTTTACAAAGACGGTCATACCATGACTAATAAGAGGGAAGAAGCAGCTAACCTGATTACACAGCTTTTCCATGATTTACCTGAATTAGATGTTCTCTTCCGTAAGATTTAAAAATACAGATTTCCATAGGGTTCCCCACAGCACAAACGCTTTTATTCACCGGCCCCTTCTCAATTACAGTCTCAGTCAGCCCTCTTACTTGTAAAACCCAAACCTGTCTTTGGAAACTACCAGCAGATTGATTTCTTGCCCTCCTCTGGAGCACCACAAACGGGCCATAGTTTGAACGAGGACACCAGCAATGTCCCCCGCTCTCCCCTTTCTGTGGCATGCTGCAGTTAAAGGTTTTCAGTCTTCATGCTGGAAGGAGTCAAGCTAGTAGAGGGTGTTACAGACCATCTTCTGGCTCACAGTAGGAAGAGAAATCACAGGCCTTCTTGCGGAGCAAAGATGTATTGCCTATTACATCATTATTTAGTCACAGGAGACTGATCTCAACACCGCTAGTCATCTTTATGAACCCTATGCAGACATGCCTGAACGATAAAACAAAGTCACCACTCATCGCTGCCACTAAAAGTTTACACGGACTGGATAAGGCCATAAGACCACAGCTGCATTAATTGCCTTCCCTGACCCATCAGCCATGCTCACGGTTGCAGAAGAGTAATTCCCCCAAAACACTCTGGGATACTGAGCACACAAGTCATTCGTGAAAGAGGAACAAGGACCAGCTCTGTTCACACCTTGCATCTAATTCCAACCACATATTACTCCTAGGTATAATTTTAATTCATTAACCAGCCTGGACCCCATAAAAAAGTTAAATCAAAATTCAGCTTGGGGACTGAATGAGAAGTTGATTAACTCATTCAACCCCATGCAAAGCAACTGGAGGTTATTAAAATAACTTTCTTCAGCAGTGTAAACTGGCTGGTACACCTCTAGCACTTCAATGGGGAAAACAAACACAGCACCCTGGAATTACACCCTTGTCTGCAGCTCCAAAGAGAAAAAAGGGACACTTCCCAGACAGCCACAACATTTCTCATCTTTCATCATGCAAGGAACAGAGGAGAGAGATTATTGCAAGGGTACTTTCTCTTCCATCTGTAGCAGCCATCAGCCTCTTCTGACAAGCAGCAAATACAGCTGCATCAACAACTGCATTTCGGGGCAGTTTCACAAGTGGCTTAAGCCAATACAACTTTTTCCCCCCCTCCCCTCTGGTAGGGACTATTTTTACCCAGATCAGCAAGCTAATCCACGATTCAACTCGTCCAAGCCAGCAAACAGGGAGCAAGCTAGTTCCTAGCTAGTATTTATAAGGTTAAAAAACAGCAGTACCTTTGGGGCCTTTCACTTCCAAAGCTTACAAACATATCCAGATACTTCCAGGAGACATTCCTGGTTGGTGGCGTTTGATTTTTGCCACTTATGGACCAGAGGGAGCTAAAAAGCAGCAGTTTGTGCTGGACCTTTTCCTCCCACTCCACGATTAACTGAAATATGTCCCAGAAGCAGATAGCAGCCATGATCCGATTTGTCCCAATCCTGACTCAAGCAGCTTTACACCACCCTCCTAACAAGATCAGCACTGGCCAAACACCATTTATCCGGCCTGATCAGAGATGGATTAGATAATGAAACCCTAACTGCATAAGCTGTCTAAGCATGCTGGCCTGAGACAGCAGAAAACAAGAAGCCCAGTAAATTTAAGGGCTACTTTAAGCTTTAACACACACTTTGCCCCTAGTTCTTAATAACTAGCTCCTATCTTATCTTCCTGTAAGCTAGTTTATATATATTCATGTTAACAGATTTTAAAAAGCTATTAGTTCTGCAGTTGCATTAGTAATTTCTATAGCTAAAGGATTTATTTCAGCATTGTAAGTTGCGTTCGTATCCTGAACCATCAGTAGGTAGCGGTTATGCAAAGAAGAAACCATGGCAAGCGTGGCACCCCGGGATTCCTCGCTATCAGCCCAGAGACACGAGGTCACCAAGTTTACACAGCAACAGCCTGTCGTTCTGGAACAGGAAGTAGAAAATTGACAGGATCTGCAGGAAAAACAAGGTACAACAGTTGCCAGTGTTATTTCCAGCTTCCAGAAAGCCTCTAGTCGGGGGGGGGGGGGGGGGGGGGGGAGGGAGGGAAGAAAAAAATACAATCAAAGAATAGGCTCTTTATCCCTCTTGTAAGCATTACATACAGTTACATGTAGAGAATTCACTAAAAAGAACCTGTTATTCTAAAATAAGGTACTTCAAAAGAATACACTATCCAAGCATAAATCCTCATGAAAGACAACCTTCTGTTCTGACTTTTAGGTAAAAAGATACTGAGTTTCCCAAACATTAAACACTAGCTCTGATATTATTTGTAAGTTTGGCTTCAAATTTGGTATTTCTTGCTTACAACCATGAGAAGATTCTTCAAATGAAAAAATAAAAAGAACCCCAGTCTTTAACAGTAAAAACAGTCAAGGGAAACGTCTGGACATAATGGTACGTGGGTGTGCGTATATATACATGCATATATACATTTATTTTTATCTTTTATATGGAAAAGATTGAAAAAACTTTTCCATTTATATACATACCAAAAGATTGAAGTTACGCTAAGAATACCAAGTAACTACAACATGGGGGTCCCAGTCTGAAGTATAGTTATACTGACTATAAACACACTTAACTTTAAAACTGGGCTCTACTAGTTGCACTTCTCCACTTAATTTCTCCACCGTTTGCCAGTGTTTGGTATGGAAATGAAACCCAACTTTCCGCTACAATCCACAACTAACCCCTGCCACCATCACCACCAGCATTACACATTGCTGTGCACACGTGCTGCCATAGCCCCATGGTTGAATGCTGCAATCTTAGTATCTTGTACTGCTCATTGAACAGATAACAAAACACTTTCCTCGATGTAAATATAGAGGGAAGCCTTTTACATATACAGAAATTATACTCATTTACAATAAAAAAAAATTAACCTTTAAGACTGTTTTGTTAAACCAGTCCCGTCCTAGGCAATTTTCAGTTGATTTATCATTGGTTTATATCAACACTAACCAGTTAACCACTAACTGCAGGTACGCTGATGCATCTCCTGTAGCTACACAGGACCAGTGCCCCAGTTCAACTCAGAAGAGCTGGAAGAATTTCACGTCACGATGTTCACGCACTCATTCATAATTCCTAGCAAGACACAACGTATAAGCACTCCTTCAGTGCTGAGCATCTTTCTCCTTGCAATTATACACATTGTCTGAGTCACACTTGACACCTACGTGTGGGAGAAGATACTACTTCAAGGAATAAAAAAGCACGGCACGGTTTGCGCTGGCCCTTGGCGAGAGCACGAACAGCACCACTCGGGTGTGAAGCTCCAGCCTATGCTCAGCCCTCACCATCACACTGGGGAAAAAAGTGACGTTGTGAGGTGGAGAGACCACCAAGAAAGGCTGAACATCAGACAGAACCACAAACAAAACCATCCTGCTACAAGCTATTTAAAAAAAAAATTAAAAAAAAAAAAACTCTTGAGCATGCAAACTGGGGACAGCCTGGGAAATAAAAAGGGAAGATCGTTGGCCAGCGTTTGGCACCTAGATGAGACGCACGTTGGAGAGGACAGGATGCTCCCCTTGGAAACTATCAACAGCGCTTACCAACCCAAGCGAAGGTGAGAAGAGAAACAAGTTCGGATTAATAAATAACACTGCTTCTAAAGAGCTCCGATATACTCGTTGCGAGGAATGGAAGCAAAAAAGGCCGGTGCAATTGCCATAATAAAACAGCCCCGTACGACAGCCAGACAAAGGAAAGCAGAAACACCTCGGCAGCGTCGCCCCACAAACACAAAAGCGATCGCACCTGGGAAGATCAATGCTCTGGGGCCGACCAAAACGTGCTGGCAGGAGGCGAGGGGGACGTGAGGATCCCGCCGGCAGCCCCCGTGCCGAGCTGGACGCCGCCCGCCCGAGGCCCCAGCACCCCCGTCCCGCTCCCAGGCAGCGCCCGGGCATTTCGCCCGGTGCTTTACGAGACCCGGGGCGGCGCGGGTAACCCAACGCCGGCCCCGGCGCCCTGCCGCGCCCAGCCCTGCCATCCCACCGCCGGAAGGACGGCGGTGCCCGGAGCACCGGACCCAGCGGCGGCTCCCGGAGGGCCACGGCCCCGGGGACAGCCCGCCTCGGGCCGGGGAACGCCGGGCAGGAGACCCGCCCCCCTACGCCGCCGCTCCCGACGGGGGAAAGGGCCGCACGCCCCTAAGTAAGGCACTGAATCCCATAAACCGGAATTAAACCCGGCCCGGCCGCCCCCCTCCCGCCGAGCCCCGGTGCGGGAGAGCCCGGCCCTGCCCTGCCCGCTACCTGCATGCCGCCGCCGTCGGCCTCCGCCTCCGTCCGCAGCCGCTTGCTGTGGCCGCCCTCGGCGCCGTCCCCACCGGGCATGGGCTGCTCCAGCTCCGGCTCCCGCTTCACGCCGCGGGCGGCCCCCCCGCCGCCGCCGCCGCCGCCGCCGCCGCCGCTGCCGGCCAGGAGCTGCGGCTGTGGCTGCTGCTGCGGGGGCTGGCCGCCCTCCGCCATCCGCACCGCCGGAGCCCCGGCCGCCCCCCGCCGCGATCGCCCCGCTCTGTCACCGCGACGCCCGGCGCTGCCGGAGGAGAAGGAGAAGAACGAGGAGGAGGAGGAGGGCGAGCCCCGCGCCGCGACCAGAGCAGCGGGCGCAGCGGGCTCCGACCCACCGGAGCGCCTCGGTCCCGGGCTCGGCGGCGGCAGCGGCGAAGGAGGGGCCGAAGCCCCTCGGCAATCTCCGGAAAGGCCGGCCGGGCCGCCGGAGCCGCGCGACCCCCGCTCGGCAACCTTCGGCGGCGGCGGTGGGCGGGGCGAGGGGCGGGGCGAGGGGCGGGGCCGCCGCGGGGCACAGGCAGCTCGCGCTCGTCGCCGCCGCCACCGAGGCGCACGGGGCGGCGGGAAATGGCCGCCTGCTTGCCCGGCCCTGCCGCCACGGCCGTGAGCCCGCCTCAGGCGCGGCGCAACCGCAACCGGGGCCGCCGCCACCGCCTCCCCGGCCTGGGCTGCAGCCGGAGCGCGGCTCTGCGGGTGGTTGCGGGGCGGGGGTGGTCGCAGGGCTGAGGCGGGAGGGCGGCCTGGTCTCTGCCTGCTCCTGCCTGACGGCGTCTTTTTGCAACGGGGCTGGGCCAAAGGCGTTAGGGTTTGGGCCGGTCCATCTTTATATCGGACCGTGGTGGGTGCGGGGCCCCCCCCGGCAGGGCTGGGGCAACCGCAGGGGTGCAGGGCGCCCACCCCTCGGGCAGAGCCGTGTCCCCCGAGCCCCTGCCACAGGCACAGCCGTGTTCCCGTCCCCACTCGTGCAGGGCTGCCTTTCAGGGCGAGGCTTCCACGGCTCTGCCGGGAAGGAACGGTACTGAACTGAGTCGGATCTGGGGTAAGGGGTACTGACTTGATCCCCCGCCTCAGGAGCACGCACCTTCTGGGGGTGTGCTGCCCAACTCGGTACCTGATTTTGCCCCCACTCAGGGCAACATCCCGTCGCTCGTAGCACGTGTCTTTCCTGCCCTTTTCCAGGCATTTTCTCATGCTGGTCTGCGCAGCTCATGCCAGGGCTCATCTCTCAGCCCCAGTCTGCATCTGATTTCTTGAGAAAGGGGCTGATCTGCTTCCCTCTTCCTAATAGCCTCCTTGGGCTTCTCCCACATTTTTATAACTCCTCACTGGTTCTGCTGCAGATGACTTCCAGCTAGATGGAGACAACTGTCTTCAAAAACCTGAAGCCTGTTCATCAGCCCTTTTGTATGTCTCCACATTTTTGATCTTGAGAAACAAATTCGGAATCCTCAACAGAAATGTGAAGATTATTTTATTATACTGTCTGGTAGCGCCAAGGATGATGTCTGCTGTAGAATGAGGAATGGCCAGGCTGCCTGTACTGTCCTGAAAGTAGTCTGGAAGCCATGGCACCTTGATGGAGAACTAATCTGCAGATCATAATACAAATCTGCAGTTGGCTTTATTATGGGATGAAAACGGTACTCTTCCTCCACCTGCCAAAGCTTTGGAGGAAAAGGAGAAAACCAGGAATGGAGGTGGTCATTGTGAGTCAAGACACACAGGAGGAAGCCCTTCTTGACTTCTTTAATATCACCATGTGTAACAAAGCAAGTGGACCAGTTAGGTTAGCTTGGTGTGTCTTCACACATCTGCTGATCTTCATGAAATGATAGAGCCTTTGGTTCTGAGTGACAGTTACAATACATGACTCCAGTCTCCCCTTACACCACATTTTTCCTGATCCAAAAATAGTTTTCAAGGCCACATTAAAAGCTATTTTAAGTGGTATGTTTTTTGCTGAGGTGCCAGCTTGTCTCCTCCAGTGACGGGGAAAATCTCTTTTTTCAAAATGATTACAAATCCCCAAGGAGTGTCAGGCACCCAGAGGACAATTACCTGCCGCCTTTGTCTGCTCACCCACCACGGGTAAACACATCTCATTCCTCTTGACTGGGTTTGATAAAATGAGCCAAACTGTCAAAACAACATTGAAGGGACATGTTCTGTCCACTTGTAGCTTGAAAAGAAGCTGAGATTCTCATGCTGGGATGCTACTCATTTGGAGAAAAGCAGCATTTTTGTATTTGTCTTCTTCCTAATTTTAATGAGGAGTTCTAGATGAAGGATACAAGTTGAGATATTGCCCCCGAGGCACTGTAGAAGGCTTCAACCTGAAGAAGTTAGGAATAAACTGGGGACAAATCTCTGTGTGCTTGAGAGCGCTCCTCTCACTGTGACCTAGGTGTCTGTCCCTTGAGGGATATCAAAAGAAGGAGCTGCTCTACAGTGCCCAGCCTCCATTTATCTCATCATCTTCCCCTAACCCCATTTCCACCATTTCCTGCCATGCAGGTGCCAAAGCTGCTGCTGGTTCCCCCTTGCCTCCTGCATTCACGTGGTCTGCGCCGTGCAGCGGCGCCAGGGAAAGCTGGTGGTGCCATCGGCAGGTCCCTGGGTGAGGTATTTTCGGCTGGCTGTGGTCCGCAGCGTGCCAGCGGAGCAGCCAGGACCAGCGCAGAGCACAGGGCACCCTCAGTTATGGTGTGGGTGAAAAGAGCTGAGGCAGGGTACTGCACCCTCCCTGCCAAACTGACCTGCAGTTGCTGCCGCCGTGCTCTATGCTATCATTTGCTTTCTGTTATTACTGCCGTGATATTTCATATTATTATTCCTCTAGCTCTTTCCATTTCCTCTTAAAAAAGATTAATGAATTAATCTTCACAGTACGCATGTGGGATAGGTATTATCTCCATTTAACAGACGGGATATGAGGAATTCCTGAAGTCACAAAAAAGCTTTTGAGCTGGGACTACAATCTTAATCCGTTGATTTCCTTTCACACAACCCAGCTGCCTTTTAGGTATTTGTATGTGACATCTGAGACATACAAAACAGACAGCTGACTCCTCTGTTAACCCTTCCACTGCTGCACAGGGCTCTTGCCAAGGGCTCCTACATGTCATGATATTATGGACAAGTTCACAGAACCCTCACCAGTGCTTTGTCTTTGACAGATCAACAAGAGGCAACTATAAGAAACATTTTCCTTCCACAGAGCTCTCAGAAGCTGGTATGAAGAATATAGCTTTCTGTACATATTCAAATAATTTTAAAGTAAAGTTGTGGAGGGTTTCCCACCCCGTCAGAAAGACACCTTCTGAAGGGGTTCCTGGAAGGAGCATGTGCTGGTGCGCTCACTGGGCTGGAGATGAGGTGGCGTCACGACACTGGGTGTGAAACATCTATGGAAGTACGAAGAGCTGGGTCCTGTGATGTGCTTAGAGGGAGCAAAGGCAATGACTCATGCAGGTTCTAAGGCACAGGCATGAAGTGAGGCACAAACTCGTCTATTAGTCTTTGACCTGAAGGCACAGAAATCATTAGGAGACAGTTCAAAGGAAACCTCTCCTCTCCACCACTACCACTGAGAACGGCTTCTTGCTGCTTCCATCATCTACACACGATGTCTCATCCTGCTGACTGACTCCTTCTTGCCCTTGCGGCCTCCCGCAGCTTTGCCCCTCTCCTTCCCCGAGGGTTCGGTCTCTCTGCTAAGCAGGTCAGGGGAGGTTTAGTGGCTTGCCCAACCCTGCTCATTCCTGCTGTTTCTATCCTGCCAGCCAAGCTCCTGGAGCCAAACGCTCTTCCTCCTGACAGCAGTACTCCCACAGGTAATGAAGTGCCGCCAAGGTAAAGTTTCAGACTGCACTTTGGTCCTGGTTTCACAGGAAGCAGTGATGGAGCTTTCCGTAGCAACGGGCATGGGTAAATGTTTCTCCTTGCTTATCTTGGGCCAGCTCTTTGCTACATTTTATTAACAGAAGCTGCCTTTTCTTGTCACCGATTAGCAAACAGCCAAAAATACATAACCTAAGTCAACAAAATCCAAAGACCTCGTCACCTGACTTAAACCGTCTGCCGGAAGAATGCCAGTCCCCAAGCAGTGGCAGGAGGCCCACATCAATATGTCACTTCAACTCGAGGGAGCTGGCAGCTGCCAGTCTGGGGATCAACACCCACGATGCGCCCGATCTTTTCCCAGCGCCACCTCTTGCAATGAGGCCACCTGGCTTCGGCAAACGCCACCGAGCACCTCGGCGCTCCGGCAAAGCACCAGTGCCAACGGCTGGGGATCAGCCAGAGAGCTCGGAGCAAAACTTTCCGGGCTGATTTTCCTGCTGGCTTCAAACATCACTGCAGCACATTTATCGATGCTAATTGCTGCTTGGTCTGTGGTTCTGTGGGGTATCATCGTGTCCAAAAGTTGTGCTGTTTCAGGTATACAGATGCTGCTAAAGCAGTACGACACCTGCAGTGCAGATGCAGTTATCTGCATATATGCAGGTAGCATAAAAATGCCATCTGCCTGCACTGCTTAAGCCTGGAAGGATGGGGAATAAAGGTCCTTCGGTGCTTCTAATATGAAGGGGCCTCCCACCATATCCCCAAAATCTATAATAATAGGCAACTGTGTGAAGAGCACATCTGGGAAAGGAAAGGTCTTTTGCCTTCTGTTGAAACAGTGGGGCTGTCTCAAAATAAATAGCATGAGCCACGGAGGTAGCACAGAGAGTGCATGGGGACACAGACAAAAAAAAAAAAACAAAAAACATTGGCTCTCCCCCACCCTCTGGGTGCCAGAGATCAAGAAGCAGGGAAATACCTGGCATTTATGCCCCTCGGCTGACTGTCATGAGTGAACCAGAGGTTGGTGGAGGCTGGAGTCTACGTCAACGGGACAGCAGTGACAGCTGTTGATGCAATCCTCCGGTAGCCTCGCTGAAGGCACAGCCCCTGCATAAAAACATCCCTGGCTGTGTCTCTGAAGTACCTCAGGGCTGCGCTAGCCTCTCCTCTCTCAGGCACCAGTCTGTAGCAGCCGAGCAGCCATGGCATTATTATTCAGCCTACGTGGGCACACAGACAAACAGACGGTACAAATCATTATTTGCAGCTGCCGGTTTCCAAATAGGCTGGAGGCTGCGCAGCTCGAGAAGGGCAAATGCCCCGCCGGAGGCAGCCTTCATTCCCAGCGTAACAGGCAGTCGGAGCAAAGGACAAAGCAAAACACCCGCTCTGGTGGCTGGGCGCATCCTGCAAACGGAACGGGTGTTGTCACGTAACTCCTGTTCATTTTCAGCGAAGCACCCTGTTTATTAGGGCCCCTCAGCTACAACTCAATTTACTACATGGCTGATCTCTGGAGTCAAGTCTGATTCTTTCTCCCTAATTGGTTTAATTGAAAAGCATCTGAAAGTGCATTGTTACACACAAAATGCCAAACTAAGCCGGTCCTTAACACGACTCAACTAGCAAGAGGAGCCGTCTGCCAGGGCAGAGAATAGCTTGCGGATATTGTCTACAGCGATCCCTGTATTACCTTTCACTTCTGTGACTGATGCAGGGATAAAGAAAGGGTGTGTGGTTGAAGCAGGCCCACACCCTGATGTTTCCCAGCTGTTCAGGCCTTCCCTCGAGACGACGGCCATCTGTGCGAATTACAACAGCATGAATTACGCCTCGGGATCCAAGCCACAGGAGTGTTTCCAGGATTGCTCCAGCTTTTTGCTATTCCAAACATTTTGCAGGCCCCTCCTTTTCTGCTGCTAAAGTTGTAGCTCTTTGTGTCCTCCGTGCTCGCAGAGTTTTCCAGTTCCATTCCTCATATTTTCCTTGGTCTCAACTTTCAGCTGAAATTTCCACGTGTCCAGTTGTACTTGTTCAACTTTCCAGATCACAACACGTACATTATAGATGACTCCACCTGCTGGCTATTCAGTAGTCCAGCATCCATAACAGAGGGACTATGCAATGCGTACTACTTACTCATATAACGTGAGCACAAAATCGTGCCCTTCGGTTGTACGTTTGCTGCAAAAGATTATCGGTTTTCCTTTGTGCAGAAAAGTGCTATGTGAATTTATGATAATATCGTACCAATAAGCACTTGCAATCCGATATGGCCCTTTTACAATGCTATTTGTTGCTGATACAGCACACGTTTCAAATAAGATTTGAAAACGTACTTTTTTTTAACATGATTTCTCCACTCTAGAAATAGTTACTGCCTCTTTGGCTTCAGATCCAAACTAGAAAATGGTGATAAAGCACAATAAATACTCTACATGCGAGCCAAAAGGATATTTTCAAAGTTAGGCAAACCCCAGTTTGCAAAGAAAATCCCCCGTACGTGCTACGTCTGCATAAATACTAAGCGTTCGCATAAAAACCTGATGTGCGCACGGACACAGAGCCAGCTAGGTCAAGAGAACTGACTCTGCGAGAGCGTGAAGAAATCCTTTTCTTGTGATTCAGCGTGACATTTAAGCACTTGCTTAACTTTAAGCATGAGAAATATCATTGCAATCAATGAGGTTATTGACATGCTTCTGGACAAGGCGAGTACTCTGGTGCCGGGCTGAATGAGGGCTGTGCTGTGCGTGCAGGGCCGGAGCGGCTGTGTGAGTTGCAGGCAGGGGAAGCTGCCTACATCTGTCTCGGAACATGTCCGTCTGCCCTGCCAATTGCCAGTGGTCTCTTAGCTCCAAGAAAATGAAATTATTTCAAATGCAATTTGTAGCCCCCACTGAAAAAAAAAAAAAGGCTAACCCTCTCTCCCAGAATCACCCAAAATCCAGACAGCACATAATCCACTACAGGAAATATAAACGCCTAATGCAATTTTATAGGCGGCTGGAGGGTGCCAAGTTTTCTAGCCCAGACAATAGGTTGCAGATTTCTCTATGGAAAACAAAAAAAAAAAAGAAAAGGAACAGAAAAAGGTGGGAGGGGGAGGGCTGGACTGCAGCTCTTCTCGGTGTTCCTCAAACCTTGGGAACTTCAGCTATGGCTGCTGGCAAGAAGGGGCCGCTAATCCTGCAGTCTGTAGCAATCAGAAACACAGCCATATTTAGTCATGTTTTCCAGCCCCTTCTCCTATTCCAGCCTGCTGAACAGCCATTTGGAAGGCGAGCAGGGCTACAAAAATCAAACCAAAATAAAACATTACCACCCCTGCAAAATTCAGAAAGGGCTATCCACGGCCCTGCGAAGCTGATGATAAAACCGTGGTGGAATCCCTGCCTGAGTGACACTGGAGTTGGCCAGGGACACCAGCCCTGCGCTGGGGGGTCCGGCTGACCCAGAAATCAGCTGTGTGACTCAGGATTACCACCGCCGTGCTGGCCCCACTCCCTTCCATAGCTCGCCTCAGACTTCATTAATACCAGTTATCTTCACACAAATTGTACTCAGATGGTGTTAAGGTGGTTTGGGTAACACGGGTTAAATACAGAATGGGGAAATTGCCGTAGTCTCCCAAGTATGTGCTGTAAATTCAGGCAATTTAGGGCAAAGGGGAAAGCTGGAGGCAATCTGAGCGTATTCTTCAGCAGTTGGAACGCACAGGTAGGGCACCTAAATAAATGTAATTGCAGTACCAGGCTATAACCATGTCATTCTGGAGGAGTCATTTTAGTTTCATCTCCCGGACTCGCTTACACTGATTTTTAAAGACACAGTATCTTTTCCTCCCCTTGATTCCCATTCTTCAGCCATCAGCCTGTTTGGGTGCCTCCGCTGTACATCACTTACCCTAGTACGCTTACCAAATAGTCTTTGTATTTGACCTCAAGACTGAGTTTCCTCAGTTTGCAGTATGTATTTAGAGATTAATTACAGTATTCATGTAATGGGCTTCACCCTGGATAACATCCACATTCTACTTAATGCAAACGTACATACATGTGCCTGTATGCACCCATATACATGCTTATACGTACCTATATGCACAGACAAACACCCACGTGCACACACATAAGGCTTCAAGAAAGCCTCAGCACTGCTCTTTCCTACTCCTTGCAAGGGGCTGCTTTGCGCACGCAAGCTGCTCAGCCCTCACCGATGCCTCTCCCAGGGCCTCCGTCTCCCCCAGCTGCCCATCCTGCCTGGAGGGGGGATGCTCTGGCGCCCCGACACCACACGCGGTGCTGGATGCTGGGTCCCAAGGGAGCCCCTGGGCTCCTGCACCCTGCAGAAGGTCACTGGGGATTTGGGGGCATGCCCTCAACTTGCACCCTCCCTTGCAGCTCCCTGCTGGCCTGGACCGATGGGAACCCAAGCCTGGATGGGGGTGGGGGGGGGGGGTGTGTGTGGGTGTGTGGTGTCTGCCCCCACTGCAACTCCCCTGCCAACATCCCCACATCTGCTCCAGCGGGCTGCCCCCTTGGAAGTTGCTTCCCCTGCTGCATCCCTCAGATCTCCGCTTTTGTGGTTTTTCTTTTCTTCCCCTTTTCTGCAGCAGCAGCAGCTTTCCCTTGGGAGCCATTAGTAAGGGAAGGGAGACGAGAAGAAACGAGAGCCAGAGGTTCAGATCATGAACAGGCACGAACTCACCCCTCCACTGCCAAAACCTCATTAAAGGCTCCAGACCTACCAGGGGCGTGAGCCTACAAGCCGAGGGCTCGCTGCCCTGCCTCCCCTCAGCCCAGTTCTTCCCCAGCACCCACTGAGGTCTCTGCAGCGTACCCAAAATCCCTGCTCGTGCTGCCCGTGGCCATCCTGTGTCACTGAGCCCAGAGCCCTGCCAGCACAGACGTCGCACCAGGTAGTCCCTTTCATAAATTGCCTGAGCTCCAACTAAACCCACTGTTAAAGCAGTTTTCAGCTCCTCGACATCTGCAGGGCAGCTGCTTTAGAATTAGTTTGCAGCAAAGTTCTCTGTTTAATAAAACGCCAGTATCAAGCTGTTGCGTGGTTTTGAAGATGATCACCTCATGCTATCACTGTGCCGTGACGAAATGCCAGCTTAGGTGTCATGGCACCAAACCAGTCAGAAACAGGCCAAAAAAAAAAATTACTAGCTGCAATAAACTTCCCCCGTGTGGCTTTAGCACTCATAGGCTAGCTGAGAGGCGTGGGATCCCTGACCCTCAGCAACGAGCCCTTGCTGCAGCATGCAGTCGGTAATCACATTTTCACCCCGTCACAGACAAATTCCTTTTGCACTTCCTCCGTGCCGCCGAGCACAGCACGCCCGCCCAGGAGACCGGATTATAATCAAGCTCAGCGGGGCTCATAATCAACACAGGTAAGTACACATCACGTCTTGCTGTGCTTCGGAAATAAATAAGGCAAGTCTTTTTGCGCCTGCTGTACCGCTGACAATTCATCCCCTTCCTCCAGTTTTCGACCCACAAGAAATTTCTTCAGCCGAAACCGTTCTTCATTAGTTTTCTGAGATACTTAATTTTTAAACACATCCCGGTCCATCAGTCACAGCTGGTATTCTGCATCCACAATTTCCACGTCATCTTCTAAGGCTGTAATTTAGCAGTAGGACCCTACCAGATCCACAAGTCGCCAAATTTTACCCGACAGCTCTGCATAAGCCCATGCCCAGCTGCAGACGCGGGTGTGAGCATTTGCTAAAGGCAGGTTTTATATTTTCACCACTGGTCTTTCTCCCATCTATATTTGTCTTTTGTTGTTTTGTTTGTTTTTCTTTTTTAAGGAGGACAGAAGTTCAAATTGCAGAGCAGGAATTGCCACGAGCATGGCTTATTTTCTGTGAAGCATGGTGCTATGGCTGGCGCTGGCATCAAAGCATTTGCTGGATAGTTCAGAGGGGAGGGGAGAGAAGAAAAAGAATAGAAAAAAAAAAAAAAAAGAGAAAAGACAGTAAACATTTTACCTATTCACTGCTCAGCAAAACCAGAAAGCAGTAGCGTCAAAACCACATGAGAACAGTCGCTCTCCTGGCACAGTAGCTACCCAGGTTAGCAAGAAGGGCTGTGCAAGTTGCAGCCAGGGAGAAGAAAAGGCAGCACCT
The DNA here is from genome assembly GCF_963921805.1 of Phalacrocorax carbo. NCBI lineage: Eukaryota > Metazoa > Chordata > Aves > Suliformes > Phalacrocoracidae > Phalacrocorax > Phalacrocorax carbo. The sequence continues at coordinate 58,455,947 of NC_087513.1, read as the reverse complement.
GAAAGTTAAGCAGGTAAAAGGAACAAATTACGTCGAAGCAAAATCTTCCTGTCTGTGCAACCCATCACTGCTGCTTGGTTCACCTCCTGGTGACGTAAACATGAGAGGTTCACCCTAATCAGTGCACAGATGGGACCCCAGTTTCGGCCATGCGAGGAGCGACACAGGGCTGGTAGACCTGGGAACTGGGGGGGCTGTGATCATCCCCCGTGAAGGTACTCAGGTGGTTGCAATCAAGCCTTTACCCCCAGCCTAAACAAGAGCCTAAGGACCAGGTTTTTAGTAACGGTAGGGGGGGTTACCTGCCCACATAGGTGCAAGGCCCCCATTGTGCAGGCAGGAGTGTTGCTGGGACCAGCTGGAAGGATGTCAGGGAGTCTCTAACCTGTGCTGGAGGAAACTAAGTACAGAAAAGAGCTGTGGGCTCTTCTGGCTGGCCCCAGTGTGGGAGAAAGTCCTGCCAGCCCTCTACAATTCACAGGGAGCATTCTCTGCCATGGTCGGATAGGGTTGTTTGAAGCTCAACTTGAGCCCTGAGAAAGCACATGAGCAGGGTACAAGCACAGCCCGTGGGGCTGTTGGTGCTCAGCCCCGTGCTTTGCCTGCTGCAGGGAATACTGGGAAGCCTGGCCAAAGTGGTGTCACACCCTTTGCGGTGTATGTGCCTGACCCTGCAAGAGCCAGGCAGGAGGGTTTCCTGCCTCTGAATACGCCTACCCCAGACACACCAGCACACTGCTCAGCCCTGCGCCCTGACAAGTCGGACCACGGCAGAGGGGTTCCCCATGGGCTCCTACCCAGGCACCTCTCACAGCACAGCCACATCTGCGCCGTGGTTTGGAGAAGAGCACCCACCTTTCCAGCCCCAGCTCTTCCCTCGTTGGTGCCTGCTGCGGGGCATTTCCTTTCTCCACCCCAGTGGTCAGGAAAGGCTTTGTTTGATGGGGGAAACCGGAGTCAGCTGCCTGCAGCGGTGCTCCTGCCCACATGCCGCTTACCGACAGAGAAGTGGGGCTGGGGGGGCCTCCCACCAGCATTGCCCGACCACCTGCCAGCTTCAGGGCATCTCCCTCGCCTACAAATACAGATCAACTTTCCTAAGAAATGAAGGAGTCCAGCTCATGCTTTTTGTTTGGTATGAATGTCCTGCGAGAGTTTATTTTAATTGTCTTGCTGCTTTTAATAGTTCGTGGCAGTGTCATGAGGCAGCCTCTCCGGCTGAGCAAGCCATAAGTACTGCGGCCCTACGGAGAGCATGCATCCTGTAGCACAGCTCTCAGAGGTGTCAGGGGGATGCTGAGGGAAGATTTTGGGGGACTGCTTTGTCAGAGCCTGGACAGCAGAGCAAGGAACAGCTGCTCTGTCTGCCCAGGAGACCAAGACCTTGAAATCTGGCTTTGGAGATAGGCCATTTCCAGACGATCCTGCACAATAACCCTGGATGCAGCGCCGCCTATGCCATGCCCCATGTCCGTGCAGTGGGTGCCCACCTCCTCGCTCCATCACAGACCTCTTCGCACCTGGGTTATAAGAAAGGAGCCACAGAGAAGCTGCGATCCAGTCTCCCTCTATGATTTTCTCCCTAACCCTCATTCACCCACTGCCCAAAGCAAACAAGTCAGGTCCCTTCATGGGGACGTGGCGCCAGGCTTTGCTCGTCCTCAGCTTCCCCTCAAAGCTATGCCAGTGCCGGGCTAAGCCCTGCAAGGGGAGGACCGGCCTTGCTGCATCCTCGGCCACTGGTGCACCTGCACTGGTCCCATGCTTCCGTCGGTGGCAGCAGAGATGCTGTGCCCTGCACCAGTCAGCCCCACAAATTCAGATGCTTGTCCCCAGCCACTCCACTGGCTTTTCTATTCAAACAGCTCTGGTTTTCTCACCTTCTGCCTTGGGAAGCGGTGCTGGTAAATGACCTCTGGGATAGGTGAGGTGTCACTCTTGGTGTAGATTTCCTCCTACGCCGTAGAGGTATGGTACGTTACCCTCCGGTGGAACAGGCCTGATGGCTGTACTGGCCATCTCTTCTCTGAACCAAATGCCTGGCTGCAGCAGAAAGATGAGCACTTCCCTTAACAAAGGAAAGGGGCTGTGGTGCAGATAAACTCCCTTTAGCATGGACAGCACAAACCCAGCACCTTTCCTCATGTGGGGTCCCACCGCAATTTCTTAGCTGCAGATCCTCGCTGGAGCATGAGCCACATCCTTGAAGTTGCTTCTCAGAAACTTCCCAGGTGAGAGGGAAATGGTGAGCTGGGCTTCAAGCAAAAGCTGATCAAGAGCTTTATCCCTGCCTTACCCACAAGGACACATCAGGGTGAGACAGCTGGGTGCCTTGTGCTTCCGAAAACGATGAGCCGGCTCGCTGAGAGCTGTGCAGCACGCAATTACATTGACAGCAGAAAGGATCAAAAGCCTGCACAGCAAATTGGGCTGCGTGCTACCTCATTAAAACCTTTTTTGACTGTGCCAGTACCTCTGCTTCAAAGCCTGGTGCAATTCCTAGCAAAAGCATTAGCACTTCTTATGCAGTCCAAGAGCCTTGCCTGAGACCAGAGCTGGTCTCTCTCCCAGAGGTGAGCTCCTTGCACCTGCACTGGCTGCAGGTGAGGCTTTGGGAGGCAGAAACAGGGTCTGCAAGAGCCAGCTCCAACCCAGGATGAATTTGGCAGCTCAGGCATGGTGCACACAGCCCCCATGCCCCTTTCAGCCCCCAGTGGGGAAGTGCTGAGAAGGAAATGAAACAACGAGCTTTCAACATATGCCTGCTGGCCACAGGCATCCATCCAGCAGCCTGCAGAGCTGGGAGGTTTTGCCAGGGTCCTCTCAAGCCCCAGGGACAGCCCAGGATTGGGAAAAGGGGTCTGTGAGGGAAGAGTGTCTCAGTGCCCTTGTGCCCAGGCTAGGAGGAAGGATGCTTCCCTTGTTGACGCACCAGGAACACTCAGCACCAGTGGTTTGGAGGAGGAAAAGTAAACAGTGGGCTCAGCTCTGGTGTGATGCTGTTTCTTTATAAGGCAACATAGGGATATGTTGCCCTGGATACATCAGGAGTGAAGAGCAGGAAGCAAATTTCTTTGATCACAGCTCCAAGGGATGGGGTTTTTTTCCCCCATCAAGTTATCACTTCACCCACAAAGCTGGCGTAGGCTGCCTTATAGGGCTGGCTGGTCAGTGCAGCTCTTGGCTGTATAGTTCAGCATCTCATTGCAAATCTCTCAGCCAACCACCACCAGTTCCCTCCACTAGTACTTTGTCCCTAGTGAGACTTTTTCTGGCCAGGAGCCCCACTTCAGCCTGGCCTTACATGAGGTCAGGGGCTTGAGTGATGGCTCCTCTCCTAAAATGGAGCCTAAGGAAGCGATCCATTTATCCTGAGTGATACACCCTACCATAACACCATCTTCCATGAGGTTCTACACAATTTCCATCAAAAGTCAATTAAGGCTGTAGTGAATGAAGCCATTCACAGTATAATGCCAGATTAATTAGCAGCACACAACCACATTATGAGTAACAGCACTTCAAGGCCAGCCATTCCACCATCATCAGTTTTCCATTTCCTCCCTCATTCTTCTGTAGAGCTGAGGGGCTGAGCAATAGCGAAACCTCCAGGGCAGACCTCTCCCACGGGGCACGCGTGCACCCAGGCAGCACCACGTCCCACAGACTTCTGCTGCCTGCACGCCTCCTCAGCTGCTGCAGGAGAGTGGAGGAGGCAGCCTGCCTTAAACGCTCCTCGTGCACAACCAAGTCCTTGCCTAGTCCAAAGAGTGACCATACTTCTACCTAACTGGCTTTTAAGTGTCCTCCTCTGCACATTTTACCTGAATTGAAAGCACCGTAGGCCAGCCCTCCCCAGTCTTGGTGAGGGAGGCTGCCCCACCGCAGGGAGCTCCAGCACCTCTCCTGTCACATGCCAGACCATCATCGCTTGAGATGTTTCACGGTTTTCTTTTCCTCTTGCTGCACTGCTGCTCAGCTCTTTGTTTTGCTCAGCCACGCTGGCTCAAAAAGGGTAGTAAGGATTGGAGAGTCATAAATTTAGGACTGTATGGGTTTGGGTTTTTTTTTTCTCCTTTTCCTTCTGCTTTTGCTCCCACTGCTGGCATCAGAGGAAGGAAAGAAATAGGTCCAGATGGACAGCAGATATCTACTAGTATTAGCTATCTGTCCTAGAACTGGGAATATTGTCTCCAGCTGTGCTTGGAGACAAAGTTTAAAAGGACATGCCCCTGGCAAAGTTTGGATCTGGGCTTTTCAGGGAAGGCCACACAGCTGGGATCTTGCCAGCAGGGCTGGGACAAGGCATCCCCAGAACAGGCTGAGCAGCTCTCAGAACTAGGCTGTGCTGCCAGGACAGGGAGCCCAGCCCCGTACCCAGCCAGGATGGGGGACCCACACCGGCTCCAGGGCATCCTCCCCCCTCCAAGGGCCATGAGCCAGGGTGTGCATCTGCACAGATGGCTGCTCGCTCCTGGACAGCACAGGCCAACAATTAATGCTTTAAATGTCCCTGGGGCCTGTTGCTCACTGATCGCTAGTTGGGCCGCAGCGGCCTGCGTTTTAGTTTCAGATCACATGGCCCTGAGGCCTCCCTCACCCATGTCTCCCTCATGGCAGGGAAGGCTGCACTTTTCCACCATAGCTCCCTCCCTCACTGCCCGTGCCTGTCACTGAGGCATCCCACCTCGGAAGCCATTTAGTCTGCACCCTGGGCTTTGACAAAGTGATTCTCCATTTACATTAAAGTGGTACTTGAGACAGTTTGGGGAGGAAATGGAAAAGGGCTAAATCCTAAACCTGGCAGGTCACTGCTGCTGCAGCCCGGGGAGCCCAGCTGGAACTGGCTCTAATGGCCACTGTCTTCACTCTGCCCTGGGGGAAGCTGCAGCAGGAACAGGCCGAGCTCAGCTGCTCTCCATGCAGGCACGCTCCCCGCAGCAGGACTGGATGCTGCCGGTTTAGTGATTTACCTCCATCTCCCTGAGGCTGTGACAGGGCCCATTGCTCTGCCCCTCGGTTCTGCTGTTACAATAGCCTGCGAGGACCCTGCTGTAACCTGCATTGCCACTATTTTTTTTTCTTTTAGCCAGGTTTATTATATTTAATGATCTGGCTTACAGAGCCTTTGTGTCAGCACAACAGCCCAGTGCAGGGACAGGAATGTTTGAGACCAACTTTACCATCATTCATTGTATCTTCTGAAACTATGTCCACGTGCCCCCCACCATTTAGACCCTTCAAATGCCTGCTGGGGTCAGCCCTGAGGGTTGGGTCATGCAGGCAACCAACAGAGCTTCAGCACCAACTTCCAGGAGCAACTCTTTCACATGGCCTGCAGATCACATCCCGATTCAATCTCTTTTCCACTCTTGATTATTACAGCATTTGTAACCCCTCACCTACTCAGACCATCCCCAAAACTTCAGGAAAACCACTGTGAGGCATTTCGCAGCTCTGGAGATCCTCAGAGCAAATAATCTGGAGCCACAACAACTTGCTAGCTTAAGGTTGCACTCTGCAAAGTGGAAAATGCTGTGGGAGACTAATTTCTGCCCTTTCATGGAGATACACAAAAAGGTGGAAAGTTGAAGGAAAGAACTGTGTCAGTGGAAAGGAAAAAAAAAAGGACACAAGTCTCTTTCCATCTTGCACAGGCCAGAGCAGGACCCAGGCAGTGCACTGGCTCGCACACAGCAATGCAAAGGGCACAAAATGCAGCCTGCACTTAAAAGGGTCAGCACACCATCAGCACACAGGTGCCGGGGCAGTTCTGCTCTGTATCGCAGCAGTACCTGGCCAGCTGGCCTTAGTTCAAAATGATCTTATGATGGGAAAGCAATTTCAATGTAATTTAAAGGGTAGGCTGCTCACAAAGATGCCCTACATTTTTCTGCAAAACACTTCAGAAAAAGACTGAAGTATCTGAACCTGTAAACTGCCAGGCAAGAGTGACTCCAGACCTGTTTTTAACAATGTACCTGCAAGACATCAGCACCCATATTCCACGCACCACCAAAGACACTTCCATCCCCTTATGCATTAGTTCCTCTTCAGGCTTGTAAAAGCTGCAGCCTGCGTAACATAGTGTCAGAAGTTGTTCATGCTCACACAACCCCGTGGTGTGACTACCCTGGCACATGCAGCAGCACGTAGTCAATCTTCAGGCCTCCTCCTTCTGCACATCCCCCATATATTTTTTTTTCCTTCTACCTACACTTAAAGTTTCTTAATGAGAAGACCTTCCCCCCACCCTCAAGATCTGCTCAGCCAGAAATCCCTCCCTTTGGGAACGGTAGTCGCATATGCTCCCCTGAGGTTAAGGCGTACCCTCCCTGCTCCTTGTTTGCCAGCACTGGCTGGGGCAGCAGCGCCTGCCAGCTGCACCATACTACTCAAGGTGAGCACCAGCACTTCCTTCCCCACAGCTTCCACGCAAGGTCTGACCCTGTCGCAGCTGCAACTTCTAACTCCACCTTTCCCATCAAGGCTTAAAACTCTGCCAACGCAGGATGAAAGGGATGAGGTTACAATTATCAGGTGCTGGTGCCATGCTCTAGCTTTTATGCCATGGCTGTAGCACCAGAAGACACGAGCACTGGGGGCAGGTTGAGGGGCCACAGACCAGAACACGAATACAGCCACAAGTCCCTTATTCAATTTCTATCAATGCAATGAAGTAGATTCTTCGGGGTCAAGCTGGAAGATGAGTGAAAGGCAATTTTAACAATACATTGATAAAACAGGCTTCTAGACATTTATCACCTCCTCCACTAACCTCACTTTCCAGTGACTCTGGAAACAAAAGTGAAGAGTCGTTTTGCACAGTTGTTAGTTACAGACTCAGAAATACCATCTTCAGGCCAAGAACACAACGAGCTCAGCTCAAATTCACAGCCTTGTGTTTGAATAGGTAACTCTCTGAAAGCACGCAAAAAAGGTGCATTTTCTTCCTCCAAAATCCCCGGCATTGGCCACTGCACCAGCTGCCCCGGTAACACGCTGCGGGTTCTGTAACACCTGATTTCAGCTTTGCAGAGTCACTCAGTGCCAGGGAAGGGCCGCAGCGCTGCCGGCAGGACAGGCTGATGCTCTGACACCACAGCCGCTGCCTTCAGGGGCGACGCGCGTGGTCCTCACCGAGCCGAGGGAAGGAGGGAACGGCAACACACGCACGCAGAGTGCAGCACATGGATAATCTTTATTGGTCACATCAGTGGAGCACCAGTAAACCATTACTGACTGTAGTGGTGACACACAGCTGAGGCACATGCTAAGGCACTTTATTATGTAAAAAAAAAAAAAAGAAAATATTTTTTTTGTTGTGACAGCGATCGGGACATGAGGCTCCTGCATTTGGAGCGCTTCAGGCATACAGTATGGCGCTTCATATTTAATTATTTTTACTTCGCTCATAAGTAGGTCTAAACGCAGCATATACAATACAGTTAAGAATATAGGTAATTCCAGCAACCAGTGTACGATGTAAAAAAGTAAAGACTATCTCTATATAACCATGGTCCCAATAGAAAGGCAGTGATAAAGACCTTTATTTTTTTTTCTTAGTTACTTATTATGAGAGATACAAAGGCCTTACATATATCTGTGCAGATTAAAGGGTTTTTAATACACTCTTAGTCAATGGTGCACAATAACTAACCCCTGGTTACAGAGCAGGTGCAAGAGGCTTGGACATGTCAATAAAAGAAGGATTTCCCCCCCCAACCCCACCCTCTGCCCCCTACCCTATTATATTCCCCTAGATTCTGTCTATTACCATTAAATATATTTGGTCCCCCAGAGATTCTCAGGCAAGCACAAGGACAATGTCCTGCTTCCCCAGCCTGTCATTAACTACTGGTCCACACTACTTTAGATGAAACCGCTCAGAGGCACAGACACTAACAGGACATCATTGCACTTCAGAAATCTGTCCAGACAGTAAAAACAAGAAGGAGGAAAAAAAAAGAATGACAAAAAAAAAAAAAAGACAACTTTGGCAAGTCCTCCAGGTAACTGGTCCTGAGAGGAGCTTCCCTGTTCACCCCTCCCTGGAAAGATATGAAAAAAGAAAGGGCAAATTGCCATGGCCAAAGCACACCGTTTTTCCTGAAACTGCTCCCAAACCATATGGGGGGGGCAGATTAAGAGAGGCAGAAGTCTGAGGTCACTGAACATGATTGCCGAAAGCAAACAAAGAGGGAGGGGAAAGAATACAGGAAAGAGCTTCCCTGCAGCTAGAATCAAAGACAAAAAGAGATTTACAGCAAAAATAATCTTTCCCTAACCCCACTCCCTCCAAACTGTGTTAGGATTCACCAGCAGGCATGGCACGGACAGTTCTACAGGCCTTTGTAGTGGCCAAGCTGCTGGTCAGATTTCAGAGCCCCAACTCTTTGGCATTAAATACAAAGAAAATCAGGAAACTGGAAAGAGGAGAAAACTAGGAACACAGATGGCTGATGGCTCCAGATGCACAGAGCTGGGCTTGCTCTGCAGATCCCAGCCAATTCAGGAGGAGAGGGTTCGCTGAAAGTCCAATGGAAGAGGGGAGGGTGGATGGGTCACTCCATCACACGTAACCTGGGTCAAATGGGAGGACTTATTCAGTAGCTTTGGCATCACCAGCGTCTGCCTTGCCATCCACTTCCTCATCAGAGCACTCCCCTGTACCCTTCCTGACCATTCGACGGGTCACGACAAAGGGCAGGTCCCCGCGCCTAGGGAAGGACAGACAGTATATGTCAGTAACACAATGTCTCACTGAACTCACCAGACAGGACAGGCTTTGGGAAGAGGTAAGGAAGCACCTGGCTGCGCCGTTTGCTGTGAGCAGTTACAGCAAGGCTACACCGGACTGGCTGCCAAGGTATTGCACGAAATGCTCTGCCTTACCTGAGCTTGCTCTTCAGGGAGCTGACTTCTCTATTCATTGCATCAGCTGTTTCAGTGGCATCCTCCAGCTCACGCTGGAGCTTCCTACGGGATGCATTGGCTCGCTGGGCCTCCTCTTCTGCTTCCTCAAGCTGGCGTTTCAGCTGCTTCAAGCGCATGTTTGCCTTGTCCGCCTGAGTGTATAAGGGGAAAAAAAAAGAGATCCGTGTTTCCTCAGAGTTAAAGCACAGTAGTCAGAGCAGCAACAACAGAGTTTCCAAAGCCCCCTCTTCCCGTTCTGAAGGGAGCTGCCTAGGACTTGACAGCTCCAAGCTTTTCCTTAAAAGCATTACATTTTAATCTGTGTCATCTTGTAATCATCACAGTGAAGGAAAAGAGGAGAAATCTATAGGAAGGTTAATGCTAGATCCCTCTTACATGCAGATGATGCCTTGGTCATAGAAGGGAAATCCTCCCCCCGGATGACGCACCAAGGCTGCGGGTAACTATACACACCTGATCTTTGAATTGCTCTGCATTACGCCTCTCATCATCCACCTGCAGCAAGATGTCTTTCAGCTTCTTCTCGGCACGGCGCACCTGCTTGCTGGCAGCCTGGCGCTCCCTACACAGAAATACAGTGATGATCAGGCAAGAACTTATCTCCCATTGTCCCCAACAAGATGACCTGACTTAGGCAAGTCAGAAACAAGGAAGACAGCAAAAGTCCTCCTAACTTAGAAAAAAAGGGATGGGAGACAATGTGTTCCCAGAAATGACCAAAAGGCACTGATGTAATGAAGATATGACCCTTCCTGAAGCTACAGAAAGACAGCAAGCGTACCATAGCCGCACTTTTAGAAGTAGTTATGTCTGGAAGAAGCTCAAAGTCTCTAAAGTGTAAAACAAGGAAGGTTTGCCAAGATCTTACATCTTTAGTACCCCGTATACCTAGGATGAAGCCCTCTCTCAGACAAATCAGAATTTGTTCGGAAGAGCTTAAAATGCCAGAGCGGGTGGAGGCCTGTAAAACAAATGGAGTTTCTACTAGGACATACTTTGTCTCCATGTCCAACTGCTCTTCCAGCTGTGCTATCTTTGCTTCCAAGGCTGTGATGGTAGCCTTGTACTTGGACTTCACTGCGCTCTCCATCTCCTGCAGTTTAAGTTTAAGCTCCTTGTTCTGGCGCTCCATCTGCTGGCGAGCATTCTCATTCTTTTGTGCGTTGCTACGCTCAGCATTCAGGTCGGCATTCATCTGATCAATCTGCAGAGAGAAGTAGTACTCAGCATATCGAGCGCTCCAGCCCGAAAGGCTGATTTCTCAGGCACGTGCTGACACACAAAGAAAGAGGACCCTCAGGGTGAGCTGAATACCTGGAATAACTCTGATGCAGAGGGAGCTGTCTGTAGGCAGGGCACTTCTCAAAATATCTTAGTTTACCCAGATTTTCAAAGTAATTCCTTGAATAACAGGTTTATCAACCTCCTCTTAGGGCTAAATTTGCCAATCACGTACAATGCTCCCTGGGGTGAAGGCTACGCTTTGGCACTTAACACAGTAATTATCAGTCTTGGTGAATTACAAAAATCCTGAGGCAAGTGGATCCAATACGTGTGCTTTACTAATTTATCATTTATTTGCTGTCTGTCTACTTCCACTACAAAGCAGCAGCTGAAAAATACTGACTTTCAAAGGTGAAAGGGCAAGAACTCAGTCTACTTCCAAGCCAGGGCTCTGGCTGACAGTCAACTAAGTAGAGAATTACACTCTCGCGCACCTGAGTGAACAAGCCATTTGGAAAACCATCAACCTTGCTCCTCGCCTTTGGAGCGCTAAGAAAATGACATGCTTGACTCTCAGTGTTGGGCAGAAAACACATGGCAGAGAACAGACAGATTAAGATCATGGTTTCTATAGCAGCCTAACAAATTCCACATGGTTAGTCCATTTGAAGAAACATAGAACTGGCGGAAAAGTAATTTTCCAAGCACATTGTGGCACTGTTCAGCATGCCAAGTTGGAGCAGCATGCTACAGATCATCTTTCTCTTAATCCCTTAATACAGAAGAGAGGGACTGGGAGTTTTTTTTGCTTTGGTGGGGTTTTGTTTGTTTGTTTTTGTTGGGTTTTGTTTGTTTTTAAATAAACTTGAGAGATTGTTCCAGCTACCCAATGATTTAAATGATCAAAACCAGTGAGTTAACATCAGCTCTGCCCACCCTGTTTTCTGTATTGTGGTATTCAGGTGTTTCATACTGCTTACATCTATGGACTTCTGAGGGCCTGTACTGTACACAAAGCAACAGCTGGCATTACTCAGCGCTGTTGACAATTTACACAGACTAAAGAACCCCCAGTGGCACATGCAGCCTTAACAGGTACCTGAAGATTTGTCTTCTTGAGCCGGTCATTGATTAACTCTGTGTTGCCCTGTTCTTCTTCTAACTCCTCCTCCAGCTGAGCTATCCGGGCCTCCAGGCGTCTCTTTTCCTCCATGGCCAGTGCTCTGCAGGACACAGAATCATTAGACCAGTTTGGGGAAAATTCACCGCTTCTAATTTTACACAATAACTCAGTCTTTCAAGAGCAGAGGGGATACAGTGTATGCTGCAGTCTACATAAAAGTAACAGCCTGCAAAGTATTTTCTCAAACCAGCTCCTCCACCCTTAAACAGGGAACATTACTCACCCTTTACCACTGTTGTTGGCAATCTCATCAGCCAGCTCATCCCTTTCTTGCTGGGCCTGGCGCTTGGCACGCTCAGCAGCTGCAAGTTCCTGGAATGAAAACGAGACAGTCAGTGATCCAATGGGAAGCTACCAATTAATGTAGCATAGGAAAAAGTAGTTACTGGTAACGGGTGGTATGGTCTCTAGCTAGATCCAGACTTAATTATAAGACATGGTCTGTTCCCCACCCACCCCACAGCTTCCTTGGTTTTGCACACTCCTATCGCAGCTGTCAAGAGCAGCCAAATTCGGCATTTTGAAGGGGACCTCATATTTGAGCAGAGCAAGTACAAAAGAAAGGAAATAACCACTCAAGCTTAGACTGCTACACTTAGTTCTTGGCCAAAGAAAACGAACCAACCCTTGACTTGCATGCATATTCCATTACCTCCTGCAATTGGATCATCTCTGCCTCCATGCTCTTCAACTTCTTCTCATTTTCTTTGGCCTGTGCCAAGATCTCTTCTCTGGAAGTACGTGTGTCCTCCAGTTCCCGCATGTAATCCTTCATCTGTGCCTGGAAAGGGAGAACAAAAAAGGATGAATTTCAGAGCATCCACATGAAAAAACTGTGCTTGTTTGTCTTACAGGAAACATGGAGGGGAAAATAGAAACATGGATTCTTTAATCTTCAGGTACCAAAAAGGTTGCTCTAAAAACAAAAGGAATCATCTTTTTTCTTCCATTTCACAAGTAACAAGGAGTAGTAGTAATAGAAGCAAACAGGACTGCTTAAATTGCAGGAAAAAAAGAAAGTCTTGTCAGATACAGGGAGGGGGGAAGGGAAGGTAGAGGAAGGTTTCTAGTGACGCAATGGATCAGACAGTTTAGGGAGGATTTGGAGATCAGACAAGTGCTTGTAGGAATTACAAAAGCATAACAGAAACTTCTTGGGGCAGCAGATGGCCTAAATGAAATGAAAGTCCTTCTAGCTTTGCTGCTCCACAAGCTTTCAAGAAACACTGACATGAGGCAAGCACTAGAACGGACTTTACCGACAGCTTGTCTCCCAGGGAGTTAAGCAGGCAGGTTGGACTTAGAAGGGTATTTGAAATGCCAATAAATCTTTCATAGTAAAATGCTACAAGGATCTACTGCTCTTGTGACACTGATGCATGGTTCTCATGAGATGAAATCTTGTATCCCATTTCCCTGGTAAATGCCCTACACTGACAGCTAACACAGTTGCATCATCTCACCTGCAGTTTGCGGAGCTGCTTGATGGCTTCTTCACGATTCTTGTTAGCAGTGTCTATATGGCTTTCCAAATCCTTCAGGTCCATCTCTAGCTTCTTCCTGGCAGCCACAGCAATGGAGCGCTGTTTTCGTTCATCTTCCAATTCCACCTCCATCTCCCGCACCTGTATGGAGAAATATAGGCATCAGTGTTTCATCGCCTTTATTTCCCAATAGCTACTTTTCACATCCCCTTTTCAAACTGTATGTAAGTGCAAGCATGTGACTTGTCTTCATTCCTCCTGGCAGGGGGATGGAGCTAACATTCCTCATTAATAAAGTTACACGGGTTCCTTTGGTAGACAAAGGCTGTTCGAACAATCACACACAAGAGGGGGAAAGGCTCTCACAGCTTTGCAGCACTGCCTGAAGAGTTACCATTGACAAGCATCTGTGGATTGGCAGTGTCTGTCTAGCCATTTTTGGGCACACATGCCTTTGTGTACAGAACACTTTCAGGATTTACAGAGCAATTCTTACTTGTCTGATCAGCTGTTTCTTCTTCTCTTCATTCTGTTCATCACGCCCCTGGAGGTCCCGGTCAAACTGTGCCTTCATGGCCTGTTGGTTCACTTCTAGCCGCAGTTTGGCATCCTCTGTGGCCTGCAGTTCATCCTCCAGCTCTTCCAACTGTGTCTTCATCTCCTCCACCTGCTGCTCCAGGGCTCGCTTAGCCTTCTCCAGCTCATGGACCTACAGCACAGTACCACATGTGAGGTTTCCTCAAACAGGGCAGACAATTTTGCCTATCCTAAGAGCAAAAAAGTTTAAGAACAGCCACTTGCTTAAAAGACAGGATACAAGAACACTGCATCCATCACTTGTATTAGGGCAGAGATACCCCTCAAAGCCAGCTGCTTGCATACATGCAAGCTGCCAGCGTGAATCATGATTACCTACGAGTTCTGGTCACCACACCATTTGTGGTGGTGGGGAGAAAGCGAAAAGCATTTGTTAGCCCCGTCCTGACCTACCGCAGTCTTGTCAGAGCTAGGATACCTCTGGTTCTGACAGAGTTCAAGAAAACACTTTCTAGACTCTGAATTTGTTCTCCTTCCTGCTTAACCTAATATTTTTTGTCTTGAAACATTGGGGTTACTGTCTTCCGTTGCCTGAGTAATCCCTGTATTTTACATATCAGGCTCACATCATACCTTCATCTCTGCCACAGTGATACCAGTTAACTTTCAGTTTGCCACTAACTCAATTTGGGTCATTTCCAGGCTCTTCCAACCCATCTTTCCCACTGACTAATGTAATACAAACATAACATTCACAAACTCAGAATGTGTCCAGTATTCTCTGCTGCATTCCTCTGTGTTCACACTAGCATAAGCTTTCTGCAGTATCAAACTAACAGTATCACCTGTGTGATATTTCCTGCCCAGATATTTTAACTTCATACTTACACTTTTCCCAACATCATCCTTTGAACTCATCAGATCTTCCATCTCTGCACGGAACTGCTTATTGATTCGTTCCAGCTCAGCTTTCTGCTCCATGGCTTCTTCCAGGGCTCTGGCCAGGGAGAGGGCCCTAGTCTCCTTCTCACGGGCTTCTGCCTCAGCACGGTCCCGTTCTTCTGCATACTTGGCAGAGATGTTCTTCTCCTCTGCCAATAGCTACAAGAGCACAGCATCAGTATTCTGAGAAACTACCGACAATTGTCTAACATGGTAAACATGCATCTTTTCATTAATACCGTCTTAATAGTGCTCTGCCATGGAGAGAAGGAACCGAGAAAATGCAGCTTCAAAGAATGAAGTGTGCCATGCCACTTCTAATAACTGTGCTGACCCCAAATGAAGAAACTTCTGATTCCCTAGGCCTCCAAGCTATTATTTCCAACTTTCTCTAAGATGATCTGCAAACAATGCTTTGAACTTGGTCTTGATATAAACGTTATCCCTTTGGGAAAAGGGAGCATCACTGAACTTATTATGCATGGAACAGGATTAATCTACTTCTGTGAAAGCTTATTTCTCCACTCTATATTCTATGCCTTAGTTCAGAAATAAATATGCATTCTCCAAGCTTAGGTATTCTTAAAGCAGACCTGTAAATAAGATGCACCTACTGAATGCCCAGTGACTGAAGTCATACCTGATCAAACTTCTTCTGCTTCTTCTCTAGGTTGGAAACAATCTGCCGCTGATGATCGAGGTCCACAGCAAGGTCATCCAGCTCTTGTTGCAGGCGGGTCTTTGTTTTTTCCAGCTTGTCATATGCAGCTGTCTTCTCTTCATAACGCTGGCTCAAGCCCTCCAAACCCTTCTGCAGCTTCTTCCTGGCTTCCTCTGCTGACTCAAGGCAGATCAGACCATCATCCATCTTCTTCTTTGCATCTATTGCCTGAAGGACAGAAAAGATTGCATGTGAAACCATGACACTGTATGTAGTTTACAGGCACCAGAAGTTGAAGAAATATGTCTGCTCGTTTCTGAGGGTACTACTCCCCCCCCTCAAATAATACATATGACTGAATTCCCAAAGGAATTCCTGGATAGAAACCTACAAGCAGTTCATATGATTATCATCAGAGACCTCTTCATTTCCTCTCTCACCCAAATCAGCAGGATCACTCTTTCCCAGGAAAGGTTCTGCTACTAGAAGTCAATTCTGCATTTAGATTTTACTTCCTTCAAGACAGAGCTGCCCTTATGATTCCTCTCAAAAGTCATTGGTTTATGGGATGCAGACTCTGTACCTGTTGCTGAAGAACAACGATCTGTTTCTCCAGGTTACTCTTTGCCTCCTGTTCTTCTTCCAGTTTCTCTTTGATATTGTTCTTGTCATCCTCCATTTGCTTCAGCTTAGTGCTGAGGCTCAGTTTTAGGCGAGTCTCCTCCTGCAGCAGCTCCTACAAAACAAACATCCCAGTGGAATTCAGCACTGCTCCTTGGCTTTAAAGGCTCACAATCCTCACCCACTCTCTCTAGAATTAGTACTTTTGAAGCCGAGTTTAAGTATGCAACTTATGTCACAGATAAGACAACCGAAGGCAGAATTTAAATAGTTGTCTTCCAGAGAGTCAATATAGAAACAAAAATATTAGAAGGGCCCTCTTCTCTCACACACTCTAATGATTAAAGTACTTCACCACACAAGCCATCCACCGTCCTTTCTGGAGTCCTCCAAGTAGCACACAAAGCATTAAAACCTTTCCTAACAATAACGTGACTTTCTCATATTCAAGTATCAAAGAATTGGGCAACAGGCTAAAGTGATTTAGCATGGTTAAAACAGTGTTGGTCTTGGCAGAATTGTAAGACACTGGTCATTCACAAACTCAGGGCACATTTATTGACTTATGCTGCCAGTGCTTGAGCTGAAGGAAATACAGAGACTAATAATGCCAGTCTTTAAACTAGTGCAGTTGTTGTATTGTGCCCTATCTTTGAGTCTGTTTTGGTTTTGTTTTTGTTTTTTAAAAAAACGTATAAGTAGACAGAACACCAACGACTGTTCGCGGTTACTTAGTATCTGGGGTTTGGCACACTCTTCCTTTCCCTTCCAACCTTCTGCTTGGTACTTCATGCTTTACCAGGAAAGTCATATTCTATTAACGGTAAATGGCTGTTTTATCCCAAAATATAAGACTAAGCATGATTTTTTTCCTGAAAAAAATACCAAATTATTTGAACCTATCACTTCCCCAACATCCACTGGGAAATAAAATTGTCTGCTTAACTTTACAAATTTACCAGAAGTCACACACACTAAAACCCTGTCAAATACTTGACTATGAAGATCCCAAACAAAAACCTAGCATTCCAGTCCAGTTCTAGCATTAAAAAGCTCTCAAGCGGAAAGGTGACAGAGGAGGACTTTTAAATCTAAGACAGGGAAAGTTAGGTATGTTCCACATACTGAGGTAACAGAAGGAAGGTAAAGAGCTTGTTACTGTAGAAATGCTCTCAATACCATGCAATATAACTCCTTAGCAAAAAAGGCCAGACCCAGCCCTTTCAAGGGTTGTATATCCAGTATTTAATGGTGCCCAGAGTGATTCCTCACTTCAAGAATTTGTAACGGACACAGGCTGCACCACACACAGATGCCTTGGCTTCCAAAGCTCTCACCTGTGTATCCTGAAGCTGTGATTCCAGAGCAGAGAAGTCCTTTGCTAATTTGATTGATTTGCTGTCTGACTGGCTCAAAAGACCTGTGACATTGTCCAACTCAACCTGAAGGAGAGATCAGAGTATCAGTTATTAAATGCATCAGCTACAAGATCCAAAAGTGAAAACCCAGGCACCTCGCAGCAGTAAAGCATGTATATAATCTCTCGGGAATGAACACATTTCTAAAGTTCCAGGGGTGAAATATGAGAAGTCAAAAAGAAATTTTTATTTGGGATCGCCTCTGTTGTAACAGCCTTCAGGTTCTGGTTGTTTTGGGTTTTTTAAGGCCTACATGAGATGAGACAGCCTGGCAAGGATTTTAAAAGCTTCTATTAAACTAACTCTCTTCTGTTTTATACTATCTGCTTCAGGACTATACCTAGAGTCTCAAAATTACATTTTCACACTCCAAAAGGTAGTGCACACACCAGCAATGCTCAGCTTTTAATGACAACCCTCCACAAAGGAGAAGGCAGAAGACAATGCTCCATGTGAATCCAAGGGATTTTTGTTCCCTTGAAGAAAGGAGAAAACCCTAAATTTCCACATCACCCTTAAGCCACCCCTCATCATCATCAACCACATTACAAAGCTTCAAGACATTGTCTTCCAAATTAGTTACACAATCATCATTCTGTCTGTGCCACTCTAGGCTCACAAGCGGCTGAATGTTTACAGAACTGTACTGTACAAACCGCTGTATGTTGACAGGGAGCAGACTTGCTGATACTTTAAGGCTTACAAAACTCATACGGCAACTGGTTGCTTCACCTTCTCAGGACTGTTCACGGTAAGTGACATCAATCCAAAGGCCATGGCAATGAGTTAAGGAGTTTGCACAGTCCTTGGGAAACAAACTATGGATTTACTTTTTTGTAGAAACTTTATCCTCAGGATGAACAACATTTTTGAACGAGCTATGGGGAGGTACAATCCTACCACCTTTCCCCTCTAGCCCTGGGCTGAATCAGAAGCTAAGGAAAACCCATGCTACTCACCTGCAATTTGTTAACCCTCTCAGCCAGTTCAGTCTTCACTCTTTCACCTTCTGTGAATTTCACCTGGAGTTCTTGGAGCTGAGCATCTGCTTTTTTCCGCTTGTGCTCAGCATCCCCTTTACCCTGCAGAAGAACCTTCACCTCATTGGACAGTTCAGCCCTCTCACTTTCCAGAGCTTGTTTTGCTTTTTCAAGATTTGCTTTCACCTAAAGAGGAAAAAAAACAGAGCAAAACCCCTCAGACTTTAGATATGGCAGAATCCTTCCACTGAGTACACTGCTTTTCCCCAACAAGCAAGCTAACGTTGCACGTTTAGCAGCTAAGTTGTAGGCTGCTTAGTCAGGAAAAAACCAATTTGAACAGCCTGTCACTGATAAGCAAGGAGACAATCTAATTATCAGAGAAGACAACAATAGAGGAGATAGGCTTGCACCATCAGATCTCCAAATTAAAGGTTGTACAAGTCAACAGGTGCTAGCAGTGAAGATAATGTCTTGGCTATGCAGTATAACATGCCTGATGGAGAAAAAAAGAATGAATGCAACTATTTAGAACAACTTCATAGATGCTTCACAGTGAAAAACAATCTAGCAGGGGAAGAAGAGCACACGTATCAGAAGCCTAGCATCATGAACACTTCATGTTGTTCTGCGGCTTTAAGACATGGTCATAGACCACCTGTCATTTCAGGGAACTTGACTGCTTTGGCCTTGTGTTTTCTGTTCCACATACCCGTTTGGTTTGTTCTAACTGCTCTGCCAGCTCTTCAATAGCTTGTGAGTGTTTCTGCCTCATCTCTTGGATTTGAGCCTCATGAGTCCTTGCCTCATCTTCAAGGGTCTTTTTCAAAACTGTTACTTCTTGTTCTCTCTTTGACCTGCAAAATTCACAAATTCCATTTAGACGCCAAGGAGAGAATCACACAGATGTGCATATCCACCAATAGCATCTCTAATGCAGGAAAATGCCACAGTCTGTTTAGCTGTACAAGTTATAAAGATACTTTTCGAAGTTAGAACTTAGCATTACACCCTTCTTAAGTGCAAGCTGGCAGCACTGCTTTCAGCCTAAGTAGTAATAGCCTGAAAGTATGAATGTTTCAGGGGTATCACGCTACAGTTAGGGAGCAAACTAACTTTCTTACATCAGGTCAGGTAAGGCAGTCTTGACTACAGCTTGCACGCTACCTCCTTCTGTAGTCACTGAGGCTGCTAACCAGCCCACCCTGATAAAGACAAAGACTTGCTTTGGTAAGAGACTGGATACAACAGCATTTGTTAAAAAAGTCAAAACTGACACCAAATAAGACAAAACAACTACATGTTAGTTACCTGAGCTCTTGCTGGGCAGCTGTAGAATCCAGAGTGTCTTCTAGCTCTGTTTTCAATGCTTCCAGCTCTTCTCCCAGATCCCGCTTCTGTTTTTCAGCTTTATTCCTGGATGCTCTCTCTGACTCCAGGTCCTCCTGTAGCTCAGTGATCTGGGATTCAAGTTCCCTGATCTTTTTCAGGGCCATGTTCTTCTGAGCTGCCTCTTCTTCCACCCTGTGTTCAACATAGGGTTCTGGTCAGAACCAGGTTTAAACCATTTGTAAATTAAGACCACCTGTCTACCAAGAATAATGAAGAAAAATAGCTGGTATTGGTCAGCTCTACAATATCACATTCAAACTTTGACCCATATATTATCTACAAATTCTAAGTTCTATTTCCCAATACTTGAGAGAGCACAATCACTTACCTTAAAGAAGGGGACAGAGAGAGACTGACAACAGAAGAAAGCAGAAGAGAAAGCACCATTTTACATTGGAAATTGGACACTTTACTGAATAGATGAATATAGCAACTACCAGAGAGGGACAGTGTGCTGCCACTGCTATTTAATCCCATCTGAAATCTTACTGCTCCAGTGAAATGCGTGCAGTACACATCACATTCACAGTCTAGCTCTGTACAGAGAACATGGCAGCGATCAGCAGCCAAAGAACTCTGATGCGAGGTCACGGATCTCAACAGTCCACAGGCTGAAATACAACAGCCACAGATTCCATTTAGTCCCGCTTCCAAAGTGACACAAGACAAGAAATACTTCCCAACCCGGTGGTCCCTGAACCCCACAGGTCAGGTTCTCACCTAGCTAAGGCTGCCTGCAGCTCCTCTTCCTTCTTGGCCAGCTGCATTTTGAGTTCTGCAATCTGAGCCTGCAGCTCAGCAATCTGGTCATGCAGATCACTGGAGTCCCCTTCAAGCTTTCGACGAGTCTTTTCCAATTCTTGCCTCTGCTTTTCTTCACGTCGCAGACGTTCTGATGGAGATGGGGACACGTTAAGTTATACAGATGAGACATACTCAAAAGAAAGTTGTATGAGCAGAGAAAATAAAGCTATTTAAGCAATTGTTTCTCTCCTAATAACACAACTGTCCAGTGTAGCTACAGTGAATTATTCTGTCAGGACTTACACATGCAACTGCCCCCATATTTTGCCCTCAAAACATATCTGGGCAATTTCCCTTTCCCTCATCTTAAAGCCAAACCTCCTTTCCCCCTTTCGCTGTAATAAACAATGCCAGCACAATGCCAGCCTCTCCCAACACCCACAGCACGCAGCCATAAGCACTCATTAAGTGGTGCTGAACACAAGGTCTGCTCTCCCTTTACTGAAACTAAATAGGCTGGCTCCTGCTGTGTTAACCTGGGCACTCTCCAGATGAAGTGCCTCTAACTTGAACTCTGAAGAACTTGTGCAAACAGAATATCAGAAACAGCACTAACCCTGACAGATTGATGCTGCTGGAAGTAGAAAAGTGGAGACACTTCCACAGCAGGAGAAGAAAGACAACCAGCCTCTCTTCTCCATTGGCCTGCTGCTTTAGAGAGGATTTTTATTTAGATCAAGGGCTCAGCTGACAAGGCACATAACCTTCAGCCAGCCACTGAACAGCTCTATCAAACTGATCAATAGCATACACACTGTAGACTAATTTTTAACCCCTCAGAAACTGGAGAACACTAAAACTCTAGAAATGAACTTTAACACAAGAAACCACCTAAAACTAAACAGGCAAGTCCTTTTCAGGAGCTGCCTTAAAAAATAAACATAAAGCCCCCCAAAAAGCCCCAAACCAAAACCACCTTCAAGATCTGTGATCATGGCCTCATGCTTATTCTTGAGTTTCGCTAAACTCTTAGATTTCTCCTCTTCCTCTGTCAGGTTCGTTGTAAATTCAGACATTCTGTCTTCCAACAGTTTCTTTTCCTGCAGAATTGAGAAGGCAGTGTCAAAGCAGTGGCTGGAATTACAGATTTTTCCAGAGTTGACTGTTCTTAAAGGTCAATGTAATGAGTGCCTACTCCTACTACAAGAAAACTTGGAACAAAAGAAATCCTTTCAGGATTGCAGATAGCATTCAAATAAATAGTTACTTAAAGATTTGTATTTCATAGCCCTTGCAAAGCTGAAAGAGAAGTCTGCTTATGAAATAACTTGATACTGTTTGGCAAAACAATGTATCAGAAAAAGTTTGCTCATGGATCCTTATTTAGTCAAGGCTGTTTAAATATCATACAATACTGACTTGCAAAGAATACAGGCAGTCAGCTAATTTCAAAAATTCAAGTCATAGTTGTCAAAGACAAGACAATTCATTCATAAGTTTCCCTGTAATATGTCAAAGGTCAGCCCTTTGGCAGATGGCTCCAGGAGAAACACCTGTGCACCTTTAGCCTGCATAAGAAGGTGCAGGAGTCTTACCTTAGCCAATTTTTGATTCTGATCTTCCAGAAGTATCACATCTTCTTCCAGTTTCTTCAATTTGGCCTCTGTGGTCACTTTTTCGAGCTGTAATTTCTGCCTTGCGCTTTCTTCTTCTTCAAGCTGCTCCTCTAGTTCCTTCACAACACCCACAGAAAAGCAAGGCATTTGTCAGCGCTGCTCACTAGCCAATGTAACAGAACAATAGCAACACTAGAACTTGGAAGTTTCTTTACCCTTCCTTCAAGGTATTATTAGTACTTTCCAGAAGTGACATCTCTGTCATGACTTAATGCAACATACTGCATTCTAACAAACAAGTTTTCCAGCAGCATAAACAATGCTATTTTACAAAGAAGAATGCTACCATTCCTAAAATACCTGGCTTAAGCAAAGACTTGTCTAATTATTTGACAAGTGGCCATCATCTTCAAGGATGGAACAGGTCATTCCCTATGACTGACTGGAAGCCTCAGGCTCAGCACCAGAATCACTGTGTTCTATTGCTATTTCCACAGACGGATTTTTCTATGGCTTTTTTGTTGTTGTTCTCTCTCTACATTTCCCTCCAAGTTGAGACAAAAGAACCACTCTAACCCTTACTTTTTTACTGACAAGAGACATCATTCCTAAGGTATTACCTGGATGTTCTGCTGCATTTTCTTCTTTTCAGCCTGCAGATGTTGACACCGTTCTTCCTCTTCCTCCACCCTTGCTTCCAGGTCATGACATATCTCCTCTAGTTCTTGTTTCTTGGCTGTCAGGCGGGCTCTTATCTCCTCAGCTTCAGCACAGAGTTCAGTTTCTGCTTGCAACTGTTCCTGCAGCTGCATCTTCTCTGCCATTAGCTACATTGGACACAAAGCCAGAAAGAAGACAAGCTCCAATTTACCAAAGCACTTAGTGATCTGCATTAAGTGAAGCCATGTGCTCCTGTGTTCCCACAGTTAGTCTTATTCATTGCAGCAGTCTCCTGCTGCTCATCAAAAGCTAAATATGAAAACAGTTTTTAAGTGTTTGTTCTCCTTCAGAAACCATGCACTGCACCACATATTGTGTTAGCCTTAAACTTCTCAAGACCATATCCATTTGAAGTAAGGAGATAGTCTCTTTTTTCCCCTGCAAAAGTAACACAACTCATTATCAGCCCTATAGAAAATCAATCCTCCTGCCACCTTCTGTGTTCCAAACAAAAAGGATTCCATTAATGACGATGCTGAATTCAACGAGCTTGCTATAATACTCAGCCAAAGGAGACTTTTCTTCACATAATAGCTATGGAAGGGCAATAGGTTGTCACCGTACAAAATGACCTGCTAGAGGAACCGAGCTGGGAAGAGGAGCAAAGGAAATTGAACAAGATGGCAGCCAGGCCATGTATTTCAACAAATTGGAATCTTGCAGCTTATCCATCAGACCAATAAAGCAAAGGAGGAGCTCTCAAGCAGTTGGCCAGGTAGAGAGAGAATGACTTTTACACATGGGATTTACAAACTCACCTGGGCCTGGAAGGTCTCCATCTCACTCAGTCTATTTTCTGCAGCTAGTTGCTTCTCCCTGACCTTTGATAGTTCTTCTTCCTTGGCCATCATCTCCTCTTCCTGTCTGCTGACTTGCAGAAGGGGCTTCACCTGAAAGGGAAACCAAGAGAATGAGATGAACAAGTAGAACATAAGAAATGCTCTTATACTTGATAAGCATTGAATAAAAAAATATTTTAGATAAGTGTCATATTTGAAGGACTGACCAATTGTTTTGTTGTGAACACTGGGAGAATCATAGAGAACTAGTTATCATCTACTCTGCCAATAGCATGCTTTCTGCCTGCCCAACTTTTCCTCCAGGATGGAGTGCATCAGGCAAAGGCTTGGGCAAATTCCAGACCCAGATGGGCTAAGTAGTAATAGCAGGAGAATGAAAAAGTTTCCATATAGTGGAGAAATTCACAGGTAGGTCAATGTAAACAAGAAACAAACAACACCCATCTCTGTGCTCCCCCATCAAAACCCCTTAGAAGTCATTTCATAGGAAAGAGAAGAAAAGTTTAAACTCTGCCCTCAACTCTCATTTAGCGGCAAGTCTCATGGCTAAAAAGCAAGAAACCCTACACATTTAGAAAAGAGACCATTTCCTCATGTATTCATTGTCTATATAAAAGTAAAACATCTACAAGTCTAACAACAAGATCAGACCTCAGTGCTTCTCCTTTGCTCTTACAACCCTGGAGAAAGAGATAGCAAGCCATCCCCTTATTAACAATTTTTGTCTAGCTAAATTGACTAGCCACATAGCAAGTGACTCTGAAGTGCCATACTACTAAAGCAAGCAATCCTCTTAAGCATCTTAGGCATAAAGCATTAAAAGATTACTTCTGTTTTTCCACAACATTACTTGGATATAGGCTTGCAGTTGGTTTATGCAGGCATACTGCATAGCTATAAAATATGCTATGATATTCTCTGCCTAAATGAAGATGTATTTGCAAGCCAGCCCAAATGTCGAGGAAGTGGTTTCTGTGCTCTGGTTCAACCTGAGAAGCTGAAATTGCAACCAAACTCTCAAAATTGCAAGGGGAAAAATATTACCTTGGTGAACAACCTCCACCATTGCCAGTTCCGCAGTTTCAAATAGGCAGCACAGTTCCTCTGAAGCACTTTCATGGCTGTCAATTGCTGCTGGCGCTTGGCAAAGGCTCTGCAAGGTAAATGGAGGTCAGACAAAGGAACCCACAGCAACACACAATTCTCTCCACCAAGTTCTTTCTTAGATACCTCTACATTTTTACTTTAGAATGTTCCCTCCTAAAAAAAACCAGCAAAATTTCCAGTTAACTTCCCCTGTCCAAGGGGTTTTTTTGTCCCTCAGGTAAGAGTGGTTATACTTTCCTTTATTCAATTTCCTTCTTAATAAAGCTTTTCCCTCCCTAATATCTTCTAATCTGAAAAGCCTCATTATTTTCACTTCATAAAGGGAGATCTGAAACAGAGGTGTATTTTCCTGCCAATCTGACAGATACTACTTTAATTTTTAGAACTCTACCATTTGCAGCCCTACCTAATAGCTTAAGAGAAATCCTACACCTCCCAGATCAGTACTGTAACTAAGACATTTTCACATTTGCAGTTAGCAGGAAAAGTTTTTGACAGAAGAGCTGCAGCATAGTATTCCTATAGAGATGAGTAGACTTTACTGCTCTGGTAGTGTGTGGGATAGCAGCATACTGAGTTTCTCACAGGTGCCAGAAGTCCAGCATTACAGAGATCAGAAAACCTTAAACCAATCATCAACTGTTATATACAACAAATAAACCATGGCCTTTCTGAGAAAAAAATAATTTCAATTCTTTTTTATTTTCTTTTCTTTTTTTTTTTTAAGAGAAACTTGTACTTGAATGGGAGAAATACATGTTTATAATGTACTTTATGAAATACAGTCCTTACTTTCTGGCCAGGTAGCCTCTGCAGCATGCTTGGAATCCAATAATGACATCTGTGATCTTCAGGTCTCTCTCTTCTTCAAGATGGGCAAGGACTCCAGCTCTGAAAAACACTTTACTCTGTCCAATTCGATAAAGGTTGGAATCCAGCTCCAATGCTTTGATCTAAAAATGAGAGAGAGAATAATTCATCTCCTTGCAAAGACTACTTCAAGTGAAACATCACAAAACATATTTGTGTCTCATGACTAAGATACCCCTTCCCTACAATGAGCTACTCAGGCCATCCAAAGCTGCTAGCTCCCAATGAAGTCCTATCCCAATTAGAGGAGTTGGAGCTCAGCCAAGCACAGCATGAAATGGAGGTAACCAGAGACAGAAAATATGATAGAAAGCATTTTTAATACAACACCTCATCAAGTACCCAGAACTACAAGGATGCTGTGGAGAATATATGCCTAGCCCCAAGAGCCCTTTTCATTTTTCTAAAGGAAACACAACTGTTGATCTTTACTATTTATTTTTCCCAGTCCTAATCTTTGGCAGAAAAAGGCACCCCAACCAACTCCCCTGTCCTTTAAAGGATTTGCTGTCAACACTTATACTACTTAAGAGGAATAAGGTATACTCCTTTAAGACAGAAAAAGGTAATCCCTTACAGCCAAACCCAGTTCAGTCTCCCCTAGTCTTCAAGCTACAGAGCCAAAGCTTTCCCTTTGAAGCAGGCAATTCTGCAGAAGTTAATGGGAACCTTCACTAAAAGCATCTGTCATCAGCAGGCCATTACAGAAAGTTTATTGAAGCTCATACTTTAAGCATGTGCTAAAGATAACATTAATGATTCTCAGCATTTTGATTCCGTGAATACTGCTGGCATCTGTAGAAACAGGGAGATCATCTTTGCCTAGCATGAGGTTCAATAATCCTAGTTGAAAGCCTCCATCTGCAAAGCCAAGAGACAGCTTTTTGCACCCTTATTCTCTCAGACAAAACATTTGACTTGGGAATTTTGGTCTGTGAGTACTAAAGATATATTTAACATGCACAACTCTGATTTCCACACCACACCCATAAAGTTCATTCTATTCAAGTAGTTTCTGAGATGTCTTACCATCAGCACACAAGCCTGCTTTCCATCCATAAATCCTTTGGGAATTGCATTTGGAGTTAAGATTTCATATCTGAAAAAGGAGAAAGCATTAGACTAATTACGCAAGTATATTTGAAAACAACAACAACAACAACAACCAGTAATGCATTCCTATCTCATGATGAGTTTGACAGCTTACAGTGTTCTAGAAGAAAAAAAAATTGTATCTCTAGACAACATAGTATGAAGCAGCAGCCTTAGATGGGGTCCTCTATGCCTCACCTGAACTACACGCTTACTAGAGAAGTCAAAGATGCTTTTGGGATGCCTTGTGACAGGGAATACCAAGTTCTGTGGTGCTGCCTTTGAAAACAGTGGCAGTCTAGTTCCAATAAAATACTTATATTTTTGCACTTATGTTTTAACTTTGCCAGGGTAAAGACTGCTTCAGATTCTTTCCTAGCCCTTACCTTTGTCTGAATTCCTGGAATACAACTCTGTTGGGGAAACCTTGACGACAAATACGGATTCCCTCCAGCACTCCATTACAGCGAAGCTGATCGAGGACCAAGTGAGGATCTAGTTTTCCAGCCTAGTGAGGAAAAAGCATATTTTGTAAATACCATGAGGCTTTTACAAAAGGGGCTTACCCCCTCACCTCCTCCCTCTTCTCTGCAAAGTAGCCAGTTCTCTCTTTTTCAGTTAGGAGCAACTGAAACCTTTTATGCCACCTTAAGAACTGCAAAGATCAGTCTCCAAAACTGTGGTAAGTATACAGTTATTTAGGATGACCTTAAAAAAATATATGCTGAGAAAGCAAGACATCTTTATGATGTCTTGCAAAAGCTCACAAAAGACAGCAACCCACCCACATGTCCCCAAAGCCCATGTAAGATCGCATGGGCAGTACTGTTATAATTGTCTTTACCTTTTTCTCATGGTTGGGGATAATACAACGGACAAAGTTGGGGTTGGTGTTCCTCAAGGTAGCCATCAGTTTAGCCAGCTGTTCTTTATAGAGCTGTCCCACTGTTCGGAACATACCCTTCCTTGTTTTAAAGGCCCCTGGCAATGCTGTATCTGACATACCAGCTACCTGATCGAGCCCAACAATACGGTCAACTAGAGAGAGCACAAGAAAGAGTGTTAAAATTCTGCTACAACTTAAGGAAGCATTGGAATGCACAAAGAACATCTGGGTAGAACAGGATAAATGAGAGGAGCTGCAGGATCCTTTTTGCTTCATCTCTACACACGTCGACTCCTTTACAGAACTTGTGCAGGGATAGGAGCAGGAAGGGAAAAAAAAAAAGCAACAGCTCACTACAGGAAGTTTGAGTGATGGAGTCAAACTTACTCCCAAACATATTCCACTGATGCTCTGGATGGCAGCTCTGGAAGAGCAATCTAGAAATGAGTTTCAGATGCTTCTACTTGCTTAGGTTACAATGAAAAATAACAAACCAAGAGTTCTAGCTGCTAGCCCAGCAGGGGCCACAGCTAGAGAAAAAGCCCAGCTTCACTCTTGCATTACAGGCAGAACTGCCATGGCTGGTGATCAGAAAAGCCAGATCTACTTGTAAACTGAGCAAACATGGTAAAAAGGCATGGTAAAAAGCATGACAGAAACCAAACCTCAATATACCACTGTTTGAGTTTTTTTGGGAGTACAAGTATTCTATGACAGAGACATGAACAATACAACTAGGAGAAAGACAGAACTCCCTGCCCCAACAGTTTCTCCATTATGCCAGTGACATCCAAGCACTGATGAAACTATCACCTTGATAGGTGGACTCCACAGATCCTTTTTTTTCAATAGAAGCCAGCTAGATCTGACAGTAACAGGGGCAAGAAGAAACTAAAGCATTACTTTTTCCCCATTGCTCTTCTACATGGAGATAAAAATTCACTCATCCAACCAAAACCAACTGTATCACTATAAATTTCCACATCCCCAGTACGTTTTTATTAAGGGCTTCAAGCTACTACTTCACTTGATCTTTAGTGAAGTGGCTGATGCCTACACTCAGGCTCCCAATCTTCACTTCAGAAAATACATCAACTTGTGCTCAACTGGCTTCCGATTTAAAAAAAAAAAAAAATGTTAAGAGAAATCCCTACAAAAGAAGAAATAAGAAAGGATACTCTGATTTACAGCTAATATTAGTTTAGAACTGCTCACTTCTAGAGCAGCTGTTAGAATAGGGTCAAGGTTGTCTTATCAGAAAGAAAAGAAGGTCGTTACTAGATGACACCACAGGGAAATCCACAGAAGAGTGTCCCAGATTGTGGCTGGAACAATCCTCTTAAAAATCTTGAGCCCTGCAATCCACATCAAGATAGCAAAAAGGACAGTCACTTGCAACAGAAGATGCAGCTAAGAACAATAAATGAGAACTGATCAGCTGCGGTTCAGTTGACATTTCCAATCCAAAAGGAGTCTCACACAGCAAAGGCCTTTTTAGGTGAAAATTGCTGACAGCCATTTTTCATGTAGAAAAAGTTCCTTTGCCAAACTAACTTTATTTTAAATGATCAGCAGATGAAGTCATATCCCAATACTAGAATCAATGCTAAACTGGATTTCGGTTTATACGCAGTCTCAGAAATCTTCCTTCCAAATCTTGCAAGAAATACAGCTTTGCTAGCTCTACGTTCAAACAGTTGACAAGGATTTGCTTTTAGCTGTTCCTATGCAAGTCTTGCAAGAGCAACCTTTAGAACCTGAATATGTCCATATTTTTCCTGTATCCACTTGCAAGGTGAGAGTTTTGCTTTTGTTTTAAACTCTGTGAGGAGCTACTAGCACAAAGCGGAGGAAATGAACAAGAAAGACAAGCAGGTATGACAAAGGGACAAAGAAGTTAACGGAAGCATTTCTTGCATGGCTCTAGGATGCATTACGCACGACATGACAGCTGGGTTTCTCAGTCACCTGGTTCTAGATGAAGAATAGGAAAGTGTTGATAGAAATAGGCTCTCTGAACGTTCTGCATCTCTGCAACAGACAGAGACGTCAAAGAAAACCCACCACAGAAAGTGACAGCAACAGTAAGACTCAAAAGCAGATAAACCCAGAGAAGATAGAGTAAAATACTGAACAACACTGCAGCAAGAACACACTAGTTACAGGACCGAAAAATGTAGATTCAACCTCAGATCTTGTGTTCAAGTGTTGCAGCTACGAAAGCTGCTGGGACATAACAGTGCATTCATATTTTATCCTGGCATTCTCGGTTTCAAGAAGTAATTGCTATATATGCATCAAGCTTAACATAAGTTGATATAAGTGAACCTTTCTCTTGAGTTACAGTGAACTGTTAATGCAATTCCACAATCTAGGCAAAGAATGTTGCAGGTAATGCTCATCTTTATGGCTTAGTCTTCAGGGGAGAAAACAACATAGCTCATCACAGAGTTTTAATGATCAAACTCCTCCACGTAAAACAAGAGAAAACAAGTGAGCTTAAGTTTAATTACATACCATCTTTCCACAGCTCAGACACAAACTTATCCGATGACTGGTGGAGAAGAGTAGCAATGTTATCATTAAGTGGATCCATGTTCTTCATCAGCCATTCATCTGCTTTATAGTCCACCTGGAGAAAACAAACCCATCAAGAAATCTGCGGGGGGATTTTCTGCAGCGCAAGATGCAACAAGATCCTGCAAAGTCTATAAAAGTAGCACTGGAGGTTTGCACAATCAACAACGTTACCTAATCGTGCTTGGATTT
This sequence comes from Phalacrocorax carbo, assembly GCF_963921805.1. Taxonomy (NCBI): domain Eukaryota; kingdom Metazoa; phylum Chordata; class Aves; order Suliformes; family Phalacrocoracidae; genus Phalacrocorax; species Phalacrocorax carbo. Next base: position 58,425,964 of record NC_087513.1, on the reverse strand, counting down.
GCCATCTAAGCAAGCATACCTACAAATTTCAAACCCTGAAAAACAGCTGTACGTTCTGTTCTGTCAATTAAGGGAACTGATTTACAATGCTAGTTTGTACCAGCCAGAGCGTGACACAAAAAAACCCTGCATCATCATTTCTGGTGATGAGGTCTTGATGCAACATTTCTGAAGAGTACCTCCAATCTCACCAAGTCACAGAGAACAAATTTAAATTGGTGTCAGTTTGACATGTCTTCAACTACAGGTATATAAATTTGCAGGCAAATCCCCTTAGGTCCTGTCAGGTCCACAGCAATGGAACAATGTTGTGAAGTCTTCCACTGGTTTCCTGTAGGCAGCCATTTTGTAAAGCAGCCATTTCTAGGAAGCAGTGGTTATGCATTAGAAAAATAGAGCAGACATTCCAATATTCACATTTTAGCTACTAATTCTTTACCTTGCCAGCATAATGTATGATACAGAAATCAGCTTTGTCTTTCAGCTGTTTTGGCTTCTGAAATTTGGGGTGGTTGCCTTGTTCTTGTACAACTTTTTCCACAAAGCTTTTGTCTGTTGCTTTTGGGAACCAGCACTCTTCATCCAGAAGAGCCAGTATGCCAGGAGGCCCAGCCTTAAAGAAGGGAGACATCAAAACATCATTAAATACATGGCTACACCAATAATTAAAACCTTTAGAAGTCTAGGGGGGGAAAAAAAAAAAAAAAAAAAAAAAGAGATACCTAATACCTAAGCCTGATCCCCATCACATTCACCTGTTGTGTGGTATCAGTTCAACTACTTCCATACTAATAGAAATTGTCAATAACTCTTCAAAACCCTCCTCTGAATTCTGAACATCTTTATGAGAAGATCTCTTCCATGGTGCTTGTCTAGGTTGTTTTGCGTGGAAAAAAAAAAAAAATCTTTTTAATGGAACTAACACTATGACACTGTTCTCCAAATATCCAGGTGTCTAAATGCAGAAGACCACAGCAGGACATTTCACAAAGTAGTCCTTACTATTGGAATATCTGCTATGAAATTTATAAATTTCTAAGTTTCATTAGAGCAGAATGAAAGCAACAGATTCACAGCTTCTCATCACACTTATAGTTAAGTAAGGAAATTCACACTACTTATGGTAAGCCACACATACATCTAGCACTATGCAGATCTACACAAATGAAGACAATTTTGTGAGAGGAAAAAGCAGCTGACTAGATCTGTTTTCATGCAATATTTCCTACAGAACTGATACGAACAGATTTATTGGTGACATACTTTCAGACAGAGAGGAAACTGTTCACTTCTGCTTCTAAGCACACCATGGTGTCAGTAGAGGACTACAAAAGCTTTTTAAGCTAGTTTCCAGTCTACAGGTAGAGGTTATGTGCTCAATGACAAAATCGGTGCAGTCATTTCTTGCTGCTCAACAGCAGAAGAACAAGCTTACCGGCTTCTCTATGAGGTCAATGCAGGGCTGCAGATCCAGGCCAAAGTCAATGAAATTCCACTCTATGCCCTCCCTCTGGTACTCCTCTTGCTCCAGAATGAACATGGTGTGGTTAAACAGCTGCTGCAACTTTTCGTTTGTGTAGTTAATACACAACTGCTCAAAGGAATTCAGCTAATGAAGAAAAAGGTAGAAAGATGTTGGAACAGTTGCTTTTGAAGACACCCTTACTATTCTCTTAGCACGAAAGGTCACATCTACAGTTCAGGGATTTAAGCTAGTGTTCTGTGTGGGGTGGACAGCCCTTTGTCAATAACTCCATTTGCTCATCAACTGCCTTTCCTGTCACGTGCCACTGCATCACCACTGCAATCCCTAGGGAAGTTTACATACACTGCTCCACACATTTTGCAAAAGAATGTTTAGTTGTAAACAGCAGAGAATTACTGCAGCTACTCAACCCAGGAACAGAAGAGGCTCCAGTTTTCTCACTCAGAGAAAACTCAGAGCTGGCAGGTCCTCTTCATAGGAAGAGGAAGAAACAGAAGCCTGAAGATAAATTCCTAAAAGCACATGGACTGGAAAGTCCCTTTCTAATCCTCATACATAAAATCAGAGCAAGGAAAGTAAGGGAGGTTTCCTCAATGCCTCCATATTTCTTCAAACTGTAAGGACAAGGTTGATAACCCACGGTACGTTTTCATGTTAGACCACACTACCTATAATGCAACTTCCAAAGAGAATGGTCCTGATCGACTTCCTCCATGTTTCAGTAATTCCTAACCATATAGTTCCACTCCCCTCCTTTTCATGAGATCCAGCAACCATGAAACCAAAGGTAGACTGATCAGAGAGGGGGAAGGAGGACTAACAAAACAAACTCAAACAAAAGAAACCCCACATCTTTGTGTCTTAGTTTTCCACTTAATGAATATATTGGTCCAATTCACCTTGCAGCTGTGTATGAACTAGATCCATCATAACACAGGTTGATAGGAGCTGCCTGGCTGGGATAATGGCAGGATAGTTCTTTTCTGATGGCAGCCTGTGCTTGCTTCAGACTAAGTATAATGCAAAGGCACATTCTAAAATTGTTTCACAGACATAATGGCTTGGCCTAACAGTTCACTGCCACCTATAGAGGGAGCTCCCACTTCCCTCTTTCCCATCTCTCCCTCAACTTTCTTTCAGCTCTTCCTCTCCTACATTTATCTTACATCAGTTTTTATGCCCATTCCCCTTTGCAGACTGATTCAATTAGAAAACACCCATAAGAAAATTCTTTCCACAGGGCTAGAGAGGTGAACAGTACAAGCAGTTGCAGCCAGGAGCAGCAGAAGGGAGAAAAAGCAAGTTCATTCCTTTTTCGGCATCAAGAAGCTGCTGTTAAACCCATTTAGTTGTACGTGAAACCACACTCTGATCCCTGATTTTCAGGCTTCTTGCAGAAAGGAGCACACATAGGTCAGAATTTATGTTGAATCTGATTTGGTCTACCTTGTCTTTGTCTTTCCCAAAACTCATCAGCAGGAGAAAGAAACCATTTCTAGCAATTTTTAGTGACACTAATAGGTTTCAGTGGGTCATTCTTTAAATGTTTTGGGAGAGGCTAATGTGACAAAGTTTTAAGTCCAGTGGTGATCCATAACTCTACATGACATTTTAAAAGACTTTTTTGTAGGTTAGCAAACTCTTAAGATGTGAGCTATAAAGAATCAAGAACACCTGGAACTATGAAATAAAATAATTCTAATGCACATGCCAAAAAGGATGTAAGCATCAGAATATACAGCAGATACAACACTTACAGAATACAAATGACTAAAGAATGAACCACTTAAGTTATTAACTAACTTATCTGACACTTCACATCAACAGGGATCTCAAATAACAGAAGTAGAATACACATCCTTTACAAAATTACACTATTCTTTCCCAGTTTTAAAGCCATTTCCTTCAGCAGTCTTTGCTCCATGGTAAACTGTGAGTGCAAGGACCTAACATCTCCTTACCTCAAAAATCTCAAAGCCAGCAATGTCAAGGATTCCAATGAAGGACGCACCCTGTCGCTTGGTCTTATCCAATGCCTTGTTGATACGCATAACCAGCCACCGGAACATACGTTCATAAGTGGCTTTAGCCAACGCTTCGATGGCAAAGTCAGCCTAAATAGAAAAAAGACAAAGGTCAGGAGTTACATTATAATCCAAAGGCAGGCATGGATTACACTGTTTTGGCATCTAAGAGCCCAACTAAAGTCTCAGGTTGTCTCTCCACCACCAAACTCACTGAACAAAGCTCATTTCAGAGCTTATTCCCAATGAAAAGTAGACGGCACAGTGATAGTCCATAAAAAGGCAAAGGATTTGTCTTACTAAATTAGTGTGTCAAAGCTAAATTTCAGGATCCTGCCTGCTGGAGAAACTAATGCCTGGTACTCAAGAAAAGAAAAAAAATTAAGCCCAGTCACCTCCAAAGACTATAGTAACAGAGTGTTTCATAGGCCCAAACAAAAGCATTATTTTGTAAATTAGGATTTGTGAAGCCCAGTGCCCTCTCCACCTGTGCCACTACCCTACCTGTGATTGACACAAAAAATATTATGTACAGTATGAAATTAAGTATCAAAATGGAAATACAGCCTCTGACTGTTTCTAGACTTCACCCTCTCCCCTATCCCTTCCATGTTATGTTAACATGTTTATTTACACTGAGAATAAGGATGTATTCATGGAGAAGCTTTTCAATGAGTAAGCACAGGGGCTTTGCTCCATTCAGGAGGCCACTAGCTCCTAGGTCAGGTTTCATTTAGAGCACAGCCTGATTCAAGTGTGTTAAAAAATTTCCAATCAGTTTCAAGGGTGAGCAGCAAATTCTTCCACCCTAGTAGCTGACCTACTCAAAACCAGTGCTCTCTGTATTATAGCAACTTGAAAATGTCATCCCTGCTTACAGCACTGAAGGAACTTACTCCCTTGGGAAGCCAGTCACCAAAATTAGGGGAGTTCTCTCTTCCCCCCGCCTCAGATGAGAAAAAGTGCTACAGGGACAAGGTGATGTCTGTCTTTATACAGATCAAGTGAGCAAATACGAGAAGCAATATGCATGCTACATTATTCAAGTGTGGTTGCCATAAGTTGCAGTCATAAAGATGGTTACTAAATGCTACAGAAACCTCTAATAGATTTGTTAGCTTTGCGGCAGCAAGATTAAAGAATAAAGTACTCATTCGTTTTTAGAGAACGCATACCTGCTCTTTGGTCTGAGCTTTCTGGACATAATCTCGCCCAACTTTGATGCGAGGAGTCAGGATACCTCTAGTGAAATCAGTCACATTGATACCCAAAAGGTGAGACACTTTCTGAGCAGCTAAAGATGGTAAGGAGAAACGACGAGATTAACGTTCTTTTGTTTTTCTCAGAGAGAGCAAGAGAAAAAGAAAAACATTCCTGCAACTGCCTTCCCAAGAGTCATGAAACAGCTTATAAAAAACATTAAATGAAGAACAGGTTAATGAGACAAAGAAAGGCATCTTCAAAACAAAAAAATCTTGCAACCCATACTCTGTTACTGAGTTTCTCCAGAAGCCATGGGAGTAAATTTGAAGCAATACCTTCATACCACTAAGTCATGACATGGAAACCTTAGAAAGTTTATAGTCTGTAATCAATTTAAAGATATATTAAGGAACGGATTTCTTAATCAAGCTAATTGTTCTGTCTTCATTTACTGATTCGTCTTTGAGGTAACTCAGTATTTCAGACTCAAGGTCCAAAACCCAAACGGTTTACTCTCCTCCCCAAAATGCCATTTAGAGCATTTTTTTCCATAATAATAATAGTAGCCAAAAATAGAAACACAAACATAAATTAGCAACCCCTTATTTCTGCAGTACATCTATAATCAAGGTCTAAAAGCTAAGTCCTCCAACAGATAGCCTTTCTATCATGTGAAACATTATACTATTTACATGGGCAATCGTGGGCAGTGCAATTGAAATATATACACATACTTTATACCCCTCACAAAACTATCCACTTTACTCTTACAGTTACAAGCCTACCTATGAAGTCACCAAAGAATACTCCTTAAAAATAGCATAGGTTCACAGGAGCAATCATTCCTAGCTTGGTTAAAACACACACCATACATATTCCAGTAGAGTAATCCTTTTCATTTGATCATCACATATACTTCCTGCCTAGCTCTGTCACAAGAACAGTGCCACATTCCTGCCCATGGGTGGCTGCAAACCCACACCTGGCAAAACAGCACATATTTGTATGAAGCACGTCAGTTCCTTTGACAAATAGTTCACCTTATAAAAAAACAGGACTCCAGCATTCCCTACATACTGTAGTATATTCTTCTACTTGCAAAAACTTCCTGTAGGCTTTTTTTCTGCCTTTTTCTTTGGGAAGGGAAAAGGAGATTGGTTACCTGTATTGTCTGGCATAGAGGCTTGGTCTGTATTACGCTCCTTCTTGAAGACTATGTTGCCAAGTTGAAGAACACCCGAGATAACCTTCAGCAGACCTTTCGAAGTAATAATAATAGCTCAGTGTCAGACATCTCCAAAAGCCCTGATATGACCCAGTTACCTTTCCTGACATGATTAAGAGGCCCTTCTCAACCTACTGAAGTTTCTTCTGGAATTTGGGAAAAACCACCACAGGCCATTCCTCTGTATGACTCCCACTAAGGACACAGGACTTTCCCTCTCTCTCCTATGCAAGACTACACAGCCTGGAAATTTACCTGTTCTCAACATCACTGTAGTAAAGTGGGAGACAGCATTGAGGTAATGTGTCATACTACAACATATATATTTTTAAATAAAACGTTTGTTGTCTATTAGAGGGCCAAAATTCACTACTTTACTCAAGGACGACTGTTAAACACACGAAAGAGACAGTTAGTAAGAGTACAAACCAATTAAGAGAAGGAAGATTTTTTTCCTTTAACCCTGTATCACTTTCAGCTCCCTGACCAAGGTCTGTAGTCCATACAGACCTACATTATAAGGTACAAAGGGCAGCCGGATGTGGGTGAAAGTGCCTGTACCATAACTTACTAATTATATGCTACAGCACCCCACATATTACTAACAATGTATTTATACTCTTCGAATGGTGCACGTCACAAAAGCAGCACCAAACTCTAGGTCAAGACAGACATTTTTCAATGCCATAACATCAATTCAGTTTTCACTGTATATCAATCAAAGCTCACTGCATGAGAGCTTCTAGTTGCCTGGAGCAAAGTAAACTGCCAGTCACTTGCAAAGGGGATCTTGTATCGAAGATTTTTTTCATCCCCTAGTTTCTACCTCTTACAGAAACATCTGTTTTAAAACAATATCCTTTTGATAGCAGAGCTAACAAAGGCTCCATGTATGCTACATCAGGACTAACAGAAAAGAAACATATAGGTTCCTAATGGCACAGTATGAAATCCAGTAGTTTGACAGCTGAGTTTGGACTCCCGGCACTTGGACAGACAGCTTATTTTGATGTTGTCTCATAAATGAAGATAGTTAGTGTTTAAACTTCACATTAAAACTAAGTAAGCATACCATCCAGCCAGCTACTGTATGCATTACTCTTCTAAGCCTATAAGGAACATTAATGCACTTCACACTTTAAACAGCAAGTGCAAAACACTGAAGCTATCTTTGCTCTAGTGGCTGGAACCAAAGCTCACCTATGTGACAGCAGACACATGCCCTAGAGCATACATTAAAAACCCAACTCAAAAAACCAAGCATAGCAGGACATCCAGACAATAAATGAGGGTGCCAATTCTTTCATTTGGTTTAGGCAAATTTTTCTTCACCTCCATACAGCAGTTTCAGATGATTCAGAATATCAAGAGGTGTATTAAACTGTGGATAACAACAGCATGGATTTACAGCAGGCTGGACTGTGAAGAGCAATAGTTAAGGAACAGCCACAAGAGCTGCAGCCTCCAGAAGAGGAGGTGGTGACCTCAAATCACCACAGATGCTTGCTTCAATGCAGAGAAAAAAAAAAAGAAAAAAAACCCCAGTCTTAGCTTTAGATGACCTTATACATCTAGGAATTGAGATTTTGCAGAACACTGGTTCCCAACCAGTGAGGCAGATCATGAATGAGACAGCACAGAGTTCTGGTGAATACATATTACTGCACTTTGTGCTGGCTGCATGCAATTCTAGCTTCACTGTCATGGTACTGTGCTCCCAGAATCAGACAATATTAATTTCTGATCAGCAGTTCAGTGTTAAGCTGGAAAGAAAGGCACTATGACCAGGCCATTCTCAAAGTACTAATCCAGCAATGGCTGGATTAGATACTTTAAAGCCACTACTTAGGGACAGGGAGAGCAAGCAAACCGTGCATTGCACAAGAGAATTGGGGGGTTCTTGGACGTGTTATTCATAAACTAGATATACAGCTCTCAGATTGGGAACAAAACCAGCAAGCAGAAGCACGTTTTCATTAGCTGCTTGAATTCTAACATTAACTGTATAAACCAAAACTGTGCTGGTAGATCCTGAGGTGGGTCACTCCAAAGCCACTAAGTTTATCACTTGCACACTGTCCACTTGGGGAGTGGGATGGACACCAGACAAAACAAAGACAACAAAACCCCAAAACAAAAAAAGAACCCCAGAATAAAAAAGCTCCAGGGAGATATGATCTGCTCCCGCTTTCATTTCACTGCATTTTCAAGCCCTTCAGCGGATTCATACCTATCTGCTCCTCATCTGGGAAGCCCATAATCTTCATTGCCTCCATGGTCTCCTGAAACATATCTTTGTCTTGCTGACCCGGGATTGTGACATGCCCATTGGAAAGGAACCGATATTTGTTGTAAGGCTCCAGCAGCAGATCAGCTTAGGAAAGAATCGAGAAAGATGTTACCATGGCCTTTATTTTCCTCCTTTTGGTTGTTTGGGTTTTTTTTTTTTTAAATAGACAACAAGCTACCACTGAGATCAAATTTCTGATTTGCATGTGCTAGCAGGTGCTGGATGAATCTGGGATTAAGCCCAGTTTTACTGCAGGCTGAACATTTAATGCATTTTAGATAAAATTGGAGTTTTTTTGCCTTATTTCTTTCTATTCCCTCCTCTGGAATACTCACCAAAGCAGTGTCAATCATCATTATGCCTTAAGTCTATAAGAAGCAGGGATTAACTTGAAAGTAAATTTGCCTTTAATTTCAGATACCTCATTTCTTTCAAGTCAATTGGAAGTTAATACATAGCTTTTGAAACAGTAGCAGCTATGACAAAAGTCCTCTCCTTCTGTCTTTCCTCCAGGTCAATTTGCAGTTCTCAGGCAGCAGGGACCCTGGTTATCAGGCTGAGCTAGGTGCACTAGGATCCTAGACTTCTAGAGCTGCTTAGGTGCCAGCAGCTTTACTCCATTCAGTTAAACACTGAGCACATCACAGTAGGACCATTCCTGCACTAGAAGGGTTTATATCATGCAAGATGAGACTAAACATAGGACAATGATTTTGATAAGGAAAGGCATAGAGTCATTGCTGGCAAGGAGACACTGTAGGAAGGAACCAGAGAAGCAAGTTTTCAGGAACTGAGAAGCGCAGGGGGAGGGTAGAGGGATGTATGAGTGTATGGAAGAAGTGGAGGAGGGGTGACCATATCTAAAAGACAGAGCCAAGAAACTATGAAGGAAAAGGTCCTAGCCTAAAACATTTTGCACCCTCTGTTGTTCTGATGAGGGAACCCCATAACTACAACAAAATAATACTTACTCTTCAAATGCTCGCCTGCCCCAGATAACAGGTAGTAAAAGATGTGGAAGGTTCTCTCCTCTTTGGCTTGACGAATTGCACGTGACTTCTCCAGCAGATCTTCAGAGAGTCAAGGCATATGGCAGGACATACAAGTCACTTCCTATTCTATGGCAGGAGAAAAAACTCATACTACCTGATGTTCTCCTCATGGCAATTAGCAGGGGTATTGATTTAGCAATCATTATCAGTCAACAGCCCGCTGAGCTGTTCTCAGTGTCTCAGTTCTGCCAGCCTCTGAATGATGGCTATGGTAAGAGAGACTTAACTGATAAAAAAAACAACCACCCAAACAAAAAACCAACAACACACAAAAAAACCCCAAACCCAACAGAAAAGCAGAAAAGCAGTGGCCATCCACTCCTAGTTGCCTTGGACAGAAGTGAGAGTGGCTTATGAAATTCCAAAGCTATTCATCTTCTCACAGTTTATGCTTCCATTTCAGCCTCCTAAGATTAGAATTCATTCATTCAGAAAAATTCAGAAGAGATTTCCTCCATGACCACAAAGGTCACAAAACACTATGTGAAGAAACAGGAGACTACAACAGTAATCTTGTTAGCACAAATTTAAATACTTCCTACTACTTTCTCAACCCGACAAACAGAAAGTTGTGAAGAGGTTGCTAGGTACCATTACTGCCTCCTATATAGCCTTTAATTTCTTTTAAGTGGTTACAGAAAGGATACAGGTCTCGATATTGGCTCCAACAATGTAGCCATTGACATCAAAGTTGATTCTGATGAACTTGCCCTATGAGGAAGATAAGAATGAATACTAATTTTAATGCTATATCTGGTAACAGCAGTAAACAGCAAAGGTAAACCTCTTTTTAATTCAGGAAAGGAAATTCAGAACAGGTCAGGCAGGTTTTAGGCAAAACATAAGGTCAGCCAATAAGCAATGCCTCCTGATCAAAACAGCGATTTACCAAACATGACACCAAACACTTTCAGACCTTTCTGACATTCAGACAACCTACAATTCAAATTCATTATATTTCAGCCTAGATTTCCCACAGCCAGGGTTCCCTTCAGTTTCATATGCTATATGATCTGGCCAGTTCTGCCTCCCTAGCTTCAACCATTTTCATTAAGTTCCAGCTCTAGCTCCCCCATCTGCCTCTCAGACACTGTCCATTGCTCTCTAAAGCAAGTAAAATAAGGATCAGTATTTGCTCTCCGAGCTAGAACTGACTGCCATAAACTTATGTCACTCACAGACAGCAATTCACACAAAAGCAGACCAAGTCTCCCCTCTGGAAAGCACACAAGACTTACACATGCTGGGTAGTAATACTCACAAATCTTGAAGAGTTGTCATTCTTTACTGTCTTGGCATTTCCAAAGGCCTCCAGAATGGGATTAGCTTGGAGCAACTGCCTCTCCAGTTCTCCCTAGAGAGAAATTGGAGATTAATAAAGTACGTGGTGGTTTACTGCATTAACCTTGGGTCAAACCAGCGCTGAAGTTTCAATTCACACTAGCTTGGCATCTGTTGTAGAGAAGCCATATTAAACCTTAGGAGATGATCCCCTTAAACCTTGAAAGGAGACTCTTTAGTTATCTGGGTGAAACAGAAACATTTACAAATATGCCTTGTTCCCTTCCTCAATACAAGGGCATCCCAGTGCCGTCCTTCTGTTAACAATAAGCCCTTCAAAGACACTTGGCCATAACATCCCACAGACTTCCCAGGATCAAAGCGAAACACTGCACCATCCAAGACCAGGCCCTCATCCCAGAAATGTCTTGCCATCTAGGCTGGAAGAGTAAGGAAAATCCTCTCTTGCTACCGCAAGCGAGCCTTGAACTCTGCTGGTTAAGAAGTTAGCCTGAAAAGGTCTAATGGTTGTTTTTTTTTTTAAAAAAAGCTTGCACTAAGAGTCTACATCTTCCAAAATACAAACAAGCAAACCTTCTTTGTAAGGAGGCACACAAAAAACCAGAATTAGTGGTATCCCACAAACTGCATGATTGCTTGCATTCTACTGCCATATTCACATACTCCTCCCCTCAAGGAACACAAAATGCTGGAGCTGTAGAAAAAGAAAATTCAGAACCTTTACCCCTGCCAAGTACTAGGCCATTGGAGCATATACCCCTTTCCCTGCAGGCTCTAGATAGATCCATGGCTGATTTTAAAAATTACTTGTCCTCTGTGCTAAAAGCATGGAGTTCTATATATTTCAAGATTACCCAAAAAGCTTCTAGAGACAGAAAATGACAATTTAGATTAAGGTTTCTCTTTTTAGCAGTCATAAGTAAGTACTCAAGACTTTCTGTGCAAAATGGATAGAAATGAAGGTTGATTTATGAGAACTGGAATTTATGGGCAAATTATTTAAGGGTATTACTAAAGGAAAATTGTTCCCATTCATTCTCAAAGTGCATTATAAGACAGATTAGTCTTTACACAGCCTCTCTAAAAATACATGCAATAAAAAAGGAAGATACATAAGAAACTGTACAAAGAACTACAAGTCTTTATTTTGTACTTCCACATTCACCTCGCTTCATGCTTGCAAAGTGCAAGGCCAAACAAGTCCCTCAGTCCCTGTAGAACTACACATACACAGAAGGGGCAGCTGCTGCAAACATTTTCATTCACTGTCAAGTATATATAACAAGGGGGTTAGCACTGGGAAGGGAACATGAGCTGGAACATCTGCTCTCTCACAACAGAGCCAGTATGCGCCTTTAAGGAAAAAACCTTGAAACTAGGGTTCAGTCCTTGAAACTGTGGGGCAGTCACATTTCGCCTCCTATTATGGCACAAGTACTGAAGTTAGAACACCCTTCCCTCACCCCATTCCTCCTCCCCAGCCTGCAGTGAAGTCCTAGGCATTTGTGACTGTAACCTGTTACTATGCAAGTGAGAGATGTCAAGCAACATAGCATTTCAACCCAGCTGTGGAATAAGAAGGGAAGAGATCAAAAAAAGCCCATTTTTTTCCTCTAACGAGAAGTCAGGCTTTGACACCAAATCTATTTTAATTATTTGGCCAAAAATAAAATTAAGGTCATGCTGAGCTACACAAAGATCAAAAGTTTGTAGAAATCTATACTACAGACCCCCCTGTTATTTAGTACCTCAGGGAGAAAGTGTCATTAATGTCAAGTAGGTGATGGTAAACTGTAGTTTAGAGGCAATTAGGTCTCCCGAACCACCAAGGTAGCAATATGCATAGAGAATGCCTGGTCAGGGACACAGCGATACTGAGCTGTGGGGAAAGGAAAATGCTAAAAAGTTGGTCAAGTCAGCTAGCTCTCATGACTTGCCTTAGCCCTGCAATACAGGAGAAAGAGCAAGTTCCTAGCATGTCATGGCAATGGTACATAAGATTCAGTGGCTGCTATTACTGCAATATATCCATTCCTTGCTGGCACACACTGTACACTGTCTTCATTTAAAAAGACAATCCTCTTATCTTTAAAATTTTAAAGAACTTTTTGGGTCGGGTTTATTTTTTTTTTTTTTTACCTTAATTTCTGACAGTCACTTTTCACTGAAGGAAGATATTTCATTATTATTATACAATGGGTAATTTTGCAAAGCAAAACCAGTACAATACAGAGCTGCCCATCACAAGCTTTCTAAGGTTCCTATCACTAAGATGCTGCCAATTTTGACACCTGTGACTGCCATTCCTTGACCTAAAACAAATTTGGTTAATACCTGGCATGCATTTAAGTATGTACTGTATTCCTCATGGAAACAGAGGCAGTAGTAGCTGCTGGATCTGTTAGTCTGTGGTTGGGCAGCACACACTCTTCAATGCGTGCTGTTTCTACTGCTCTAAAGTTGCAACGCCAATTTAAAGCAACTAAATTCCTTGACATCTATCTTGTACTCTGAATATTTTGCATCTCATACACTTTTTGGAATTATTTCTATGCAAGGTAGAAGTTTTGCAAGCCATTGATTCGTCAGGAAGTATGGAGAAAGTCATCTAGAAATCACAGCTAGCTTTAACAGCATGCAATTTGAAAAACTGAAAGATTCCTAAAGATGGGGGGAAGGTGTTTGAGGTTTTTGTTTGTTTTGGCGGGGTTTTTTGTTGGTGTGGTTTTTACACTTTAGGGTTTTGCTTTTTTATTCTTCTCTGCAATCACGTGGGATATTCTCAAATAACTGAGTCCCATCAACAGTGAGTTGGATAGGGAAGGGAGAAAGATCATCAACAACCTAATCTTTATTACAAATATTGAAGCATTAGCAACTATTATCCATGAATTTCTGATTAACTGCAAACATCCTGAGAAAACTATTACATAATTTAAGTCACTAGAGAAGCAGAGACTAAATATGGGGGGGGGAAAATCAATCTCAACTTCCATAAATAAAGTTTAATCAAATGAAAAAAGTGTTTATATAATTAGATTCAGTAGGCCTCAAAAGCAGCATTAACGTGCTTAGTAGTCACACCATGCAGCTAGAAGCTATTTAGCTGAATACACTAATGCACTGGGATCGGTCGAAGCTGCCACTACCTACCAAAACAATAGAGCTAGAGTTGAAGAATATGCTTAATAAATCTGTTTTTGCTCTGATGCTTGGAAAAACAGGGCTTTACATCCAAAATTTCTAATAGGAGACAGTCAAGAAACCTTTCTGATAGACAGAGCACCACTACTTTCTAAACTATCCTTGGTTAAGTTCCATGCCTAGTCTTGCAGCTTAAAGGTTCAACACTATCATATTCAACCCTAAAGAATAAATCTGCCATGACCAGTATACCAGAGATCCTCAAAAAATGTAATGTATTCATCTTCATAAACCCTTATAATCTGGTTCCAAGTTTAAGGTTTGTAAAGAATTGTTGCATAGAGCACTCATTATCAACTAACATTCAAAGACTCTAGTTCTAAATCCACTCTAGTAAGGCCAGTGCTACTATTTAGCTACAAAAGTGGAGCAAAATGTGAGCTGCAGGACTTTTTGGAATAATCAAAACTTGGCAGGGAGTTGGGGCAGGGGGGTGGAATATCAAACTTGGACAAATCACCAACCAGTCCAACTTAGGACTGTTTTATTCTCCTAAGCAGACTGCCTGTCCTGCTTCGGTGGTTGAAATTTTGCTCAAGGATAAGCAGTGGAAGAATACTTAACTCAACCCCATGGTTCTGTTTTCCACATTATAAAAAGAAAAAGAAAAAGAAAAAAGGAAAATGTTTCTAAATACAGCCACTGACAGACCATGGAAAAAGCCTTCATATGTCTGAAACTTTGGCACATAGGAAGTTTTGTTTTGGTTGGATTCCAGAAGTTACTGCTATGTGTGCACACACACACATAGTATGCCTGCATGTAGAGGTGCCTTCTTAGTCATATAGTCCTTACACATAAGGCACGCCTACACATTAAGCTACTGTAGGAAAACTCTTATGTAGAGATACAGTAGGCACACCTGGCACCTGGATTTCATTACACAGCTCACCAGTGAACACTTCGAACATGTTCAGCTCTGGCTAGCCGGCTCACAGTCCTGGAACACCCTCTCTGCAGGGCAGCCTTCTCCCCCACACCTTTCTTTGCAACATGCAGCCACATCTCACTGCAGGGAATAGAACACTAAATACCTAACTACATTTATCTTACTAGGAACACCACACTCACTAGACGCTTATGGTTCTAGGAAAGCCTGGTCCAGTCTTATTGCCCTGGAGGAACACTTCTTGAATAGTGTATCTGCGAAAATCCTGCAAGAACAGCTTTAAATGCAAACTAGTCCTGAGCACAGAACATAACTATTCTTGATAGTACTTTAGTCTCCAATCGAACAGCCTCACAAAAAGATTACTGTGCACCACACACAAAAAAAAAAAAAAGAAAAAAAGATTGTGAATTGTCTATGGATTTGTTTTAGCTGCAGAAAGTGATATTGGTGTGGAGTGAAAAGCTGCTCAAAAAAATCACACAATGGGACAGAAAACGCATTCCTGGTGCAGAACGTGCAGTAAACGTGCAGCTCACCTACGAGGATACAACTGACGAATTCGGCAATAGTCCATCGGGGGAGAGGGAGGGGGAAAAAAATATAAGTGAGACATCTTTAAAGTCCTCCCACCATCACCACCACCCTCCTTTCATGTGCTGCTAACACTTGGCTGTTTTCCACCCTTTTAACGTTTTCCTACAATTTTAAGTTTTTCAATGGATGTCCACTAGACCAGCACTGTACTCTCCAGTTTTGAGACAGTATATATAACAGCCAGACCTAATCTATAAAGGTTTTACACTGCCTGGACTGGTTATAAGCAATACATCTGTGTAAAAAGATCAGTATGGGTGATGCTTCATTTACAGCCTCTCTTGCCCATGCACTTGCCCACAAATCCAAGAGGTTGTGTATGAGTTTATCCCCACTCTAGCTCCACTGAATTCAAAGGCATTATGACTTAGAGCAATGCTCCCTGGCTTGCAATTTTTTACAAACTTTTATTGTTTCATAGTTCACTATCCTCCTCAGTCCCCTGATGTTAGATCTAGGCTTTTATTGAGCAATACAGCTTTAACCAACATCAGCCAATATATATTTGTAGTCCAAAGTCAGCACAGGAATAAAGCATCATCAAACCCAGGTCTTACCTGGTCTTTCTTAGACTTGTGTGAGGAAGCAACATGAGCCAGATACTGAATGACCTTCTTGGTGTTCTCTGTCTTACCAGCTCCCGATTCACCTCTGTAAAGAAAATCTGCAATTCATTCACAAACAAGACGTAGGGGGACATATTCATATTTCTAACCCCAAAGGGGCTACAGAGCTCCTTAACTGCATTCTGGCCATTATAGCACCTCCCTTGAAACCAAGAAAAAATAAGTTGTGCTGGCAAGCAGTAGCAGTGTAGCTGGACTGCAGGCCAGCCCTCAACCAGTTTGTCACTGAGTGCTGGTGCTGTACACATGCACAGAGGAGGGAAGACAATAAAGAACTATGCTTTCTAGTCACTCGGATACAAAGATCTGAGGAATAAACCAGAGGCTGCTGTATAGCTAGGGGTGAGAGGCAATGAACCAGATCTTTCAAAAGGAAGCCTCCTGACTGCAAGAAGAAACATACCAATTCCTTAAGCAGAACTAAGGGCCAACAAATTTTGCTGTGTCTAGAAGAGAAACTGCTGTATCAAGAGTATCTGTTGCTGTTTCAGCCTCATCAGTATGAATGTACTTAAACACAACAGCTACATCAAATCCGAAGGACTTCTCCAAGCCTCCTCCATTGACAAAGCTGTATTTCTTTAGGAGTTTGAGCACAGGGACTGTTTCAAAACCTCCCTTCTTCCTCCATCTCTTATGAAAATTTTTCTGCAGAGAGGATTAGATATATATTGGAGGAACTGTAGTGGGACCTTCCTTGACTCTCCACTATTACCTGATTTACTGAGCCCAATCCCAGCATCTACAATTAAGAATCCTCCAGCCGAGATTTTTAACACAGACTTTGACATCCAGACATGCTGGCAACTGTAATACTCACGTGCAAAGGATGGACTGATCCTCTCGATCTAAAATAAAATTTTAAAAGAAGTAGTTAGACTGAGACTCTAAAATTAAAATTTCTGTTACAGAATGAAATCGACAAAGACAAAACCAGGAACTACTAAACTCTGCCAAGTATGTTCATAAATATGGCCGAGGAGCCCTTTTCTGGCAACAGATGCCAACCTCCCACCATCTGCCAAGGTATAATGGTATCATTGCAATTTAGTTTTCTTCATCCAGAAATACGATTGTTTGCATTACAATTTTTCTACAAACAATAGAGAACACCCTCACTGAATAATTCTTTACCACAGAGCAACAATTTGATGTACATCTACGTGTTCTTCAGGCACCTCCCCCCATTATACTGGGCCAAAACTGACAAAAGCTATCAGCAGAGCAATGGAAATGGAAGGAGGAAGGAGAAACTGGGACAGGAACCATTACAAATACCAAAGTGCCAAAACCTCACATCAGACAGAAGCTTTCACACCCGAAAGAAACACTGGAAGCTCACTGAGAAGTTTTTGTTACTTGTACAGAATAGACTCAGAAACTACAATGCTGACCAACAGACTAAGTCCTATGCAGCTGATATATTCGTGGCACCATCCCCTATTGTATTAACGGAGCAGCTCGTAACAGTAGAAACCTTTTCTTTTTCATGCTGACATACCAGTAGACATACTAATTCATGTGTCCAATTCCCAGCTGTGGATGATAGCATCTTTCCAGTTACACAGCTTACTTCACCCAGCCTATCCACCACTATCTTCCCCCACCATCTTTAACCTCATTTCAGCTTTGACCTATGACTCCACTTCCTCACAGGGAGTCCTGGCTAGTCCTTCCACCACAGCTTTATCACACTGCTCCCCTACCACTTACGTGTGAACACACTCCCCTACCATTCCCGCCCGCCACCTCCAGCCTGCATCCCATTCCTCTGCCATGCCACCAGGAACCAGCTGGGAGCATTGGGCAGACTGAAGACAGCCTGTGCCTATACCACAACAGCCTTAGTAGCTTGTAGTCATCATGGGGGCAGCAAGACCTGTTCAGCCATGGAGCAGACTCAGGCACAGCAAGCCCTTCACAGACAGCCCACAAGAGCTATTGGGGCACTCACCAAACAGACTGTGCCACTAAACTCAAAATCCCCATTATTTACTAAGTTATCCATTTGGGTGTGGGTCCTTTGTTTTATTTTGCTTTATTTTAGGGGGAGGGGTGCTTAAGATCAAGACCAGAGGACTTTCAGATCTTCCAGTCTGAGAACCTGAGTAACACAGCAGCTAAGTTTCATCCAATTATTTTTTCTTTTCTCCACACTGAGCTCCAATTTTTGTGTTGGACTGGAGTCTAATCTCTAAAATGAAAGCAAGCCCCAAACATCCGTGAGAGTAGAAAATTCACTGGATTGCTCTAGTAAGTTATTTTAGCAACTGGTAACCTTCATCAGTACATTTCTGGATGTGATTGTCTCCATATTTTAACTACTGGTCCTTTCTATTCCTTTCTGCAGTAGCTTAAAGAACCCAAGTGCACTCTGTATTCTCCCCACCAGAGACTACTTAGACAATATAATTGAGTCACCATTCAAGTTGTTTCGTGCAGGATAAAGAGATTGAGCTCTAATTAGGGAAGGCTTTATAGTCACATAGAGTTCAAGTACCTGAAACTACTTTCCATACCCTTAAACATTGCTGCTGCAAGTGAATTTAGCATTTCAGTCCTAATGTCACGTATGCCATATTATTCAAGAAAAACTCCTATAAACTCAGTTTATAAAGAGAGATGTATATCTAGCCTTTGGACACATTTTCATGGAATAAGGAATATGAAATAAACCTACCAAAACACAGATCTTATCTTTTCTTAAATTATTCTGAAACCAGTAATGGAAATGTGGGGTTTACGCACTACAGATAGAAAGCTCTGGTTCTTAAGCTTCTTTACTGGAAACTGATTATATGGAGATGAGCACAAAAATTTAGAGGAAAATAATCTGCTTTATCCCTGTTAATACTGTTTGCAGAAAGAGCTGATCAGCCTTAAGACTGGAGGAAAGCAAGCAGAATAAAATCATCACTCAAATGGTTTTGTCCCAGCAAACTCTTAAGCATCTGAAACTAGATACTGCAGCTTTATCATAATTGCACATTAATTTTTTCAAGTGCTAAATTTTATTCATTGCCTTGAAGATATGCACCCCTTTTGCTGAGGGACAGGCAAAGAGTAGATGTTAGCCAGTCCTGAAAGCCCCACCCTATTCAAGGTTCCCAGTGGGTCAAGGGCTCAGCAGGCACACACCAGCCTTCTGCATGACTGGGCACTTTGAGGGTGGATCAGGGGAATAACTAATGACTCATTTATGGATTGCCTAAGGAAATGTATTCTTCAGTAGTGCGGCACCTGGGTGCAATTCTCTATCACAAAGCAGCTATGTGAAAGGAAAAGATCTGTGCCTCTGAATAACATCTGACTTTTGAAAGCCTGACTACAAACAAGCAGCCCACTTGTCCAAGAAAAGGTTATTACTTGCATTCAGGTACTACTGAGGCTCTTTCTTCTAAGAAGCCAATCTGAGACAGAGGGTGGGAAAAAAAAAAAAAAAAAAAAAAAAGAAAAGAGATAACCCTAAGGAAAGTGTTCTAGTGTTGGAATTATGAGCTGGGGCTCCTCATGTAGACAATGGAGCCCTAAAAACTTGAAATGTGCACACCTTCCTTTTCCCTCTCCTCCAGGAGAGGATCCTTATTCCAGCAGAAATAACATTGGTAAGCAGACAGAAAAACCAACTGCCCAACTGAAGATGACGACCCACATCAGATAATACTCAGAAGCTCTTTGGCACTGAACACTTTTTGATCATGACAAGTTTTGTTACACTTAGTTGAGAAGATCTTTTCAAGCCTCATTCCAATGAGGCAAGGTAGCAACAGCACCCTGGAGCAACCCAAAGAAGTCCCAAAGGGGCAAGCACACAATTTTTTCACTCCTTAACACAGAGCAAGGTGTTGAAAGGTACTCAGGCAGGAAAAGTCATATACAGTGTTCAAAATCCTCTTGGCACTACGTCTTCCTCCCCCAGCATACTTTACTGGTGGCCTGCTGCAGCTGCGTTAGTCACCTCTGCTTTAAGCCAGCAGGAATGTACCTGCGAGTGCAGGCAAGTCACCGGCAGAGTGCAGACACTGCCATAAAAGGCAACATTCCTGTTTGCAATCTGGGGAAAATTCTTTCCCAGGACTGCAAAGCAGCAGTCATTGGGATAGCTGGAATTCTTCTAATTGTGTACAGACAGACAACTCGAATAATGTGTTGAGCAACAGGAAACTGCAGCCGACCAAAGGGCCAAAGAGCTAAGGCATACAAAAGCATAACTCAAACACGCTTCCAGTTAAGAATTGCTTTAAATGCCAATATTTATTCTCCATACAATACTGACTTGTGCCATCACGAACCAGAATTCAGTTGCCCAGACAAGAGGCCACGTCCACCCTTTTTTTTTTTTTTTTTAAAGTATCATTCAACATGGGCATGCTGTACAACTTCAGTCAGCACTTGCCTTTACTCCATTGTCAGTTGTGCAAGCAACCTACTCAGCAAAAGAGAATGTGCTGGGTACCATAAACTCAGTTGCTTATAATAACACGATCAAGAAATGCCTGATTAAAAGAAATCTGCATCTGCTTTTCAATTCTGAACAGAGTCACTTATTAAAAACAATCCAGAATAACAACTCAATAGTTAATTATAGCAACAGTTCTGTATTTCAGACCAGCTGGCAAGGAAAGCTTTTTATCTAGGGTCTTCTTTAGCTCTCATCACCATAGTATTCAAGTGATCATAAGAAGCAGCAGCCTCAAGCATCCAGAAATTCAGGAAGTATAATGTCCTTCAAATTTAAGCTATACAGCAATATGGTACAGTAACATCAGTAGATTAATTATAGTCCATTTAAAAAAACAACCCATAATATCTAACTCATTCTTGACTTTCTCCAGTTCAAAAATAAAAGACGTCATTTCAGACCATTTCCAGGACCTTCAGCATACATTAAAAACTTAATTAAACCAAAATTTGTTTTCACAAGAGAGAGACATCTTGTACATAAGAAGTTCTCAGCTACATATTCTACTGCAAAACAACAAATCTGAATGAATGCTGAACTGCTGTGGTCAAGTATCTGATAAATTAATAGAGCCCCAAACTCTTGAAATTTGTTTTTAGATGTGAGAAGGAGGTTGGGAAGCTAGAAGAGAATGTGCAAATTTAAGCTCCACATCTCAGTTACAGAACATCCTAGCAGGCCTTTATCACCCACTTCCTCTGCATGAGTGACTCCAGTTTCAAGCCTGTTCATCTCCATAAAAGGAGAAGTAATATAGCATTCACACAATGGTGACATCATCTCTCCAGCTAAGAGGAAGTGTAGCTGAAAGGCAAAGGCTTGGCTTGCAGTTCCCTGCCTATAGCTGAGTCATTAAGGCTAAGAGCTTAACCAGAGATAGATGGTACCACCCACCTCCTAACCACCAAGCGTCTGGCAGAACTGAGCAGCCTGGCCCTCTAGGTTTCCACTACTATACTGCTCCCTAGCACCTCAGTGAATGTCTGTAGCCCAGCTTAGGCAACTGACTGGCTGACCGAGTTAGAGAGTTGACCTAAAGCAAGAATTAGTCTTAAATACACGTTTCCACCACACAGAGGTTTTGGTTCCTCAGTCCGTCCTCAAACTTCTCTTCTGACCTCTACCGTAGTCTTACAACCAACATCCTTCCATCAGCGCTCTAACACAGGAGGAGCCCGAGGCACCTGACACACTCTGCTACGTGGAACCACCCCACTGGCATAAAATCTAATCACATATGATCACTGTGGTGCTTTAACCTACACGTGAGTTTGAGGAGGATCAAAAAGACTCCAGGGGAACACCAGAACAGAGCCTTAGAGCCTGCTCTTGCATTATCATTTAAGGAATGCATTAAAGAGAAGTTTCAAAATGCCTATCATCAAGTAAAAAAGAAAAAAAAAAAAATCAAATGAAGGACAAACAGCATATTCAAGACAGCTCTCAACAATAGAGCTTCAAGATGCAAAAGTAGAAAATCACTTGAGTTGGCAGGAACACTGCAGTGCCAAGATTCAGCTTTGTATTATCTCAATTTTGAGGACAGTCAGGAGGAGAAATGTAAGTTTTACTTAAAAAAATGAAATATATCCTACTAGGTCAAATGCAAATATTTATTTCCCCAAGCCCTTTTTGGACTAGAGCCCATACCCGTTTTCTCTAGCATTCCTTAACTGAATCAGGAGATAGCAAAAGAGGAAAACAAGTTAGGCTGTCATTTTAGGTTACACAAATGTTTATGAAGTTCTGACAGGAAAGAAAAACTGGTATATAGCCTGCAAAAGCTCAGGCAGCTCATGACACTAAAACAGTGACTGCAGGGAGACTGACAGCAAGGGCTGAACCATTACATAAGCAACTTCCAGAGAGCTCCTGCTCTGGTTTACTGGAATGAAGCAAAAAGGGTGTGGTAACTACTAAAAAACAAGTGGGCAACGGACTCTTTTTTTAGCTTCTTGTTCTATTGAAACGCACATTTCAAGACACAGATTTTTACAGCCGCGCTTAGAAATCTCAAGTAATTCAAAGCATGTAAAACATTTCTTAAGAAAAACAGAAACTATGTACTTCCTTTTCTTGACATTTGTATATAAAAACCATCAAAATGATCATCCTCCATAATTAGTATCCAAATTTAACGTTGCCCTTTGCACTAGAAATTTGGACAAGTCTTCGAAACAAACTAGTGAAACTGCAGGCTATACTCCTTTGGGTTTAGAGGGAACAGTACCTGACCTTTACATGCAACTTGAGACATCTGTGCCTCCACATAATCTGAACAGCTCTGTCAATCAGGTATCCCTGAATTGGTAAGCACACCCAGAATACTGATTAGAAAATAAAGACGCACTTTGGGACCATGCAATATACAGTGCAGCATAGCAGACCAATGCCAAGAAGCAAGTTGAGAAACAAGAACTGAGACCAAGGAAGTTAAAACAGAAGTGTTCTACTAGCTTGGAAACTTAAGAAGTATGTAAACATCTGAGAATTACAAATAAAACACTTCAAGATTATGTTCTATAGAAGCAGATTGAGAGGACTGTTTCTTGTGAAAATGACAACTGGGCCTGAGGTCCATGCAAAGATCTACAACAGATTTATCTTACAGTAGCTAACACTGTTCCCAACCTTAATGTAACAAGGCCAATAAAAATCATGGACTTACTATGCTTCAGAATTTTTTCTTTTAAACACCAAACCCAGAGACCACCTAACTCCCAAGTGAATACTAGAGCAAGGTGCTGGCTGCACAGGCTCCTTTGCAGACTAATCCATCATGGTCAAAGAGGGTTTGATCACCGCACAATAATTTTAAGAGTTTTGTTCAGTGAACTGTTAGGAGCCTTACACTAGTATGTGGAGAAACTGGATGAGAAAGGAGATGGAGTACATTCATTAGCAATGTGCTGTCTATTCCCCCTCCTACCTATATCTTAGTTGAGCAGGTAGAGTTTTGGAGACCAGAATAACCATACTGATCTAATCTATTACAAAAGTTTCAGACAGTGGCATTAAAACAACCGTCATGCTCCAGACACCAATGAAGTTTCTAGCTTCTATGAGTATTTCACATAGAAAATTCCCAATATGTGTTCTAAGTAGACAAACAGGTGCTGTTTCACAGCTTTAAAATTTGTTTTTAAATAGATCCCTTGCAGACTATGAATTGAGGTATAGACTGTACCTCATCAGTGTACAATGTACAGCTGCACTAGAATAATGATCTGTTTGCTCAAGACACCACTCCACTTGCAGTCACTGTGCTTCAATCATCAGCGCCAGAAGAGTAATTCTTCTGAACGCAGTCAGACCTGAGGCTTCAGGCATCCAGGTAATCTGGGGAACAGCGACATTAAGATGAATAGTTGTTTTTGGAGAAAACAATGTTACACTTTTTTTCTTTTTTCCTCCTTTCTCCAACCCAAGACATTAAGACTTAGAAATGAAATGACAGCATTATTTTGCTGCCTGGTACTTAGAAAGACTTCCTGTGCTTCAAGAGCAGAACTCTGGAGGGAAAAAAAAAAAATCACTTTGAACACCTCCATCATGTGATTGCTTCAGGGAAGTACCCCTGGTGAAATTTAACAAAAAGCAATTTAACCTCTTAGAATATATAAATGCCACGTGACACATTTGTGAATGGAGTAACCACAAAAAGAGGACCAAGCTTACCCATAGTGCATCAGCATAGATGCCTGAGAAGGGTTAAATAGTTTCTGTATTAGGAGAAGTTGGAATAAAGCTCTCATCGTCCTCTCCCTTCCCTATTTCCTTCCTGACAAACGTCTCTTTGAATGGCCTGCTTATTAGAATACCATAAATTGACTGAAAATGAAAAAAAAAAATTCAGAGTCCTAATCAATTAACATTCAAGGCTTTTCCGCTCTGTCAGCTTAAGAGAGAACTACACCCCATGCTGACAGAAGTCAGAGTCAACAGCTTGCTATCCTTCTCCAGAACATGAAGGATTCCCGGCCTTCAGGGCTCTGAAAATAACCTAGGGAAGGCAGCCTAATCCTAAATGCCTCCGGCTCATGTGAAGCACCAGACCCTTTCATCTTCTATTCTCTGTAGAGATTCCTGCCATACCACAGGCTGCTGCACCGAGCCTCCCCCACCGCTAAGCAATTCCACTGAGAAAGTGGAAAAGGAATGTTGCTTTCCATTGCCCTAGAGGCTAGCCAGGACCAGAGACACTGCAACAACCTACTCACCTTCACTCCCGGTAGCAGACATTGGAATGCTACTGTTACCCTTTGCAACAGGGAAATAAAGCAGCAAATGACCCTAAAAATCATCTGTAGGTTCTTGCTATCACGAACACACACATGAAGCAAGACACACTCAAAAACCTTTCCAAACCCAGTTAAACAGGTCAAAGCAGGCTAGATTGAAAGCTAACTGGGAACGATATTCTCATCCACCAAGCATTCCAAAAAGTCAGCAACAAGATATCTCAAACCAGGCAAAAAAGATCTGGGGTCAACATTTAGCCTGTCGATACTGATGAGAATATTGCACAGCTAGAATTGTTCTGGGAAAGGTAAACTCTCCAGCAGAGTTCATAACACTTTTCCTATGCTAGGAAAACAGAGGCAGGGCTGCCAATCTTTAGCTTTGTACGCCAAAGCAATCTAAGCCTGGGATTTCTGAGTTTTAGACATCACTTCAGCGGTGGTCTTATGGAGACACCTTCTCTTTTCAAAAGGAAAGAAAATATCCATGTAGGTTGATCAGTAGCTCTGAACCACCATCAGACCAGGGAAGGTCACCCATCCCTTGTCACAGAACTTCAGCTGTCTGGATATCCACTGCCACATACTGAATTATCTGGCAGGGATGAAGGACAAGATGCATGCACATGCAGTTCCAAATGGTTTAACTGTTGTCCATAGAGGGAGATGGACTTCTTCAGTCTCCTTACAACAATGCCAAAGAAAACTGCTTCTGATTCTACAAAGAAAATATTTCTTTTTAGGGAACAGTAACTCTGGTAGGGTTAAGATAATAGCTTGTTTAAGAAAAATATGTTGGTACTTGAGCTGACAAGGAGTGGGCAAGAGAGAGAAGGAAGTAATAAAGGAAGCAAAGCAGTGATGAGGTTTATAGACAACCATGGTGCCACGTATAGTACAGGCAGTGCATCTGTCTTTGTCCTTCATGGCAGAGCCAGTCTTTGTCTGAGGGAAGTAAAGTCCTTTTTAGGTCCAGGTTCAGTTTTTTTCCTCTGGGTACAGCACTCCTTTCAGAGTAACACATCAGCAGTATAGCTGTATTTCTTCAAGAGCTGTCACATCTTCAACAAAGTGCCATCAGCACCCTGCCACCAGTCTGCTGCAGCACGTCTGTATGGCTCACCCCTCCCAACACAAGGCTTTTACAAATACGGCTTAATAGATCCATCATGTTAGCTCTCCCATGTGCTCTACTCTGCATGGCACCACACTTCAGCAACCTTTCTCAGCATTCTCCACATGTAAAATTTGTTTGAAACCACTAACACAGATACGTGGAAGGAGTTTTTCTTGCTCCCTTTCCACTCTGGGCAGCCATATCATTATAGTCTTATGCTTAGAGGTGCAAGTGATAGTTAGGGCAGGGAAAAAGCAGAACTCTTTAAAACAGTATAATTAGAATTGTGAAGAATGTTTTTATTATATCTAGCCTTTGTTCAAAAAGTTATGCTAATGACAAGACCTAGGAGAGACAAACACTTTAATCATTTTTAGTCATCAGAAAATAAAGGAGTAATCAAATTCATACAAGCCACGCCAAATTAAACTGTTCACTTAAACCTTACAAAGCATGCTTCTTCACATAACCCAGCTACAAACAGGAAGAAAAGCACAAAATACCTCCATACTGGAACACAAGCACATGCACTGACTCTGTGAAAGACCTCCTCTCAGAAGGAGGGATATGCATAGGCCATTCAGAGCTCAGTTTTTAAACGTCCTCAAGTGACAAACATGCAGCAGATAATATATATGGTTCTTTACTTCTCATTTGTATACATAGAGAAACCCAGGTCAATCTGCTTGCTTTCTTTTATTCTAATGAAAAGCCAACAGATGTATTTCATATTGCCTGATAGTAAGTTTTATTCTTAAAAGAATAAGAACGTAACCAAACAACTCCTGATTAGTAAAACTACCACTGACCATC
Source organism: Phalacrocorax carbo (assembly GCF_963921805.1). Classification (NCBI taxonomy): domain Eukaryota; kingdom Metazoa; phylum Chordata; class Aves; order Suliformes; family Phalacrocoracidae; genus Phalacrocorax; species Phalacrocorax carbo. Next base: position 58,399,433 of record NC_087513.1, on the reverse strand, counting down.
GCACTTCAAAATGCAGGTTACACTAAGCTTGTTTCACCCAGCTAGACTGTATGACTGGATTTTAAGTATTTTTGTTAAAAGCTTCCATCAGCCAACACACATGCTTACCCACCTACAGCTATTGTCCAATAGGCTCATCGCTGACACCAGTCTGTTCTTTATGTCAAGTTTAGCTCTTGCCAGTCTCTTTGCAAGGTTCTTAAATCCACTAGAGCAGGTGAAAGCTATTCACCTAAACAAAAAAGCTGGTACGAAGTAGGTGTCTGTAAGCAAGGACAGAGGGGGCAACAACACCTTTTGACAGCAGAGAGTTGTGCTCCTACAATGTTTTGGCTGCAGCCTTGATCTGTGATTTCAACAACAGTCATTATCTCAGTCAGCACTCACCTTGCATCATACTCCTGTAGGCTGTGTCTGTGATGGCATAGATATGAGGGGGCATCTCATGTCTCTTTTTGCCTTTGTACATCTCCACTATTTCTTCCGAGTATATGGGCAGGTTCTTGTAAGGATTGATTACCACGCAGAACAGGCCTGAGTAGGTCTGGAAAGGAAACACCCCAGCAAATAAAGACAGGAATTAAGTGTTGTATACCTGCACAGTTTAACAGTATATTACTTGGAAAAAAACAAACAAACCAGACCTTTTTTAAGTCATTCTTCCAGTGATGCCATATGGGATGCTTCCCACTAAGCAATATTAGAATCTGAGCAACAGCTAAAGTCATACCAAATTGACTAGCACTCAACCTTTCCAAGTATGCACAGAGCATCAACTGACACATTAGTCACACTGATATCAAACTGGCCTGCTCCCTGGCTAATTAACAGTCCACTAGGACTGTCTTTTCTTCCTTTCAAAGTTCCTATATTCAAGTGCCCGTTTCATTATAAAAGGTAGATGCTCAGCTCCTAGAAACATGCATTTTATTATATTCTGCCTCACGTTTACTATGGGTTTATCCAGTAACCGATCAACTACAATGTAATAAAACTTCAAGCCAAAGTAGTTCCTGAAAGAAAAATAAGACCACTGTACTCCTTAGAGGTTTTTCAAGACCACTGGACTAGTCTGAATTCAGCATTGACCCCGCTCTGAACAGGAAGTTGGATTAGAGGGCTTCCTAGAGACCCTTCCAGCCTGAACACTTTCATGATTTATAATGTAACGAGTATAACTAGACCTAGATTCAAAACTGTAAATTTATTAATGTAGTATAGTTCTGAACTAGTCAATATAGAAAACAATTCTAAAGTATTCCATGCTCAAAGAGTCAGCAACATTTGCCAAAGTTTACTTCCAGTTCATTGTAAATTTTTAATTCATTGATCTGTGACAGCAAGCCTCAATTTCTCAGTCGGTTTCCACTGGCTTAAATTCTACAAGTTCTAAGAGAAGACAACTGTCAAAATACTTCTAATTAAAATATTAAGCTTATTTAAAAAAAAAAAACCTTTGAGACCTGGTTACCTAAAAAGAAAAAACCCTTTCAAACATTTTACTTGCAAAGGGAATAGGAAGAGCAGAGGCTTCTTAGATATTTCCTAGGTATTCTAAGAATAGCATTCCAAGCCTTGCTCCTGGGGTTTAAAGCTACCCTAGTTCCCTGTCAGTTTTAGAGCCAGTTGTTTGAAACATCTGGATAGGAGCATCTTTCTACAGCAACTTGCAGTGCTACCAGAAGAGAGTACATTTGGCACTTCATTTCTGTTGCTACCATCTCTTCTATTGTTTGCTCCATGAAGAGTGCTTCAGAGTGGTGAAGAGTTCTCCACAATGAGCGCAGAGAATACTTAATCAGATTTAGCCTCTTTAGCTAGATAAAGGTAAGGATTAGACTGTAGTGATCAGAATGGTGCAAATAGCATCTACTACACAGTTTATGGACTTGTATCTGAATTTTCCTACATGCTGGCTTACCATGAAGTAATTAGCCCACTCTTAAAAGCAGCAGATTCAAATACAGCTTTTACCCTATATCCCCCAGAAAGCAAAATTTTTATAGGTATTTAAGATTCTTTTTCCATACCCCAGTATAAACTATCGGGAAATGTTTCCAGACCTACTTTTTTTTTTTAATATTTGAGGAATATTTGAATAGCTGACAGAAAATACTAATCTCTTTCCAAACTGGGAAACTATGAAAGTTAGCTAAAAACCTGTTAGTGTAGGACTTCTAAATCGCAGAAAGCTAATTCAGTGAAATGTTCTAATCAGGGTAAGTTTGAGGTAGTGCTTGAAAAGAACAGTTTAAGGAGTTTGCAGAAACCAACTTGGCAATGGTAGTTCCTTTTGCCTGAGCCTTAGTTCTCCATCATGTCAGACAGCACTTGTACAGCACAGAATATTAGCTGAAAGACTGGGTCATGCTTTCCTGACCTTTGACTACACTAGTGGAAGACAGAGTAGGACCAGGAGGAGTCAATGCAAGAGTAGCATGTTCACATTACGTGCAATACACCTTTTCCTTATGCCAGTGTAGAAATAATTGACGTTGGAGTCAACCGAACTGTAAGAAGAAAAGCTGTAATTTTATCAGGGTGCTGAAAAATAAGTAAACAAAAACCCTCTAGGCTGCCAGTTCCAGCTGTCTGCATTAGCAACCACCTTACCTCAAATCCCATGGCAACAGCAACATGCACATAGTAATCAAAAGATGCCCTATATAGTTCCCGTTCCACCCCTACCCACCCCCCCAGCAACAAAACTAACTCATGCCACAGACTGAACCTACCTCTCCTTTGAAGATGTTAATAAAGCTAAATGCATGTTTGCTGCTTTTGGAGGATTAGAAGCGAGAACAAAAGAAAAGTGGTAGCAAGTACTGTGGTAATATTGCACAAGGAATGTAAAGTTTTCTTGTGTCTATTTGTGTGATTTTTTTTTTTTATGGCCACGTTTGCGGATAAATTAGAATTGTTGCTTTTCAGGTAAGAATAGTGTAAAGGTCTGAAACTGGACTGAAGTAGTCTTATGGATGAGAGCAGCAGTTTAGAAAAAGGAATACATTCATTTCAATTACAGTGATGAAGCTATGAAGCAGGTATGCAGGAAGAAGCCATCACCTTTTTCCAGCATTCTGGTTGCCAGGAGAAATACCTAAGGGAAGTTTCCTTGCAGTATAATGATCTTGGACAGATGTGTGAGATGATATTTTTGTCTAATGAAGAGAAGCAACTAATCATGGCTGGGAAAGACAACAGAGAAAGACCACTGCAAATCACGACTGCTGGTGAAGCACACTGACAGAGTTTTATATAGGAAGCAAGTTAAATTATATTGAGCAGAAGCTGTCCGACCTAACAGAGAGAAGACAAGAGTCATCTTCGTCTTATTAAAGTACAAGTAGACTTACATGCATAAAGCCCTGAATTGAACCCAACACTCCAGTTGAAAGGCTAATCTATTGTAAGCATAGCTGGCTTGGAAATCTGTACTTTGCTTCAGACATTATCTCAAAATAGAATTCTGGCATTACCTTTTGTTAACCATTTCAAGTGACACGTGGGCCAAACTGAAACTAGTTTTACTTTTCTAACTGCTAAACTAGATCTGAATAGCTGAAAGGACCATCTGCAGCATGGCACAAATCCAACAGCATCAGAAAGTTTATATTCCAGCAATGTTAACGTCAATGAAATAACTGGAACTTGTAAGTTTTGAGTTCCACACTGAATACAAACAAGGCAGTTCAGGTAAGCAACACAGAAGTTCAAAGTGATCTTCTGATAAAGTATTCCAAATAGAAAAGGTTAACATGAAAGACAGACTATTAGCAAGTCACCTCAGTGCAGAGCCAATCAGCATATGGCAACAGCAAACTGGTGTCAGACTCAAGCTCTTAGTTCTTGAAATGTTTGTCACTCCCTGCTCAAAATTTGTCTGCACCAGCCATAAGACTTCCCCTTCCTTTTATAGGATGAGTAGACAGAATAATAAAGTTATTAAAAAAAAAAAAACACGCAGAAAAAAATCCACAAAAAGAGACAAAAAAGCACAGCCCTGCTGGCAAGGAAGAGGAGGAAGGGCAAGAGCAGAACTAAATTATGCTCGCGATCTTTCCAGAGACATTTGTGCTAGAGATACATTGGGTGTATTCTCTTTCTTCAAGAGGATTAGAGATCAGCTAACAGCCACTCCAATGAAAGTATTTTAAGCCTTTGCATTAATCTTCTGACTTGCTGAGAACTGCTGACAGGTGAGATCAGTCCATTTCACAAGTGCACAGAAACATGGTTTTGGCAAGACTAAGATTCTGTAACAGAGCATTACTATGCTAGGTTTACTTGGGTGAAGGGTGTGGGATTTTTTTTTTGTACTTCTTACAATCCAGTTAGAACTCAGTTTTACAGTCACAGACTATACCTGAAATTTCAAAGGATATCTTGCAAGATATGTGAAACAGCCCCATTGCATAGTGTGCAATAGACTGAGATGCTGTTGAATTATTTTCAACAACTTATTACATAACCTAGCAATATTTCCTGTTCTAAACATGTTACACATGATCTTGCACATCCTATTTCATCTTAATACAAAGATTCTTCCCTCTGAGAATAGATTTTGATCAATAGTCAAAGGAATTATTGACAACACAGAATCATTAACTGCATCAACCTCCAACTACATTAGGTCTCAAAATTTTGACATCAGAAGGTAGGAGTCATACTAAATGTATATCAGCTTTGCATCCTTCAAATGTTCTCTGACAGTTTCTGCAACAGTTGTCTATATGCCTTTGTGCCACTCCAAAAGAACAGTGGTCACAGCACTAGCCAGAGCCAGAGTTTCTAGCTTGTGCTCATGCTCCTTAACTTAGAAAGCAACAGTTCGCAAAGGTTTCTACCCAAGATGGATAGCTAGGGTTTTTTCCTGCTATGTGGCATCTTAAATACCACTGGTCCCTGTTAGGGCAGAAGAGATCATCTATAGCTTGCCACATAAGATGACTAAATAAAAGACTATATGCCTTCGGGTATGATGAAGCAGTAAGCATTCAAAACAACCCAAAAACATACAGACAGATATTGCAGGGAGTTTTTACTAATGTTGCTTTGTCCATAAGACGAGAGAGGCAGCTTTTGGGTTTTGGCAGCACAAAAAGGGGCGGGGAGGGGAAAGCTAGACAGACTTTCTTCAAGGGCTGTATTAATATACATGTTTATGTATGAAATTTATTCTTCAATGCATTTTATTTTAATAGATCTTCTAATCTACTATTAGGAAGATTCCATAGTGCCTAAAATACTGAATATCCAGCACTTCTACATCCCTCAAGATTCCATCTCGGGCAGTCCCAGTTTAATTCCGTAAGCAGAGGCTAGTCTGAGAATGTATAAACCAAGAAACACTGTTTCCTGTTTTAACCAGTCACTGCACCCAAATTTTACATTACTGATTAGTTTAAGCATTCATTCTATGCCTGCAAAGTATTGATAAAGTAGAGGCTATCAGAACCAACACCTGCTAGATAAACAGAGGTCACATAAAAAGGAAAATCAGAAGGGATCTGAAGAACCAGGTCAAGGTTCCAAATTCTCCTTCCCCACCTTTCCTTATTTTTTGCTTTTGGTATTCAGTGAAGTAGTTGCTGCATGCTTCATTGGGTACAACCATTGGTCCCATAAACGGTATCTTTGTCGTTTCCACAGCAATAAGAAGCAGGAATCTCTGCTCTTGTCCATTTTGGGGTGGAAAGAAAAGGAAATATTTCCTATCTGTAAGCACATGCAGGCACATATGTGCCTCCTCTAGTAAGACACTGCAAGATTCAGAATTTTTCTAACACAAAAAGCTTGGCATTAGTATTCTTTCCCACTGAAGCTCCAGACGTGGGAAAATGCAATTCAGATGTTAGGTATATTAGGACTGTGTTTTTATTATTATTTGGGTCAGTTCAGAGCAGAGTCCCTGTTTACCACTTTCCAACTGCTCTCACTTCTTGCTAAAAGAAAGTTAAATGGCATTCAAAACATCCTGCAAATGAAGACATTAAAATGTTAAAGACAGATTTACCACAGCATTCCTTGAAAGCTTCAACATTAACTAAAGCAGGATTGGCATAGTTTAGTGAAAAAAATTTAAGTAGAGGGAAGAAGCTAAGTTACACGAGTTGCGTATAAAGGCAATGAAAGGTTAACATACATGTTTTAGAAGCAAACTATGACAGTAAATTCACATACTACGTAATCAAGAACTCTTACCCCAATAGACAAGATTACTTACATAGATCAGTCCTGAGTAGTATCTCTCCTTCAAGTTGTGAAGCACAGAAGCCTCATTCAGGCATGTCAACTCTGCCATATCTTCCACTTTAGAGAATTTGGGAGGGTTCATCTTCTGGATGTCATCCTTATTTACTCTCACTTTCTTCCCATTCTCTGCCAGTTCCACGATGGCCTCATCTCCTACTTCTTCTTTCAGGCTAGCTGCCTCAAACCCATTCTTCTCTGATGGAACCCATACCAGCTTCTTAGCTGCCCAGTCAGCCTGAGTCAGGGGGTTATTAATGATGTTTTTGTCCACATAAAGGTACTTATCTGCATCTCTTTGCGACATTGTGCTTTAGAACTGCGGACCTGTGAAAAGAGGGGAGGGGAGAAGAGATATTTTTAAAGCCTCAAGTTGCCTTGCAAATTCCTAGAGCCATACAGGCACATGCTAAGTACCCTGAGTCTCTGGACATCAGAGCATGCCTTCCCCTCCTTTAGTCTCTTGTTAGTAAGCACTGGTAAGTTGTCAAACTTCCAATAAGGTCAAGGACTTGCTTGCCAAGAGGATGAAAAAACAAAACTAGCAAACAGTTAAAAAAAAAGCCACCTACAACAAAACACTGACCATTAAGCATTTGGACGCCATTATTTGGCAGAAAAGAGAAAGCACATTAAAGTGGCAAGCATCAAACAATTTGTAAGATGTGCCAGTACTCATAGCATTAGATACTGTGTTAGAAACATTCAGGTCAAGATTAGCCCTTCACTGCTCTACTTGGTAGAGATATTAGCTTAGAAATATAATCATAAATGTTCAAACAACACTTTTACATCCTACCTCCTTGTTCTGATAAGCTACAAATCGAATACCACATCATCTTAGAAATGCCAGGTACCTGTCTAGGCAATACATGAGGTGCACTTTGCTTCTAAAAGGCATCATCGATAATTTGAGGACACCAGTTAAGACCAACATTAGATACTTTCCATCGCCAGCTTAGTAGCAACACCCAGCACACTAGTTTGTACCTTTTTTCCTAGGTAATGTTCAGTAGCAAAATACTTCCAAGAGAGTAACAGAATAAACCTGTGGTCAGGAAACTCTACCACTAAAAATTCTCTATCAAAATCCTTGTATGAAGCTGTGGTCAGGAAGAGGAGAAAGTACCACTCCTACAAGAGGAAGATTTAGGCAGCATGCTTAGAAAATGGCACCCTAGATTTAGCGTTTCATCAAAATCAGAACACTACTGTTAGACTTTCCAGTTTATAAGGCAGCAATTTTATTGGTACCATTCAGAAATCCTTTCAATCAGAAGAAAGGACTGCATGCGTCAAGGCTCATTAACCATGTAACAGCAGCCTCTTTACAAGGTCTCATAAACATTACTTCTTGCATCCTTCCTCACAAAGATACCAGTGTCCTCAATATATGTTTTTCATAACTTGGATAGAATCTAGTTCTTTTGGTGATGAAGAGCTCAGGAAATTAAAATATCAATATTAATGTCATGGAAGGCTGTCAGGATCTAGAGGGGTAACTTTTCCACAGAACACACCCATATTTACAAACCAGCCTGCAAATCAAATCAGTGAAGTCTGACTACAGATACTGCAGACAAAAAGGTATTGAGAGCAGGGCAGAAGCAGTTCAACTCCCAAAATATGCATGAGAGCAACAATAGATGTCGAGTCTCAGCATTAGCAAGCAGTGAATGAAGCCAGAAAAACATCAGCTATAATAATGATGGGCACAAACGCCCATACCAGTCATTTGTAAGCATGTAGGGAAATTCCTTTCAACAAATGTATCACTGTAGGTGGCATGCAACTTGGTGCCAGACACTGTCCAGATAGCCATATATTCACAGTCAAATATTCTTTAGCAAACAAAGAGAAAATTACTCTATAAATAATAATTTCCTTTAACTTGAGTTTAAAATCTTTGTCTTAAGCCTCACAGGATATGCCAAGCAGCTATCCCACACTTTACCTCATCTTTCCTTCCCCACAGGGTCACTGACACTTCCACCTCAGCCACCACAATGGTGATTCTCAGAGCAACTCCTTCTCCCTGGCTTTTCATATTTTTATTGAAGATAAAATAATGAAGAGATTTGTTGCAGAAATAAGATGTAACAAACAGGAGGCTGCCATGAAAAATTTGAGTTGTCAAGAGTGCTCCAAGACCACCCTAAAACAGCTAGCCTGACCGAGTACGCACGAAATAGAGAAGACTAACAATTCAACAAAAGATATTCGGCCTCCATGACATTGCAGAATATCATCTGCAGGTTGTGGTCAAAGGGTTAAGCAAAGGGAGTGAAGGGAAGGAAGGGAAAAGAGAAAAAAAAAATTCAATTGTGTTCAGAGTTGTATCAGGTTTGGCAAGGCAACAGCTGTTGCTCTACCCTCCATTACACAGTTTCCTGCCTATGTAACTCCCAGAATCTAACCAGTTGCCTTTTTTGGCTATAATCAGGCAGGACACAGAGGCAGTATGCTTCAGCTAAATTCAGTTTCATCATTTCCTGAGGAATCCTAAGTAACCAGCCATCTGAAGTGTCCTACATTACACTGAAACATACTCCTCGCTTCCCTACTGTCAGAGTACATGCATACTATTCTGTGATTCAGTACACCTTGGAGATTTATTCTGGGATAAAGACTAATTCTTTTTGGCTAAGAAATATATAAGGCTACAATAAATCTTTCAAGGGGTATCCCCAGCCAGTTCTAGACCTGAAGAGAACTAAGGCAAGAAGTTAGCTACAGAGAGGTTAATCAAATCCCTTACAGTAGGAGAACCCCTGAATTATCTCACACACGGCAAGACTGTGTTCTTCAGCTGCTAAGGGATCATTCTATAGCATCTATCCCTTTTTATTTCCAGGACTGAAAACAATAACTATCACAGTGACAAAGAACCTAACATGGTTATTCTAAAATCTCACTAGACACCACGTGGTTTTTTTTAATGCCAGTACTACTAAATAGTAAGGAGATTCAAAGATGGTCTGTACCTCAAACTTCAGACAGACTTGAAAATTGCCCTATTCCATGGCTGCAGCAGTCTTATTCTCACCCTCTCTAACTAGTATTCATATGCTCCAGAAGAGAAAAATCCTCAGGTACCAGAACTGAAAAAACTGGAGGATCACACTAAGATAACATGGTATTAGTGCTATTCTCGAGGCTGACTTCTAACCCACAGGGCCTCTAAACTAGCAGTACCACAAACCAACCGTTAATTTGCCTTCTCCACAAGAACAGTACCAGAGGAATCGGATTCAGCAAGTTTCATCTCATGAGCTCCAAAACTTAGCCTCCTAGCTTATGTTGCATTTAACTGGGCATTTCTAAAAACCCCTCAAATGGTCAAGGAAGTAAGTCCAGTAAGCTCTTGCAGCCTTATAGCAACTCACAATGAATGCAAGTCATTACCATTTTAGGAACAAATTAGGAAGCAATTTGTTTGCCTAGTAGTTTGCATTTTGGGTGTAGATAATTATGTGGGGCAAGGACATTTATCTTTACATGGCTATTGTGCAACTGCCAGATGAGAATACCGTTAACAATATTCTTTTTAATGCAACACCAGTCTACAGGTAAGAAGACAAAAAAATACAGAAGGAAGACAGACCATCCTTGTTTTGAGTTTAAATGCCTCCTTCCTAGTATTGTTTCCAAAAATGAAATACTAAAGTCACTTCCCTGTCAACCCAGTATGCTCCCTTATTGTGGTTCACAGTAGTCTGAAGAACAGGCTGGTCAAACATTGCTTATTTTCCATTATTTCAGGTGCCAAAAGACATTCTGTTGCCATTCACTAACTACATAGTTGCCACAAAGATGCCATACAGTTATAGATGGAGGCAAAGTGATCTCTACAGTCATGAATAGGATGGGACCAAGCCATTAATGATATGTAGCCCAACCTTTAAAGAAAAAAACATTTCAAGAACCCTTTACATACATATTTCCCTGCAGATTCTTTTGAGATTAACAAATTAAACACTGGCTGTAAGTTAAGATGCCATGCATTCCCTTTGAACTAAGCAGAATTACCCAAAGCCCTCATTTGAATGCAGTCATGGACAGAAGTTTGCCTTAGCCTCTTACAATTTCATAGCCTTAAGGTTTGAATTATGAGACACTTCACACGCTCCTCTCCCTGAAGTATCAAGTGCTTCCCAAAAACCTGGCAACAAACACCTTGTCTGGCTTGGAAAGGTCTAAAAGCTGCCTTTGCTATAAGGTCCCTTCCTTCGGATTAGTGTTTTGCAATGCTCAAAGCATAGAACATTGTTTGCAATTTAATTTTCCAGAACTATTTGTATTATTCCCCCCACCCCCTCCCAATGTTTACTCTGTCAGCAGCCACAGAATTGTTCCTGGGACTGAGCCACTGCTCAGTAAGATGAGCTTGGGCTATGCTAAACTATCGAGGTAGCAGCTGAAGTAGAAATACAATTAATATATTCAGAAAGGCATTAATGGCAACAGTTAAAGCATCACGCTTACTGACAAGTATTAGAGCACTAGCTAGGCAAGGAAAGCGCTTTTAGTTTGAGTTATCCAAACCGCCACTTTGGAATGGACAGCTTTAATCACAAACCATTTTCCTGCTTTAATGAATTAAGCGAAGTTTGTGGAACACTGGGCTACAGAGAACATAAAATAGCCAGATACCTGTACTGTATCCTTCCTGATTCAGATCACTGTTTCAGAACTTTGCTATAAGACTGAGCCTACACAAAAAGGGACATAGGTGGGTAATTCCTAGAAGTTTTCTGCTGCTTCATATCCACCAGTAAGGCACTGTTATAAAAAATTTCTCTGATCTCACATTAAATGATCCCCCTACATGATTTGTCTAGAGGCCTTTATACTAGCAGTGCAAGAGGAACTACTCTAAAGATCAGGGTCACGAATGAACAACAAATAGCAAATACATTTAGACTAAAACAAGTCAATTCCCTTTGCTTATACAGTTCACATTTTAACAAGTATTTCAGGAACATAGTTCCCATGCCATCTTCCAAACTGGCTTACCTTTAGCAGGTTGTGAGAGAATGGCATACAGACAAAAAGCCCTTTCAGAGAGCAAAAGGAATGTACACCATTTCTACAGTCAAGACAAGACTTTCACACTAGAAAATTACAGCACTACCGGTCACTTACAGTTCCATTTCAGTTACAACTAAATTGTCCTCAGTGAAGAAACTTCACTCTTTTAAATACATAGCATTTAAAAATAATCTGACTTTGAGAAGGAGCTAATGATTCAAACTAAGTTTGGTCAGTAACATTCATGTGACGGGAATCCTTGTTAAGTGTGCAATCTGAACAGCTAATACTTGCATTATTTTTGCAAACTCAACTATTTCACTTTCCCCAGCCAGCTGAATACAGTTCATCAAACCAACAGAAACAGTTGCATTAAGTGCAGATAGAAAGCACAGTAAAGTAGACTTTAGTGGCCAGGCTGCCTACAGTGACCATGAACTGACAACATGAAAAAACAAGAGCCAACCCACCAAAACACACCCCTATAATTCCCTTGTATTTGCTAAGAAACTGTTCAGATCTCATCTGTTTAGATCATACTAGGCTGATGCTTCACAGCTCCACGTGCCAGGATGTTTATGGGAAAGAAGTTTGTTAGCAGAAACAGCTCCGATTTGTAAGTAACACCTACATAAAAACTGAAGTCTCAACTGTTATGGGTGAGAAATAAATTGCAGGGGGGAGGGGAGAGAGGAAGGGAAGGGGAAAAGCTGGCAGGAAGCTGAACTGATGGACTGGTTATACATCTGCTTGTTTCTCAAGTTCAATATATTGTGACACACCAGTGCCTGATGCTTCAGACTGAACTCAAGAATCATGAGTTTCAGTTATCCCACTAAAGAATACAACATTGGGCAAGTACACAAGTTTGCAATTAATACTCCCTCAGATATAGCCCCCTGAGCTGAAGGCATTCAGCTACACTTACCCTTTTTGTTCAGAAGGCCATGCTGCCATGCAGACTCATTTCTTCTAGTTTGGCTTTATTTGGGATTCATAATGATTGCTATTAGGCTTACTGTCGCTCACAGCTTTCCTCTCTAGTCACAGTCTGACGCACACAATACATTGTTGAAAGATTTATTTCACAACTGGAATGCAGATTGCTGGCAATTATTATTGCATATTCAGTTTGACTGTAGTGCTGCCCAGACTTGCCAGCTACCGCGTTTATTACTGTAAGTTAAACTCAAGGTAGAGCACTAAAGTGCCTCCTTTGGAGGCACAGGGCTCCAGGAATCAAGGACGTGGCATCTACTTATTTAATCTATAAATTATACCTGTATTACACAAAAGTGATCTACTGACCAGACTACACTTAAGACAGAAGAAAGAAGTTGAAGGGAATTCTGGATCTTCCAGGTGGCCTAAAGGTACCTGGCATGTATCCTCAGAACAATGAGCATGGAATAAATGTTTCTCAATTTCTGTGTGTCCAGCTCTCTTCATCAGCTGTCAAGCACCACTTTCTGGTATGTGGGAAGCAGCACTTGCATATTCTACTGTAACAGCTGACACAGGAGATTTGGTCTGTGAAGCTGGGACTTTCCATGGCGAATTGCAAAGGCCACAAAGCCATATACAAGTAAGACGCTGTCCTTACATACCAGCTTAGTAGTCACCTTTCCTCTCCACTGGGTTCAAATGAATGGCAAGACTGGGAAAACAGAAGCTACAAGCACAGCACCTACAGATGTCACATAATGACAATCTTAAGAGGCTAATTTTGGTACCAAATAGTGAAAACAGGATAGCACAGGCTTCACCACTGGCTATACAAGCGCAGAAACAATCTTGGGCAACCACACTGCATACCATAAAGAAATTCATCACCATCGGTTATGGGCAAACATGGCCAGGCATTGCTTTCCTAAGTCAAGGCTAGGAAGGGTATGCTTGCCCCTATTTTAATTGCACCTTTTCAGTTCAGCGAGACACAAAGACACATTATCATGTACATGGCACCAGTAAAGTTAATCAGTTCTACAAAGCCTGTGCACATTGTTTAAACACATGAAACACTGGTTTAGGGAGGGGGAGGGTAGCCTTCTGTTGATTTCAAGTCCAGTCTTCAGCATGACAAAGCTAGGCTGGCTGCCACCCAACCCCATTCACTTTGAATAAATATTCAAAGTTTACAATCCTGCATAATACACTTTCTGCAACTGTTGTTTCTCATTAGTGCCTGTACAGTACATGCCTTCTCAGCAGAGGAGAGAATTCCTCTTCCAGAGACAGTGTGCCCACAAGGAAAACATTCCAGGGGGAGAACACATTCTTTGTGACCACTCAGCAAAGTAATCCCACTTAAGGAGACAGCTGTAGTTCAGAAAACTGCAGCCCATCCCTGCTGTTCAAGCTGTTTTGCTGGAAGAGTTGTTTTCAGGAGGTATAATGGACTGCAAAAGTTCTCATCGGGCATGCAGAGTTGCCTAGGGACATTGCATGAAGGAGGGAGGAAGAGCTTGGAAAGTTTCAGCCTGTCCTTATTATCTCAGGGTCACTTTTCATCCCTTCCCTAATATTCTGATTTAAGGCTAAAAATGTATCTGTCAAGAACTCTCTGGGGCACTGAAGTGTAAGGCAGCTCTTCCAATACACACTTCTATATCAATTGCCTTTGTCAACTCCAGGTTTCATTTCATCACAAGAGGAAACAAGGAATAAAACAATTATACCTAAACACAGAGAAGAAAAACACAGTTCCGGTTCACTCTTTTAGAGACAAATATTTAGCATGTATGTGGCTAAGATAAAGTCATCTTACAGGAGCAATTATCCTTCCTTACGTTAACCGAGAACTTGCTTTGATCTCAACATCAATAATACTAATTTTCTTCCAGCTCATATTGGAAAGAACCAAGAATCAGTGCAGATATGTCTGGCAAAACATTTTTTAAAGTATTATTTTCACATTGCAGCAGAAAACCAAGTTTCTCTAGACACTTATAGCTCAACCTACTGTGCCAAACTATGATCATGCACAAACAGCCTTCTGCTATATCACATACTTTTATTCTTGTTTCAAATAGTTCTGCTCCACCATTAACAGCAGCTATGGGGACAGTATGCAAAATCCCTGCCACAGAGAAGTCTACCACATTTACAGGGTCCAAGTTTGATTCTCAACTCTCCTAGCTATACACAAGGATTTATTAAAAGGACCTACCCCTGTTTATGAAGGTGATCTTGGAGGTGCGGGCAGGAGTAGAGTGACTCTGGACATGAGAACAGCAGCAACCTCTACACTGAACGAAAAGCTATATAGCCTTAACCTCCAGGATGTATAAGGAGGCCAGGCTGCAAATGACCTCGCAAAGCATAAATATCAAGGCCAGGATGGTCTGAAAAACTTTTCAACATTCTGATTGTGACATCCTCCTATGGCATTCAAGGTCTTGCACCGCTTTGTGGCTCCTGACTTAGATATCCATTACAACCAATGTTCCAGAGAAAGCCCCCAGTGTAGCAGAACACAAGGAACACTTGCCTGGTCTGTACACCTTAACCTCACGCTCATTTTCTGGTTAGCTTGGTCCTTTCCTGACCTATGCTTTCTTCCCTAAATGTCAGATATATCAGTCTTTAAAAAGGAACAACATTAAGCACCTCTTACTTTAGAATTTGCCCAACCATGCCCTCCTGTCTGGAACCCCTGAAGCGTTGATTTTTATATTAAAGGAAAAGAAAGGACTCATCTTTCAATCTGAAATCAGTAAAAGCAAGGGCACTTGAAGTAGGAACCTAGTCTGAATTGTTACAGTCATGGCTATATGGCATATAAGATTTTCTCTATTCTGGCATTACAGGAAAATACTTTTTTGGGGGGGGGGGAGGGGGAGGGGGGGTGTGGGGAGATAATTATTCCCTTCTGACAGGAGACTGACATACAATGACATTCCACGGTCCCAGTAAGGAGAGGTAAACATAATTTGGAAGTTTCCAACAAAGTTTTCCTTTCTGGCGTAGCAGGATAAAAAACAACAGGAGGAAACACTGACCATAGAGTAGCAGAACTGTTTCATGTGTTGCCATCATAGTTGACAATGCTCTCCACAACCATATACGTTACAGTGCTGTGGTGGCGAGGCACTGGAACAGGTTGCCCAGGGAAGCGTGGATGCCCCATCCCTGGAAGTGGTCAGGGCCAGGTTGGATGGGGCTTTGAGCAACGTTGTCTAGCAGAAGGGGTCTCTGACCATGGCAGGGTATTGGACTAGATGATCTTTAAGTTCCCTTCCAACCCAAACCATTCTGTGATTCTATGATATTATTCTCCTTATCTACACAAGCAAGAGCTGAACCACTACTGGAGTTGTCCTTTTTTCCTGACAGAAATGATATAATACAGCGTGGTAATATTTATCAGTTTAACACTCTAAAAACTTGATGTAGATTTAAGAACTAAAATATACTAAAATCTAATAGTTCTGCCCATTAGGAAAAAACTTAGAATTTGCCACATAAAAAGATTAACTCCCACTATGTGGAGGAAGAAGGTGCACTGACTACGCACACGTATATGCCAGTACTATGCAGACAATATGTGGATACTTAATTTTTAGAAGTTACACCAGTTTGTCTAATAAATTGGCAATCCATTTTTTAATGAAAAATGATGACTAATAGATCTTTCTTTTCACATTTGTGTATTCTCATTTTACATTTCCCATCAGGTACTGCATTAAACTGGAAGCTCAAGTTCATCTACACAAAACTTTGACTCGGGAAGGGCCATTAAAACAATTCAGAATAATTTACTGCATATGAAAGGTCAAAGACTCTAGTATCTGCTATAAACATTCATAGTGCAATATAACCCAGATGATAACAGCTAAGTGAACTAATTGGTTTAAGTCACAAATCTTAAGTTGCAGTTTAAAAGAGTTTTTGTGCCTGTGGAGAAATTTTGTGCTTATGCTCCTCTAAGAAAGAAAACCCCCTTTGTCAGTAAGCAGACACGTCAATTTGAAACACAAGTTTCAAGTATCCAATTACTTAATTATTGTAAATAGTCCACCATATACCTGCATCCATAATCCCATATCCATTTACTTAAACAATTCTGTAAAGTCTGAATACATTTTACTTAATGTCAAAAGAAAGATAAAAACATCTTTATCTCTGACTAACAGAAATAAAGACATCTGAACAGCATCTATGAAGAAGAAATATATTAAGTTGTACTCTGTTAAAAAAAAATAAAATTCTATTAATACAAAAAAATTGGTTTTCTTGGACTACTTCAGGTGCATTTATAAGCAAAAACTAAGTTTTCTTCTAGGTAATTGTTTTCTGCAGTCAGCAATTTATGAATTAAAGTGCCTCTTTCTGGATACCTTCATCTCAAATTCACCCTTTCTGATCTGCTCCACTAACTGAACACAGTGAAAAACACAGCCACCCACTCACCCCCACAACCACCCAAAAAACGGAAGAAGAAAGATCAAAGAAATATGTCAATACCTTCCCGTACATTTTAAACTATGACTGACACGGCCAAAACGGCAGCCAGAGAGTACTTTTCTTCATCTACATAAAAAACCTGTCAAAAGTCAATTTACCTCATCAACTAACTAGTTCCAAGTGCTTAGCCAAGAACTTTCTCATCCAGTTCATTGGTTTGACTTCAGATTTACATTCAGTATTTGTTGCCAACTTCTTACATTTATGCATCTTTATTTGTTCGAATATGCCTAAGATAGACTATCAATTTAAGAAAAAGAAATACTACCAATGAAAATCAATTTGTACTCACACTTTTCTCAAAATAATTCATTTTATCGATTCAGAGCACAGGAAGACTGGAATCTTTTGCATTAAATATCAACCAGACCTACAGTGTAACAGTCACTGCCAAAAAGACCTTACTGACTAAAATTTACCTACAAACTGATACAACAGTTGTCTTAAGTCACATTTGAAAAAAGAGACAGAGGCAACTAATTAAATTTTTTATTGAAATTTTGCTGTAGGTTCAACTCAGTGTCTTTTTTTTTGTGGATATTTAAATCACCTCTAAGTATGTCAGTAAAACTAGCTGGATTGAGTGCTGGCCACAATTGACTTCAGCCAAAGTAAAATTCTGCTGTACCTCCAAGGTTGATTAAAAGAGCCCAGATGCAAGTGAACTGGTGAAATTTTGACCTTAAAAGAAAAACACAGATGAATGTACTCTCATCACTACAAACAATAAAAAGGGAAGTAAACTATTACAAGAGCATGTTTGAAATCTTAGATTTTAAACAGGAAGCTGCTTAACAGAAAAAAAAAAAAACTGACTGCACTGGACTGTCAAAGTTGAGCTGTAAAATTTCTCTAAACCTCTCTTACAAGTTTGAATGCCAGCTTTGCTTTCATTCAAATCAGAACTCCAGTTCTGTGTTGAGGCATATATCACAACGGATTTCCTGCCAAGAGTCATTAAAATGGTAGTTCTTGATGAATACAAGTATTCATCAGTTAAGAAGACTTTATGATACAGATTTCCAAGTTAAGTTTCGCTCAACGTATATTAATTATTAGCTTGAGTTTACTGAAATCACTCATCCATGTGGTTTTATTTACTACTCTCAGTAGAGGCAGCATATACATACTAGGAGAAATTCAAATTTCTAGTCATGAAGACAAGCAGAATTCAAACCCTATGCACAAAACTCTAGAGGCGTAAGTTTCATTAAGAGGTCGTGGAGTCAAACCACAGTATGCAGAGTTATATTTCATTATACCTCTCTGCATCCAAGAGCAATACATTTGTAATACTTCTATAAGAAATAATTTGCAGTAGACAAGTATGCTAGATGGATTTTACAGTTTCCACTTCGCCATGTTTAAGAGAGACATGACTTAGCAGTACTAGCTCCCGAACTGTTGTACAATGAAACCAATCCCACTTCCATCACTGGAAAACTGTAGACACTACTACTTCTTTAAGACTTTTTAGGATACTCAGAAAGGCAACATATTGTGCTGAACAGTAACAGGCCAAAGTGCCATTAACTGAAAACAGGGACTAGTCCATTACGCTGAACACGACTGGGTTGGAGTCAGGTCAGAAGATATTAAGCTGCTACAGTACCCGAGGACTGCAAGACAAGTCAGTGTTGAGATTACTACTTCAAGTACTCAGAACAAGTTCTCACAGCCGCTTTAAAAAAAAGTGAAGCAGATAAACCATAATTAAGATGAACTTGTAAACTGATGCATTTAATTTAGTTGGACAACACCCATTTGCATTAGTTTCAGGGCAGAAGTTGCATTTGTGTTTTTGTCTCATCATACTCTATTTAAATCTGGTTGCTAGTTTCCATCTTTCTACACTAGGAAATTAAATTAGAACCATGGTGTGCTTAGACTGAAAAGAAATTTAAGGTACAAGGTCACCAAGCCACCATTAAGCTAGAGCAATTGCCAGCAAAAACAATGCCGCTGTAGGCAATCCTGTGCTATTATAGTTTTGTTCCAACCCACAGAAGACTTAACACCAGGCACACAATTTCTCTACTTAACATGCAGACAGCTGTGCCTCAATTATACGCTGAGAAAACAAAGACTAATAAGATATTTATACAAGAAATCAAAGATAAAAAAATGTATTTTAGAGGGCAATGAGTGCATTATTGAGTCAAACAAAGCCATATTAAATCATACACTCAGGATTAGAGCTTTGGACACCTTTCAGTTGATATGCACACTAACTCTGGGCCTCTAAAACACACTGTAGTCATCAGTTAGGTTCAGCATGTTACCCAATAACCTGAAGCTACCAGGCAAGAAAGCAGATGTAGTACACAGGGGTGGGGGATAAGACAACCTTAAGTTTGGCTTCTGCTTTCAGTAAACCTTGCATTAACCAGACGGCCTCCTGCACCTCCAGCGGATCCACTTATAATCCCACCCCATTATAGTCACACCAATTTGTAAGTGACAAATCTGGAAAAGACACAGGCCTAGGGATGGGGGTAGAAGCAAAAGATTCAGCAGAATCAGCTTGGAAATCTCAGTACCTATGGCATGTGTCCTGTCTCATCTGTTCAGTGTCCTGGAGATTAACAGAACACCTGAATTTTCAGGTATAGACAGACTAATTTAATCTCACAGTAAAACTGAAGTATATTTGCATGTAGTTAGTAGCCATGCCAATATACATACACTCCCTTGTACCTTCATGCGAATAATTTGACAGAGAACTAACCTGTGAATTATTAGTTATTATAAACATTTAGTACATTATTTTTAAAGACCTGCCAAGATAATAATGGCTCAAGTTTTCAAGATAGTTTGTTGCAGTGGTAAATGCAAATCTCAGCATCTGTAGTAGAATTATTTGCAGTGCCAAATACTGTTGCAAAGAGGTTTAAGCACCTGTGGCATCTGACTCCACCAGACAGTTTTCAACTCAAACTGAGTATCAGAGCTGCCACCCGCTACACAGCTTGAATACTCTACAATGTTTTTCATGATACCAAAATAACATGCTGGGCAACAGATTATTTCAGCTTCCTATGTGAGAAATTCTTCTCATCTCTTTCCTACAACTTTACTGGACAAGTAATTTTATTCTTTTATTATTATTACTTATTCATTACTGATTCATTTAAAAGATTATGGTGTAGCTCTCACAACTTATTTGTCATCTTAAAACATTCTGAAGTATATAAAAATCAACCTAGAGAAAACAATGAGAAAACCTTATTCTTTCATTTTCTCTTCAGATGAAAATATCACACTGGTACTTTTTTTGCCTTATGAGAATAACTTGAAAGAAAAAAACAAGCCTTCAGTTTCCACACCCATTCTTCTGTGACAGACAGTACCTGACTATTTAGTCTTCCTGATTATACAGAAACAGCCACATGTTACCCAGCAGAGCAAACTTTGAGGTCAAGGTCTCTTCTCCAGAGAACTTCCAAAATCAAATCTGGGCTATACAAGTCAAGCACCCATGAGATGACGCCATATTACAAAAAGAACCAGGTAACTCACCAACTTGGTGCTAGTCATACTCACTTTGAGGTTCCAGGTCAACAAATATGAGAAGTTCAGACACCCATTTCTATCCACTAATAGCAATTTTGCAGCTACCTTAGAGTTACTGAAAATTTTGGCTGTCCACCTCCAGAAAGACAGTGCACACACTATGAGCAAGTGCAACAAATAAAGCCACCAAGAAGGAGAACGCATCAGTTTAAACAGCCCCACCCGACATGAAGCTTCACAGCACTGCTGCATTCTGTGTTGCTTTTACAAGGTCAGATAAGCAGCACAATCTTGTGTTTATACAGTTTTGGCAATTGTGATTAACAACTTCAAAACTCTTTTGTGCTAAAGGCAGCTCCACTTATATTTATCAATTGCTTCCCCCTCATTACAACTTCCTAGTTAACAAAAATATTTGCTTATCTCATTTAAATGTCGGGAGAAAGCACTACAGTTGCAGACAGCACATCTATGAGTCAGTATATATCTATACTACGACTTGCCATTTTTACTGGAATGCCACGGATAAGTGAACTCAGTCACATTGTTACCTAGTGACTGATTTCAAAAGCATCTTTACACAAGCAGTAACTGATTAAAGCACTGTTACTTCGGAATTAAAACTTTACTGTATCTAAGCTTACAAACAGATGATGTATGAGAGTCAAGGAAGGATGTGTAATTTAATCTTCCAAACCATGGTATAACAGCCTCCATGCAAATTAACTTACATTTCTTTATAGCATAGGGCAGAGGCACAGTAATAGTCTGCAGGCCAAAGTCCATCTACTACAATATCTCTTTAAGTTTGATGCACAAATTCCTCATGCATTACTTGAGAGATTACTCTGTTAAGGACAGACCTGCTCACTTCGAGAAAAAGCATAGGTTCTTAGTCTGCTCTGATGGAGTGTGGCTCAGGATATCATGACATAGGATACAGAAGAAAAACCTATGGAAGAAGAAAGACGAAGAGCACAAACGGTGTTTCAAGAAGAAAAAGAGGAGGAAGGGAAAGAACTATAAGGAGGGGGAAAAAAGGGGGGGGGAATTCAACAGCCACTGCGCAAAGATGTAGTTTACGTCTGAAAAAATCCACTTTATTACCAGAAGCACATCACTGCTTTAAAACTCATTTCACCCTGCATTTACGCAAACCCTTATTAAGACCACTGGGTACACACCACCCTCAGGGGCTATGAAACTTGTTAGTTTCCACACCTACTGGAGAGAGGTTAATAACGATATCACTAAAAGAGAACTTTTCCTACTCGCTTGGAGGTGATGCCTGAAAGCACAAGCTATCTGCAAGAGTTTTTACTGCAAGCTTCATCTTGCCCTGTCACTCCCTCCTCCCTCTCTCCTGGCTTCACTGCACAGACCAAACCGAACGAGGAAGTGGAGATCTGAGGGCGGAAGCCAAGCCCATTGCAATGTCTGCAGAAGGATTGTCAGCCTGTGACTCAGGCTACAGCCCTGACAGCTGCCAAACGGTCTTACTTTTTCCCTACCCGTTAGTTCCACAGGACGGACACTTAAACGCGGGGGAGGGGGGAAGAGAGGAGGGGAGACGCACCGGGGGGAGCAGAGAGAGAACAGTCCGGTGAAAAAGAGCGCGAATAACGCCACCCCACCTCCGAGGCGACCGGTGGTTAGCAGGGCGGGGAGGGAGGAGAGAGGCAACTCCCTGGGCATAATGCAACCGTGCGGCGCAGCGGCACGCACGGCCCCGAAGGGAGAAGGGGGGAGAACATGGGGCGGGACGGGGAGCGCCCGGGGCATGGCAGGTCGGCGCCCAGCCGGGCTGCCTCCCGCCCGGCTCCGCGGGGAAGGCGGAGGGGAGCAGCAGGGAAGCGGCACCTCCTCGCCCTGCCGGACAAAGAGGCGCCAAGCCCGCGGCGGGGGGGTGGGGGGGGGGTGGGGAGCGACGACGAGGGGACGGACGGACACATACACGATAAACCGGGGCCACCCGCGCCCACCCGATCGGCTTCACCTGAGCCCGGCTACGGCGGAGGGAGGGAAACGCCGCGGCGGCGGCTACGCTCCTCACAGCGAGAGAGTGGCGTCCTGATGCTGCCGGCTCCTCCCGCAGGCACCGCGACCGCCTCTCGCTCACCGGCACTGCCAGGCGCCCAGCCGAGGGGAGCCGCCGCGGCCCAGCAACGCCGCCGACCCGCCTCCTCCCCCCCCGGGAGCGGCACCGCAGGCCAATGACGGGGCTAGCTGAGAATTGACTGCCGCTGCCGCCAATAGGAGCCGGCCGCAGAGTAGAGGCGAGCCGTTGAGGAAGCGGCTATCAGCCGTTAGCAACGCCCGGGCGCGCGTGGAGCCCCGCCCCGCGGCGGGCCTAGCCCAGCCCAGCCCAGCCCCGCAGCCGCTCGGGGGGCGGGGCGCAGTGCGGGGCGGGTCGCGGTATAGTAGAGGTCGAGCCCGACGGCCTTGGGAGGGCGGGTGGTGTTCTCTGACTTTCCCTAGCCGGCCACGGGGCCCGGCCGGGTTACCCCCTCTCCTTCCCCCATGGTGGGAGCCGTGCCGAGCCGCTCCCACAACCCCCCACGCCAGGCCGCCCCCACAATGCCCCGCGCCGGGCGGGCACCGGTAGCGGCCTGTGCTCTTTCAGAACCGCTGTCTCGGTAGCCCTCGGGCGGCCTCAGACCCCGGCCCCAGCGTCTCCCCGGCGCGGGGAGAAGGGAGCTCGGGGTCGGCCTCCGGTAGTAGGGTGGTGGGCTGCGGCCCCGTCCTCCAGAGGCTGTGTCAGAAGTCCTTGGAAATGGGGGTGGTGGAGTGGGGTGGGTGGGGGGGTGTGGGTGTGTGTGTGTGTGTGTGTGTGGAATCCCTGCCCGGTCAAGAAGTCCCCACCCCACCCTGTTGTCTTCTAGTGCAAAATAACTGCTGTAGGAAGATGCAGGTCAGAATTGTGTTTAATCTGATAAAGGGGCAGAAGTGAGGCAAGGAGAAGCATTGGCATAAGCAGCCCCTGGTGCTGCGGAGGTGTGTGTACAGCCAGAGCGTATGTGAAAAGAGCTTCAGAATGGATTAAGAAAGGCATGCCAGTAACAGAGGTGTGAAAAGGTAGAGGTGGTGCGATTCTGCCTTTTTGCATTTACTATGGTGCTCTTCAGTGGTGACCTCCAGATGAGCACAAGGAAAAAGGAAGCCGTAGCCAAGATGCAAGACAAAAGTCTTTCTGAAAAGACCACAACATATATGAGTCCAGATGTTACATCCAGCTATTTAGATGACATTTATTGCCCATTTTACAAGCATGCAGCAAAACAAGGCTCCTTCCCTTTGGGGCTTCCTACTCTCTGTGAGGAGGGCAGATTTGCAGACGTAGGAGCCAATGACAGAAAAGGCAAGGTGAGTTTGCTGATGACAGTATCAAAGTTACAAGTGGAAGAGGCAAATTAAGTGAGAGAGACCTGAATAAAGAGATAAGTCAGCAGCAAAGTGACCTGAGTAAGCACCTCTTGTCCAAGTGAAACACTTCAGGCTTAGAAAGATTCACTGCAGAGGTTTGGAAACAATGCTAGACCTTTGTATTGCAAGACACAAAAGGGAGTGGGAGAAATCACTGAAAGGTTTGTACAGCTGAGTATCAGGGATACAGAGGTGTCATTGTTAAAGGCAGAGATGAGAAATGTAAATACAGGTGCAACATAGACATAAGAATTTAATTTGGCAGTGAGAAGGGAACATACAGGATAGGTCTTCGCTAGTGCATCAAGGCAGAAAATGAAAGGAAACTGGAATTGTGACAACCAGAGATACCTACATAGCCAGACATCTTGGATGGTGAAACGATCTGCAGTATCCAGTCACTCATTTTGATCCATGAAAAAAAGTGACCAACATATGGAAAGGATATTTACTGTTTGAAAAACAAGGTTTTGAATTCTCCCATGAAAATGAAACAGAATGGAAATAGTGGAGGTAACTACATAATCTCAAAAGCTTTTTAACGAGAAGCTGCCTCTTCAGCCAGCCAAGTGGCTGAGAAAGGAAAGGTAAGCGAAGGAAAGCAGTCATCATCAAGTCTAAATAAAGCTCTTAAAGGTGAAAAATAGCAGATTTTAGCTAGGAAAGCAAATACAAAAGGCAGAATGAATTGACAGCAGTAGTAATGTGGGAAATAAAAGATAATGACTGCAGGCATGAAATGCAGGCATAAGGAGGCTGCCACAAAGTTGTTTTTGAAGAGCAAATGATACCGGGCATTTTAAATTGTTTTACTCTTTTCTGATTCTCTTAATTTCATATGTCCTCTGCTCTTCCTGATATTAAGATTTAAGTCTAAGGTCAGGCTGGACTCTCCTCTTAAGTTTTGACTTTTTTATCCTTTTTTTTTTTTAATTTGAAAAACTGGTCCCACTCCTCTTTAATCAATATAAAAACTGCTTTCAGCAGTAAATTGTCAAAACTGAGCTCAGAACAAAGATCGCTGCAGGTTTACACCATCCTTTCCCTTAACAAAAAGTGTATCCCACCTCTTTTGAAAACTCTATGTGTGGTAGTTAAGGCAAGTCAGATTTGAAATGTCTGTTTTCTGTACTTCGGTTACTTTGAAAGTAAGTGCAATGTGTTATTGGGTTGATCTGGTG
Source organism: Phalacrocorax carbo (assembly GCF_963921805.1). Taxonomy (NCBI): domain Eukaryota; kingdom Metazoa; phylum Chordata; class Aves; order Suliformes; family Phalacrocoracidae; genus Phalacrocorax; species Phalacrocorax carbo. Next base: position 58,374,567 of record NC_087513.1, on the reverse strand, counting down.
GCAGGAAGTTACCCAGGAAAGGAGGCACACCTCAGAGAGAAACAAGTGTGACTAAAAAAGCTATCGTATTAATTTTATACATCTGTTACTTTCTACAAATTCACAGGATGTTGAATCCTTCTGATCAACTTCACTCACATTTTCCAGCGATGTTTGCAAGCCAGCATCCTTTGGAAGAACAAACCTGTAACGGTCATTGAATTCTGAAAAACATCATCTCAACAGCAGACAGATTTACCAGTTTGGTGGGAGTAAATTAATGGTACTGTAGTATTTTTAGAGAGGAAAAAAAGTTGTCTAAGCAGTGAGCATCCAGAGATGCCTCTTCAATTTGCCAGCCTTAACTGCAGACCAAGCAAATGCCCACTTTGCTGAACTACAGTGTTTTCCCCTACACTGGTCTAATCCAAGACAATTGGGCTTAAGTTTGTTGGCAAACAGCAATGCCTAGGAGAAGCCTGTACTGCTGTCATCAACAATAAATGCAGAGACATTTGATTTCTACATCTGACAAACAGGTAAAGTGGCTAAATTAATTTTGGTGAATAAATTCCAATGTTTTGCAAGGCAGAAGACATCTCTCCCAAAACTATTTTCTTACTGACAAGCTTGAGAGTGTGAAACAAGAAGAGTGATGGAGACAAAAGGTGTTTACTTGATTGGAGCAGTCACATTGCTAAACGCTAACCACAGTGGCTTCAGCCAGAAACCGCACGTGCAGAGATCTGGAGAATGTCACAATCTGGTATTGCTAAGAAGCCTGAGCTCTGCTTTTGCAAAAGCCCAAAACATCAGTAGTTTCAGTGCAGATTCATAATTAGAATTTCTCAAAAAAAGCAGCTCTGGAGTGGCTTTAATACGTACATGCATACACAGCAGCAGCTATAAATGCAGATGAGACCGTGAAGGGTTTGCGTGTACTGTAGCAAAAGGAAATGGCGCTTCTGAGGTGGGTCCGTAGAAGCAAGCCACACATCTGTGGGCTTCACGCCTATGTCCTCTGAACAACCTGAATTTTGCCTGCAGTTTAGGCACTATCTCTTAGCACATAACTTACTTTTCCCCTTATATCAATTCTTTATTGTTCTGCTCCCATAACAACTGCCAAATACAAACTGTGAGTGCAGAAGATGGAAAGACATGAACTTAAGAGGTGGAAGGAGTGAAAGAGAGCGATGTTTCCACTGGGCGTTAGAGCTTACAAGTTTAGTGACTAACCATTTAAGCCCACGTTCTAGCTCTGTTTATCCAAATTCTACCAGTAGCAGCTGACATAAAAGCTGCACTGCATCACACTAAGAGAAATATGGTCCGGTAACCTGTCTCAGAAGCAGCCAGTAGCAGACATTAGGAGGAGAGTAGCCCTTTCCTTACAGAATGATGCTACCTTTAGCATGACTACCCAACTTCTGGCATCACTGTGGAAAAGGTACAGTTTAATTGGCTTGTTTTCCTGCCTGGGGTGCAATTCTATCATGCCCTCTTCATCAGCGAAGCTGGTTTAAGATGTGTGTTCTCCCACTAGCTGTTCATTCCTAGTGCTGTGTCATAGTTTACCACGGCTCCAGCGGTGCTGATGCAGATGTTTCAAAAGATGTATTGTAAACTGGATCACCAAAGTAGAGTTAAAAAAAAAAGAAGGTTAAGGAAAAAAGATCAGTTCACTGATCTAGTTTATAGGCCCACAGAGACATACATCAGCACAACTGAAGGGATTAAACTGAGGCACTGTGACAGGAGTCTTTCAAACTGACTTTGCTGATGGAGAAAATTTAAGAGGGGAACTATACTTGCCCCCCAAGACTGGGGAGGAGGGGAGGAGCCATTAGCTGCCATACTCTAGCATCTAAAACAGTTATTCTTCCTTGCACCTGTCCTCAACCCCCAACCTGCACAGTCCTGTGTGAACAAGCTGCTGAGCCCGTGCTCCCTCATTGTGGTTCTTGCTTCAACTTTAGTAAAAGAGGAACATGTTTTTACTTTCCTAACACATTAATGACAGGATGCCACTGTGAAAAAACAAAAGCATTTATGTACAGCATCTCTGCTTGCTTGGGATACCATCAAAAGGCATAAATCTCGACCCCTTGGTTACATAGCACAGTAGGGGTGTTTATCTTGTGCCAGAGTCCCTCCTTTCAATAAAATGGGAGTGACACCACCTTGTAGACACCATCTACGTAGACATAGACATGTGAACTTTATTGGGGAAGCAGGTTATCAAACAAGTGTGTTCTGACAGAGGTATTCTCAGAAACACACCTAAATGAAAACTTCTGTCTTAGGCAGAAGAAAAGTCCTCTTGGAGCTTTTGAGTTCCTCCAAACCCTGAGATGGGATTACAACTCCATTATGCATGATTAGAGACACCACGTTCCTGATCTAACCTACTAAAAGTAATGGCCCAGGGCTCTTTACCTCCAAGGAAGAAGAATTCTAATATAATCCTCTCTCCCACCTAAATGCAAGCACAATGCTAAGCAACACTAAACCAACTTTTTTGGTTCAGTGTATCCCCTTCCTAACTTTGTGTCCTCTGGCCCTGTTCTCTTTGCTGCTCACTATTTTCTATTCAGCTTTAAATTTGGAGAAAGCCGGCATCCAACCCCATTATGCAAAAGGGCCAACAGGAATACATGCCATCCAGCAAAAGTATTTGGAATCTAAGTTTTCTGCCTTGGACCTACCCATCCTTGTCCAAAATGCCAGCAGAACACATCCTGTTCCTTTCCTTAAATAAGCACAGCAGCGGAACAGTTTGCGGAAAACAAACTGAGCATTTTCACACAATCTGTTACGGCTTAGCTCCTTCAGTGATAATTCAGTGACTATGATGCATGTAATTTTAGGCTTGTCTGTCCTGACCTCACTGCTCCCTGGTTCAACAATTGCTAAGGATCCTTTATTAACATCTCAAATACCTCCTCTTCCTTCTCCCTTTCTCAGAGGGGGTAAGAAATGCTTCAGATTCCTGAGTTCAGAAGGGCTTCGGGGCATTCTTCTTACTCAGCAGAGGATAAACTGGAAGGGGAGTAACATCCCTCCCCAGTCCCTCTGTCACCCTGCACCTGTCATGCTCATGACGCTGAGGTAGCAAACATACTTGCTAGGCATGGGTCAGATATTGATAAAGAAAAATACTTTAGAGAGATTGACAAACCCATCTAAATGATGTTTAATTAATTCCTGATAAGGTAGGGCTGTGGAGAGCTTTACACCACCTTTGCTTCTCTTTTCCTTTCCTGCGTCTCAGGCTGGGCCATGTTTTCACAGAACCAAGAATTCAGTAGCAGGGTGACTACACTATTTGGAAAACAGGACTAAGTTTAGAGAATACATAAAGGTGACAGTGTTTAGCTGCTTCACTTTTTTTTTTCCCATTGTTTCAATTGCTTTTCAGCATCAGAGCACCCCAACTTTCAGCTTGCTGCCTTTCCTGAGGTTCCTGTGGGAGCTTTTGGTCCACTAATGGTGCCTCTCAGCTTACCTCATGGCTGCTGTTTGTTTTTGGGCTCAGCCTGCAATAGTAATCAAGGCCAAATATTTGCTCAAATGAAGTGGCTCTGTGGTTCTCATTCCAGGAAGCTGGCTGAGGACAAAGTGAAACTAGCTTGAAATATTCTAGTATGCCCAAGAGATGCTAGGAACAAGGGATTTTTCCAGTGCTATAGAAAGTCATCCAGATTCTCACTGTAGCTTTGTTGTGGGAACTGCAGGGGAACTAACTCATTTATAGCCTGCCACAATTAAAGACACCACTTTTGTCTGCCAGAAGCCAAAGTCAGTCCAGTCAAAGCCAAACTTTGGGACCATCCTTTCAGGCTACAACCAGAAAGAAGGCTCAGTGTGAAGTTACGCAATCATTTGTTCTCCCTCTTCTGAAAGACTGAAGCCCACATTTTTCTGATAAGAGGAGGCTACATCCTTTGTGCTTGCAAGTCAGCGGCAGGTCTTATAAACACACCCACAGATTCTCAGTGTAACATACTGCAAGCTCTCTGCGTCTGGAGCCAGAGCATGCTTTGCTCAACAACCCCCCTTTCATTTCTGCCAAGATTCCCTCCCACATTTGGGACTTTTTTCCTGCTCTCTTGAGAGCCTCCTCAATTCTCCCAGCTCCTCCGGCCTCCCACTGTCAGCATGGACTGTTCTGTACAGCTTTGCCGGTCTGCTCTGCCTTCAGAAACATATGGGGCAGTGCAGGAAGCTGTGCACAGAGAAGATCTGTTCGTTGCCCTTATTCTCAGCCCATGTTTGTGTTGGGTGGATGGACCAGAAGACTGAACTGACAGCACTGCCACAGAAGGCAGAAAATTAGCTGGCATTTACTGAGGTGTTAGCATTGTAGGACGTGAGAAAATACCAAGAGATACACAAGGTGTCATCACCATGGGAAACCACCTTTTAGCCGAGGTGCACGAGCTTCATTTAACACAGTTGCCTTCTTTCCCATTTATCAGAGCATCGTTTCCTGGGATTATTCTGGAACAAAGAAGGCAACTCACTGGGCATCCTACATGTTTGTATAACACACAACTCCTGTCAAAAATCAGTACTTCACTGAGGAGTAGCAGGCTACTGAGCTGTCCAGCTGCAGGCTACCACCTGCTCTGCAATATTTCTTAGCTACCAAGAGACAGGAGAATGTTAGAGGAACCAAGCCTGCAGGACAGAGGTGCTTGGGGGCTCCTTGTGGAATTCCTCTACGTGAGGTGGCAGCTTGTGTTAGGCTGGGATGGAAGGAGCCCTGCAACCACTGCTGCCTTCTGCACTGGCTTTTTAAAGAAAAAGAGGTTAAAAGTTCTTTTGTGGAAGAGAATATTTGGACTTTGAGTTACAGACCCAAGCATGATACAAATCTAAAGCACAAAATAAGAAGATAGCTCTGCTTTCTTCTACCTAGTGGGTCAAGGCACTCAATCTGTGGTAAATCCTGTCCGTCCTTTCCTTGTCTTTTCTGTTGACACATGTTGTTAAAGCATCCTTAAACCACTCGCTACTCTACCATTCTCCTGATTACAACTGCATCCAACACTGAACTTTAAACACACACCTCTACATAAGTTTGCGGCTAATTGTGAGACAGCACAGAGGCCTATAAATTCCTTGACTCTTTGTAGAGGAATGTACACGTATAAAAGCCTTTTGAATTTTCATAAGCTGCCCCTTAGATGTGGGACAGCAAAACACAAAAAGATGAAAACAAGATGCTCACCCAATGATTCAACTTTCCTGCAAAGTTTCTTCCTAGTAGCCATCTTAACCCTGAAAATAGTCATCCCAGCCCCTTCTTCCTGTGGGCTAAAACACATCAGCAATGGGGATCGCAATTTAAGGTTTTTGTTCCCACTAGGAATCCGTGGGAAAGAGCTTTGCATTACATGGAGAAAAAAGAATCATAGGCAGGAAAAGAAGGTATGTGTTTTGGTTTTTCGTTTTGGGGTTTGGTTTTTTTGGGGGGTTTGGTTTTTTTCCTTAAGGAATGCTAAAGGAGGTTTGGCTTTGCTAGGTGACATACCAGCTGTCTCCAAGCTCTTCTTATTATGATGTCTCTTGTACCTTAATTGAGAAAGCAGGGTGTGGAAATTTCAGCAAAGGCTCCCCTTTGTAGTGTGTTAATTAGGCACAGGAGTTAACAAAAACCCTCAGTTATAAACAATTACCTTTCCCGGGGCTTACTTGCATTTTCATGCTACCACATTTTTAGTAATTTTTTAATAGTTTTCCAGAGTGGACATGACTAATTTCCAAAATTAGTCTTCTAATTAGCAAAGAAAAAAAAAAAACCCAAGCAGGAAAATATGTAAAGCAGGATTAAAAATAAAAAGTATCATTACAAGTGCTTGAAGAGGCCTTTTTTTTTTTTTTTTGTCCTTCTTCAGGATACAGGAGCCCAAGGTCTTTTCAGATCACTGTATGGTCTCCTTTAAAACTGAAAATCTACATTATGGTCCCCTGGAAGTGACGCAGGGTGTAAATGCCTGGGGATGGGAAAGAATCTGATCTGGGTTTGTGTGCCCTGAAATGAGTGCTACCCTCAGCCCCACAGGAGGAGAAAATGGAGGAAAGCGAGAGGGGCTGCGAGCTGTAATTCCTCCAGATGCACTCCATCCATTCCATTTGCAAAGCGCACTTTGCTCTAGGAGGGCTCTGCTTGGCCCACAGGACATCTTTTTGCCTGCCAGTGTCCTGGCTGGCCGCTCAGTGTGTGCTCAGACCCAGAGATGCACAACAGCTGGGAAGGGAGAGGCCTCTGCCCTCCACCCTGCCAAGGCTATGCTTCATCCTGATGGCAATGAGCTCATCTCTTGGCACCCAGCTGTCCTGCAGGGGAGCGCCAGCCACCCTGGCACTGGTACCCCTCCTCCACCTCCCAGCAAAGGAAGGAAGAAACCCAGGGGCTTGGGGCAGTCCTGCCTCAAAAAGAGGCAATTCCAATGATGGAAATCTGTACTGTAAGGACAACAGCAATCTTAATCCTAAACATTTTACACCCTGGATTGGCATGAAACCTTTCACACTGCTGCTTTCTAATCTTGTTCTGTTGAATTTCTGGAGAAAGGTGGAGTGAGGCACTTTAACCCACAGTATCGGGAGAAGCATGTTATGATTCAGTCTCCACTCAGTGTCACACTTCTCTTGCCACCTGTGATAGTGCTGTTTGCCCAAGACCTTTTACAATGTAGACAGCACCCAGACAGTCAAGCGTAGATGAGGAGCTACATCTATGTTCCCTGCAGGTTGCCCTTGAGTCAAAGGAGCTGCCCAGAAAGCAGGGGAGCAGTGTTTATGTGGGACTGGGGAAAGAGCCACTCAAGCTACAGTCTCAAAAGGGTCTGTGTCTCCTGGCCTGCCAGCAGGCCTGGAAAAGACTGTCTAGGGGAAAACTCATAATTCGCAGTGGCAGCTTCCCAAGCATAGCAGTTTTCATTGGGAACAACCATGCCTCTCCTCTCTGGTAAAGACTGAGGATAGTCTAGTGAAGATTCTAGTGAAGATAGGCATTCCCCCCTTTATTACTGCACATCAGACCCCATTCCTCCTTTCTCACTGCGTTGCAGTAGCACAGAGTGCCAAGATCAGCTCTTGTTGCCTTCCTCAAACAGCTTTCAAGCTCAAATGCACCAGACAAAGTCAGTGTGAGAGAGCAACCAGAAGTGCAGACAGGTTGAAAATGGCCTCAATGCCTGCAGTAGGTCCCAGGCAGGAGCTGGGTACAGGATACTACCCCAACTGACCAGGCAATTCAGGGAACCAAGGACCCCATGGCAGCACAGAGCTGCTTCATGTACGATGGAAAATGTTTAAACTGCTGTAGCTGGGGCCCACAGGAAACTTTTGGGAAGTGTGTGCTGTGTCTAAGACAGGAACCAAGAGAGTCGGTGTTTAAAATATTCACTGACAATGAATTGCTTCATTACTTAGAGAAAAAATGAGAAGGGGGGAAGGAGTAAAACTCAGCCACAGCAGGAAACAGGCAAATAATTGTCTGACGGATACACCAGGGTTCCTGACTGCTGGTCTAGGACTTTGCTGCTGCTCAGGCCATTGTGTCTTCCTCATCATGATAAGCTTCTCCTTCTAGGAGACAGCAAGGTCTCCTCTGCATTTAGGTATTTCCCTTGGGAATGCACTGCACCTCAGAAAGGGCGATATGTCCTTGGAAGATCATTTTCCTAGAGAGAAAAGCTGTGGGAAGTTGGCCATTTGGAGGCTCACATACTAAGCATAAGACCCTGAGGATGGCCGCCTCCTTCGACACCAACAGCAAAGTCTCCCCCACTGAATGGCCCCATATGCCTCCAGTCCCCAGGGGCTGTGTAGGGTGCAGGGGACCCCGCAAGAGAAGTGCCACAGCCATGCTATGGGATTAGGGCCAAGATCAGCAAGGTGGTGTGATCCCTGCCTATGTGCTGGTCACCACAGCTCCTTCCCTGTCATGCAGTCCCCTGTCTGGGTGCATCCTCTCCTGTGGGATCTCACACCCTGGAAAAGAAGCAAGCAGAAACATCTTGCATAGGGCTGCTTACCGTCTCTGCTAGTGTCTTGTTTTGCCTTGCTCTACGGTTTTTCTTTCTTCTCCTACATCTCCCCCTGTACGTACACTTTCAGTTCAAGAATGAAAGTGCCACCACCCTTCAAAGTAAGGAAACTTTTGGCCCATGAGCAGCTGAAGAAAGGCACATAGACACATAAGCTGCTGACCCCCTCCTGCAGCACTTTGCAAAGCGAGTGAATAGCCTCAGGCAGGAGGCTTTCTACACTTTGAATAGTCCACAGCAAGGAGTTGTGCAGGACAGAGCACCTGGAGAAATTGGACCTCATGGCCTGGGCTTGCACATCTCTGAGCAGAGACATGGGAAATGCTGGAGCTGGGGAGGGGAGCCCTGGAAGCTGCAGGCAGGAAGAGCCTGACTTGGAAGGTGCCCAATCTTGCACAGAGCAAGGCAGGTAACGATCATACAACTATTTATGGCTCTCTCTGGTTGTGACAACCACAGCCTTATATGGGCAAGAGTACTCCACTCGAGGCAGAGCTGCGGAGGTGGAGCCTCAAGGGGCGCTCCTGATGCTTGCTCCCAGGCTATCTGCCTGCACAAGCCACTGACCTCCTTCCCTGGAAAAACCCTGGGAACCCTCGCTGAATCCAGCTGTTTAAATTTCAAACTACAACATGACCTGGCTCCCCTCCCCTTCTCCCCCCATACCTTCTCCAAGCTAGAGCTGTAGTGAAGCAGAGGCATCTGCATTTGTAATGTTGTGGGTATATGGGAGCACTGGATTGGAGAGTCCCCCGCATCCGACGTGGGAAACCTATTCCCATCTGGTTGTGATACTACTGAGAACCGGAAGAAAAAAAAAGAAAGGAAAAACAAACAACCCTCCCCTCAACCCCCCAGTGTTGCTTGTCAGACACTAGTGAGTGTGTGAAAGGCTGCAGCTGGCAAATCTGGAGCACAAACTTTGCTGCAGATCCTCTTGCTTCTGGGTGTGCTTCGGAGGCCCCCCAGTACCTCTGGCTGAGCTGCCAGTGCGTGTGTTGGGTTCTTACACATTTCAGCCCATCCAATCCACCCAGCTGAACGACACTGGAAAATAGTTACAAATAAAACCAAACATAAACATGCTAAAAATGTCTCTGTCATCAGATAAGGTTGCTATGCACATAAAATTCCTGACAAAAGTTCATTAAACCAAGGACATGAAAAGTTAAGCCACATGCATACAGTGGCTGGGATTGGGGTGGTGGTGGTGGTGTGTGTGCAGTGAGCAGGAATTCAGGCTGTAAATCTGGTTTGGGGTCTGCTGCCAAGCCCATAGGACATCACCCCGGTTTGACTCAATTTCTCCCAATGGGAAGTGGGGGGGGAAGGGGGAAGTCACAGCACCCACCTCCTTCTGCAAACACTGGCATGTTTCAGGAAGGAGCAGCAGATGGGAAGTAGGGATTAGCCACACCACTTGCATGCTGCAGAAGGCTAGAAGGCTGGCCTTTCAGAGAACAAAGCATGTGCTGACCACCAGCCCTCAGCAACCTTTGCCAAAACCAGTCATATTTAGTCCTCCAGGAGGCAGTTATCAGTGTTTTGTAAAAGAGGAAACAGGTGCTGAGAGCTTCCTCCATAATACACTTCTTGTAGTGGTAGCAATGTTCAAGTCACAGAAATGCAGAGTTGAGTGGGCTGGATGCTACTACAGGGGCTTACCAGTTCTCAGGCACCCAGGTTTGCAGAGAGGTGCATAAGCTATCAGATGTAATGACCTTCCTTACCATGCAGTGAATTTCTATAGTTCTCAAGCCACATATTTTAAAAGCCAAGGAGGGCAGGAGCTGTGGGAGTGGTTCACAGGTAGGAGTGATTTCAGGCCTCCCTCTCCTGAGTTTACCACAACGGCCACACTTTAATTGCTTGCAGGCAGCCTGTGGCTCGAGAAAGAGAAACCGTGCACCCTTTCCCCTGGGATGAGTGACGTGGATTAGGCTAACCTACATGGGTGGAACAGCACGTTGCTCCTCAGCCTCACAGAGGTCAGGGTTGGGGCTTGACGACTGCGCGAAGCCAACCCAAGTCTGAGCAGGCCTTGAAGGAAGAAGCCCTGTTCCACTCCCTCCTCTGATCTTCACACTTCCACTGCCAGTCCCAGATGACACAGACAGCTGATCCAGCTGGAAACAGACTTGAACCAAAAGAAAGAGAGATGTTTCCAGCTTAATAATTTTCTTGGTCCATTTGACTACCTGGGTGCTGGAGAGGTCCTGGAAATGCACAGTCATGGGCAGCCAGACATAAGCTGGTCAGAAACTATGAGGGAATTGCAGCTCAGGAGAGGCCAGAAAGCCTCCTTTCCAGTGATACCGTGAATTAATTTACTCCAGCTGCATGGCTGGTCACAGGGGTTGTTTTAGCATCCCACATGCAAGTGGTTGCAATCAGTATCTGAATTAAGGAACACCTATTGCCAAACATGCAGGATTACCAAAATCACAGCATCATGTAGTGTAGGAAGTCTCCAGTTCTACCACCTGCTTGGAGCAGGACCAGCCTTAAGATTAGATCAGGGTGCTCAGGGCCATATCCAGCTGGGTTTTGAAAATCTCCAAGGATGGCAAACCCACAATCTCTGTTCTTGCCTCTTGTCCTTTCACTGAGCACCTCTGACAATCTGACCTAGCTTCTGCATAACTTCCATTTGGGTAGTAGAAGACAGCAGTTAGATAACCCCTGTCACAAGCCATGTCCTCCCTTTGCAAGCCAACGCAGTTCCCTCAGTCGCTGCTCGTGTGTCAGATGCTCCAGTGCCCTGGCCGGCTTCATGCTTCCGGAGTCGCTCCAGTTTGTTAATGTCCCTCTTGCAAATGCAGAGGACGATTGTGAAGCAGCCTGAGGAACTGTCCATCTCACCTCCTGGGGAAGAGCAGGGGTCTCTGCCTACTTGTAAAAGGATGAGTCTTTGCGAGTGCATTTGTTGGGGTGTGCGTGCACAGTACCAGCCTCTGCTAGTGTGTGTACGCAGTGTCACACAGGGAGCTGGCGCGTCCGCCTATCATACAAATATTGGCTCAGAAGTTTAGGTTATAAGAATGGGTGTGGATTCGCTCAAGTCCAGGGAGCTGTGCTGGTTTCTGTGAGCAGAGCTGTACTGCATGTACACTGTGCAAATGCTGTCCGTATGCATACCCAGGGATGTCTGTGCACTGGCCTTCTTCAGTGGTTCTGTGCCTTAGAAGGCACAGGTTCTTCTTCCCATTGTTATCAGAGAAGTTGTTTACAGCCAGGTCTAAATCTGGTCAGGTAACTTCTCAGTTACTCACCTCTCAGTTATTACTCTGCTTCAGTAACCCTGAAGCTTGGGGAGACAGGGTGTTCCAGGTGGTAGCTAGGGCTGGAAGACAACAGAAATCATGTTCTGCTCTGGTGATGTTGCCTGAGGGCAATGCCTCACTGCCATGATGTCATAACTGTGAGGCGCAACCTTCAGAGTGTAAAAAAGAGCACCCAGTATTCAGTAGGCCAGCAGGTGATAGGAAAGGAGGCAAGCGAGAAGGAAGACCTCAAAACTTTTACCTGCTTGCTCTCTTGGGGATAATGGTAGGCAAAATGACATGTAACTGCAAATCAGTGGTGCCTTTTGTAATATCAGGTTTGCGGCGTGATGAGCGATCCCTCTGAAGTCTTCATGAAGGTAGGGAAATGGGGAAAGCTGAGATGAGCTCCAGGCTGTGGGTGGGGGAAGTACACTGCAGGGATGTGAGACGCCAGGTACAAGGCTGACAAATGGATCATGGACATGATCTGCAGGCAGGGAGGGAGGAGGAAAGCGGGGATAGGGAACCTCTGCCCTGCCAGCTGAGTGTGCAGCTCAGCTGCCCCCAAGCCACATTACAAAGCTGAAAGCCCCGTGAGGAGTCCCTGGAGGGAGGGCTTGGGGCATTTCAGTGCAGCCACACTCTGGTTCCTGCGGTATAGATGGACTGTGCAGGGTAGTACCAAGGATGGACCAGCAGCTGCCCCAATCTGCAGAGGCTGCAGCAGAACAAGAAAGCCTGGTCATATCCACTCCTCATTTTGCAGCAAGAACTGCCATCAAGCCTCTGTCATAAGGAGCTTTGGTGCTGCAGGTCAGGGTGCCTGGATGTCCAACACAGAAGGACAAGGGGTGCTGAGTAAAGACCTCCTTGGTGTTCAGCTCCAGGCCGGAGCTGTGGGCTTACAAAGAAGAGGAACCAAAGCAACGTAGTCCGCTACGGGATGCAGAGATATAAACCTGGGTTAATATAGGGTGAGGCACTCAAAGGCCTGGCCTAGTTCAGAGCTGGGCAAAGGCTGCTCCCCAGCTATAGAAAATTATTACAGAAATGCAATGAAATAAGCTTTTGTTACAAACCAAGGACAGGACTTACTAGCTGTTCATGTCACCCAGCCCCCTTTGGTCTGAAATAATTTGGGGACTGCCTTAGGAGGCATGAGCAAAAAAGGTGGTCAGGTCAGGTTTGAACCGCTCCTGCTCAAGCAGGCAGGTTGGACAAAATGATCTCCAGAGGTCCCTTCCAACCCCTGCCATTCTGTGATTCTGTGAAACACAGAGCTCATTCCAGGGTTCAACATCTCCTTTTGAGACCCTTTGGTCAATCCCAAAACAAGGCAGGTAGGTAAAATACAAACTCAGCTCACCTTCCCCATCGGTTCCACCTCTGAACCAATGGGGCCCAGCTAGGATGGGATGGGATGGGAAGCCACATCTGTGCCACCACCACTGCTGGATATAGGTTAGAGGCACCAAAATCCATGCACAACCACCATAAGCCATCCGACTGTTCTCTGCCCTGGGCAGCATGACCCAGCAGCGTATCTCACCAGGCTTATCTGGTCGCGTGCCCTCCTCCCTCCCCAGCCATACCCCCAGGGCCAGGTTTTCCTGCTTCACCCCAAACACTTATTTTTATTATTTTAAAACAAACGGAGTTGTGTCTGTTTTGATTTCCAGAACAAGGTTAGAGGGAGGTCAGAGCTGACATCTGGGCTGGAGATAACATTCCCGTCTAATTAGCAAGCCCTGAATAACGAGGGCCTTCCTGTCCCATCCCCCTGTCGCACCCCAGGAGAGGGCAGAGCCAGCAGAGGCTGGGGCAGAAACGGGGCGGGAGAACAGCATCATTCTAATTTTCTAGTGCCGTCAGACTGAGCTTGCGGGGCTGCTGAGAAGCACCCACGGTGACGGCTGGAGGCTGCTCTTCCTTCATCTCTTCACGGGCACTGTTTGCAGGCGCCCAGCCTCTGTGGCCCCATTTTCCAAGCGTTTGACCACGGCTTTCCAAAGTGCCAACAGTGCTGCCAGTCACTCCCCAAGCCTATTGCCCAGGGGGAGCCCGTTCACCCTTTCTGCAAAGCGGAGGTTACAGATTTAAGCATAAGCACCTTGGGCACAACCCATACTGGTGTATGTGTGGCAAGAGAAGACACTGGGAGACATGATGTTAGTGGGAGACACAGATGAGATGCACAGTGAGGTCCCTGGAGCGTGGCTGGGACATTGCTGCCCTCCCCTCGGTCTAGGGAGATGTATATTGGCAGCTCCGTCCCCGCTTTTGGGAATCCGGTCATTTATCAGGGCGGCACAGCCCGCTGGCCGACACGATGCAGCTGTTTGTGTGCAGCAGCACCGCGAAGAGGAAGCAGCCATGGCAGGAGCAGGCTTTGGCGAGGATGCTGGGCTGGGGGTGTCAAAGGGGCAGCGGTGCTGGGGAGACCTAATTTGTGAGGGGTCCTGCAATTTGTAGACATATGCCCCCCAGCAGGGCAAAGAGACACTGGAATAAAGCCTGACTCAGCTGGGAGAGAGGCTTCTGGCTGAATCACCTCGGGCTCTGCGCCTTCCCTGCAGCTCTCCCACCGTGGGGTTGCAAAACCCCATGAGATCACACGTACAGGCAAGCGTGGCGGGGGCTGAACTGCAGCCAGGCGCTCTCCAGGTGAAATTACAACACCGGGTGCATCCACCCCATGCAAAACCGCCACTGGCACCCCTTACACCAGCCTGTCTGCCTCATCAGCCCCGTGGCAGGGGGATTTGCTGCCGGCAGCCTCCGACGTGCAGCTGCCCTTGCCGGAAATGCCACGACCTGTTGATTCTTTAGAGGGGACGTGACCGTCATTCGCAGCCTCAGTATAAAACCCTACGAAAGGAAGGAAAAAGGAGGCAGGGGAACAAGGCTCGGGATTTAACACCGGCAGAATTCAGCCGCTGTGCCCCCAGCTGCCGACTGGGGAAGATGAGGCTGAAAACCATGCCCTTGGGTCAGCCATGTGCTGCTGGCCACCACGGGCTGGGCACAGTGTCACAGGGAGGCAGAGCATCACGGGGGAGCAGCAGAACAGGGAGATGACAGCAGCCTAAGGAGTTTGCTTGTGGACACAGCCACATGCTGCCAGTTTCTGTGCTCCAGGCTCCAGTGAGACCAGCAGTGAGCATCCCTCATGCTCCCACATCCTTTCGTCTCAAGGGTGCTGCCAGCTTCTGCCTTCCTGTGCAATGCCAGACAGATTAAGAAAACCTCAAACGTGCTTCCTCTGAGTGTCACCAAGAAAACCCAAACTGAGAACAAAATTTGAGCACAAAGCCAAGGGGGAAAGGGAACAGGAACTAAACAGAGAGGTACAAGGGGGCTGGTGTGCTGGGCGACCGCATAGTTGAGCATTAAAAGTGCAATAGCAGGTGTGACAGCAGCAACCTTCAATATTGCCCGAGCTCTATGAACAGTCTCCATGCTCCTGCCAGGATCTTAGGAGATTCCCCCCCTCCATGAGACCCAGCCTGGCCGGGAAGGGGAAGCTGTACCTCCTCAGGTGGCAAGCTAAGCTGAAAGAGCTAAGCTGAAGGATCAGCCCCTTGAGAGCAAACCCGGTGAGCAAGAAAGAAGAATGCAAGGGTTTTGTCTTGTAGCTTCCTGCCAAAAACTGGCATGGCTGTGAACATGAGTACAGAACAATAAGGTCTCCTGTCCCAGCAGCTGCTAAAGCTGTCACCTGGGGAGATTCCTGCAATCAGCCAGTGGAAGGACAAAAAGGAGCCCCCACATGCTTTCCTGCAATTTGTTGTATGCGTGATCTCTGCTCTGCTCAGTCCCTGCCATCCTCCCTTCCCCCAGAGCCGCCTGTCTCACGCTCTGACAAAAGGATGTGGTTACGAAGATCGGCCTCTGGTGAGGAGCAGGCTCATCGTTCAGCCTTGCTTCTCCAAGCAGCGGCAGTTCTTTTCTTTATGACTTCTGAGTCACCCGATAGCTCCCCTGCAGACAGTATTTCCCCTGGGCTTGTTCTGCCCACGCTGCGTGGACTTCCCCTGTACCTGGGTCCGGGTGGCCCAGAGAGATGCACAGCGCTCTGCAGGTCCTCTCTGCTTGCCAGGAATTGCAGCTGCAGGGCTTGCAGCGCCCAGAGAGTTGGCATGATGCTGCCACCGTCTTCTTTTCAAACCACCACGCCTTTCCAAGGCGTTAATCTCTGGGTCTGAACACTGCCATGCTGGATCTCTCCTCACGGGTGAGTATTTTTAGAAAGTTTGAGCTCAGACCATGCAGTCACTCCTGAGCTATGCCAGGACGAAAAGAAAACAACCACTTTTGCCTGAACAATACAGGCACGGAACAAAAAGCCACTGCAAATGCGTGTTTTCGGCATCACTCAAAACTAGCCATGCTTTGAAAGATGAAACTTGCAGTTAAAAAAAAAAAAAAAAAGAAAAAGGTTCCTGGTGAACAGCAAGGACTTTAAAAATTTACTTTAAAAGCCAGATTAAAGGAAAATAATGTTATATAAATACTGGTGGGCATGCTGGAGCTCGCATGCAGTATGGTGCTGTCTCCATCGCAGCCGCTGTGCTGGCCAGACCCGGGGTGTTCGTTACCTGCGGGCTGCGATGTGGCACAGCCCCGCAGTTAAAGCTGCCTGCAAGGAAAGGAGCTGCGGCAGCCCCTGCGCCTGCGGCAATGGGCCCCGTGGGGAAGTGTTATTGCCTCGCAATGGAGCAAGAAAGCAACCTCGGGGGATGCAGCTCCTCTCCGTCCCGAGGCCACGAAGCTACGTGCGTGCTCGCAGAACTGTCCGCGACACCCTCTCGCTGCCAGCTGCATGGGACCAGCACAGAGGAGTTGCAGCTGTGGGGGTGGTTGGAGGTCACCATCGTCTCCGGAAACCACCAAAATCTCCGGTGCATTTTGTACCCTCTGGACAACTTGAAGTGGATGTTTCTGGGGTCTGTCGCTGCAAAAGTTTCCTGTTTTTAGTATTGCTCAACCATTCCTCTGCTCGTAGGAGCTGGAGTCAGGGTGCCTTCAGCAGCAGAGGAACGAGTAGCATGTGCCAAGAAGGCTACCGGGAGCTTAGCCTTCCCGAGTGGGAGAGCAGGCAGGCTGGCTCCTGTCCTCTTCCGTCAGCAGCTACAGCTGCTGGGGACATCTGTGAGCCCCAGAACCTCCTGGCACTCTCCACAACAGAGAATAAAAGTGTGTGAGTGGATAAACATATATATATTCACGTAGCTTCTTATTTCACAGAAGCTGCAGGACATGGAGAAAACCCAGTCAATTTCAGTGCCTTTTTATTCCAACTATTTGGATGGTGAGAGCCTAGGGAGTCAATGCGGGCACGTGGGATGTTGGGTGCTGCCAGCTCTCCTCTGCCCACAGGACACGAGCAGCTCCGGGGTCCCCCTCTGGCCCCTCCTCACAGGACCGGTCTCCCCACCTCACGGCCCAGCAGGGAACTCTTGACAGCAGGAAGGCAGCCACAGGGCTTCTCCTCAATCCATCCCCACTGGGATGTGGGGCACCACATTTTCAAGCTTTCCTCAGAGGTCTCTGGTTTCTACCCATTTGGCCTCTCTGGGTATAAGAAATTTGTGGGTTCCCCTGCTGCTCCTGCCTCCATCCTTCCCTGGATGGTAGAATGCACGTTGAGGAAAAAAAGCAACCAGGCATGGCTCAGCACAGCAGCCCCCTCTGGCATCGCGGCCAGCCTGCAGCTATCACTCTTGCCGTGAGTTGCAGCCTCTGGTTTTTGCCTAAGGTTTTAAGAGGGAAAGTGTTGGTGAAGTTACAAAGCTGCAGGGGTAGAGAAACCACAAAGCTCACAAGTGCACCCTGTTTCCTTGAGAAGATCGGCAGGAAAGCACCCGTGTGTGGTGATAGACTTGAGCCTGGGTGGGTTGCAGGGGCAGGTAATGAGGTCAGGACTGTGCAACAGATGATCGAGTCTGGTTTTGGTCTGGAGGTCAAGTCTATGGTAGTTTTGTCTTATCTTTTTATTGCTTAAGATATTGCAGCTGTGCAAGCTGTTATTCTTTAACTTGCAGAAAGCAGAAACTCACAGCACTTAATGCAATTCAGCAATGCTTTTGAACAACGCTGAGCTTAACATCGCTGCTAACAGCCTTGCAGGGTTGGAGACTTTAATTGCAGATTCTGTCTGAATCCTGTAATTACTTAGTTGAAAAAAACTGGGGGGCAGAGGGAGCTCAAAATGATGAGCAAACTGTTAGGGCCCTGCCTGGGGCAGCGTTATTGTGGTGGCCATTTCCCTGCTGACATGGAGCTGGTCTTTGTTTTATTCTTTGCACAGGAGAAATCATATAATATGTTGATAGAGCAAAGTATTTACTGCTGGGCTGCTGAGGCCAGATCTCATTAGAGCCAAATATGTCCAAAACTGTCCCCTTCACAGCCGTAGGGGACCACATGCACACAGCCCCGTGTGCTGCAAACCAGGCAACCTGAATTTTCCATCCTCCATCCAAAGCTGCTCTTGGCATAGCACCCCTAGCAGAGAAGGTAACGCACCGCTCCCTCCTTGCGGGCATTTGCCATGGCCCAGAGCAGGTGGAAGTTAACATGGAGATTAGTGGGCAGGCACAAACATTTCAGGGAAAGGAGCAGCTGCGTTAGGGCTTGATGCAAGTGTAAAGCCAACAGAAACAAATGGAAAACCTCTGCTTGCCTGGGATCAGGCTCCTTGGACAAGACTGAGGACAGAGGCACTGCGCCTGACCTTTGGGTGGGATCTCAGCGTTGGGTTCAGAACACACCGAGGGAGGGAGAAGCAGGTTTAGCTGAGCTGTGCTCCCCTCGGGAAGGCGCTGACCGCCACGTCCTCTTAAAATAGCAAGCAGGAACAGTAGGAGCCAAGAAAGCTGCTGTAATGCGGGCAGGCTTGGGCAGGAGAGCAAATGCGTAACAAATCAGAGAAGCACTCGATGTGTTTAACTCCAAAAGGGAAGACCAACTGCACCCTTGCCGGACTGAGCAGAGAGGTAATGTTTTCACAGCTGACATGGAAAAAGCACCTACTGCTGAGGAATAACCTATTGCTTCAGCTCTCTCCTCTCAGGGAAAGACCAACACGACATTCAGGTGGCATGAAAATTACTGTGCAACCCCTGGTTTAACCGCTACATAAATACACTGCTGGGAGTGCTTCCCTCTTGCACCTCCTCTGTTATTAACAGCAGCTGTGGGAATCCCTGAAGCCTCCCCCAGCAGTCAGCGAACAGGGAGCTGAATTAAGAACCTGCCACAGGAAATTGAGTCCTGTCCTGTGGTGGAACAGCATAAAGCACTCAGGGAATCTCGAGGTGCTCCCAAACCCTTCCTTCTCCTCCCCTCCATTTCTGAAAGGTTTCTACAGGGCACCGTGTATGTGGGTCTTCAGCATTCATCTCAAAAAAACAGTTGTGGCTTTCATGTAACATACCCTAAAGCGTGCTGGCGCTTTAACAGCTGAATGGTGCCTTAGCTCCACTTTTCCTTAGAAGGAAGTGATAAAATAGCTAATTTATACTGCCCCTTAATTACACAATGCAAAGTCACTGTGTTTTTTCCTGTTCTGTAGGATGGTGAAACATTAAAGTTAACTATTGTCAGGTACATGACGCTGTTCCCCTACTTTTCCTGCTTATGCAGGAAAATGGAGACAGTCTTTACTAGAAGTGTTTACAGAACAGGAATACCAAAAGTGCAAGGCAAATTGCCTGGCCTGAAACATGAGCAGGACATGAGCAGCATAGCTTCTGTAGTCTCCCAAACAAAATAAAATGCCGGTTTTTACTGATCATAACTGACCAAGGGTTCTTCACCAAATTACATCCAAGCAACATCACCTCTAGCAGCACGCCGTGGGTGAGATCAGCCCAGCCTGGGTGGGGAGGTACCATTCTCGGAGGACCAGCACCACCTGGCACTGCTGCCCAGGGCCCGGGGTGACAGAAGCAGGTGAGAGCAGTGATGGCTGCAGCAGGACTTGGATCACCACTCCCCTGCTCCTTCAAAGGTCATAAATCATTATTGCAGAGGTGCAGGAAAAAATTGCTTCACCACTCATAACAACCCATGCCAGGGAGATGAGATGGAGCAGACCCAAAGCAGAGTTAAGAGTGACTGAAGGAAACAGAAGCTGGGGGAGTGGGGGGGAAGGAAGCAGCTTGTACATGGTTATTAAGCACTTAAAATGTTCTCATGCAGCTTAGATAAGCAAACTGGAATTAAGCATTGCAGTAGGCATCAGCCCTGGTGCTGTACTCTGCTGACAAGCAGAAGAGGAGGCTGGGAGCACTTAGAAGCCAGGTGGACTGGAAACAGGTGTACGCGGGGAGGAAAAAGAGGTGGGAAGGGCTGAAGGCTGCTCACCATAGCAGCACACAACTGCCTCCCTTAGTCTAAAGGTCAGGGCAATTAAAGTCAAAAGGCTGCGTTTTGGCAGGGCTTACCTGCGTGAGCAGATTTAATCATTCACGCAAGGGAGAGGGAGGCTCTCAAGCTGTAAAAGAGCTAGAAAAGCATGGCGGGAGCGAGCACAGCTCAGGTTCCTTGTGTGCAATGAACCGCTGTTCCTCTGCCCACAGAAGGCGAGTCCTTCTGGCATCCCAGATCCAGCAGCACCCAAAGGGGTCCTAGAAGCAGCACTGAAAGTCCCATGAATGTAATCTACTTGTTTGTTTTTCGGCATGTTACCTTTTAGTAGGGTTCAAGCTGTAACCTGTGCTGTCCTGACCCATGATTAGAAACCAGCCGCTGTGCTGCTGATACTCCCTTTCACCTCTCTGGACAGACAAGGGACTTCCTTGTGACTTCTGAGAATCAAGTTTTATTCTCTAGCTAGACAGCAGTAACCAATAAAGTTCTCTCTATTACAGACCTACAAAAGGAGATCCATAAAATACTTCTATTTTCTCTTATAAAATTATGACAGGAACCCACAGATTTGTGGAGGTGCACCTGTCCCAGCGATATGAGGACAGAGGGACAAAGAGACAGGTTTCACAGACAAGGCAGAAGCATTCTCAGCTTTAAACAAACCCACCCAGAGCAGGTATGTACCCACATCTCGCAGGGAGCAGCTGCCCTCTGCTCTGGGCTATCAGATTCTAGGCAAAGAGAAAAACATTCCTCCTCTTAACTCAGCAGCAGCTCCACATGTCAGCTCTTTGCAGATAAACACAGGCCCCTAATTCCAGCTGCATTCCCCATTTTGAGAATAAGCAGCCCCACTCCTCAGTGCCCTTTACAACTACTGCTGCTCAAGAGAAGGGGGAGCGGGAGGGAAGGGTTACAACATTGTCCATCTCCTAAAAACCCCAAACCAGAAGAAAACCCCAGGTTGTACAAGGTAGGCAGTTCACATGCCACTCAGCTCTCCCAGGCAAGGAATGCACAACATGGACGTGTCCAGAGGCAGGGGTACAGCCACCCTTTTACTTCAGGCTCCGATGAGTTTCTTGAGGAATGCCTCCAGCTGATCCTCATCCTTTATCCCCACAAACTTATCCACAACATCTCCATTCTTCATAGCCAGCACAGTTGGCACTGCTGACACCTGGGGGCAAGAGAAACAGGGAGACACAAGTGAGCAGAGGCTGTGGGGAGCCCAGCTGCACCTGGGCCCGAAATGTTGCTCTACAGAAGCAGTGGTGGCTAGAAGGGAGCTGAGCCTACATTGCTCAAGGGTAACATGTCCGCTGGCAAAACACAGGCTGGCTGAGCTCTATGTTCTTCCTCTCCCTGTGGCTTCATCTCCACACTCACGTCGTACTGCTTAAGTCAAGGCTGAGCAGCTTTTTGAGTTTAAATAAGGCACAAAAATTTTCAAGACCAAACCAAAGCAGTACTAAAATAACAAGGTGAAGCTTCCCCCCCTCTCCAGTACAAATTCCTCTTTTCCTTCCCTTTTGTCCTGTCATAAGCAAACAAACCCAGTCTTTTACCAGGACACCTCTCAGGAATGACAACCTTTGGACATTTTATGGCCAGGGTGGTATCAGACTAGACGTGTCCTCCAGACAGGGCTGGAGCTGGAGGAGGGTCCCCCACCCATCGCTGCACAGGCAGATTTCCTGCTCCGTCCTGCCACAGTAATGACAACCCCCTCTGACCCATCTTTTCTACTTCTTTTCAGTCGTTTAGCTGGTCACACACCAATGGCTGTCCACTGCAGATCTCTGATGATTAGGTAAGAAGTGAAAAAGTCCCTCCAACCAGAGGCAACCAAACTGCTGTGCTGCTCTGGGTGCTGCTTTTTTAGCCCTGAACAAAGTTTTCTGGGAATTATCCAAGAGAACAGGGGTGGAAATGACAACATTCCCCACAGACTTGCTGGTTGACCAGCAACAGAAGAGACCCCAGGGACAGGATCAAGAGAAGGAGCAACCAGAGCTTGGAGAGCCATGGTGGCAGAGAGATCTGGTCATGTTTCTGACTCCACAGGTTTGGTGCCCTTATCTCTGCAAAGCCTCCCCCCAAAACACATCCTGTCCTTATCTCCCCTGCAGCCTCCCCGCCAGCCTGTGGGCCCTTCCCGCATGCACTGCCAGCCAGGATCTGCAAATCCTTCCTTGGGAAACTCGCCAGAGGGCTGGCTTTTCTGCCATTGGGAGCCTGAGATGAAAGGGACGTTCTGCGCTTCCCTTCCCACCCGGTCCCAGCTGGCCAGTCCAGCGTGGCTCCCCCTCAGTGTGTCCTCCAGGGCTTGTGCAGTCTCATCTGAAGGGATGGGAGCGCTAGGGCTGCTGCAGCGCACGATCTTCAGCTCCTCCTAGTGACTGGCAGGAGTGGATCCAGAGGGCTTGGGCCCCAGCTCTGGCAGTGGTGCCACCATTGTGCTCCCTTCTGATTTTAGGGGTGAGAAAGGATGGTAACAGCCCTGCACTCAGCTGGTTACTCCCTCCCTGAGAAGGGAAAAACTCCACTGGGCCTCCCTCTGGTTTGCAAAGCAGGTTAACAGCAGAGCTGCCCCAGCTCAATCCAAAATACCAGCATGCCCAACAAGCAACAGCAAGCATCAGGCCATTATGGCCAGGGTGATGAACGGGCAATTCTTTGAAGCACTACAGAGAAGCAGCTAACACCAAGTTACAGGGCTCTGCGTGCTGACCAGTGTGCCCACGAGCTTCACAGAGCCTTGATCCCTCCATCTCTTCCCCTTTTTGTCCTGGTGAGCAAATCCTGAGAACGGGTGGCAGGTCTGGGGCTGGCACTGCAGAACTGGGTGAGAACCAGGCGCACTGAGCAGCTTGCCTCTGCCCAGAAAACACAATGCTTCCGACAGCTTCTTTCCTGCTAGCTGCAGCAAGGACAGCCCATTAATAGAGCACATACTTTTTTTTTGCTGCTTGAGAAGCAAATGTCATGGGAATTTCTAGAATGCAAAGTTGAGGCCTTTTTTTTTCCTCCTCCCCCGCCCCCCCCCCCCCCTTTCTTTTTTTGGGTCCCATCTGCACTGAACCTAAACAAACCCTCCTCCTCCCTCAAGGGCATTTCTAGAGAAAAAGTCAGGCTGCTTTTGATCAGCACTAACCACACAGATAAACAAACAAATGTGGCCATCCAGGCTATCCCTGGCAGCACCCGTACCAAGAGAATTCTCTGCCATCTGAAACTGGGGCTTTTATACAAGCTCAGATGCCGCACAACAGAGCAGGGGGAAGGATTTCACCCAAGCTTCAGAAAGAGGCGTAACACAGGACCAAGTTCTGCTGATGACCTACCATCCCTCTATCCAGCAGCTCTCCTGAGCTGCCCACCCACAGTGGCCATAGAAGGGGCTGCCCTTTCCCAGTGGCCACGCACATGGGCAACGGGCCAAGGCAAGAGATGAATCTAAAGAATTCTAAGAGACAGCAGATTAAACAAAAGTATTCCTTCTTCCTTTCTGCTCTCAGGGCAAGAGGTCAGCAGCAGGCTGGAGCAGCAGAGAAAGGCCACAACCAGAGATGAAAGGTGTTAGATAAAAGGAGGAATCCCCAGAGAAAGAACTTTTGCACTGGACATAACCAGACGGGAAAGGGCGCCAGGGACATTTCTAGTCGCAGGAAACGTGCCCCTGCTTTGTGCTAAGCCAGGAGCCAAAGGCAGACAGCAGTGCATGTGAAGGAATGCACCGGCATTCCTTGGTTCTTCTGGGGGTCTCTCATGTCGCCCTGCCTTCCCCAATGCACCAAGGAGGCTGCTGAAGAGGACGTTGTGCAATCGGGCGGCAATACGGGGGCTGCGTGTGTGCGTGGGCAGGGGAATAAACATGGATGGAAGGAGACTTCCTGGCAGCTAGTGGAGGAGTTGTGGGGGTGGCACAGATGCTGAAAACCTCCTGGAACAAAAACCTTCTCAGCCTGCAGACACCTGATCCCCAATGGAACAGCTTTAAAACAATTTTTTCCCAATCCCTCCCAAATACCACCTTTGGTTTTCCTGATCATTCCCAAACATTACCTTTGGTCCCTCTTTGATCTCGACTCGGTGTCTTCCCATCAGCCCTTGTGCTCACATCTCCTTAAGTGGCAACTTCTCAAAAGACAAGAAAAACCAACCATGTGCTCAGCACAATAACCAAAATTATGCCTTGAGAAGGATGGCCCAAACTATCAAGATCAAAGCAAAAATTTCTCCTTTATCCCTACCCATTTGCAGCTATCCTACTCACAGACGCTGCCTAGGGATGGAGTTTTAGCCACGGGGATAATGGTCAAGACCACATACACACATCACTCAGAGCAGAGGATGCAGCGGTGATCGCCAGGCCCTCCCGCAAAGCAAAAACTTACTCTGGAGCCTCATATGCAAACATGATTAAGTTGCTGGAAGCTAGTCCTTGCTTGCAGCCTCAATCCTGCCTGCACCTATGTCACCAGGGCTTCATGACAGGCAGACCCTGCTGAGAAATGCATGCACACAGCAGGCTGTGCAGCTGCTCACTCACCATCTGGTGGGTGAGCACACACAGCGTGTCATCGAACCTGCACAACTTGGGAACTTTCAGCCCCTTTTTTAAAGGCCCTTCTTCACACGCACACACTGCCATTTTCCAGTCATCTGAGATTATCTTCTTGTAATCCCAGCTAATTCGATCTACTGGAAGTCTTGGAACAATACAAGAGTTAAGCTAATAACCTCTATTCTCTCCTCCTTAGGGTGGGTGCTGCCAGAGTCATGCCTGCATCTATTAGGATTTATGCACTTTCTGACCACCACAGAAACAACCTTGCCCTCTTCAACTTCTCAGCAGCACCCTCAAGCTACTCAGCCTTCGGGCTTACAACACACAGCCTTGCTCAGGAGCCAGCAGCCACCCTCCTTGGCCTGGGATGTATCTGTGAGCATGCCACCACTGAGGAGAGCACAGGAGGCTCTCACGCTCAGCTTATGGAAGCTGCAAGTTGCATTTGTGGGCACCAGCTGAATGGACATGCCACCACAGCACAGGCAGAAAGATCTGCTTGGGAAAAAGTGGGAAGGAACAAGCTGTTTCCACTTCCTTCCCTTTCCAGCACGGCAGGGTACAGGAATGGCACAGAGCATCTGCTCCAGGTTGAACGAACGACAGCTTGCTCAGGAGGTGGTTCACACTTTGCTGGGCAACTGGAGGAGTTTCCTGTGCTAGCCTCCATCCTAGGAGCAGGGCTTCATCTGCAGAGGGGGAGGATGGGGAGCAGCTCCGCCTGCGTGACATGCAAGTGAAAATTAAGCACCTTCTTCCCTGTAAAACACAGCAGCAGGATGCCCCCACTCCATAGACTGAGCTGTTGTTTACAAAGAAGGACAATGGAAGCGAGCACAGTCGTCAGAGGAATTTTTATGTTTCTTGAACTACCTAATCACTGACATAGGGAAAAAACACTAGTGTAAGCACCAAAGTCCACGCTTGTCAAGAACAGGACGCATGCTCCTGTTGCAGATGTTTGTTCTCCAACCTGGCTTCTACCTGTCCAAACAAAACCCACAGTATCTGCTTGTGCTGCAGCTTAAGGACAAGACATTATGACCCAGCAAGGAATCTCAAACAAGGAAAGGAAAGAGAGGGAGGGCTGGCTGCACAAAGAACCACGGTCAGGAGCAGAGCAGACCGAGGCTTGTGACTTCACATTCCTGCCCTGCACTGGAACAGCTCATGCACGCAGTAAAACGCTGCGTATGCTGCGGGCGCCTTGAGGCCAGGCGAGCATTTACAGTGACAGATGCCTGCAAGGCTTAGAGGACACCATTCTGCAGAATTAGAGGTGGGGGTGCTGAGCATGAGCAGCAGAGCTGGAGGAGAACCAAGCAGCAAAATCCACCTACTACTGAGTGACATGAGGGATCAGGAACCTGTAGGCACTGGGCTTCCCCTCCCCACCAATGCTGCTTCTTGGCACTGCCAGCACAACAAAGTCCATGCTCTTCTGGCTCCTACCTCGTACTCAATAGCAAGGTCTGTGTGATCGTCAATGTCCACTTTGGCCATCAGCACCTTCCCCTCCTGCTTGGCCACCACCTTCTCTAACCTGGGGCCTAGGATCTTGCAGGGACCGCACCACCTGACGGAGAAAGAGAGAGGACGTTAGAGGAGACAAGTGCAGCAGCAGCTGTGGAAGGCTTGCTGGTACAGCAGTGCCTTACCACCATCGCTGGTCCATTTGAGAGCCTGCCTGGAAACACCATTCCCAAACCACAGCTTAGAAAAATGTTTTTCTCACAAAGAAACTGTCAAAGGTTTTTTTTCTGTGTGTGGTGGGGGGCTGAGTAGAAGAAGAGGTCACCGTTCAGCACTTGTGGTGCTTTTGATGTCATTTCAGTCACACCACAGTCTGTTCTGCCAGCCTTGGTGGTCTTCTTGACCCCTCTTCTCCGCCGTTCATCCCTATCCTGCTTATCACAAAGCTGCCCTACAGTGAGAGTCGCTGCCGGCTGCAGGGGTCACAGCCCACACTCTAACCAGTTTCTGCCAATCATCAGATCAGACTTCCCCTTGGCACTCATCGCAGGGTTTACAGAAATTCTCCTTTAGCTGCAAAACTCACAGAGGTCTTGCATCTGTTTGAAGAGAGACTGCTTATTCCAAACCCAGGTGCAGCAACAGCAGACTTTGCGAGGCCCTGTACACAGAAAACACACCCTGCATCCTCTAACTGCACCAGTTAGGATGGCATGAATTTAACTGAGTTCAAGGAAAACATGAGTTAAAGCTCTAGGTGCCCTTTTCTTTTAAAATTGAAGCTCTGGTAAACTTTGCTCCTCCTCAGCCTCCCTCTGCATCAGGTTTCAGGCTTTCAGTTTTTTGTCCTCTCCTCCCTAGATGGTCCCAGTTAACGTTAATTTTGGTTTGTCAGTTTGGTCTATTTAGAGCAGAAGTTTTGGGGCTGTTTCATACTCTGTTTGCCCAGAGTCAGCCACAACAGACTCACATGACAGTACTGTGGGACTATGAATATATGTGAGAAAACAAAGATAATCAGTATCGTTAATCCAACAGATAATGTCTAGAAATATTTTTACTAGCAAGAGAACAACATTTTTATCAATGACAAATGCTGCCATTGGTATCATGGGGCTGTTTTTAATACATACAGGGGTTTGCTGTCAAAAGCCCTGTCTCCAGGGCATGCTGCCTAAGAAAACTGGAAAGGCACAACATGATGGTACAGGGCTACACCAGGTGAGGTGTTCTTCCACAGCTGTTAACACCATTTAGTGTTTGTAAGAGGATGTTTAATCCACAAAGCTAAGAAAAAGCTCTGATATCTCCCTTTTTTGACGTCTTTTGTGATGATGCAACACCAGGGCCCGGGTGGCACCCAAGCACTTGGGAGGTACAGGTACGCAGCCCTGGGGAACGCCTTCCTAGCACTGGTGTTTTATGCTCCTGCAGGGTGTAGCTACCTCTACAGCAGCGCAACCCAATGAGAGAAACCTCTACGGATTGTGCCACAGGGGGAGAAGCACCTTTTAACATCAGACGCCTGGTGGGGTGGTCAGCACCAACACAGCTTGGGAAGCCCTTGTGTGACTGGTGTGCCCAGGGTGCCACCATGTCAAGAAAGCCACAGGGACATGCCTGCATGCGTGATGGCAGAAAGGGGTGCAAAAGCCATGGTGGGGAACTTACTGCGCATGGAAGTCCACCACAACGGGTTTGGGGTTATTCACCACCCGGTCCTGGAAGTCGCTGCCATCCTGCACGTTGAAGCTGCTCCTGCAGCCTGCTGAGGTGCTGAAGGCCCTGCCGTGGGGTGCCGGGGGGCCCTGCGGGGGCAGGGTCCTGGGGGTGAGGGACAGCAGCCGCTGGAGCGCCAGCCTCTGGGCCATCTGCGGGGAGAGGAGGAGGCGCGTGGGGTGGGTGCACCCCACGGCAGCAGTGCCCCACTCGGAGGGCAGCCCCAGGCCAGGAGGTGCCCCAGACGGAGACATACGGGGCGCCGCACGGGGGGCGCGCTGCACCCGCGCCCAGCCCTTGCCGCCCCACTGCAGCTCCAGACCCACGGCCGCACGATCCCACCTGCCGCAGAGGCCCCAACTACAGACCCCAGTTCCCCGCTGCTCCTATAGGGCAGGGCCCCCCGCCCCAGGAGAAGGTCCCCGCTTCCCCCCGCCCCACCGAGCACAGCCTCCTCCCACCCGCAGGGCAGGCCCCCCGCCGTTCCCCTGACACCGTGGAACGCGGATCCCTCGGCCGGAGGGTCCCAGCAGCCGCCGTCGGCGGAGCGGGGCGGGGCTCCCCCCTCACAGCCCCCCAGCCACAGGGGCGCCGGCGCCACAGAACGGGCCCCGGCCCACCATGGGACCCCCTAAGTTTAAGTCCGGGCCCAGGCGACCCCCGGGCTGCAGCCCCTGCCCCCACCCCGCACCTTCCCGGGCCCGGAGGTGACCCACGATCAACCAAACTTCCGCTTAACGGCCCGCCCACCCCTCCAGCGCTGATTGGCCGCTACCACAGGAAGGCTGCGAACCACGGAACGGCCACCCTCCCAGCCGATTGGCCGCCCGCCCCAAGCGCCTATCTGTTGACTGGCCGCCCTGGTCGTCCTTCAAGCCCCTTTCCCTCCTCCCTGTGGAGGGGCTGGCGGGCTGTGTCGCGCGGGGCGAGCCCTAGGTGCTGATTGGCGGCGCGCGCTTTCCCGCCGCCGCCCCGCCCGCAGGACGCACGGCGGGGCAGGGCACCGGGACCAACCCACCGCCCTCCTGCCCCCGGCGGCCGCAAACCAGCGCGGCCTCACCGCGCCCCCGCAACCGCAGCGCCCAGCGGGAAACGGTTGGGAGCTGCCGGCGGCGGCGGCGTCGGGCCCAGCGGGGGCGAAGCCGGGAGGGCGACGCTCGCCCAGCAGCAGGGATCCCCACTCCCCAGGATCTGCTGGAAGCACGCAGCGGCAAAACCCCTGGGCTTGGAGTCGGCGGATCCAACCCTGGGAGAGGAGCAGGGAGCATAGCAGAGGGGTCAGCAGGTGCCATGGTTTTCAGATCATTCCTTTTCTGAAGGGAATGACCCTGTGAGGTGACCCACACACTGTGAACACGGAGGCTGCAGCTCTCTTGTGGGAATTTGAGGGTGGAAGAAGAAATGTACAGAGGATGGGCCCGCACATGCCTACAGCAAGGCTGTCGGTGTGTACAGGGAAAATGAATGGACTCACAGTGACAGACAGTCACCCTGATTCGGCCACAGGCCCTTTCTCTTCCCCTGGACAATCCCAAAATGAAAAGCCCACAGTGCCAAGGGCATAGCGAGTAGTGGCACCGCCCAGACAACTACAGGCCGCAAGAGCCATTCCCAGCCTGGCCTTGGGGCAATGGGATGTAAAGCCCCACAGAGGGATGCTGATTGGCACTAGCCGAGAAGGCAGTTGTTGCCCCTCTCCAGCCACACATGAACACATAAGACCTTCCAGCCACAGCATCACTGGAACAGCCACTTATTCCTAAAGAGGAGCAAGAACTCATTTGTCACCTCCTTCACCTCTTCCACTCCCCAGCCTCCCCAAGCACAAAGCAGAGGCAGGGTAGGAACAAGGGCTTTGCAGAAACAGCAGCTGAATTCTAAGGACTGGGAGAGCTGTAGGGACGTGGAGGTTCAGCCCCCCCATCTGGGTCACTGGGAAGCACAGGTGCAGAGGGGTACCTTGTTCTAGATGCTCAGGGGTTGGAAAGCATGTGTGGAGGTAAAAGCCTCTTCCCCCTCGCCCCCCCTCTACTTCCTAGAAATCACAGGGACATCATAATGTCAAGCTCAAAACTGCTGTTGCTATGGAACTCCAGGGCCAGGGAAGGGGCCCACGGGGAGGTGACAAACAAATGTCACCAGAGGTGATTGACAGAGGGAGCAATAAAGTGCAGACAGCCTCCCAGTCAATGTCAGTAAGGTCACAAGGTGACTGGAGGGGAATAAAAGAAACAGAAGACAAGCATTTTAACAACATCAAAGTCCACCCAAAACGTTCTTGATGGGACATAGTGCAAATAGGAGAAGTATTGGTCATGCTTTATAAAAGACAGGGGCAAACCTTTCGGGCTGCTTGGTGCAGGAGAAGGAAAACGTGAGGACAGCGGAGCCGAGCTCGGTGGAAGTCTCTGCGTCCCAGGCAAGCTACTCACCCTTCTGTGGAGGGAAGGGTCTCCTGTGGTGCTCTTCAGGAAGTGACAAGTTATCCCACCTAAGATGGTAACTAGAAAAAGACCACCCCTCTCTGCTCAAGCTACGCAACTGCCCTAACTCAAATGCAGGAAAAATACTGTGAAGTTTGCCTGGTGTACTGCTTCGGGATTCGGGGCACAAACAGATCTTCAAGTATACGCAGCGTACGGCATCCAGGGACCCGAGAGCCAGCAGCGCTGCCACAGTCGATGAGGAGGTCACCTCACAAGAGGAATGTGACATTTTAAGTTACCCAGGCGCTCCTGCACTCTCTCTTCGACCCCTGGACGTTGCTGCGCATATTGGTCCTCGAGATAAACACAAACACCACCTTCAGGCAACTCTGAACTCTGCAAGGACAACGCGGGAAACCTCAGCATCACTGGATTTCGGTCCCTCACTTATCCTTTAGAGCACGTTGGTCCTCTTTGTAACAGCAAGATCTGAGCAGGTCTTTGGCAACTCACAATCAGAGGAAGGCATGGGGATGGAAAAGGTGGATTGGAAAGGGCGGAATCCTGCTGCGGATCTCTGTTACAATATCGTCACAACAGCACCTGTGGGTTTCAGTGTGGAGTGAGAAAGGTTAAAGCTCATCCTTGGCAGTAACAAGATGCTGCAGCGGATGAACTGGTATCACGTTATCTCTCAGCAGATGGTCCTGTGACCCTTCGTGGCTGTCAGGGGGTCCGTCACCCAAAAAGTCTGTGAGAGTGTAATCCTCCAGCAGGCCAGCTTCCACTGCATGGTGCCGGAGCCTCTCGCTCCCCACGAGGCCTTGCATTCTCATATACCCCTGCCGACAGAAGGGAGGCAGCTTCTGGCGGGTGAAAGCAAATAGGAAACAGGACTCTGGGGGGAAAAGAATAAAAAATCAGAGAATAATTCCCTAAACTCTTGAGGACTCATTCAGAACAAAAGGTAGAGAGGATGAGGGAAGATGACTGGAGTTTCCCGCCTGGCATCCTGCCCTGGATGGCAGCAGAGTAATCGACTCAATTCTGCAGAGCTCCAGAGATGCCAGGTGGGATCTCCAGTCTGCACTGCGAGAGGAGAAGGAGCTGGACTTGAGCTTGCAGCCCTCTGGCATCTTAGAGTACCACAGGATTGCTTCCCTCTCTGTGGCACATGGGGTTCCTGCAGGAAGTTTCCAGACCAGTCTTCAGACCAGGAAGGGAGGCAGCAGAGGCTCTCCAGCTTTCGCATCCCAGCACTCCTGTTTCCCATGGGAAAGCAATTCCAGTACACGAAAAGAGATCTGGTACCCAATGGCACAAAGGAATGTTCAAATAATGGAGGAGGAAGGAAAGCTGCAGGTGAAAAAGGGACTGAAACAAACCTCATACACCTTTCCCTAAATCTGTGTGTGTGCCTGGGGCAAGTCTCTTTCTGGTAGTAAGCAAGAACAAAGGCTATTTGGGAACATGCTCGCAGCACCGGCACTTTTCACTGTCTGGGGAGTGCATCAAAGAGGTGTGACTGGTGGCGAGACCACCAGCTCACCACAGGGAGATCTCAGCTATTTGCAGAAGAGATCACTTCTGTCGCTTGTCCCTTGCATCCCCCTTCTCCTGTCACATCAACCCTGCGCTCGAATTACCTGCAAAGAAATTGCGCAGGTCAGTGCTGAGGCAGTTCTCCAAAAATCGCCTCAGTGGCAGGATGTGAGCGTTCGGGGCCGTCCAGTCTGTCAGAAAGTCCTCCACAATGTGATGGACGGCATCTGGGCGGGGGAGAGGCCAATCTGGGGGCCGAAGTCTCATCTCATGCTCTGCCAAGAGAACATTAAGGGAATCTCTCAGAACTGAAATGGCATTAAAAAGAGCTTGGGTAGTGGAATGCAGCTACGACAGCTGTTCCAGCTCTTGTCCTGACCTTTTTAATCCCTACCTTACTGTCATTCGCAATCCCCTCCGCTAGCTCTGTCCGCTACTGCACAGCTGCCCCTTGTCCCTGCCTGCAGTACTTTCTGTCATTTCACTCCTGTCTCCCCTGGGCAGGGACTGCCAGACAGGCTGAGCTTTAATGATGCTACACATCACACTTCTTCCCAGGCAAGGCAGGCTGGACTCTGACCCTAGGTTTCTGGAGATGAAGATTCAGCACACTCACTTCCCAAGGAAATCTATTCTGGGCGTGTTTGTTTGCTGGATGTAACACTCATCTTCAAACCCTTGCCTTTGGCTGCCTCTATCACCGTGTGACCTCTCAGGCTTGGGCTGGCCAGAGAGCAGCTTTCTTTTGGCGGTAACACCAAACGGCCCAGCCTCATCTGCTGGGACTCTGCAAAATACCTGCAGGGTGCCAGCAAAAGGAAAGCAACGTTCCTTGTTTTGGGAATGGGGCAGCTCCTGGCACACCTGTTTTGTTCCTTTTCTCAAATATGAGGTCTCTGGTACAAACCCACCACCCCATGCCTTGTATTGGTCTGACTGATGGAAACTTCTTGCCAACTCCCAAGTTTTTCTTCAGCTCACACCTGGTGGAAGGTGTCCCAGAGGACAGATGCAAAGGAAGCAGAGGAAAAGGGTATGCAATGCCTTCAGGTACCCTCCGGTTTTTTTGGCTCTGAAGTATCTTCACCCCTCTCCATTTTGCTCGTATCAGATAATTAGCAGGGAGAGGCAGGAAACCTTACCTGTTGGGAGGCGTTTGTAATAGTAAATAACAGGGTGCAAAAAGTTGGACTGCCAGGCATGCTGTGCCTCTCCCACGGCTCGGTTATAGTAGAAGACATCCTTGTCAGCCCCAGAGAAATTCCTCCCATACTCCATGATGACAACAAACAGCCCGTTGGGAGCCTTTCTCCCCGTCTGCCCTTCCAGCTCGGCCAGGACTCCAACTGGGTATTCTTCCAGATATTCAAATGTTGTGGCATTCCTGTGAATTGTAACCACAACTATCAGACTCTTCCACCAGAAAAAAGCCAGCTGCAATCCAACAGCCCCTCCGCTGCTCGAGGCTAAGGCCAAAGAGCCATCAGACAGTAATTATTTTTGGTCATTACAGGTCTGGGGTTGAACTCGAAGCAAAGTGTATGAAGGCTGCAGATACTGTTGCAAGACTCCATTATTTTCCCGGATAATGGGATTCCTCTCTACATGAGCACTGCTCAAGGAAAGCTTTTCCCTAGGGATGGTTAAAAGGGTACTATACCTCTGAGCCTAAAGGGAAGGTCTGGACAATTTCAGCCCCTTAAGAGAAAGAAGAAATTAGCAGAATTGGGGATACTGGCACAAGTCACGGCAGTGGTACAGGTTTTGAGGTGGGTGCCTACGTGACACTAACATCCTTAGGCAGCAATGGAGCAATTTGTGTGGTGGCACCATGGGAAGCAATGGTAAAGAAAAAGGAATGAAACGATGGAGTGCAGTGCTGGAAATAATTACTCACTCACTCACTCTCTCAGCAGTATGATGTCAGCCAGGATACCGAACATCTGGTAGAGGCCTGAGGCCTCGTTCACCCGCTTGATGATGGAATTGGTCAGCTGTGTAATAGGGTAGACAGTAGATGGCCAGGGGACACCATGGTGACGGTTTTCCAATAGGCGGTGGACTGCCCGAGCTAAGACATTGAGAGAAACAAAGACAGATTATTTAAAAATCCGAGCTTATGCTTTTAAGAAATCTGATGGCTCTGCTGCAGCACACATGGATACTGGCAGGATGCAATAAATAAGCTCTACAGCTCATCCGTGCTCAGGATCTCCCACCCCAATTGCTGGTAACTGCAGTGGAGATGCCCTCCAACCGCTGATATGATGCTAAGTGGTTGGTGAGGGGGTGGGGGGGCCCTTGGGGATATTTCATTACTTCTGAGCAGTACTTTAACGATAAGGATGGGCACACACACACATCGAGATGGAAATTCTCTCTACTGCCCAAAGCCACTGGGTTTTAACTCCACAGCACAGACCTCTCACCCACAGTCTGTCACGAGGCAGAGCATCTGGCAGGCAGGAATCTATTGTGTTACATAAATAAGAGACAATGGGCAAGAGAGACACAAGACAAAACAAAGACAGACAACCAAAAACTTCAGATATGACCCCAAGTCACTTTCCCTCCACTTCAGATGACACAGCTGTAGCTTGGCTGTGTTTTGCCATTCTTATTGCCAGCATAAGACTAAGGGTGATCTCTTTCCAGCAGTAAGCTATGAACCGTTCCTTCGAAGGGGGGAACAATTCCCACCTCTGCCCCTTCTGTACACCCCAGTACTCACTTGTATACCGGAATCCATGGATGAAGCCCCCAGCAGATTTCCTGAAGTCAACAGAATGGCTAGCAGTGCCAATAACAAAAAGCCCCCGAGTGCCTTTGGACTCGTAGCTGGGTTTGATCTGCGGATACTTCTTTTTATTCCCTTTTCCTGTCATCAGTCCCAGGGATCTAGCGCGCAAAAGAGAATAGCAGGCTGTCAGGAAGGGCGGGCGTGGAAAAATAAAAAGGGTTTCCTGTTAAGACACAGATTAGATCGTAGCCACTGCAAGACACTGCTTCATGCCCCCCCTGCCTTCAGTGGGATTTACTACTACAACGACAATCTTCCAGAAGACAAGGGTGCTTATCTCGAGGTAGCTCTGGACACGATCAGGTGGCCTGAGCCACTGACAGTGAATTCTGGAAGACAGTGAAGTTTGCAGTATCATTTTCAGCTGTGGGATGTACTAGGAGACAAACCAAGGTAGAGTGAAGGTTACATCCTCAGGGGAAAAAAAAGCAGACAAAACCTTTCTGTAGCGATCTGTACCTGTACCATCCTCATTCCAAAAAAAAAAACCAAACCCCAAACACAAAACATTGCCAGCCTTCTCCATGTGATCTGGCAGGTCACAATGTTAAGTTCTAAAGGCACAAGTGTTTCTGCGTCGTGCAGGTCTCAACACTGCCATGTGCTTAGCCCTAGAGCCTTTTGGTTAGCGGGCAGTGGCACACACTCTCCCACCAGGACATGGCTGTAGCTGCAGGGTAAACAAAGGACTGTGCAGCACCAGGTAGCTCAGGGCACATGGAGGTCCAGGCAATGCTGCCAGGAGAGGACCTGCCTACCCTTTCCTCCCTACTCGGGCCCTTCCCTCTAAATGCCTGCTTCCCTGGAGATCCTGGTTCTCCCTCACCTGTTGTAGATAGAGAAGTCAAACTTCCAGCCCAGGCAACGGATGACACGGTCGTAAGGTGCGCGGGTGGCAAAATTATCCAGTTCGTCCTGTGGAAGGGTGATGGAATCGATGCCTGCGCTGGTGTTCCTATTCTCCAGGTAGAACCGGAGCGTGATGTGCAGCTTCCCTTTCTTGTCCTTCACAATAGCCAGATCTTCCAGGTCGCCCTCCAGAAGCCCATCCAGAGATTTCAACTGGTAGGTGTCCAGCAGGCCATTGTTAATTGCTCTACAAAAAGAAGGAAAAGGTAAGAAGGGCAGAAAGAAGGGAGGAGAGGTGGGATCCACAGTTCTGTCTCAGCTGCTGAAAATGGGACATCTTTACCAGGCACCCTGCAGTGGCCTTCAGTGCAAAGGTTATGCACAGAGCCTCGGGGCTTACAGGAACAGCACTGGTAACACAGCCTCGATGCCCCTGCAGGAGGTAGTCAACCTCTCAGCTCTCCTCTGTGATTGCAAAGAAGGGGACAACTTGGGAACCAGCCTTTTTTAATGATACAGTTTCCAAGGGGACATCTTCCTATTTCACACAGACCCCAAAGAACTCTCACCAAGCTCCTGTGTCCAGCAACTGCAGCCTGGCCCGCTTTAAGCCAAGGACCTAAAGATAGAAGGCCCCGTGTTTCCTCTGCAACCCCCAGGACCATGGTGTCTCCTGTGCCAGTCCGGCTTGTCACCTGGGCAAGAAGTGATTCTCCTTGTTTGTACTCCAGCTGCGTTAGAAAGAGGAAGAGGAGTGGTTTCCTACCTCAGATCCCCGACGTAGTGGGTGGCCCACGAGAGGCGCACGCGGGACCGGCTCACCATGTGGATGAAATTTGTGACACCCAGAATGTTCTCTGCTGTCTCAAAGGCCGAGTTCCCTCGGCCCAAGATCAACACGGTTTGGCCAGCAAAATCCTCTGGGTTGATGGACACGGTCTCATAACCTTCCACATACTCTGAGCCAGGAAAGTTTACCACATTGGGGACCCACGTCCCAGTGGCGACCAACAAAGAGCTGCAAAAACAAAGATAGCACAGGGAATGCAGGAGTTATGGGAATGGGGCCATTGCTCCGTCTCACACACCTTCCTCCTCCCACTGTGGAAGATGGCTGCGATGTGCCCCCTGCAGCCGTGCTGGATCAGCTGCACAGGTCATGGTTTCAAGAGAAACCTCTCCCCAGCTTCACCTCATAACCTGCTCCTCTGTTCCCTACGCTCAGGCTAATGAAGACGACTAAGAACATTGTTACATATAGTAAAAGTCGGTGCGGGTGCTGTACATATACATCTTCCTCTGTTGTTCATGAATGTGCAAATACTACTCATATGTACTTACTGCCAGTATATATAATACTGAAGCTTGATTATATCAATATAATATATATATTATATATATATATAATATATATATATAATATATATATCAATATCATATAATCAACACAGGTTGATTATATGTTGCATAAAAAGTTACTTTGATTTAAAATTTGTGTTGCTTTTCAGTACAGCAGAACAAAAGTAATTTTTAAGAGGGACAGAAAATGTTTTAAATATTTTAAAATGCAACTCCTAGTCATAAAAATGTGTTAGCTACATCACTAATTGTTAATACTAAAAGTACAATAATCTTTTTATATCTCTCCAGAAGAACTTTTACTTGAATCTTAGGGAAATTTTTGTGACTTAGAAACAGCAGGCAGCCGAGGCTAGCAGCACTCTCTGCTGTCCCAGCCTTGCTCATGCAGCTCCTGAGAACAACTTGCTCGTGGTGTGTGGGTGTCCGAAATTGCCTTCTGTCCCCTCCGCACTTGCCAGCCAGCGCACCTCCAAGTGACAGCCAGCGCGACCTGCTGTCATAGAGCTGAGGTTTTCAGGAGAGGTGAGAAATATACACCATATGTTCACACGAGTAACATCTAGACAGTTTTTAGGAACGTAGCTCAGTAGTGGTACAAAATACACATGCGTGAGTAGGACAAGGGGAAGGGGGATTCAGGACCAGCAGCCTTCAGGGTTATTTTTCAGTTCCCTCTAGTACAACAGCCCCACTTTTCTCTGGTTGCCTCCTGCCGGCTCTACTAACCCAGGGCTTCAGCTGTCTGGGACATGCTTTTAAATACTGGTACTAAATACTAAGCACATGTGGGTTACCGACAGTGAGGTGTTGCTGCACTGACTCACCCGAGTTTGTAATAAAGGCAGCAGTGGCTACAAGTACGGCCAAGTTGGGTTTTTTTTTTCACAGAGAGCAATTATTTAGTGATAAAACAAAAGTGATTTCAAGCTTACATATCAAGCATGGAAACTGCAGCGATGGCAATCACAGCCAGTTTGGTCTGCCCTGCCAGCGCCTCAGCAGTCCGAGGCATAACATTCCTCGTGGAAGGCAATGCCTTCCCAAGAGCAGTTATTCCACCCACCCACCTGCCCCGCCGATCCCTGTTTTTCCCTGTGATGGTGGTTAAGCCCTGGTGATGGTGCTGAAGCCTCTGAGAGGCTGTAAAACCTCCACCCTTGAAAATACTCAAGCTTCCACTGGGTAAGGCTCTGAGCAACCTGACGCTGCTGGCCCTGCTTGGGGCGGGGGGCTTGGACAGAACGACCTTTGTGGGTCTCTTCCAACCTAATTTATTCTATGATTTTGTGACTTGAAGGCACCCACAGAGAGTGGTGTGGCTAGCCCTGGGTTCGCCCATTACCTGCACTTATAGTTCTGCCTGTCCTGGTCGGTCAGGAGGAAGTAGTGGCCGTTCCAGGCCTGGCTGTCCCTCTCCAGCGTCACGTGGACGACGGCCGTGTTGTACTGAACCCGCAGCTTCAGCAGGGAAGCGAAATCCTCCAGGTAACGCACCATCGCGTCGGCGTCGGGGAAGAAGTCGCGGGAATAGCGTCGGAAAAGCAGCCGGCGGTCGTGGCTGAGGAGCGAGTTCCAGTCGTGGCGGAGGTTGAACTCGCTGTTGGATTTGCCCGTGTAGCGCTTGTTGATGCTGATGAGCTTGCGGTGGCGAGGGTAGAGGGCAAAGAAGCTGCCAGGAGCGTGGCTCCGCTCGAAGACGATGTAGTCCCGGCCGGCTCGCTGGAGAAAATAGGCCGCCTGCAAGCCCGAGGGGCCGGCCCCGATGATGCAGTAGTCGTGGTAGAGGGAAGGGGCGCCGCTCGCCCCGCGCAGGCTACCGAAGTGCAGGGCCAGCCCCAGGAGCATCCCGCAGCCTGCCAGGGCCATGGCGGGGCTGGGACGGCCGCCCCTGCGGGGGAGAGAACCGGCAGGCGTCACGCGAGACGCCCCAGCTCGGCCACCATGGTGCCACCACCGCCCCTCAGGGCCCCAGGCTGGGGTGGGGCTCTGGGGTGGGGCCGCGGGGCGGGGACCCGTTCCCTGAGAGCCAATAGCAACAAGGGGGCCCTGGCCCTCCAGCCACACGGCACGCAGGGCGCCCTGCCCCAGCCAATAGCGGGCAGCCTGGGGCCAGCGGGCGGCAGGGCGGGGCAGCACCTGTGAGCTAACGGCCGCAAGCCTCCGCAGCGCTTCCGCGCCCCAACTGCGCGGGAAAGGGAGGCGCGAGCCCACCAGCCAACGGGAGACGGCGCGCCCCGCGCTACCCTCCCTCCCCCGCCAATAGGGACCGGCCTCGGCCCCGATGCGCCCCCTCCCTCCCTCCCCAGCACGCCCCCGCCCAATAGCGTGCGGGGCGTGGCCGCCACCCGCGAGGCGCCGCACGTGACGCGCGGCGCACCTGGCGCGCGGAGCCACCGCCGCCGCCGGGCCCGTCCCGCCAACGGCCGCACCTGCGCCGCGCCGCTCCTCCCGCGCCGCACGCGCCCGGAGGGGGGCGGGATAGGGGAGGGGTAACGCGCGCCCTCTGCACCGAGCCGCCACCACCCCGCGCCGCGTCACGTGACGCCGCCTGCCGCTTCCCGCCGGCGCCATGGCGCGCCTACCACGTGTCGGTGGAGGAGGGGCCCGGCTTAAAGGGGCAGGCGCGGGCGCAGCCGCCGCGACTTATCTCACGCCGGCTCCAGCGGCGGTAACCCGAACCCGGCCCACCCTCCCCCCGCGCCCGGTCACACACACAGAGAGCACGATCTCATCCAGCAGAAGAAACTTTATTGCGTTTTGTGTCCGCCCCCGACCCACACCCATCGCTGAGCTGCGGCAGAGTCGGGGAGGACGCGCTGCCTGCGGCCCCAGGCAGGCCGTGGGGCTCAGCTCTCCTCCTCTGGAAGAGAAGAGAAACAGCCATGACAAGGAAAGTGGGGAGAGAAACCCCCCCAGAGGCCCCCAGCCCAACCCTCTCTGGTGAGGAAACGCCACAAAGAACCAAAAAAAAAAACCAGCTGCTTCAGAGGGATTCGTCCCACCTCAGCCTGCCCATGGCCCCCCTCCCCACAAACCTGCCCCTACATTTAGAATGACACAATTTACACTCCTCAGCAACCCAGGCTTTCACTAACAAACCCCAGAGCAGCCAGGCTGAGTTCACAGCCCAAACCAAAAAGCTGGAAGATCTGTTTCATATCACAGAAGCAAGGAGCTGCAGGTCAAACTGTTTCCCACTCTCCACTGTTGGTGCTGGGGATCGCAGGTGGTTTCAGGCATTGAAGCGAAGGCAGCGGCTGACACCGCGCCGCCACCACTGACCCCCCAGCAATCGCTCAACATCACTCACTTTACAAAAGCTGTCACTGACTCAGTCAGGCTAGGTCACCCTGCGCTTTAGATGTGTCATCTTACAGTCACTCCCATTTCTAAACCCATAGTTAAAAAAAATACCCCAGTACCAGCCAAAATCGGCACCCTCCCCCCCCCGCCCCCAATCCTGGGGCCACAGGAGGAGGGGCCCCTCAGCAGGCTTCATGCTCCCGCTTGGTGCTCCAGCCCTGGGTCCTGCGAAGACCTGTCCCGCTCAGCGCCCACACAGAGGCACAACATTCCACCTCTCGGCTCTTTTTGGTTCCAGCTGAGCACTCCCTGCATCACACGCACCATCTCCACCACGTCGAGCCCCAGCCTCCACATTCTCTGGTCTCACCCTCTCCTGTCACTGCACTGGTCAGACCTCACCATTCCAACTTGGTCTTTATCACAGATCACCCCCTTCTTATCCAGACCAGTAGGTCCCTTAAAAGTATAAATCACAAAGTATGCTACAAACCTTCCTCTTCCTCTTCTTCCTCCTCATCCTCCTCATCTTCATCAGAGCTGAAGGTGCCATCAGGCAAGCTGTAGATCCGGATCACCTGCTTGTTGGGGTCTTTGAGGATGAGGTACTTCCCCTCATCCAGCTTCATGCAGATGTCAATGACGCACCGCAGGATGCCCCAGGCGTTCTCGATGCTCAGGTTGATTTGGCTGGCAAACTCATTGGGCTTGAACTGCTGTGTCCCCAGGATCACATG
Source organism: Phalacrocorax carbo (assembly GCF_963921805.1). NCBI lineage: Eukaryota > Metazoa > Chordata > Aves > Suliformes > Phalacrocoracidae > Phalacrocorax > Phalacrocorax carbo. The sequence goes on along the minus strand of NC_087513.1, from coordinate 58,334,099 downwards.
GCGGGAAGAGTCCTTCACGTGGTAGCGGGATACGTACCTGGGGAGGGGCAGGGGGAGAGGGACAAGAAGGAACCAGCGGGGAATCAGGAGGTTAAGTCCAACGAGCAGAAAAAGCTTTGTGATCCATCTGGTTTTGCTTTCTGGGCTGAAAAATCCTAATACTCCAACACTGAAAGCTAAGAGGATCTCCGGGCTACGAGCTGTCAGCCAGTAAGGTACCACTACCCCAAATCAGATGGAGTGGTACAAAAGATGGAGAATTAGTCCCACAGATAATAATTAAGCAACAGCATGATTGCAGCAGGGAGTTTGTACTTAAAACAGATGCAAATGCATCAGCCCCGTTATCTGAGGACGGAAACTAGGGCTGAAGAATCAGCAGAACTGAGTTAACAAATGCCTCGTTCTACAGGTGGTTCACGTTCACCATACTGGGTTAAATCACGGAAAACACACCTGAAAGATGTTTGGTGTGAAAACCCCCATCTTACCCAAGTTTAAGATACTCTGATCCAGCCAGCAGCGCGCAGCACGTCCAGCGGGCTAATTTGTAGCTGTTGTTTTTTAGCTCTGTGGCAATCACAGCTCCTCGCTGAGAGTCCAGCTTCTGGCGCCAGTCTACTCCATTGCAATACTGGGAAGAGAATCAAAGCTAGTTCAACTGACCCTAGCCGGCAGCCGTCACCTCTTCAGCCATCCTGACAACACGTAAAGAAGTTTCTTCTATCTGCCTTATGCTACCATATGAGTGAACGTGAACTGCAACCTACAGGGAAAGCGCATGAACCGGAAAGGGAGAAAACCAAAGAGCAGAGATCCGCCAACATTTGTGGCCCTGGTTTGGAAGTTTGTGAGGGAAGCATGGGAACAGACTGGCTACTGTCCCAAACACCTGGGGAAAAGAGGGTTCAAACCCACTACCTCACATCTCAGGGGAGAATCCTATCAGCACCACTTGCCCACCAAAGTTATGGGCCTTTGGTGGAACATAAGCACCTGGGGGACACCACCACGTTTGTCTCGTCTTTCCTGCTCTACCTGGCGTGTCAGGCAGCAGTGAAGCAGTTAGACCTAGCTTTAGGACCTCGTTCTTCCTCACCCTGGAATCCCACTCGTTCAGTGTTTTGATGTTGATGAAAGACACTTCTCCATTTGCTCCTGTCATCACACCATCGTGTTCACAGCGGACAATGAGATCTATATCATCTCCCAGCTTCCACCTTCGGTATCTGCCAACAAACAATCCAACTGGTTATTTCTGACCCCTGTTCTCTTCCAGATCCACACACCCAACAAAATAATTTCTTCCTCCGTCTGGTCAATGTGAGGATGTCCAGGAATCCCTCTCATGGAGAAGCTTTTATCAATAACACTCCTGACTCATTTTGCCTCTGTATCACACCGACATCCTGCCCCCTTGCCACAGCTGGGCATCAGAGAGATATCGACACACCTGTATGCTACAGAGGCTACTTCGTTTTTATCCATGTCGTCCTCCACAAAAGGGTTTGGGTTGGGGAACTTGTATTTCTCCTTTCCCTGCAGAAGAAAACAGAAGGGCACGTCAGGGAAAAAAACCTGAGGGAGCTCTCCCCTACGGGATAAGCATTCTCTTATAGCAAGAGCGGCTAATTTCCCTTATGTAGAAAAACACTAAAATATTAAGACAGCTGATGAAAAGCCTCATCTTCACATCAGTCACTTTGCTGAAAGCAGCATGTCCACTGGCACTTCAGCTTCACTAAGTGTACTCAAAAGCCTGCCTGCTTCACCAGCAGGAGTGGGATTTCTTCTCTGTGGAATAAAGGTGAAAATCTTTCTGCAACAAAGTCACACTGCTCACAGAAGTAATCCCACCTCTTTCAAAACTGTAAGAACATCAGTGTAACATACCTCTGACAATTAAAACGCTTCTGTGCTGGATTAAAGCAGCCTTAAAGTCTCTTCTTGAGACTGACACACAGACCCTACTACCCAGTGCTGCTCGACCTTACCATCCTCAGACACTGCTGGGAGAAGTTATGGTTGATGTAGGTAGCTTCCATGGCAAGGTTGCGTGGAGAATTAAAGGAGTTGCCCTCTTCCTGTGGCGGTTCATTGGCAGTTTCACTCACGGTCAGGAGGTCTGCGTAGAAAACCAGACACAAGTGGTTTTACTCAGGGGAATAACTATGTCAGCTTCAGCGAATCTCTAGCCTCACACCAGAGCAGACCAATATTGAAGTTACCCTCACAGCTACTAGTTATCAACTTGTTCCAGGTGTCTTGGTCTGGACACTGAGACATAGAATGAACTCAAAATAAAAAAAAGCCCATAAAGAAAACTAGACTCTCTAGCTACTGTAACAGCAGGTTCTTTCAGGCCTTTTCCTTACCAAAATCAGAATTGTCCCTCTTGTCAAAGAAAAGCTTGGATCCAACCCTCTGGACAATGATGTCCCAGGAATAGACAGAGCGAGTGCAGCTCATCAGTGTGGCCAGGATGGCATCCGTGGCAAATACATTCCCTTGGGTCTTCGCCAGCTATGGGACAGAGGAGGAGAAAACAGTGTTTCAGCAACACTTACACAAACACCTTCCCTTCCCCAGCCAAGAGCGGAAGTGTTAGCAAACCAGATCATGAATTTCTTCTCCCACACTGAGGAAGCAGGACTGGTAGGTACATTACCACTGACTGCCAGGCAAAACCTGAGGTACCACCCAGCAATACAGGCTCACCCTCACCCAAACAAGCAAGTATTAAGAAACCCACTACAAAATGTGAAGTGAGTTCTGTTGGGGAAAAAGGCATGGCTCCTCATTGCTGACCGGGTCAGAGATATACCTCTGAGCCTTCCTATCTCCCAAACCAGAAACCCAAAGAACCAGGTCTCTGACGTGGAAGTTTCTTTCCCAACGCAGCTCAAGTACTGGTCCGCTTGCCTTTCCAAAATGACAGCTTTTCCTTGGCCTGTATTCCTAGTTTTGCATTAATCTAGCTCTGCCTGGGACCTACCTAAAAATAATGACACCAGCTAATGCTTCTTTTCCTTTGCAGGCTCAAGGATCTGCCATTTCTCTGCCCTTCTCTTAACTTCGGTCTGCTGGTGACAGCTGGTCTCTTAACACCAGCACACACCGAGAAAAACACTACTGGGTTTTACAAACCAGTAAACATACCTTTCGGATAACTGGGTCATCAGTAGTGGTGACCGTATGGAAGATGCGCTTAATGCTCCTCAGTAGTTTCTCATTCCTTGTTGTAATGCGGTCAAAGGCTTTGTCATAGTATTCTAGGGCTCCGCAGCACTCTCTGCAGAGGTAAGAGGACCACCTTGATACGTTCCCTGCTACAGATGACACCACCCACAAACCACACGGGACTGAGGGCTCTGTTGGATGTTCTATTACCTGCCCCTGCTTTGGGCACCTCAGTGAGAACACTGGGAGCAGGCCAGGAGCCCCTCGCCCTCCTGCTCCCCCAAAATCCCGTCAGTTCAGGAAGCAAGTGCACCGCTGCTTTAGGAACTCACATGTCTTGTGGCTCTGACACCTCCAGGTAGCGCATCTTCATCAGCCGAGGGAAATCCATCTCTTCTTTCACCTCCCAGTCGCTGCGAACTTCAACAGAGGAGTCACGAGGCTTCTGCTGTGCAGCCAGAGGCAGGGCAGGGAGAAACAGAGACACAGAACATCAGGATTTGCGCAAGAGGAGCCACCACGCGAGCACAGATGGAGAAAACAAACCAACACAGGGCACAGAAAGCTTGCAGGTTTACCTGTGATTTTTGGTCCCATTTCTGCCTCACTCCAAACTGCTTCTGAAACTTCTTTTGTAGGCGCAAACGATCTCTAAAATGACAAATATGGGGAAAGCCATGAAGAGAGGTTCTCGACGCATACGTGCCACAACCATTCCTACGCTTCCAAATTACCACCACCAGAGGAGCAATGCTTTCAGGCACTGGGCCACTGAGCCATTTGCTGACCTGTCGATCAAGATGCCCAAGGTATGAAAAGCTCTGTTCTTTATTCTGAGCAGCATTTTCAATATTTTTCATCTGCAAAGACTGCAACGCCCTTTTCAGAAAGGGTATGCTCTGCTTTAGAATATCATGTTTGCTTTCTAAACATGATTCAAAAATCCTTTGCAATTCTTCAACAGCTGTTTGAAAGCTGTGCTTACAATTATCAGTGTCATCAGCAGAACGTCAGACTTGAATTATCCTGAAATTCCTCTTTGCTGACTGTTCACTATAGGGGGTTCTGTTACAGTTGCTTAACAACTCTAACAAATTTATCAACCGTATGTTCCCACACTCCAACCCAAGCACAGTATGCTCGTATCTGCGGCCTCACCTCTCCTTCTGCTTGGCGCTCTTTGGCAGCGTCTGCATGCTGAACTGCAGCATGTTCCGACGGTCCTTGTCTCTCCGAAGGTTCCTCTGCAGAAATGAAGAAAAAAACCCATCAGAACATTTTAGTTGTAAAATAATTCCATGCTGCTGAAGCTCTTCTTTGAGCCTGTTCCTGAAAACACAGGTTACCTGTGCAAATCGCATACGATTCCTCTGGTATGCTGTTTTCTGCGTTCGTGCTGTATCCACCAGCTGGAAGCTAGTCTCATCCTCCTCATGGAAATACGCATATTGACTTCCGCCACCAAATTGCGACGAGTACTTGTCTGGAAATGAAACAAAGCGTCTTGACACCAAGCTTCTAGGAAAAAAGCCCTGACACTTTGCCCCTTTCTCCCCCAGAAATCCCTCTGACTGCCTTCACCTATGTCGCGTAAAATGGGACTCCTGCCTTAAGCCAGCATGCTTCCTCCCCCCTCCAAGGCCCCCTTGAGAAGTCCCAGTCATGAGGCAGCACAGAAATAAGGAGCAAGCCCTAAGGACAGGGAGAGCCCCATGGAGCTCTTGCAAGGGCGAGGCACGCTTCCTCACTGACAAAGCCTCTCTTGCTGAGGCGTGCAGGTAACCACCAGAGCTGGCGTGAGACATGAAAGCAGGGATGACGCTTGAAGAAAACTTCATAGGAAATAAACCACAGGAGCAGCCAGCAGGCAACACGTACTTGTGTATCTTTTATCCTGATATGTGGCTCCTGTCCAATCGGCCACCTGAGGACAAGCATAAACAGTCAAAGTCAGTGACTATTAACCCAGCAGTTCCCCCCTCCCGACTTAATATACGCAGAACTTCAAGCAGCAAAAGCAACCAGTGCTCTATGCTCCAGAGCTAATCCTTTCAACTCCCACCTCTGCTTGCCAACCCTGCTAATTGTTCACAACTGTACCAAGCGTTAGGATGGACTGCAAATGGTGTCAGAATGGTAGTGAGAAGCAAAAACCGGCAGCAGCATGCAGGGGTGGGATGCCAGAAGGTGGGCAGGGCTCATCCAGCAGCAGCCCGACGCACCGTGGCACGGCTGAGGTACCTTTCCCAGGCGGTCTCCTTTGCTGAAGGGCTGGTAGGGCATGTCCCTGAACTGCTCGGGTACGGCACAAGGGCCCCAGCCGGAGGGGTTGTCCTGGATCACGGGGGTCACAAACTTTGCCATTTTTTAAACTTCTAGAACAGAGAAAAAGCAAGAAACAACCCCCAAACCCTCAGCTGCCGCCCGGTGTGCCCCGCCCGCTGCAAGGAGGGCACCGGGGACCGCCGCCCTGACCCCGGCACAGGCCAGGGCGCGGTGCCACCGTGAGGGGAACTCGCCTCCGCCAGACGGGCCGGCGCCCAGGGGAGCGGCCGGGGCGTGGCGAGGGGGTGCGGGGAGCCCCGGCCACCACCGCCACCGGTGGGGGGGGGGGGGGGAAGGGGGGGAGGGGCGGGAACCCGGCCCCCACCGGAACCAGTGGCAGCGCCGGGGCGGGGCCGGGGGTCCCGATGCCCACGGGCGGGTGCCGGTAGGTCAGGGGGGGCAGCCTCAACACCCCGCTCACCTGCGCGGCCCCGTAGCAGCCCCGATGGCAGTGGATGCGGCGACAGCGGGCGGCGAGGAAAGAGGCCGCGCACGGCCCCGTCCCGCCCTCGACGTCATCACCACGCGACATCAGGGCCGCCGAGCGCCGCTGTCGTAAAATAAAATAAAAAAAAAACACCACCACAAAAACAGAGGCCGGCGGCAGGGGCGGAGCGCGGCTGCCGTAAAGCGCCTCCCTCCCAGGGGAGTAGGCTGTACGCCAGGGCCATAGAGCTGCGGGAGGGCCGGGCTAGAGTCACCGAGGCGCGCGGCGGGTGGAGCGAGCGCCCCCTGTGGCACGTTCCGCCCGGCCGCTGTGCTTCACGTTACTATCTTGAAACATTATTTTCTGTCTCGGCTGGAAGCGCGGCAGCTGGGACAAACCATGGGGGGGTGTCAGAAACATCTCCTCCGGCCGTGGAGACCTCCGGTTGTAGAGACCTTATCGCTCTCTACAACTGCCTGAAAGGAGGTTGTAGCGAGGTGGGGGCTGGTCTCCTCTCCCAAGTCACTAGCGGTAGGACAAGAGGAAATGGCCTCAAGCTGCATCACGGGAGGTTTGGGTTGGATATTAGAAACAATTTCTTTACTGAAAGGGTGGTCAGGCATTGGAAGAGGCTGCCCAGAGAAGTGGTGGAGTCACCATCCCTAGAGGTGTTCAAAAAATGTGTAGAAGTGGCACTTCAGGGCATGGTTTAAGAGACAAGGTGGTGTTGGGCTGATGGTTGGACTTGGTGATCCTAGAGGTCTTTTCCAACCTTAATTATTCTATGATTTTTTAATTCTAATGATGATTAAACTTCCTAAAAACGTTGAACTTCTCTTAGCAGAAGTAGATAAGGCTGCGGCAAGCAAATATCTGTTGGGAATGGCTGTGGTGTAGTTGACCCGCCTGATAGCAGTGGGGCAGCTTACATTGTCTACACCCTTCCTGTTTATCCTCTGATCTCATGAAGATAACTTGGGCTTTGTGACCACGCAGGGGGCTGCCCAACCTCAAGAATATTTTTTTCCCCTTTGGAAGAACTTGAATTCAAATCAGCTGGCCTAAAATCATGTATTGCAAAAATACTGTTCCTCAGCTTAGTCAGATGAAGACTTCAGTTTACTAGCATGCAGTCACCCATCTGGTTGTGCCAGGTTGTTCTACAGGCATGAGATGGAATTACTGTGAAGTCTGGTAGGTAAATTTGTGTTTTCACAGAGAAAAATAGAGATAGAAGTTAAGAGATTTATGACTTCAATGGAGAGCACTTACAGGGCTCTGGACAAGAAGTATATCAATAAAGCCGTGTGTCAGGACAGGAAACATGACTTAATGCTGTGCCTCTTAACTTTCTCACACAAGCAGCCTCTTGAAATAAAATATATTCCAAACTAAGCAATGGTTTTGTAGAAATGCAGGTTGTAGTTGTATGATCAGTCAACCGACTTCGTGTTGTAGGGGCTGTTAAAACACTTCTCTTGGAGAAGTAAAGATGTGCAAAGAGTGGGAATTGCAGTTGCCCTTGCTGTGTTCACAATGTGGTGTTCAAGGTTTTGCATTGTCCCTGATGGCGTTCCTTGATCTGCTGGAGGGCAGGCCTAAGGCTGGAAGTTAGAATTCAGCCCTGCAGCCCCTCCAGGAGACCATGAACCAACCTTTTAATACAGCATGTGCCTCAGAGCACTGCCTCTGTAATTGGAAGAGTATTTCTTCTCAGGGAGCGAGGGCAATAAATCATCAAATCTCAGGTGTCCACACACCAGAGTGATTGAAATTTTCTCTATCCCTAAAAAGAGCAGGATCCAGTTTACAGATCTCTTTAGCTCACAGGCTAAAAATTAACTCTTTAGAGAATTTTACTGGGTATCTTTTACCTAAGAAGAGTCTAGATCAGTATTTTCCAGGCAGAGAGGTGTACATTTTCTTTATATACCACTTGTAATTCCTCCTTGAGAAAGAACTGAAGCCACAGCAGTCGCTGCTTTGCCAAGACACCCTGCCATTAATCAGAAGTGGGATTATTAAAGCACTTTTCCCCACTAGCGAAAAAATCCATTTATAGAAATACAGTTTATAAAATACAATTTGTAACTGTCTCACCTAAACAGCCTTTTAAGAGACAAATATCATTAGTGCTGGAACTGCCTCACCAGTCGCTGGTGGTGGCTTGGCACGATCCCAGCTCCAGGCAACCCCCACAGCACCCGTCCCTTGCCCGCCTCAGTGAGGGCAATGGACTGAACGGGCTCAGAGGGGCTGGCTGGCAGAAGGAGTTGCTATGCTCATGTCCTGCTTAGGAGATGGTGACAAAAGGAGCAAAAAGTCCTGAAGAGAAAACTGGACTAAGGAATGAATGAAGAGAAGCAATGAGAAACAGAGGGATAAACTGAAAGCCCTTCCTTTCCACGAGCTTCCTCTTCACCCATGAGCCTGCGTGAGGTGCTTAAAAGGGAACGTAACGCTGCTGCTGTCTCCCAGAGATGACAGATTATGTGCAGTTTGGGCTTAGCCCATCAGACTACCTTTTCTGGGGACAGAGTTGGGCACGGGCTGGGTCGGAGGAGAGAGCATGCGTAGGGAGTGCCCAGTGCGGGATAAACACTGCTCTGGGCATGGACATAACCTTCCAGTTTCTTACAAAAGGGAAGAAAGGCTCAAAGCAAAAATTCCAGTCTTGAAGAGGGTGAGATTTGCCGCCACATTTAGGTCAAATTTACTAGAAGAAAGGAGGGAGTGGGTCTGTCTTGCTTTCTGCTTTGCGCCAGGCACTGCACCTCCCGTCTCCTGTGCCGTGCTGCAGCCAGGCCTCCATATCTGCCTGCACCTTGCGTCCTGCCTTGCTGACCCCGCACGCCGCTGCTGCAGATGGTTTGCCGCCTGGCCTCTAGCTTTCGTTAAAGGCACGTGAGATACATCATTTCCCGGAAGAGTACTCAAAATACACTTGCTTGCAATCATTTGATCCTTGATCCATAATTTCAGTTCATCAGTTAATTAATCGCTTAATCAGTTAATAAGGCTAATCACTCTTCCCTGGAAGATGTTCATGAGAACAGCCAGGACAAATTGCTCCCATCTGGTTTTCCATTCTTGTCTCCTACTTCTCCATTTTTTGGCTCTGTGCTGGTGTTAGCAGATCTGTAAAAGGAGGGCTTGTCCCAGCACCGTGGCTGTTCCTGTCCAGAACCTTCATCGCCATCAGCCTCTGCTGCAGTTTGAGGCTTGCTGGAGAGCCGTCGCTCTGTGAGCTGGCTCTGCATTGAGCAGCAGCCTCCTCCTGCTGTGCAAGGACAACATGCAGCTCAGGCAGTGTTACCAGAGGCTTGCCAGGTTTAAATGAAGGAAAGCAAGTCCAAGGGCCTAACCCATTAGGAACCTTTCCTGGAAAATAGAGCACCTCTGCCTTGAGTGAAGATGCCTTGGAAAGCCTTAAGTCAGGGGTTGCTTTCCAGCTTGCCTGACTGTGCTTCCACTCAAAGAGGCATCTGAGGATTGAAAGGCTAATGTTCACTTTAAAACACTATTTTCCAGTAGTTCCTTTTCTCATTCTTAAAACAAATGCATCAAAAATAGCCAGTTGGGATCTTTCTCCTCACTAAACAACAAACACACTGCTCCACTGCACTGCGCTTCTTAACAAAGCCAGAAACCAAGGGAAATAGTCTCCAGCCTTAATGCCTTCCTCCTGTGGAGAAGCCTGACGTTTACACACCTCTTCAGGTCAGACTCTTCTTCTGAAGTGGTCACCATTGTCTTTAAAGCAGTAAAACTCACTGCTCGCTCCTGGGCTTTTGTTGCAACCAAGTTTGGCCATATATGAACTGGCTCCTGCCACAGGCTGGTGTTCACAGGCTGGGAATCCTTCCGTCCTTCCCAGGCGTCCTTTCTGTCCTTCCCATCTTTCCCATTGCACTTCTATCTGCCTTCTCAGTCTGCTGTTCTCCCAAGCCAGGTGCTTCGCTGCGATGCATGGCCTCCTTTCCAGCACCTTCATCCCTTTCCTGGGTGCCCTGGAGGCTGAACTATAAACCTGCCCTCCTTGTGTGGCAGTTGCTGACCAGCTTTTTCAGGGAAATGCTTGATCGGATTTTCAGGAACCCTGGAAAAACGGCCATAAAGCAACTTTACTGTGCACGTGCTGTGAATTTGATTTTTAATTTGCTGCCTGTGCAATCTAGCAGGGCCGGGAGCAGGTGGCACCTGGCAGTTTTGCTGTGTGTGTTCAGACCAGCCATGTCTGTACATTGAAGTCCACACAGGGAATGTGCTGAGTTTATTATTTTTGGTAGCATATAGTGCTTTCAATGCAAGGCTTTCTCCCTCTTCCTCCTCCTGCCATGCTGAGCTCTCCCTGTGGCTGCTGGGTCAGACCATCGCACCCTCAGGGACAGACAGAAACCTGGCAGGATTCCCCTTCTTAAACCATGTTGCTTCTGTAGGCTGGGCTCAGAGCCTGGTCTTGTGTTGTCTGCTCCTTCCACGCTATCAGGAAAAGCTAAAAATTTACAGCACACCCAAAAATTGTCTTTCTCAGAATTAGTGCTGTCTCTTGCCTGGCTTTTACCATTTTTATCACCAGTGTCAGATCTCTTCCAAGACTTCTGTAGCTTTGACCCTCAGGGCCTGGACCACATGTATTGTTGAAGATGCAGTGTGTATCATGCTCCATCCTTGTGCTCGGCTGCTGAACACTGCCCTTTCCAGAGCTGTAGAAGGAGCCCAGGTCCAGCTGTCTCCCTGAAAACTGCCAGCAAGATTGCCTCCTTTGATCTGCACTCAGCACTGGATTTTATCCCAGCAGCCAACAGGCTAATTCCACAAGTTTATTCTACAAAGCTCAATTAGAGCAGCTGGCGCCGGCAGCGTCCCTGCTGGCTCTGAGCCTGCAGAAAGACAGGAAGGCTGGTGCAGTGGCTGGGGTATGAGCTTGGGAGTCCACAGGCTGAGCTGCAAATCCCTGCTCTGCAGCTGTCCTGCAGGCCACCCCAGTAAGCCTCCCCAGTGGGAGCTTGGCCACCTCCATGCTGGGCAGGGAGCAACAACATTTCCCTGCCTCACCGGAGGAGAAATATGTTAGAGATACAAGCTATCATGATGAAGGGGAACTGTGTCAACAGAGGCAGAAGCAGGTCATGGCATCTGGGAAATGCTGCGTAGATCCAGCTGGACCAACAGTGGGGAAGAGGATGGGGCCCCAGGTGATGGAGGGTGCAAGGTACACCATGCCTTCTAGCCACTGAGTTAGCAGTTTGCTTTTCAGCTGTGGGAGCCCCTGTCCGTCCCTTGTGATTCTCCAGTGCCTGAGTTATATCCAGTGCTGGCCTGAAAAAGATCCTGGTGTGTGTGAGCAGAACCACAGGCAACATGGGCTTTCTTTACAAGGGCCCTTGCTGAGCACAGAAGCGCCCACAGTTATTTCCTTCAACATCATCAGTGTTACGGTACCCTCCATGAAAAATCAGAATCTTCTGCGGCTAAATATGCTCTGCAAATGCTTCTGCCTGGCTGGTCCCTCCTCTGGAAAGCTTACTGTTTACGCCAGCCAGGCAAAGAGGTCTAAGCAGGTCATCAGGAGACAGAAAGAGAGTCCAAGTGATTTCTGCTAGGGAGCAGAGTCGAACCCCACTTGCGCAAGACCTAGTTATCAAGGCAGTAAGGAAATGAGTGCAGATGTTACCTATGTGTAACATGCTGTTCCCCTCCCAGGGACTCTCAGGGAAGTCTCCACAAAAGAGAACAGCAGCAAGGGGCACGCAGCAGCCCAGTAAGCCCATGGTTGTCATTCCTTTCCCTGCCCCTCGGTAAGTGAGACACGGGGCTGGCTGACACGCTTGGCCGGGGACAAATGTGCTTCTCGGGGTACAGGGAGTGCAGATCCTCGGGGCTATTTCTTCCTCCCTTCTTGAGCAGATTTCAGAGCCATCTGCTCTCTTCTGTCTTTGGAGGAGTCAGCCGGGCACTTTTGTCCCTTCTGGCAAAGACGTGCTGTGTATGTCCCCCATCGGGCGTCAGGCACCCCGAGGCAGCTAGGAAGGATGCACACTCTCAGCCTTGCTCCAGAAAGCTCCCACTGCAGCAGCCCAAGGTCTTTCTTTCCTCTTCCCTGTCCACAGCCTGTCCGTCTGGATGAGGCACTTCCCAAGGTCACAGCTGACTCCCAAGGTCTGGTCCAGGGTTTGCTGTGGCCTCTACATGAGGGGATGGGAAGGGGCTGGGGCTGGGAAGGGACCTTCCCTGCACTGCTTACGGGGCCCACGAGCAGTGCCAAGCCCTCAGTAGTGAGCAGCAGGGGCTGGAGGAGACATGGGGTAGCCATGGGGCTCCCTGACCTGGGAAGTGCTCCACGGGATTGCTCTTTTCTCTACAGTTGTGAAGTATCCCCCGGCAATAAACACGCCTGGATGATTCCTGGCCCGGCACCAGCCAGAGACCAGAGGAGCTGCAAAATCTGGGGGAGGAGAGGTGGGGAGGCGTGCTGATGGCAGGCAGCTTGCTGGGACATGCTGCCTCAAACCTCACGGCCACACCAAGCTCAGGGTAAGAGCTTTGTTGTCTGCCCTCCCCTCCTAAAATCATACCTGTCCCTGTGCTGGCTGAACCCTGTCCTGGGTGAGAGTGAGCTGAGCCCCCATGTCCAGGTAAGTTACGTTGTTGTGTCCCCTCTGAGCTTTCCTGCTGGAATGAGAGGGGGAACGACGGGAAGCAGGCAGTGGGAAGCCTTGGCAGACTGGAGATGGTCCCCGGCCACCCCTGCACACCAGTGGGACACCGGGTAAGGGTCCCACTGCTGCATCTCCTGTGGGAGCTGTGCGGCTGCTCCGGCTCCTACACAGTGCGGCTTTGAGACTCCGCTGCTGTGCCCAGCTCGTCCCACGGGATGGCACTGCCTGCTCAGGAACGGGCAGCCAGGCCGGTGCTCCTGGCAGGCATAAATTCAGCAAATTAAACGGTGGTGGCAGATTTTGATTGACGGGTCCCTAGAGAGCAAAGTCCCTTGTTTTCTCCATCCCTGAGGGGATCAGGAGCAGCAGGAGGAGGAGCAGCAGAAAAAACCTTTCCAAAGCCCAGCGCTTTGCCCTTGCAGATCTGTTTCTGGGACTCAGCCCATACCCATATATCTTGACCCCTTCGCTGAAGCTGCCAGTGCCGGACCAGTTGACTCCTTCACTGCAGACTTTCCACAATGTCAAGAGCCGACCGCTCTGGAGGATGCTGAGGCTGCCTCATCCAAACCCTTGTTGCACACACAAGCTGTTGCACCTTTGTCACTCCATGGCTGGGGTGCAAGGCCTGGAGGTTTCAATAAAGGGCAAGTGAAATGGGGCCAGCAGGGTTTGGCGTCATTCGCACGTTACTCCTCTCCACAGTGTAAAACTGGCACAAATGACAACGGTCTGCCAGAACGGTTCACGTCTATGTTGGCTCTGCCGGAGCCAGGTCAAAGCTGGGATTTGCAGCATGGGTAGATATGGGCTGAGTGAGGACCCAGCCGCCAGTCTCCTGCCTCTGCTGCTGTGCCTGCGGGAAGCAGCATGGCCCATAGGGGTCTCGGGTCCTCTGGTGGGGTCCTTACTGTGTGGCTCCATGCCTGGAAGGTCTTCAGCACCCCTCTACCAGGTGGTGGTTGATGGCTTTAGGACGGAGTACCCACCATGGACACTAGGACATCACAGATGTCTGCCCTACCCCTGTGGTCACAGACCCCCAGGAAAAGGTCTTTTTAGGTCCTGTCCCATGTCCTGGGGACAGGTCCCTGTCCTCTCTTCTGGGCTGGAGGGGAATTTCTCCTCTCCATGGGGTATTTTGATGAAATGGCTGCTGTGGCATTCTGTGGAGCCACCAAAATGTGGTGCAGGTGTGCTAGGTTTGGTCAGGACTTCTTGTAAATGCCCTGCCTGGGTGAGAAGCAACATACTGGGCACAGCCCCCACAGGGTCCAGGTCCATGCCTCAGCTTAGCGAGAGGGATGACTTGTTCTCTGCTCTTGGAGGGAAAAGTCAGTCTGGTGGCATTTAATTCATATCCCCTTAATCTGTATACGTCCTTAGCTACTCTTAAAATTTACCCTCTCTCTGCCTCCCTTCCCTAACAAGACTGGTGTCTTCTTTATGTCCCTCCAGGGGGTGTCCAGAAGGGCCTGGGGAGAGGAGAAGAAAAGCCCCCAGCAGCTGGAAGACACCAGGGGCAGGGATGTCAAGTCATCTGGGGCCACCTCTACGCTCAGACAGACCTCCAGGACATTCAGCTGGCCTGCCCTTTGCCAGATTTGCTCACCTAGCAGCTTTTGTTAGGTTGACTGTACCTCCTCACAGACCCCTTTTCTCCATCCTCTCTCTTTCTTGAGCCTTTCTCTGTCCTTGGCCTTGGTGCTTGGCTTTTGAAAGGTGAGATATGTGGCTGTCTTCCTCCCCCGTGTCAGTCCTCACATGCAAGCAAGACAGCAGGCTTATGTGTCTGACGCTTGGCCTCTCTCTGTAGTCATTTGGCACTAAAAATTATCTGCAGAGAAAAGTACTGGGCTCCATACCTGGGTCTTAATTTCCTCCCTCACCAAACTGTTATTACTAATTACCACTCCTAGGTGTTTAAACCATTTCAACAATGCTGTTAAATGCCCAGCATTAATTTAATAGCCAAGTATCTGGGTTTCCCCACATGAGGAGCTCTCAGAGCATCTCCCACAGAAGCAAAACCCAGCCAGCCCTGGCTGCGGTCCATACAGCAGAAGACTGGCGAGTACACGTTAAAAGCAGACCCACCAGCGCCAGGAGCTGGGCATTACTCAGCAGGAAGCGCTCCCTCATCCCGTACCATCCCCCCAAAGGGAGCCCTCTCTTCAGCCATGCTGCCTTTCTGGCGAGGGAAGACCTGGCACCACTGCCAGCACCGCTGGCATCCCTTGGGCAGACCGTGCCCTCTCAAGTTCCAATCCTTTGCCAGGGCCATCCTATGGGATTGCTCACTCTGAGTGGGGCAGCACTCTCCCTGGCAGATGCCCTGCCTGCCTTCCACCCATCCCCAGCCAGCATTTGAGTTTGTCCTCAGATTTGGAGGTGGGGGGCTGTCAGAAATCAGCCCCATGCAGGGCTGGTCGTTGCTTTCCTCTGGCACATGAAAGCAGGGAATGGCCATTGCCCCCAGAGAGGTCACGGGCCTGGGGTGTGACGGGGACCTGGCTGAAGGCATCAGATCAGACTTTGCCTGCTGCATCTCTGCTCCTGCTGCACTGCAAAGGGCCTGCTGGGCCCTGCACTGCGGGGGCTTGGGACTGGGGCAGGGAGACTTTTCCAATCCAAATATTTTAACTCACCTCTCAGTTACAAGTCTCCACAGCTCAGTCCTGTGGGGAAGACCCTGGTGCCCTGCTTACCTCTGGTATACCCAGAGCCTGCCAGAGCACACAGCCAGCACCGGGAAAGGCAAGCAAGTGGCAGGGGGAGCACTGAGACCCAGGAGGGGCACAGGGTAACATTTTAGGGTCTTTCACCCACCCAAGCATTAACGCACCCTGGGAGAGAGGACGAATGAGGGCTCCCACGCATGCAACAAGCCCTTTGCTTTCAATGCTGCCCCTTTAAGACATCACTTAATATGACAGATTAATTAGTTAATGTTTGTAAAGTGCTTTGAACATGAAAAGTGCTGTGTAAGTGCTGAGTATTAGTATTAATTTTTATGGCATGGAGGCTGTCCCTGTCTGAGCAGCATTCCCCATGCCTTATTTCAGGCTGGTACTTTTTCCCTGCCTCTCCCACTCCATTGCCCCATCCTGTAAAAGCCAGAAGGAGAAGGGGAGAAGCAGAGAGGAAAAAGCGAGACCATCTGCACCCTGCAAGGAAGGAGCAGCTCATGGAGTCATGTTGGGGGGCTGAGCCATGCACCCCCTCAGCTGTGGGCAGGGCATCGTGTGGGAAGTGGAGCTGCATCTCCCCAGTGCCCCACTGGCATGGGGGGGATCATGAGGGAGCACCCTCTTGACCCCAGCTCTGCACTGGGTTGGTGTTAGAAACATTGCAGGGAGGATGGAGAAAGTGCGGGGCCCTTCTCCAGCTCATCCCACCCATCCCTGCGCCGGGCCACCCAGCACTGGTGGTGGCTTCAGGGCCAGGCAAGGGTATGAGGAGGGTGTGGAAGGTTTTGGGGTCTGTGAGCTAGACAGGCTGGGGAGGCGGCTGCGTCCTAGACGTGCACATGGCAGGGCTGGGAGCTCCTTGGCGTCCCCCGGAGCCGGCGCCTGGCCCTCTTTGCTGCCTCTTCCCTCCTCGTGCCCTCCTTCTTGGCGAGGCTGCTCCTGGGAAGGGTCCCTGGAGGAGGAGCAGAAATGGGGCGGCGGGTGCCCCCAATTACCTCGGCCATGAAGTGTCCCGCCGGCTGGCCCACGAAATGTGTCTGCTGACAGGTACTCTGGGGAGGCATGGGGTAAGTGTGAAGGGCTACCGGGGGCCCAAAGGAGAGGGTTGCCCTGGAGGGAGATGGGCTGGAGGGGGAGCCAGGGATGGTCAGAGTGGGGACCCATAGGTGCTGGCTGGGGGATCCAGATGCTGAGCACTGAGCGAGGTGCATCTGGTGGTGGGGAGGACTGCGGTGCTGTGATTACACTGTGACCCATCGGGGTCTGCTGGGACACCTGGAGCTGGGTGTGCCTTCACCCTGACGGCCCCCTGCCAGGACTGAATTAACCCCTTTGGTCCCACCTGCTCTTTCAGGTCGTGGTCTTTCTTGCACACCATGGATCAGACCCTGGCCACACTTTGGAGGGGCTTTGTCACTCAGGTAGCTGCCCTTCCCTATCGCCCCTCTGAGCTGGTGATGATGGGGTCTGGTGGGGATCCAGGTCCGCTCCAGGAAGCCACGGAGGGTCCCACAGCAAGTGGGAGCCCAGCAGAAAGCAAGGTGATCTTGTCACTTTGGTGGCACCCCTGTTGCTGGTGGTGGGGTGGGAGGTGAGGGGACACGCCAGGAGCCCGGTCCCCTTTGTGGGGCTCTCACCTCCCTGCCCTGCTGCCGTATCACCTGTTTCTGGTTCTGCAGCTCCAGCTGTAAGTAACCCCTGGCTCTGGACTCCGACACTGAGCATTCCCACCAGGCAGCCTCTGCCAACCCAGCTACCGAGGAAACTGCCAGAAATCCCATGAGTGGCAGAGCAAAACCCCAAAACAACATTAGGCTCACTTTCTTTTCTCTTTCCTTTTTGAGCTCTCGAGCCTGTGCAAATTCTGAGCTCACAGGTGGTTCTTGGCTTGCTGCCACAAGAGCAGCTGTCTTCGGGTGGGAGCTGCGGCATCATCCCTTGTGTTTACACCACTTCAGGAGAAATGGGACAGGACGGTCAATGCTGGGGGCTAAGCAGGGGCTGGAGGTGATATTTCGGAGGGCAGTAGGGAAAGCTGGCACACATGACTTGAGTTTACCTGCACTTACTTCAGAAACAGTTGTGCAACCCCATCTCCTCTTGCCTCCTCCTTGTGTCGCAGAGACTGGTTTGAGAAGAGCAGTTGAAGCAAGATTGTCAGCTGAAAAGCACAAAGCTGTTGCAATAGTTGACTCTCCTGCTGGGTTTCCAGGTACTCCTCCGGCACAGTGGGACAATAAATCCCCCCCAATAAATCCACATAAACGAGGACCAAGTTATAAAAAAAAAAATCTTTATTTCATGTACCAGGATTTTTTTTTGTCATTTTCTCTTTTTAAAATTTTTTTTCTTTTTAACAGTCTGAAAAAAACCACGAAATAAAGAAAAGGGAGGTTGGTTTCTTGTACTGGTTTGAGCTGGACATGAGCAACACCCTTGGAAAAAACTTCCCCGCCAGCCCTCGCCACCTGCACGTGCTCTCCCGGCACACTCCCCGCTTCCCACCTGGCCCGGGGGCACGCTCTGCCCTGTGAATGCTCCCCAGCTCCTTGTGGCATCAGGCCGCGAGGGCAGCTGGGGATGGAAACCCCAACGCCGCCCTCCCTCTGCGCTGGGGTCTGGGAAAACGGCTTTAACTTATTCCTTGGGGGATATCGGGGGTGAGGGAGTGTTCCCTGGGAATCTTTTTTAAAGGGCTAGAGGGGTGATGGGAGGGGATTTCAGCAGTGGGGAGGGGGCACCCAGCCAAGCTGCATGCATCCTCCTCTTGCCCCGTGATGCCATTTTTGGGGGTGACCCCCTCCCACTGCTGCCCCCAGCCCTGCCCCAAGAGGGGATGGGGGGTTAAAGCAGCATTGGGGGGGTGGTGCAGGGAGGATCAGGCTGCTTTTAAGCAGAAACCCCGCTGGGACCCAAAGCGGGACTGCACAGCTCCTAAAACTGGAGCAGCAGGAACGGGGACAGAAAAAAAGTCAAAAAGTGGGTCTGAGCTGCCGAAGGGCTTGGCGGCACCATCCTGCAAACCCTCAGCCTCGCGCCTGCTCAGGGCACTGCCACTTTTGGAGAGCAACCCCAACAGGGGCCCTGTCCTTGCCCCGGGCTGGCTGGCGGCTCGCAGGGTGTTGAAGAGGCCCCCCAACCCCCACTACCCTGCTGACGCCTCCCCTCTCCCCTGTATCCACAGCGGCCATCGAGCAGGGAGATGGATTAAAAGCAGTTTCTGGCACCCCCTGTGCCCCATTCCGCCTGCACGCCCAGTGGCCTCGCACCTCTCCCTGGCATGGCTGCCGGGATTCGGGGGGGCTCAGGCCTGGAGCGGGGGTCTCCCTGGGATGGGTGCCGGTGGGGGTTACACATGTCAAGGCCAAGCAGCTGGCGGCCGGCTTTGGGTCAGGGTAGGCTGGCTGTGCCTGGGGGGTGGATGTCAGGAGTGGCTGAGTGGGCCTTGCCATGCCCTCACATGGCTGCAGCCCCACTGATGGGACCTCAGGGGTGCCCAGGCAGATTTGGGGGGCACACAGCTGCCCCGGGGAGCCTCCAGAGCATTCACAGGAGAGTGTGCATGAGTGCCAACCCCCCACATCAGCAAGCTGCCCCCAGCTTTGCCTTCCTGCATCCCCCTGGCCTGCAGCACCCTGAAGAGACCGGAGCTCTGGTTCCCCTCCACCAGCCCCCCGCCCCCTGCCTGCACCTCCCACCCCGCTCTCCACTGCCTTCTCCTCTTTATTTTTTTTCACAGTTTGACGCTGGAGAAAACAAAAATGAAAAGAAAAAAATACTATCTGTTTTTCTTGCAAGTAAATCCACTTATTATATTTACATTTATTTATAGCTGTTGTTTTATTAAAAAAATTGCCACTTTTTTTTTAAGAAACCTTTTTTGTTCTTTTTTTTTTTGTGTGTGTGTCTTTATTTACTGTGTCTGTTTGCTTTTTGCACTGCCACCATTAACCCCAGGGTCCCCAGGGCCAGGGAAGGGGGGACCCCCTCTGGGGACACTGCAGAGGGGTGACTCAGCATCAGCTCCTGCGCTCTGGAGGGACAGGAGCCACTCTTAACCCCTACAGATCCGTGGGGATGAGCAGATCCCCATGGATCCCCTGGAGAACAGAGCAGGTCACATTGACCCCGGCACCCTGGGATTCTCCATAACTGGCCCAAGGACACCGAAGTCACTGCCGGCCAAACCCCCATCCCCTCTTCCCCAAGGAGCCCATGCTGCATTAAAGGTTAGTGGGAAACAAACTGTAAAATTAAAGAATAAAACCCCCAAAATCCAAAGAGCTGCCTCCTCCTCCTCCTCCTCCATCTCCCACTTGATTTATTGTCATTTGTTATTTCTTGGTTCCCTTTCATTTTTTTTTTTAAGTCTGTTTTTATTAAATGTTAAAATAATGGTACATGGGAAATCATGCATTTTCTTTTAAATTTATTTCTATTTTTTAAATCTCTCTCGGTTTTAAAGTTTTTCTTTTTTTTCCTTTTTTCTTTTTCTTTTTTTTTAAATAATTTTTTTCACTGTTGTCTCTTTCCTCACGTTTCCTTTTCATTTGTTTGTTTTTTTGTTCGCTCGCTTGTTTGTCTGTGTATCTGCTTGTTCGTTGGTTGTTTTTTTGTAGTTTTTTTTTGTGGTTTTTTTTGTTTTTTTTTTTAATGGATTTTTTTTTTTTGCGTTGGGAAGGTCCCCACCCCCCCATGGGGCACTTCCACCTCCTCCTTCCCACCCCCCTTCTGCCCCCTTCCACCCTTCCCACCCCACAGCCCACCCATCTCCTCCTTTCAGCTCCTGCCCCATTTTCAGCTCCTGGCGACGGCTTCATACCGGGGTGGTCCGGCGGTTGGCTGTGTTGGTGTGGATAGAGTCCTTGTTCTCTTTCTGGATACAGTTGTGAACCTGGAGGAAACTGTTATCCCTGTCGGAGTTGTAGGTGGCGGTGGGGGTGGTGGTTGCCTTCAGCGGGTCCCTGGTCAGGGTGTACATCGAGATCTCTGTTGATGGAAGGGTGTTGAACCCTTTGATCCCGACGGGAGAGGCATCCCTGGAGTGTGAAGGCTCAGTGGAGCGGGAGCTGGAGCGGCTGCGTCTCTGATAGCGGTACCGGTAGCTGGGGATGCGGGTGATGGCGGAGGACTGGAGGTAGTCCGTGGCACGAGCGTTGGCGCGCAGCTGTTTGTGCCGGTCTATGAACATGTGGACGGCCAGCACTCCCACCATCTCAGCTATAATGAAGGACAGGGCCCCAAAGTAGAAGGACCAGCCGTAGGAGTAGCTGTTCTTCTTGGAGTCACTCTTGGAGGGGTCTCCAGCATTGGCTGATATGTATACGATGATGCCAATTATATTACTCAGACCTGCCAGCCGGCCAGTGGGAGAGAGAGGGAGACGTCAGGAGGGCTGAGCGTGGTGGCAGGGCCCATGGGGTTGAGCCCCTGCCCCTGGGAGGAGAGGACAGGAGGCTCCCCCAGCTACCCATCCCCTCCTGGTGGGCAGCTTTCCTTGAGAAACACAGTCAAGACCCTCCTCATGTGCCTGCCGCATCCCTGGACTGCACTACCGGCTGGTCCCTGAGAGACATGGGATGTGGGGAAACCCTCTTCCTCCAGCAGCTCCCAAGCAGCAGGAAAGCCCCTGTCTGCAGGGTGCTGCTGCCTGCCTCTGCCAGGTGAGCAGACGGGACAGAGAGGCATTCCTGGGAGGCTGCTTTCACCCCAGATAGGTCTCACAAGGGCTGGGAAACACAGGCACTCCTCCTAGGCAACTGTGGCCCTGCAGCCTGCACCCCACCCCTGGAGCCCATCTCCAGGGCATCAGGCCCTGTGCATCCCTTTACCTGCGGACACGAAGAAGATGCCGGCACTAAGGATGATGTTGTGTCGGGTTTTGTAGAACTCGCTGGCTGCAATGCAGAGTCCACCCATGAAAAGCAGAATCACACTCAGGATCGGGAAAATACTAGAGGCTCTAACAGCCCCTGTGGAGGAGAGAGGGAGAGGGGCAGAAAGAACAGCGCATGTGTGAGAGAGAGGAAAAAGGGGCACAGAAACAGCACCGGGGTGAGGGGACAGGGGGACACAAGCACATTTCATGGGTGGGGGCGAAGGAGAGAGACAGAGGGCAACGTGTGTGGGGGAAGTAATTCAAGGAACGATATAGGCAGTGGGGGACGGAGGGAGGGAGAGAGAAACAAAGTGTGTCAGAAAAAGAGAGCGGTCCCAAGCAGCTCTCCTCTGCCCTGGCTGCTGATGCTGCCGTGTAGCTGGTGGCCTGGCACAGGGAGGCAGAGAGGGCTGTGGGGCTGGTGGATGAGCTGGAAGCCTGCCCATGCTGCCTGTCCCCCCTCAGGCTCTTTTCCTCTGCTTTTGGGGGCACTACAGTCTGGAGGGGGAGCCCCAGCACCATCCAGCTTCTCCTCCTGCAGGGTGCTGCCTCACATGCCTGCTCTTCAAAGAGCAGCAACCCGAATGCTTCCCGTGGAGCTGCTCAATCTCAAATCCTCCTGAAAGGGCATGAGCATCTCAAGGAGAGATTTTTTTTTTTTAATGGCTGGGAAGGAGCTCCTGGTACTGTGCACTGCTTTGTGGCTGTGGTGAGGACTGAGGAGCAAAAGTCCCAGCCCTGCATGCCAAAACGTGGGGCTTATCCTAGTGCTTAAACGACTGGGCTCCTTCCAGAGGGCAGTGATGGGTTTGGATGTGTCAGCTCCCACACACGCACGCTCTCTGTCAGTCGATATAGGAAGAGCTCAGCCAGCAGAGGGCAATGGCATAGATGCACGTATATGCTCACATGCGCGTGCAAAACATACCCCAAATCTTCTGGGGGAACTCTTTTGTATGCACACAGCAAAAGGCCCGGACTGTGTATATGCACACCCGCGCACACATGCATGCGCACACACACTGCTCGTGGGTTGTTCAGTGGGTACCGATGGTCTGTCTGAGTTTGTGTTGCTAATATTCATATTTTATAACTAGGAAGGCCTTCCCTCCTCCCTTCCCAAGAGAAAATAAGCTGTTAAAGTGTGAAATGAAGCCTTGCTTGATAAAGAAAGGTATCAGGCAGGCTGGTACAGTTCTGCTTGCAGAGCAAAGATCTGGAAGGGGGCATGAAAGTTAATCCTTCCTTGCCTGCAAGAATGAACCCTACGAAGCAAGCACAGGACTTTTTTCCTAAGTGGGCAGAGACCGTGCTTCAAAGACCTTGTTGGCATCAGAATCCTACCAGGCACAAGCAATCGGCTCTTTGAAGGGGGCCCTAGACCACTGGCTGTATATGGGGAATGCAAAAGGCAGGGAGAAACCTCTTTTGCTTGCTTTCCAGTTCTGGCTGGCTGTGTTTCAGGGAACAGGACAGTGATAATAACCATCTTAATAGCTTCTGGAAAGCAAGGCGGGATTTGACAATGTGAAGCTTAAATGGCGGTAAGCAAACACCTAGCAGGCATCCCCTGTTCAGAGGGTTTCTAGAGGGATGGTCGGTCAGTCCCACAGCCTGGCCCTGAGCACATCAGTTTTATCTGGGTCTTAATTCTGAAATTCAAGTCTCTTGGGAGAACGCAAAGTTGTCAGTTGACATGGGGAGCTGTGGGCCTTACATGATGGGGGAGGACAGCAGCCTTGGTCAACCCCTGCTTTCTGCCCCTCAGGAGGACCATGCTGGCAAGAGAGGGGCAGAATTTCATCCAGTCTTCCTGAGTCCATAGCCTTTGGTCTAAAGAGAAAGGGACTCATGATGGTGTTCAGATGCTTCCTCGTATCGTGTCTACTCTCTAACTCAAGTGTCTTCTGGCAAAGAAATGCTTCTGTTTCCTCTCTGACAACAGGCATTTGAATTCAAAAAGCCTAAGATACCTATGTGGATGGCTGGCAGAAAGAAAGTCTGACCCCTTCTAGCCAGGCTGTGGACACTGCCCCACAATTGTCCTGGTCTCCTGAATGAGGGAATCACCTAGTCTGATACTAATAATCAGCTTCCTAGCTGTTCTTGCCAGTACTGCCAGGCACCGCCCATGCAGAGCTCCCAGGACTCCAGGTTGGCAGAAGTCCTGGGAAGAAGCTGTTCAGTGGGGTCCCTCTCCAGTCAGGTCTAAGCCAGCAGAAATCCCACTTCCCTCGGGAGTGACCCAAGTAGTCCTTTATTGACTTGCCAAATCTCTCTTTGAACCTGGTTCTTTCTTAAAAGGGGCTCTACCGTGGGGACACTGTCAGGTCCTGACATTGGGCCAATTTTTGTCTTCAGATCTTGTTTCCTCTGAGGGAACAGACCCATTCTTCTTGAGATGTTCTCTCCCTTTCTCCAAATCCTCTTTCTGAAGTGCAGCTGATGCTGCAAGCAGCTTCCTCACTCCCAAACGACTCTGCAAGAGCTGGTTTGCCCTCAGAGACAGCCTGTGTAGTCGCTATGCCAAACCAGGTCAAACCCCGGTCTTCAGGTCTGCCGTTCAGGGGCCATGCAGTGATTAAGAGACTGATGCTGCTGAAAGGCACCTGCAAGAAGCAGTCTCCCTGGATTATTTACAGTTTATGGTGGATGAAGAACTGTTTGAGAAACCAAGAGGAAGCAGCATAAGATGTGCCTCTTTTCAAATACAAATGAGCCTCACAGAGAGTAAATTATCTCTCTCATCCCTGCCGCAGGGCTGGGTCTCCACATCTGGCTTGGAGCATGCCCATATGACAAGGAGCTATTCTGAAAGACTCCCTGCCTTTGGAGACCTCTGATGCTTAACCTTGGGAGGTCAAAAGCTCTCATCTCCAGTTTCTGAAGGGAAAAGATCTCTTCCTGTGATGTCAAAAGGCATTGGGCTTGTGGAGGGAGGGCAGGATAGAAAGGTGGGGACCTAAAAGGAGTGATCCCTATTCAGCTGTGCTAAAGGAAGAGCAAGCTCCTGCTTCTGGGGCAGGTGGAAATCCTGACTTGTGATCAGAGAGGGCAACACATTATGTGGATCTGCCCTGCTGGGCCAGGCTGCCTTCCCTGTCCCTGTGCACAAAGCAGTGCGAGCTTCACCTGCACATCCCAGGCTGTTGGAGCTCAGGTTAGGTTTCCTTACAGAGACACTGTGGGCTGGGGGTACAGCACCCCTCCCAGGGGCTCTGGGTGAGCCCCAGGTCTTTTCTTCAAAGGGCTCTGACTGTCCTTATTCCTGCTTCCTGTTCTCATCACTAAAATCACTAAAACCAGGAAAGATCAGATCTGCAGCCTTTGTAGGCAAGTGGTGTTTGGGAAAAGGTGAAAAGGGAAATAGGTGCTCCTTGGATACAATCCAGCTAATTTCTTAAATCTGATGTAACTGGAGTATCAGGTAAGGAAATATAAACTTCCTCTGCTTTAGGAGGACACATGCGCTCACACACACTCACACTGCCCCAGCTAGCCCAGTCCTGACCGGCAGCTCTCCAATGGATTTGCATTAAGACTCTGGATTTATATCGGAACCAATTGCTGTTAAAAAATAATGTCCCTGGTTGTTACTGTGAGTTTGAAACTTGCTCTGTCTCATAGGCAGAGCCCCAGGGAGTTGAGAGTGGAGCCGTTTTTGGGAGGTGGTGAGTGTCTGGGGTCACCTCCTCTGGCCCTCTAAGCCTCGCAGGTCCCAGCGTCTCCACCACCCTACCTTCAGAAAGCAAAGACACGCGGCACTAGCACCTACGAGACATTGCAAGGAGAAGAGCCTGAAGACTTACGGAGGAAATACTCTGCTGTATCGGCTTCATAATCTGCATCCTCAGGGAAGTGATCGATTTGCTTACACAGACCTTTAAAATTCCCTAGGGAACAAAAGGAAAAAAGAACAAATGAGAACACCAAAACCTGCCTTGCAGGAACAGCTGCCCTCTGCGTCGCCCTTTGTGCCTGCCCTGCCGTCCTCCCAGGCAGCACTCCCACTCGTGTGTGGCTGCCCATTAAATGCCCAGGTACTGCCTTTGCACACTTGCACACGTATTTGCACACACTTATTTGCACAGGCACGTGGGATTCGCCATCAGGATCCAGCCTGATGCCCACCTAGTCCAGTGCCCCTCACTTAAGAGCTTTGGACAGCAGATATGTCTCCTGCTGCAGACGGACAGAAGACCACTGCCCACCTCTGAGGGGGGTGGGATGGGAAAAGGAGCCAGAGACTGGGTCACACTGCGAAGCACAAGGGTCAGGTTCCCTGCCCTCAGCATCCACCGGTGTAACTGTGGGTGTTTGTGTTTCACCTGGCGTGGCTTTGGTGGATGCCAGAAGTGCTGTGTATGGCGGGGTGATCAGGTTTGGGTGGAAAAGCATTTGTTTCTCCCAGCTGCGAATTTGCTGTGTATTCATTTCACAGGCAGGATACAGCCCATTGTTCTGGTGCAGTACGAGAAGAACAAAAGCTTTTAATCAACTTTCTCCATGTGACTGCTTGTTTTTGCATACCTTTATCAGGCCTCCTCTTGTGTCCTCTCACAGGCTAAGGCTACATGAAGCTTGGTGCAAGTGTGCGTATGCAGCTCAGCAGCAAAACACACTTTGCGCTGGGGGACCAAAATCTTCCGCCATAAGTGAGGGAGGCTAGGCTGGTCACCCTCAGTTTCATCAGGCTGGTTTATGTGCAGGGCCTTTTGCTAGCTTTAGTCATGGGGCACCGTTTTTCACACACGCCATGACAAGCAAAGCCATCTCAGCAGGAGGCCATCAACATCTTCCCAGTCTCTTGTCATCTGGGATGTCTACAGGCCCTTATTCTCATCATTTGTTCCTCTTGAAATCAGGAATACCACTCCAGAGAGGTAATCCTTAAGCCATGTCATCATCATGACCACTGGTTGACTAGTAACTCAAAGGATCAGGTTGTTCATGTTTGTACAAAGGTGACCACGTGGAAGGCAATTTCATTGTACCTCCTGGGGTTCCCCCAACCTTTTTCTCCTGCCTTCCCTTACATCCCTCTCTGGCCTCTTGCTCTTGCTCGTCATTAACACAGACTGATGGACATAATCTGTCCATATGAGGTGCATGGATAGGCGTGATGGTCCCATTGGCCTCCTCACCAGAAGTCAGCCACCAAAGTGGCTCAGGCTGACTGACCCCTCAGCAGAAGTGTTTGGAGCCGAAGTCTGGAGAGTGACAAATGCTGTGGCAACCTGGAAAAGCTGCCTGCCACCCTGGTACTGAGCCCAGTCATTGGACCAGCTGGGTGTGCAGGGCGAGGGGACAATGAAGCTACCACACTTGTGGTTGTTGCCTCTGGGAAGGGTTGCTTGTGAGGAACCCAGAGCTCTTTCAGGCCAGCCATACCCAGGCTGAGACCTGCAGAGACTGTGTCAGGTCCCTGAGTTGTGTCTTGGAAGGTTTATGTCAGATGAATTCCAATGATCTTTCAGGTGTTTGGGAATAGCTGGAAGGACCAAGCTCAAAGGATTCCCCCTGAGTTTCTTCTCATGGCCAAGCCTTGCTGGAGCAAGGTTTGGGATGCTTTGGGAGGCAGTGCTGAGCAAAAAGCTGTAGAAGGCAGGTGAGTTTCTCTAGGTCAGCCTCCAAGCTCAGCTCCTTCTGCATCCAGTCAGCTTGTGTCTGATGCTTCTGAGATACCTATTGCCTTCAACTACTAGTTCAAATAGCTTTCATGAAGAGGCTAGAGATAGCAGTGAGGAGTGTGTGCTCATGAAAGAGGTAAGTAATAGGAGAAAAAAGTAGGAACAAAGCCTCTCCATGTACCTCTGAAGTGTTATTCCCACATTGAAACAGCATGTTATGAAAGGAGGTTATTAATCATCCATCCCCAATTCAGTTACCTCGCTCAAGAAGTGTCTGCTTCTCAGCCATAGCTCTTCTAGAAGGAAAGCTTCATAGCCAAGCAGATTCCCTTGCCTCACTCCCACCCTGCTACTTCCTCACTTAAATACCTTTGAGGAAGGCAGATATAGCGTGAAGGGGGTCCTTTCCCTAGCCCCTCACTTCCTGGGGCCATCTGCCTGCAACAGACAGGCAGCTGTAGGTCATTTGGCTGTAGTCACTGCTGTACAATGCACGTGAACACTGCCACTCTCTAAGGCAGTGGGGAGGTCTCCAGCCTCACATTTCAGCTCCTTGCCTAAGCAGATCCTGAATGCTGAGTGCCTCCTGCCTGTACACACTGGGGGAGCTGGCAGAGCCTGCGTGTACCTCCCAGGTCGGGGTTCCGGTGCACAGCCAGAGCCCCCCAGTTGGAATCAGCTAAGGAGGGAAGAGGCACTGCATCTGGAAGCCCCCGCCTCACTCTATGCCATCCTTTCCCTGCTTCCTCTCTTCTGCCTCTCCCCTGCTCAGATTCTTAGCTGTACTTGAACCTGATTAATTCCTATGTGAAGAATCAAGCTGCTTGGGAAAGATGCTGCATCTTATGCAGAGTGTCTTTTATACAGACTTGTGTGGGATAGCCAACCACTTAGGCAGGCTGAGGGGACATGCAGGCTCTTTGAAAATCTGCTCCTGGTGCTGAGTGTCCAAAAGGCCTTGCTGATCTTGCTCAGCAGGGTACTTGGTCATTGGGGTGTCCAGCCTTGGCTTGCTTAAAATGCTGTGGCATTGAGGACCTGCCCGTCACCACAGGCTGATATGCTGTGCCAGGCTGATTCCCCTCCCTGGCTTAACCCTGCTGGGGTTCATAAGGGCATGATGGGCAGCGTGGGTCCCACTTTAGCCCCTGCTTTGTCTGTGCTCTGCACAGAACACCCTGACTCTGCATGCTGACTATTAGCCTGTCTACCACACCCTCTCCTCCAATGCCTCCCAGCTCCTCTGGGCGATGGATGGGGAAAGGATGCAGAATTTAGGTCATTAATGCGCTAACTGGGAATATAAGAGAACAAGATTCAGTTTTTGCTCTGCCACACACATGCTGTTAAAACCATTTCTTCTCCCTGCCTTAGAGTGCCACCCTGTAAAATGGGGGTGACAGCACTCCTCTGCCTTGTGCCATACGGGGACGTGTTAAAGAGGGCATGGTGTGGGTGCACTGGTGCCAGGGGCTGTGCAAGCACATGGAGTAGGTGAGTGATGGATGGCGGCGGTTCAGAAATCCGCTTGATGCAGGGAAGGCCTCGATGTCACTTCTTGCGCCAAGGTCACTCAGCAATTCTCTGATGGACATCTGTGGCTTGCTGAGATGGTGCAGCAGCCTCCCTGGCACCTGCACTGGTGGAAGTGCTGCGGCCACACGTGGGGAGCGGGATGGAGCAGCTCAGCAGCACTACTGAGGTCTGACACAACAGCCTTTTCCTGTGCTGCACGTGTGGTTTGCGGAGCCAGGGAGGCAAGAGCCATGTGCCACCCTATAGTTAATAGTCCTGAATGCCTGAGCCAGAGCAAATCATTTTTTGGGAGGGTGTGTGGTGCTCAGAGAGCTCCTCAAGGAAGTAAGAGCAGTATCCTCCTGTACTTGTGTCCCTTTGCCCTTCCCACTCTCCCCATCTTGAGCTACTTTGTGCTGCAATCCCTGAAACAGGCAGGTGTTGAGCGCTCTGGCTTTTCCTGCATGCCTTTCTGAGAAACTTAAGCCATGTGCTTCCACCTCCTCTGTGCAGCTCTCCCAACACACTTTGGGCTCTCCCCTGATCCTTTCTCATGCTCACCTACCAGATCTTCCTCCTGTTTCTCAGTCTCATTCATTGCAGCCACCTCTCTCTCCCTGGCTTATCGGTGTGGGCATCCTTCGAGCAGCCTGCTTTGGGATGTGCAGAGGAGCTCTGACTTGTATCAGGACAGAAATGCTGGGGATGCCCAGGTCCATGGAAAATCACAGAGCAGCCCCTAAAGTCCCCTGGGTATTACTGGGAGTCCTTAGATGAGATCCCCACTGTTTTCTTGTCACCTGCCCAAACTTTGGAAAATGCAGTCTGGAGGAGGTTGGACTGGTGCAACAGGCACCCTTCGAGTGGCTGGACCGGGACAGAAGTTGCCCAGCTGGGACATTAAGAGCAGAGACAACGTGCCATACTGCCAAGAGGAACTGAATGTCTAAGATGCATGAAAATCAACGCTAACTGCAGGTTCAGCCCTCAGAGAGACCTCCTTCAGTGCGGCCAGGTCATCGTTTGGGTACATGCTGTCTATCCAGGACAGCTGGCAGCCGTCAGCTCTGCTGCAGCGAGAGTCAGACCGAGTTACCCCTGATGAGAACCTGGCTCAGTATTGTTGGTGATACGGTTTATTTTTGTGCTGCTTTGTGCAGCCCTGTCTCTTTCAGAAGTCTTGCTTGCCTGCAGAGTGCAATCCATTGCAAAATAGTAAGTTCCAAAGAATGAAAAGCTACTCCCTTCCTGCGGGGTAGGAACACTTTTAAATGATCAGGACTGTACATCTGAAAACTGAGAGCCAGAGCCAGGGGAAAAGACGTCCAAAAGGAGAGAAGCAGACAAAGAGGGACGAGAACAGAAAGACCTGTTTTCCCAGAATGATTTGTGATATTTCCATTTATGGAAAAAAGCAATCCACTGAAAGCTTTCCTTCAGTCTCACTCTCTAATTTAGCAAAGGTTTTGGCATGATGGCTTCTAGAGAAATAAATAAAGGGGGCTGGATATAGCTGTTGTCTCTAAAAGCTCAGAAAGATGGCTTGGTGTTAGCCAAGGATTCATTACCTCTTTCTGTCACATGGTCCCTGTATCATTTTAGGTAAGTCACTTCAGCCCCCTATTCTTTCACTCAAAATGGGAATAACAGTATTTCCCTGCCTCAGGGAAATAACCTGAGGATATTTATAATAAAAATATGAAAGTGATCAGACACTGGATCATTTGGGCCAGATAATTCTCTCCACCTTCCAGTTCAAACGTAACATGCTCATCTTTGATGTGACCTTCTCCCAGATAAATGCAAAGGCTGCGCACACGTGAAAGTTCTCCCATATTCACACTTGTGATTCCTGCCTTAGAAGGAATCTTCATTGCAGATTAATCTAACATTTGCTATCTACCCGTGGAAGAAATGTGAGAAACGGTACACGAAGGGCAGGTAGTCAGACACAAACACAAACATTTCTTTCTGCTCCAGGACCCTGTTTCTGAGCGGAGTCCATTTGGTACCAGGTGGTGAAGTGGGGCTCAGAGCCAGCCTCTGGCCTGGGAAGACAAATTCCACAGCTACGCAGCAAACTGTTGGCGTGTCTTTCTTACATGTATTGGCAAAGAGCTTCCAAACCAGCAGAGGAGGTCTGCTGTCCCTGTCAAAAAATGACACTAGTGACATTGAGTTGTTAATGCCCCACCTGACATGACTTCAAGAGGAAGAAGTGAGGTTTCGTGAAGCACCAAGGGACACACAGGAAAAGCCCTTCAAAGGCATTTTGATGGATCTCCACCCTTCTGAGACTGAAACACTTGAGACCACTCATCGTTTTGGGGGATTTGGAGCTGATGAAGAGCACAGTTGCAAGGAGCACAGACAGTGCTCATGGGCATCTGCTTTTACCCACCTGTGTTGACATGCCCAGAAGAAAGGCTGGCTTTTCAAAAGTGCTCATTATCCCTCTTGGGGAATCTCTTCATAGATAGCACCTTACAAAAATTAGGCCATCTTTTCACATGTCTCAGTATGCATTTAAAGGTCTTGGTTACAGGGTGTCGGGTTATACCAGCAAACGTAGCCACTGTGCCACAAGGGATGATCATTTTGAGGCTTGTGAGGTGCTGCTCTAGCAGCTCTGACCCTGTACAGCGGCAGGGGATGCTGTGCTAGTGGCAAAACCTTTAGACTCAGGCAGGTAATTTTAAGACCAAAGAGTCCACAGCTATCCTTAGGGCAGAGGAACTTTCCACTACAAGGTGAAGCTCAGTGGGGCAGCAAATGGGGTCTGTGGGGGTGAGCCTGGGACAATAGCAGAGATCCCATAGGAACAAAGGACCATCAGAGGTCTTACCACTTCCCTGTCCAAATGCAATGTGCCTGCTTTGATGTGGTCTTATCCAATGTAAACATGCAGCAGCGCATATGTTAAAAAAAACCAAACAAAACCCTAGCAACGTAACCAGTATGTTGCATACATAATTCTCTCCCTGGGGAGAGGATAAAAGAACAAGCCACATGTGACTGATATCAAGCTCCATCACTTAATGTGCCACTGGAAATCATTCAGATTGTGGTGAAGAAGCCTGTAAAAGAACTGATGCAAAATAGAAATTGATCTTATAGTTATGAAAGAATATCCCCCCTGCCTACAATGTAGAGCCATTATACTAGCGCTCCTCACCTTATTATTAATAATTATGTTTATTATAGCTGTTGCCAAGGATCAGATGATAAAGGGAGTTTACTGCAGTAAAAATGGTACAAACACTGCCTTACAGACCATTGCTGCCTTGATGAGTGTGAAGGAAGGGGTATATCACAGCACATTAGCAATGACCAAAGCTACAGCAGTAAAATGTCCTGATAATATCAATTGTGGGGAGATGAGTTTAGTCAGGAGATAGTTAATAAATAGAAAAAGAAATGCAGACATCGATGGGCAGGGGAGAAAAAGGTAGGAGAAGCCAGTATGGGGTAGCACTGAGGAGGAGGTGACGAGGTAGGAGAGAGGTAGAGTGAATGGCCATCAAGCACCAGGGAGAGAAGTCCCATCCAAGCCAATACCAGGCTCCTGCTCTGCCTTTTCAGCTCTTACTCCTCACTTGCTCTCTGCAGCCCTCTCTGACAGTCACCTGGCGAAGGAGAGTGGGCTAATGACAGAAGATGACACCATGTGGGCCATTGGAGGTGGCTTGCATGTCCCCCGTAGAGCCTCAGCAGTGCTGGAGTGCAGAAGAGCCCCGTTGCATCCCAGTGTTACCCGCATGGTCCCCCTGCAGCGCTCCGCCGGCCTGGCGCTGCCGCTGCGGCGGCGAACGGGGATCACGCTGCATCACGGCCGGACCCTGCGCCTGCTCTCAGCCTTGAATCGCTTTACATTTTTCCTGGGGGCAGCAGCCTCCTTGCCTTCCCACCCTGCTCCGTAACATCACTGTGTGCTGCTAAGTAGCCGATAGACTCTGCCTCAGAGCTGGCTATAGGTATTTCTTGTGCGTGGGTGGAGATGCAGTGGTAGCAAAACCTATTATTAAGATTATATGAAGATTTCAATTTATAAACACCCTGTCTTTACAGGGTTGTAACTTTCAAAAATATCCTTACTGTGGCTTGAAATTTCCCATGCTTTGTCTCAGGCAGAGAGTGAGATTGGCTGGGAAAATTGGGCAAAGGTTCTTGAACGCATTTTGGTGCAAACACAAGTCCGGCATGTTTACAAGCTGAAACATTGCGAGTGGCTGATTTTCAGGGACTGCTAGACATCTGTCCAAGCTACAAATGAAAAACCTCAACACAGCAATAACAAAAATAATTCAAAAATCCTTTTTGCATACATCCAGGTCAAACATATCCCCCAGTAAAAAATTGCCTCTGGTTTCTAGACTTTGCCAGAATCAAACCTGAGCTGAATTTCTTCTGAAAATAGTACTAAACACAAAAATGTATTAGGCTCATCTAAATCATCTAAAGCTGTGGATAACTTTGCTCCTCCTAATATTGTCTTTCTTGCATTTCCCTGCTGTGTTAGCATTCTGGAATTGAATACAGCTTTATATACATGTATAACAAATGCATGTTATTATTTCATATATATGTCTATGAAAAAATTTGGGTTTTCTAAACGATATTTTCCTCTGTGATTCAGTGAGTGTGTAAAGAATTGGCAACATCTCTGATTCCTCAGCAGAGAGGTTAGAAACTATTTCTATGGTTGTTAGAGTGACTAGGGTCACTCTAGGGAGGAAAAGCGTGAACTTTCTTGCGTATGAACCCTGTTGCAGAGTTTTCAAGGTATAGCAGCTGAGTTGGTACAAGGTATTGCCTTTGCCTTGCAAAAAGAGGCAGAAATGGTCCTTAAATGAGCTGGGAACCAGAAAAAGAATTGAGAAAAAGGTTTGTAAATAGCTGTACTCAGATGCTGTAGCATGATGTTGGGTTTTAAACTCCCAGAGCACAACATAAGTGCTGGAGCTGCTGGGGTGGAGGATGGAAAAGTGAAAGCAGAAGTTGATCAGGACATGGAGAGAAGTCCAAGGGAAACAGAAAGGGCAAGTGAAAGAAATCAAGATATTACAGAAGATTAAAAAAAAATCTGGAAATTTGTAGCACGAATATTTGCATGTGTGTGTAACAAGTCAAATGTGACACTACAACTGTGAGCCAAGTGATGGGAAGGGTGATGCAATTATCTGCAGTGAAAGAGAAATGATGTGCATAAGGTGTGGGAGGAGAGGAGATGCTCCATAGCTACCACAGGCAATCCCAATCCATGGCTGCACATCCAGATGTCGGAGGAAGGGTGGATGGGATGAAGGGAGTATTTAAGAGCTTTTGCTTCTCTTTTTTTGTGTGTGAGTTTCCCCCCCCCCCCCCCCCCCCCCATCACAGCAACAATATTGTAACTAGGACAGGTTTTGCATATAGGGCTACAACATCAAACTCTCAGATATCAGAGCATGTAAACAATGTCCTAGCTGGAAGAGTGCATAAAGACTGAACCATCTCAAACTTGAACTCAAAGACCCACAGCTCAGGGGGGTTAGTATCTCCCCAGAAGTACACAGAGGAAATCCATGGGCTAGAAAATTTATAATTCAGCTTATCCTATCGGGTTGCATTTTTGTCCTCAGATATAACTGTGTTGCTGATCTGTGAGCATGCACCAGAGGGCAGAGCCAGGCTCACCTTGTACAGTAAGTCATGTTTTGGATCAGTGGTCAGACTAACTCTAGGGGTGTATGGAAGTTACCATGCACAGCCATGGATTGGCCAGGCAAGAAAAGAGGGAAAACATCCCTCATTACACCATGAAAAGTGGCCTGCACAGCCTGGGACACAGCCACGAGCTGTACAGTGCCTTGGTTCAGATGCGTCCTGAGCCCCTACCCTAGTGGGAACTTGGCCTTGGCTATTCCCAAACTCTGAATCTAGAATCTTGCAATTGTAATGCTGTGTTCACAAGGTTTTTTGAATGCAATTTCCTTAGTCATTTTTAAATTACAAAGGAGGAGAAAAGGCAATTCAAATCGTTCATCTCTAACTCCACACTGCATTTGTCTCTGACATGTCCAGCCAGATCTATAGGGAGACACTGTCCTCAGTTAAACTGGTGTAAATCTAGTGTGACTCTGAGCTGCTCCTTCAGCAGATATGGTCACAACGAAGAGAGGAATTAGGCTTACAACTGGTAATTAGCTTATGAAGTACATGGTGTGCTTTAGGGTCCTTCAGGATGCAAAGCGCTATAAAAAAATTACTATTAGTTATTAATAATAAAAATGCTCGAGAACCCCAGGGAAATAATCCAAAGAATGGAGCAAGGCAATGACAGAGGCAGCTTTCAATCTATCCTCCCTCTTCTACACCACTTAAGCTCCCCTCCTACTTCCCCTCCAAGGCTCAGACACATGGAGGAAGGGAGAGACCCCCATCGCACATGTTTAGCAATTTGGCAGTCTCAGCAAGTCTCCTGTGTTCTCCCACACAACATCGTCAGCCTGCAGTAGGAATTGTCAAATCTGTAACATAGTTGACAGCCAGCAGTAGAAATTTTGGGCAATAGCAGGGCGTGGGAATTCCTCAGCTTGCTTCCCATGGGAAAACTGCAACCCTGCCCCAGTGGTCCTCAGAGCCTTTCATCTCCTTACCCTCCCCGCCCCTGGGAAAAGGACTGGGCAGGTAGGTACCACGTGCTTTCTTTAGTGATCTCTGGGTGAGAATTGGGGGTCTGTCTGTGGTCCCCTGAGCTGGGGTGAGCAGCTCCACTGGGGATGCACAACCTGTTTCGGCTATTCCAGTCTGAATATTCCAGTGTGAAGTTTATTTTAGGTGAGGAAATAGAACAAGCAAAGGGCTGGGTTTTCTCAAGCTCTTTTTACACCCCAGGGAACCCAAAGCCCTTCATGCAACACTGAGAAAGATCCCCCAGCACGGTGACTCCACAGACGAGCATGGCAGCCATTACATGCTCACTGAGCTCACACACGCTTGCCCTCGGAGAGCGAGGTGGCTTTACCCAGGCAGGGACTATTGGTTATCCCTTACTCTGTTCAGAAAGTGCACTGGGATTTTTGTTGTCCCTTCAGGCAGCCCACCAGAGACGGCCAGGAGGGAACTCGGAGTAGGATTTCCTTGGCAGAAAGCCCTGCTGACTGCAGCGCTTTGGGTTGAGCTGCAACATGCAGGGCCAGGCACTCGTGGAGCTTTTCTGCCCTGTGCCCCTTATGCCCTGAAATGCACCACCTACAATCAGAAAATGAAACCCCTGAGGAAGAGGTCAGGACTGTCTAATTTTGCGATTTCCTCTAGCAGTTGCCACATCTCACCCTGCAGCACCGGCATTTTGGGAGGAGCGCGACCCGGAGCAGCTCCCTGGCCGGGCCAGGGCTACCCAGTGCTGTGCTCAGGGGAGCACCTTGGGATAAGGGGAACATGAGTGTGTTGAACCTCTTTAGGATGCTCTCCCCTGGTAAATCCACTCCTGACCTGGACCTCACTCATGAAACAATCCAAAGCCTCCCAAATGCTCCTAAAACAATAAAGAATAAGAAACTGGAGGGAAGGCAGGACAGGAGGAGTAGAGGGATGGCCTGATGTACAGCAAGCCCCTTCTTACAGACAGGTGGGGAGGAAGCTGCTGGTGTCCCCAGCTATCCCAGAAAGGGGAGCTCCCTGCCTTGACAATGTCCCCAGGGTGGGGACAGCCTCCATTGCTGCCCCTTCCCAATCAGCCTGAACACTGAATCCAAACATGGCTTAATATTGTTTCTTGCATTTGCCAGCTATGCTGAGATTCAGGATTTGAAGAATTGTGTGGGTTGTATGTATGGGTCCCAAACAACTTTAGGGATTATTTTGGTGCAATTGCTGGCAGGGCAAATATCCGGAGTAACAACCAGACCGGTCTGTGAAAGCTTTAGGAAAGCAGTGCCCTCTGTGCTAAAAGATCCAGGGCACAGAGTTTGCTTTGTTACACATGAAACAAACATGCTTATTTTTGACCAGGGTTGCTGGAGTTCAGAAAGTGTTGGTAAACACAGTCTATATCCCACAGGGCCAAACAGGGTAGCTGGCCTGCGCGAGTCTGATCAAATTGCGTTAGCACAGCCATGCTGTGACTCTCAATGTCTCCAGACGAGCTGCTGCTGTTCCAACTTGCTGCTTTACTCATAATCCACATCAAACATTGGGTGTTAAAGTAGATATTGCACAGATTTGATTTTAGGTCCCTTTTTATGCAGCTGAGAAAAAAACAAATGCCAAGGCTTGCAAGTTGTGTTAGCTTTCAGAGGCTGCTATTAGAACATTAATAATTTTATTATTGTTATTTCCTCCGGGCTGCAGGTACCCCAGTGATTTACAAGGAAACAAAGTGACTTGGCCCTCTCCTGAAGTGCTTACAACAAAAGTTAGACTTAAGCACAGCACTGGGCTTATTTAACAAGCAAACAGTGCCAGCAGGGTGTTTGGAAGAGGGAGGTTTATAGCAGCACAGGATCGTGAGACATTTACGGGTGTGTGTGCATGTGTATCCTATTAGTTTATGCTGGCTTTTAAAAAGAAAACTGTGGAGGGAAAAAGCGTGCTAGATTTAGGGATGACGCCTGCAAGAAAGGTGAGCAGAGGTCGGCAAAGGAAGGATGACTTGGAAAGGGAGGTTGAAGGGGAGGCCGCAAAGGAGGAGTGTGAAACTACCTGTGGCACAGCCAGAGAAGGCATATGGGGGAGCAGGTACTGCTGCTCAGTCATAATAACCCCTTTGAAGCTTGACTGCAAGCTGTGCTGCTGCACCAATATTTTTTCATCTGTTGAGCACGCTAATTTATTACAGAAGAGTCTGTAGGCGTGAGCTATGTGCTAGGGCTAATCTCTGAAGCGTTTTCAGCTACTCTACACATAACATTACTCTTGCATCCTGGGGAGGAGGCTATTCATAATGGGATAAAATTTACTCACAATACTAGGCTAGGGAATATTATTTCTAATGTGATCTGGTCCAGTTACACTCAGTTAGAAACCTGAAAGGCTGTTTCAGGGTTTTGAATCATGTCCAAACCAGGTACCAAGCCACCTTCTGTGGCCAGGATTGTACTATGTGGAGACATGCCCGTCAGAGCTTCTTACATCAAACCGTACCTCCCCACCTACCCCACACGTGGAGTAATGTAGGTCTCAGAACTGAAACTTCCATGCTGTAAAGTCTATAAAACAAGAACTTGTCTCCTAAAGGCTGCCAAAACCCAAACCTCTTCCAGATTTGCCTAATTTTCCTTGGAAAAAGTTACCGGTCCTCCACTGGAATCACTGGTCTGAACTTCCAGCCCCTTCCTCAGTTTGTAATTTATTTCTATAGCTACAGCAGCCTGTGAAGCAGCAACAAATGTTGTGCTCCACCTTAGGTCTTAACCTCATTATCTTACCTTTGAACTGGAGTTGCCAGTCAGGAAATGTGCTAAGATCTAAGAACAGCAGCATTTCAATCTCACTATGTGTTTCTATCTCCATAAGTAAATCCCTTTTTTTTGCCCATGCTACAGCCATTGCTGAAAGCCTTTCTCTTTTGAAGTTGGTCAGAGTTTTTCAATGAAAATTCCTCAGATACAGAGACTTTGACTTGATCACCTGAATCCCAGGTGAATAAAGTGAATACCTGAACTATTGGCTTACTGACAATTTCAGTGCATCTAACTCATGGTTTTGGTCTAAAAAAAGCCTTTAAAAACCATCCCACCCCAGTGTAGAACAGAAAGCTTTATAATTTCAGGGTTTTGTGGGACAGGAGAATGTTTTTCTAGCCTGGTTTCTGCATCTACCTGACTTTATGTCAGCTACCATGCACCTTACTTAGCATATGTTTACATCACCTTTTTGGGTCCTGCTGGGACAGGGTCCAGGCTGGGATGTGGCTGCTGAAGGCACAGCTGGCCAGCTGTTCCTTGGGGACTGCTTGTCCACTTCACTCTACCCATAGTTGCCGCATCTCAGTCTATCAGTCTCTTTCTTCAAAACTGACCTCTGAAATACATTGTGCACCAAGACCTTGTCCTCTTGGCCCTCTTGATCAGCACAGTCCTGGAAGGCTGTGGCCCTGGTTTTGCCAAGCCAGCATTAGAGTCACATCTACCTCAAACACGAAATTCAGTCTATGCATTAGTCTCTGTCCAATCTCTCTCCTGGAGCCACTTTTAGGGAACACCAAAATGAGTTTTGGCCAAGTTAGAACAAAGCTGTGCAGGTTTTCCTCTCACTTCCTCTGTGACCTGACATAACAAATGCATTGTGTAAATGCCTCTTCAGGGCTGGCCTCCATTCCTACTGAAGGACTCCTCTTTTTCTGTAGTGCACTTCATGGTGTGCTGCAGAGCAGAGGCGGTTAATACATCAGAGCAAGAATGAATGACTTTGCCTAGCCACCAGGATCCTGTAACAACCCCGGCACTCGGAGATTCCCCTGCAGGGGGGAGGAGAGAGAGCATTTCTTGACTAGCTGGAAGCCCTGAGTACAGAATACCTGTGGAGACTGGCAGGGAAAGCGAGCGAGCTGGGACTGGATGCCTTCCAAGCATCAGAGCAAAACTGAGTCTCTCAGTGGAGGATGCTAAATTTTGACAATGGGAAAGAAACGGATAGACAAAGGGTGAGTGGGAGGGGAAAGTCTTTCCCTGCTAATGCTGTCTGCTCGTAGCATTAAGCATTATTATGTATTTCAACATGCCCTCGTGTGTACATGGCGTTTTACTGGCAGCTAAAAAGGCAGAATCTTGCCCCCAGGATTGCACAGTACAAAGACCCCAACCTTCGAGGCACTAGCCAGTGAGGATGCTCAGCTCTTCAGAAGAGGCTCTTGGCAGCCATTAGGCAGCAACTACAGGGCCTGGATCCTGCTTGTGGTGAGGTTAGCAGGAAAACAGTAGGGACAAGATTAGGTCTGAGATGTGCAGGCTGGAATGAGGGAAAGAAGTGCCTGAGAAAGGTCACAAGCAGAGCTATGGCATGTTCATGTCTTGTTTGCTCCTGGCTTTGACCGGGTATCTCTGAATCATTCCTCATTCTAAACATGTAATATAGTAAACAAAGTTAATAGTCAGAAGGGGCAAAGCTTGCCAAGGGCATAAGAGAAGTGGAAGTCATTAACGCAGGAAGACTAGCTGCAGTAAATGAGTCCTGAGGGCAGGCAGGAGGGACGTGAATATGGTTGTGTGGTGAAAGGAGGGGAGAGGGCAGCAGGAGAGAAGGAGCAGAGTCATTGCTGCAGGGAGATGGAGGGGGACTGGGGATGGGAGATGTGCTGAGTGAGCAGTGAGTAGGGTGGAAGAGGAAGGAGGGAGCAAGCTCGGACTGAGCCACGTGAGGCCTTGAAGATGAAATAAGGAACTGAACTTTGATGTAGACGGAGACTGGAAGTTGGCACAGGGATTCGAGAAGAGAGAGTGACACAAGTGGAACAGCAGGTAAGGAAAAGATAAAGTAGCTACTGCATGCTGGGTGTTTTAGTATGAGTATTAAGCCTCCCCTATAGTCCTGCTGGGTGTCCCCGGCTCTGAGAATTGAGTGGGTTTGTGCTTTCGTGATCTGGTCTAAATAGCTTGGTAAAGCGTTGTCTTTATATTCCTTTTGCCTAATCAATCAGCCACATGTCAGGAGTGTTAATTTGTAAGGGGAGGCAGTTGTAGGGAAAGGGCTGTCTGTGAGCAGTGGGATGGGTGTCATCACAGTAGCAGAACAACATGACACTGCAGGGCTGAGGATCTCCCATCCCAGCCCACAGGTGGTAGGGTGCAGAGCACTTCTACTGAGAGGAAAGCAGTGGGATCGCCTCTACCCTCAGGACCTCCCCAAAAGGCGACCAAGGGGATAGTCCCAGCAGTAGAGCACTTCCCACACTCTGTATGTTCCAAGGAGATCAATACCACTGCCTCTGTTGTTTACTGCAGCTTCCCTAGATCATGTCCTACCAAGGGTATCTCCTGCAGGACAGAATTGCCAGTACGAGCAAGAAATACTCTTGTTCCCATGGCTCCCTCCTGGGAAAAGCCCCACCTCCCATCTCTGAAACTCTGAGTAGATCCTATGTCGTCGTCTTTTTTTTTTTTTTAACAGCTCATCTCTCCTTTCACTCCTGAAGCAATTTTCTGCATGTGAATTTCTTCTATTTTTTTTACCTTCCATGATCTTTCAGACTTCTTACACTCTTTGCTTCATTACTCCAACTGTGGTGACTCTTTCTTCATGCTGTCCCTTCCTCTGTCTTCTCCTTCTTTCCCAACTATTGGCATGTAGTTTCTCACCTTCAGCTTCCTGACCTCTGGGACTTCGTCCAAACAAGCCCATCTTTTGCCTCCCTACCCAGTGCTGCCTTGCTTAATTTGCACCAATCTCTGCATATCTTCATCTCAGGATTACGCTAAACCTTTGATTCCCTTCAAGCATTCTCCCCACCTGCTTTTTAGTGCTTATCTGCAGTTTGACTGGCTCCCTCCTTTCCTCTCTCAGTACATTATGGCAATACCTGCAGTGCTGCGTTAATCTCCATTTCTGTCCAACACCATCAGCATTAAAAACCAATCCCAAACCCAAACAAAATCCATCACTTCAAGCTCTTCTTCAGGATACTTTATCCAGTTTCTGATTTTCAATCATTTGGGTTATACTTTCAGAAGCAACAGTATGAATCCCCACCCCCCCACCCCATATCCAGCAGAAGACTTAGGGCAGTTTATTAGAGATAGTCTTGTTCATATTCCTTCTTTGTTTCTTAAGCTGCTATTAGCCCTTCCCCTCTGTTTCTCTGACACTGGTATTCTTCCCAGCACACCCATGTTGTTCTCACCTCCTAGTCCTTTTCCAGAGAAGTGCAATACACTTCTTTAATCTTTCAATGACAGATTGCCCTGATTTGACTCACTTTGACGTAACACCCCCCTTTCCTGAGCCTTTCTCATGCCTCTCCTCCTACTCTCTTTGCAGCTCTGGAAACATC
This sequence comes from Phalacrocorax carbo, assembly GCF_963921805.1. Lineage (NCBI taxonomy): Eukaryota > Metazoa > Chordata > Aves > Suliformes > Phalacrocoracidae > Phalacrocorax > Phalacrocorax carbo. Next base: position 58,292,822 of record NC_087513.1, on the reverse strand, counting down.
TGACATAATTCAGTCGCTCAAGAAAACAACTACTTCTCTTGACCCTGGTACCTCTCATCATTTAGGCCTATCTCCTTACTCCGGCTTTTTACTTTACTCCTGTTTCCAGTAATTCCTTAGCTTCTGGTACTCTGCTCAGCTCTTTGAAAATGAGCCATTATCTGCTGTGTCCTCAGGCTCCTCCATTGACACCACCGTTCCATTTAACAAGCACCCAAGGCCTCCTTATTCTTCATAGAGCGCTTAAGAGAGTCACTCCCTCTTATCTCTCCTACATGACTGTCCTCGTCCATTTTTGCTGTAGGTTCATGCAGACCATAGTGCAGAAATCTAATGATCTCCTTTCTGCTAATGATGCCTGGTCCCATTTCTTTTTTACCTTGTGGCAGCCTTGTGAAATGGTTGCCCACTCCATCTGTCTCGGGGTATTCATTGTGATGAAGGTACTCTGGTTTCTTAGCAACTGCTCAACTTTTAAGCAGTTCTTCGGACAGGGATACCTCTTCTGTGCTGGGATCCCTTCTCTGGGGATAAATGATCCTTTAAATCTTTTTCTAATAAAAATTATAATCATACTTAACGTTCATACTGCTTTTCATCTGTAGAGCTCAAAGCATTTTGCGAAATCAGTAAGCATCGTTTTCTCCATTGTAGAGATGGAAAAGCTGAGTCACAGAGATATTAGGGCCAATATTTTCATGTGTTCATTCATTTTATGCATCTTCATTTCTGGGAACCCAGTCTGAAATAACTTAACCTAATTGCTTTGCCGTAGGACTTGAAAGGGAGCATTAGGTCTTCAGCACCTTTGAACAATAAAGAATAGAACAGTAGGTGCAAAATATCTCAGATGAGGCACTGAGAAATGAGTACCTATGAAAATGTAGTTGTATACCATCTGATCAAGACCACACAGAGCTCAGTTACTCCTGGCATCAGAGCCAGAGGCCTCCATTCATGAGGCTACTGCTGCTTCAGGGTCTTCCTTCTGCCTTAAGTGGTGGAGAGATGTGATGGTGCAAAGCATCAGGGTATTTTAGAAGTTTCAGAATAAAACTTCAGTTCATACTGTGACATATCCATACCTCCTCTGTTGTTTTTTTCTTCTGTGAGGAAGGGAGAAAACAACCCTGCCCTAGAAGAACTAGTGGGCTAGCAGCTAGGCTTAATACTGAAATGGTGGAAACCGGTACAAAATTCTTCTCGTCCAGAAAAGACTTCACCCTGGATTTCCTGTATTCTAGGTGAGTTAATTAATTATTTGGCTCTTCTATCACCTCTTTTCTTTCTCTCCTTCTGACTAGTGATCCTATCTCAGATCTAAGCAACCTTTTCTGCTGAGACTAGAAAGTATGTTCCTGCAGAGTGTCAGCTTCAACAAACTGACATTCACAGACAAAAAATGTGTTTCAGTAAAAAATTCCTGTGAACTCTACCAGCCACTTTAATGTCAATAGTACTCAAATACACATACCTTTTATAACTGCGCTGGCTCTTCCCTGCTTACCTGCAGCTGCTCTTGCCTAAGAAAGCTTCTGGACTTTTATCAGCTTTTCTCAGTTAACTCCTTCACAGGTAGAATAGTTCCTCTTAATCTAAAATGCTTCAAATCATCTGTATTTCTTTCCTGTCCCTCTTTGAAACTCATTCTGCATGTGCTAGGCATAACCCAGGCATTTCTGTGAATTTTTAACTCATCTTCTCTACCCAGGTATGTCACAACAGCAAGTCTACCAGTCATAATGACTACAGGAGGGTCTCACCTTTGAAATGTTCTTAGTCAAGGCTTTTCCAAATTTGTGTGTACAACTAAACACAATTGGTGCTACATCTTTGCCTTTTCATCTCAAACTCTTGGTTTCCCATTTGTTTTGGGGCAAATTTCCAAATCCCTTTCCATTATTTTCCAAGCTGATTTTCTCCAGTCTCTACCATTACTCACATTCTTCTGCTAGCGTCAGCTTCCTCAGTGTCCCACAGCTCCAGCAGTTGACACGTCTTTTTCCAACACTGCTTCCTTGTCCTGGACTAACATTTCCATCTCTCTGCTTTTTGGACTCTCTCTCTCTCTTTCCCCTCTGCCTTGATTTCAATTGATCTCAGATTTGTTTTCAATTTTTTTAAAAAAAACTTTAGTTTTGTATTTTTCCACTGTGAACTCAGGCCAACCTGCATTCTTCTAGCACACAGTACAAATGTTTCAAAAGATGGGACTGAAAAGCAATGTAAAAGTACAATTCCATGCATGATCAACAAAAAGCCCTTCTCTCTTTTGAAGAGCATGGGAGATATTCACTCCTTCAAAACTATTAACCTTCACTCCCATCTGTTTTCAAATAATTCTTGGAGGAAAATAATAATTTCCCTTAATTTGTTTGTTGATTGACATTTTTTGACATCACAAGTGCAATTCAACCTTTGATTTGTTTGCTAATCCATTTCTGCAGCATCGCTTTAAGTATAGGAGATGTGAAATTCTCTTCTCTTCTGACTGGACACATACACTAAATTACTTTTATCCGATGCCATCAACTGGAAATATAAAGTGTTTTAGTTTCCATTGCCCCCCAAAATGGAAGAATATATCAAAACATGCCCAGAAAAACAGATACTTTTGCAGCTTTTGTTATTGTGTATAAATTCTAAGTTTCCCTCAGACAAAAATTTCCAGTAACAATTTGGTATCGGCTTTAATTCATTAATCGTCGTGTCTCATCAGAGTGAATACTTTTTGGTTATAGATTCAACATTTGCTTTTTATAAACATGTTCACTTAAATGTTGCTGTTTGAGTGAAAATCTGTGCCAGTAAATATGTTGCTGGAACAGTCACAGAAGGCAGACAAATGGAGTGGGAACACAATTGAAGCAAATTTGTTTAAAGTAAACTGAGTGATCACACACAAATATTTTACATGTTATTTCCTAAAACCTATCCTCTCCTTGCCCATCTGATAACCACCACATAATTTTTGCAAAGAAAGATACAACATCCTGATGATAGGCCCATCAGAACATAATGTGTCCCTTCAAACGGTAGGAGTTAGCCAACAGTGGGAGATGTAGCGTGCCGAGTTTTTATTAAAAGGGTAGTCTTAGAGGTTAGTCTGAAATTCAGGTCACATATACTTTCACTCCAAATGTACGTATAGGCTCAGTCCCAGTTTGACTGCAACCGCAGAATCCCTCCTTGATGAAATAAGCCATTTAACAAAGAAAATGTGACTGAAGAATCAATACTTCAGGATAATGATAGGTAGAGGGTATGAATTGCTACTTGCTCCTCGTGGAAATATATCAGCTTTCTCAATTACTGGTCTGTCCAGCTACGTTTCTTTTCTTGGCTGCTGCAGGAATGCTACTGTTGTAGTACAGGGTAGTCTTACAGGTGCTGTTAGGAGCTCCACATCACTGTCCTGTTTATTAGGCAGCAAGGGACAAATGTGGGGGAGTCCAGCAGTAGTTAAGATAGTTTAAGTTGTGTGAGTTATGTGCTGGCAGAACAGAGAAAATGACACATTACAGCATCTTGCACTGCCTCCAATTCACTCAGATCAAGCTGTGAATGCAGCCAAATGTATACAATTTGCTGGCATTTTTGTTAGTTAGAAACTTCCATCTTCTCCAGCTGAGCCAGTGAAACTGCTTTTGTAGCTTGCTGGATGAAAGGCCTTTGCTCCTGAGTGGCGAAATCCTGAAATTAAATCCCAGATGTTGTGTGCAATGAAATGGCTGCACTGCAAAGTAATGGCTGCGGGTAAATAAAGTTGATATTGGAAACTTATATTGCAAACATCTGATGAACTGTTTAAAAGAGAGATGACAGAGATGACAGTGTCACCACATCTAGCTCTGGATCAATCATGCTACTGTACACCATTACATGCCTAACATATAGATTACAAGCCAGCTATAAAACTGATAAGCAGCCCTGGGAATCACACACATTTCAAAACCAACAAAACACCAAGTGTTCATCTACCATATGTAGCCCAGTGACACCCTGTGCCATGGAGTGTACTAGTGAATAGGAGCAAGCAAATTTGGGGCTGTTTGCAAAGTCATTTGCAGACTGGGCTCCTCTGGCTGCACAGCATTAGGTTTGGAGTACAGTATCTCTCTCTAACATAGGCCCATTTCCTAGCTGGCCTGGGCAGTCAGCTCCAGGGAAGTGGGATTAACAGTACCCAATACGTGTCTGTCAAGGAATTACTGGAGGTGACAGTAAAGGGGAGATGCCCGCAACCAATGCAGCCACTGCTACGGCAAAGGAGAAGCTTCTGATCATACAAGAGGCCCAAGCTGTTACCAGGGGTTTGCTCAAAGCTGTTTGCAGCTCTATGGCCAATGTCTCTGGAGCATCAGCATGCAGTACCACCCAGAGGTACAGCCTCTCCCAGGAGCCCAGAGTTTAGGAAGGCTTCTCTGGCTGCGGGTTTGACTGCCCTGACTGGGCTAGTTCCAGTGGGCCAGCCTAAAGCCTTTTTTGTGTGTTTGTCTAACACATAGCACAGTAGGAGAGCCTAAAGCGTTTTCTGTGTGTTTATCTAACATGTATCACAGTGGGAGATACTGCTTTATGAAATACTGACTGTTCCTGATTACAACCCAGGGTTTTCCAGAACGGTGGAACTGGCTGACAGACGTTCATGTGGTCTCAGATTGCCTTTTACTGTGTCTCTCATCCTCTCATTTGTCCAATAGACCATTGAACTATTGAGCAGCCCTGGCTGACACAGTTTTGCAGCTCTGAGACCTACAGCGGTAGATCCTCAGCACATGGGAGCTATGATCCCTTGTCACATTCAGGAAAAAAAAAAAAAAGTAGGTTTTATTTGAAACAGCTAAATTGGTTGGTGTTGCCATTAAAACTTTTCTGCCCACTTTGCACTGCATGATGAGAGTAGTATACTCCCTGAACCATTGTACAAATTCCCAAATAAGGAGCCAAATAAATGGGATTTCAGAGGAGTGTTTTTCTCCTTGTCTCTCCTGACAGGTCATTATACCTTGGTGCAGGAATCCAAATCCAATAGCATCCATGCTGACCAGAGACAACTTCACTGGGTTCATACACCTGCCCCTGCTCCCAGGACTCTGGGAATGGCCCAGATGGGTTATGATATGGTGACTCCTCCAGCCTAACCCTTTGCCAACAGAAAGGCATAAGCTCCTGTTATGTGTGTGGAAGCCTTTAAGATGTGGCTCACAAAGAGGGGTCCCCTCTCCCCAACAAAGAGGGGAGCCCCATGTGCATCTGACTTCAGGGACTAGAAATAGATGTGTGTGGGATTTCACCTACTGGTGCAGAGAGGCATCAGAGATGTTCCTGTGGGTTCGCAGCCTCCAACGTGCACACAGTGAGCTCCCAAGGAACTTGATGCTGCAGATCACATTTTCCTACATATCTTACTCTCTGGCTACTCTCTAGTTATTGTGATAAGGTAGATGAAACACTGCTTTCTCTCTGCTTGTGTGCACCACCTAGGAAAAGTCATACAAGGTGCTTTTTTTGGCTTTCTTACAAGTATATGTCCCAAGCAGGGCTTACAGCTTATATTGATTTGAGATCTAAGATGGGCTATTTTCAGTTCTTGATCACTACTTACTGAGGACTGCTAGAGTAAGGAGCTGGGATAAGTTTCAAAGGTGTGATGCACAAACAACTAAGACTGAAGTAATAATTTTTTAAAAAGTCATATGCCTCTGGAAGTGTGGGCACGGCTGTTCCACAGTGATATACCACATTCATTTGAAGTTCTGCTGAGATATGCTGATATCAAACCTGGCCCTGGCTGGATAAAGCCCTGAGCAAATTGGCCTGGCCTCACAGCTGACCCTGCTTTGAGCAGTAGCTTCGAATAGAGACTTTGTGAGGTCCTTTCTCACCTGAATGCTTCAGTTACCCTATGATTCAAACTTAACTAACAGAACCATCTGACTGACCTTTTCTTTACCAACACCCCCTGCCTGTGATTGGATGGTGTATATAAACAAGCACAACCGGAGGTGAAAGTCAGTGCTATGTCATTGCAAAGCCTGGCAAGCCAATGCTAAAATACATACACAGCAAGATAACGACCAGACTATAAAGATCTACAGAGCAACTGTAAAGTTTTATCCTACCACAGGATTCAGCTGCTGAAACTTGTGTCATAACTAGAACTTACAAGGAGAAAAGGAATCAAACTGAAAAGCATGTATAGGGAAAAATGGACTTTCCCAGACTGGCAACATATTGACAGACTTCTGTTAGTGCATCATATATTAAAATGAAGGAAACTTCCATGCTAGCTTAACATAGTAAAAGGATGAGTGCTCCAGCAGATCCACCCTATTAGCTGGTCATGATGTTCTTCATAACTGGTAAGCCTCTGAGAACATTTTGGGATGGAAACCCAGACTTCACTGAAGATTTATGATGCATTATTATTTCCAACTTATCAGTGAAACTGAATCAGAGAAAAAGGACTGAAACAGAACTCTAACTCAGGCCATGGGTGTTTTATTTGACTTGGGGTGACCAGGGGTCCCACCACATTTGAGAAGTGCTGTGCACAGAGCAGGAAAATTGGAATCCTGAAATCCCAATGAAGCAGTCTCAACAGCCAAAAAGCAATGCACTTCACTGGATTTTGCCATATTCTGTTGGAAAGTAAAAAAAAACACCTTGTAGTTTACAAGAAATTGCAGCAAGAATCCAAAATCTACGGACTCTTAAAACCAGAAGTAAACCCTGGTTCCTTCCCTCTCCAGCCCTGGGCATAAGGTTTCCTCAGAGGCATGCCAGGTCATTTCTGGGCATGCATTTGCTGTAGAAGAGAGGATCAGGGTTATTAGTTTTGTCCCTTCTCCAGTGGGGCTTGTACAAGTTCATCCCATTACTGCACTGATGAAACTGGTGCAGGCGATGAGGTCATGACTGCAGTTACCTTGGACCTTTGAGGGTCTCTGGGGAACTGTAGCCCTTTTCTCTAGGAATGCAGCCGCATGCTTTCAACCTGCATTTATCTTACAAAGCAGTGTGTCTCGAATCTAAGTTCTGCACGACAGGATTCTTCATAATGGACTTGACAAATCTGGGGCAGTGCATAGAAAATCTCCCTGCAAGGGAACGGGTTCAGGTGCACCGACACCAATTTTCACTCTTCAGCAGATGGAAGGCTATTTAGAGGTGGAACACTGAAGATGGCGTTATTGCCAAGACTTGCACCCTGGGGTTGAAGGGAAAGCAGCTGTCAAACAGAGAGGTTATGCTGTAAGAAACTCCCAGACCACCTCAACCCCATTGCCGTGGGAGGACTGAATGATCAGTGACCTTGAGCAGACACTTCTATGGGTGCAGAGGGCTTCATAAAGGATTGTTGTCCCTGCAGAATGTGTCCAAGGAGAGAGATGAGATGTGCCTGTGGAAAGAATCTAAGATGAAAAAAGAAGTTTACAGCCATCCAAGCAGATGGAAAGTGGTATCGCTGACTGGCTTGACAGACTGGTTTGTATGTGCATGGTGAAGTTTGGAGAGGAGCTGCCAGGGATGGCTGAGCACATTCCCTCCCTGAGGACTTCTGGATGGGATGCTTGGACTGGGATCCCTCTGTGAACTCACTGAAGCATACACCAGTTCCAGACTGTGTTGCCATGCTCAATAGCCTGTGGGAGAGGAGTAGTGTAAAGTCAGTCTTGCTACTCTGGACTTTAAGAGGTTACTCTGGTGGGGATCAGGACCTTCACTCCTCTGCTGTAATGAAGGAAATGTCCCAGGCAGAAATAGAGCCCTGGGGGGTCATACTGAATAACATTAAGGTGGGCATGCTTCAGCTTCTGAGGAATGGCAAAAGGAGAGGGATGAACAGGCTTTTCCTTTTGTTGCCAGTAGCTGTCAGACACTGTAAGGCTGCTGAGGCGTTGCTAACTCACTGTATTAGAATCTGCTGTTAACTCCCCATGGACACAAAAAAGGAGTGAGGGTTCGTTTGGGAAAAGGTAGAAAGAGACAGAGTCTGGAAAAGATCTTGTAAGGAAAGCCAAGGACAATCAGATATAGTCACAATGCTTTGGCTGGGATGTATATTGAATAATACTTTTGAGTTGCCCATAAAGTCAAGATCCTGGAAGACGATGGAACTGGATGCTAACTCAGCATTTGTGTGCTATGTTGAGAATACCATGGGGACTCAGTCCGTTCCTAATTGAAATGATCAACTCCAGTGAACTAACTTGGTTTCCACCTCACCCAACCTAAATCATCCTCCTTTGAAGTTCTCCTTCCTCATTCATGCTATGTTTGTGCCCTATATATAAAATCCAGTGTGTCTGAAAGGCAGCTGGAGCAGAAACCACAGAAGGGATCCAGAGGCCTTTTGTTTAAAACAGACCTACACAGAAAATTAATCCCATTTTTGGACACTGTAACAGCTCTCAGATTAGAGACAGAAGAAGGTGGCATGGCTGGACTGCTGACTATACCTCTACTTTCTGCCCTTGAAAGGGACTGATTCAGGGGACTTTGCTCACCTACACTAAAATATTTGGTGAGTTAGAGGAAGGTGGAAGGTGGAAAACCTTGTCCTGATATAAGCACATTGTGTAACTTAAACTGAGGGATCAGTTCAACTCAGTAACTGTGAGAAGGCATAGCTGTAGAGAAGTAAAATTGCTATAAGAAGGAGTGAGAAGGGGTTTAGGGACTGACTTTTCTGTCATATCTCTCAGGGAGAAAATCTCAATGAAAGCCACCAGTATTAATGAAAGCCAATTGGAACTTGATAGGAATTATTTTGCTATTTTGTCAGCATTGGTAGGAACACAGGGATTTAGGAAGATTTCCTTTGTAGAAGCACATCTAGGAACGCTGTGCTCTCTCCTCTGAGCTGTGAGATGAAAAGCCTTTGGGAATTTGTATTTCTCTCAGGATCTCGTTTGTATTCAGCTTTTCAGATTTCTATGGGAGACCAACAAACCCACTTTATGGCACCCGCTAACTGGATGAGAACACATGAGCACAGACACAAATCCTACCTATGTGTTGTGAGGGAACCAGAAGGGTGGAAGGAAAATGCAGGTGGTCAGCTCTAATCACTGCACCTCTTCTAAAAATCACCCCCATGAGCTGAGGAGAGGAGAGCTAGGATGGGTAAACAAATATCTTTTCACAGCGGGGCAAACTGCCAAGTCCCAAAGAATGTGCTTCAAGAAAGTCCTTCCCAAATCCTTAAGCAGGTCATATCAAAGAAATTGCACTTGAGAAAGTGGCCTCTGTTGCCCATTGTCATGATGAAGTGGGAAGGGAACATAGTAAGTGGGGACCAGCACAGCATTTAGGGATCCCAGAGAAAAGCACATGCGATAGCTGAGACATTTCCTAACTGCATTTGCTGGTATTGCACTTGGTTCTGACCAGCGCCATTTGTTGCTCTTTCTTGGGAGCGCACAAACATTCCCTCTCATTTAAAATGAAGAAGGAAGAGCTCAGCTGCAGGGGAGAATAGAGAAATCAGAGAGTGAGGGAGGGAACAGCAAAGGAAAGAGCAGGTATAGTGCATGTCCGATGATGTCCATCTGTTCCTCATTAACCAGATGTCCCCCACCCACCTCCTGAAGAGCCATTGACTGTATATTGTCAGGACAAGAAGGGGATAACAATGCCACCATGGTGCAGACATTCATACACCAACAGGAGTCCTGCCATGCAGACATCCCTCCCTCTACTACCCTTCCAGATTGGATGCCAAGTCCCTCTTTTTCCTAATCAGCTTTTAAACAGTTACATCCTCATAAAGCTTCTTGCATTATAACTGCCATGTGTTTCATCCCGCTCTGAAAATGCCAAGTTATTTCAGCCCAGTTTACCAGAATCAGACCTTACTTCCTGTAAGTGTGTCACCACTTCCTGCAATATTTAAATGAAGGAGAGTGAATTCTTGCTTTAAAAAGTGATTTCTGCATGCCAAACTTCATCATTTTAAGAGTCAGAGAGTCCTTGGATTCACACCTGTATCAAAAGAACAGCAATAGATTTATGGACAATTCAACCCACTAAAGATTATTCAGAAATGCAGGAAGAGCCATAAATTACTTTGTCTATGTTGTTAGCCAAGGATCATTTATAATAAGAGCCCATCGAATCATCCTTACTCCAAGGGTGATCTGTGCATTGGTGTGTGTGTGGGCATGACAGTGTAGGAAGACTCTGTCTCATACCCTAAGCTGTATTCACAGCCTGTTCATGGGAAGCCTTCCCTTAGCTCCATGTCCCTGATGAAGCTAAAGCACTCTGTCCTCTACCCTCTAAATCATACTGCAGCACGGCTCATAAATTGTAGTGTGCAAATGGAGCATCTGCTGAGCTACAGCCACAGATAACGCGATGCTTCCACCTATTTCCCTTTATAAAAACATGCAGGTTATACTGTGCACTGGGTCCCTGACTCACGTAACAGCTAGAAGATAACCTGTGTCTCCTGATCTTGTCCTTTTGCTCTGAGGTCCTGTGCAGGGAACTTGAATGGGTGGGGGAGATCCAGGTGGGCAGGTGCCCTCCAGAACCAGCAGCTCTGAACACTTGCCAGATGAGCAGCTGATGGCCCCAGTTGCTTGTTGAGATAAATACCTCTTTCAAAGTCATTGTACTTACTGATCCTGCAATGCTACTAGAGTAGCACTAGGTTTAAATGCTTCTTCCCTGGGTGCCAGCTGTTGAACAGCTGGTCCTGAGCCTCATGTTGATGTGGGACCTCTGCATAAGTTGTGCACTGTCCTTGATGTCACGGTGTTTTTACACTGTTGTAACTATGAGAGTAGCTTCAGTGTGGATGCCTGCTCACTGTTAGGCAGAAGAGTTGTCCATATGTCAACAATTGCTAGTCCTTGAACCCTGGTGGGTGATGACTAAGATTGAACATAGGGGTGGCGGGATTGCTGGGCCCTATGCACGTTACAAAAAGCTGAGCAAAGCCAGGTAATGATGGAAAGGATTAAAGAAAGGCTTGGGTGAGGAACAAAACAGGAAACTTCATCAAGAGACAGGAGAGAATGGATGGGAGAGAGCGGACTGAATGGCTTTTGAAATAAAAAAGCCTAATTCAGTGAAGGAAATAACCACATTCAGAAAAGACAAATTATGAGCTGGCAATCTGAAGGCAGGAGATCCCCCACTGAGTCAAAGTGAGAGGGAGCGGTGGGTGGGGACATTGTGTTTGTTGTTTTCTCGTGACCTGTATTTTCTGAGAGGTGCTGGGTTCAGACTTTATGTGCAAAGTTCATCTTTATCACACATGTGTTACATTTAGCAGTGCCCGATGAATTAAAAGTGTAAGCCAGAAGGCTCATGCCTCATGATGAGATTCTGTGAAAGGCTGCACTTAAAGCTACCTGAGGAAGTTGTGCGAGCCTGCAGGGAGAAGCAACTACAGTAGGAGGTCAAACTCTCAGGAAGGGATGGTCGATAGAGGCTCTGCACCCTTCAAACATCCCTGGAGATGCACAGTCAGGTGTAGTGCTTTGGTCTCTCTTTATGCTCCAGAGGCTAAAAGCACGCTGGAAACTCAGCAGCTGGATTCTGAGGCAGCAATCTGATGAGTGTCCAACAAATGGCTCCCCGCCAGGTTTGTGACAACGTGATCAATCAAATTCAGAAAATCCCTTTTTAGCTCCACAGCTGACATTGGAAAAGATCTGGGAACATGTTTGGGAATTGAAGGCACCTGCTGAACATAAATGAGAAAGAAAAAAAAAACCACAGACAAGCAGGTGGAGAAAGAAATGAATGGATGATGGTGAGATGATTCCTTGTGCTGGTGTGTGGCAATGTGAGGTGCCAAACTATCTTTGCCTGCATCACGTAGCGCACACGAGGCTGTGCTGTGGGGGCAAGTTAATGTGGATGCATTTCCATGTCTCACTTTTTCAGCAGAAAAACACACCTGAAAATTTCTCCAGGTGAGTTACAACTGGCATGGAAAGCCTGAGGAGAAAGCTGGAATCCAGCAAGACGTGGAAAGGCATACCCACAGTGACTGTTGTTGCTATTAAACACCATCTGTCGCAGATGTACACAGGAACTCAGTATTGGATCCTTCTTATATCAGAAAGGTTAAATGAGATAATCTGCATCTTAGCCTCACACATGTCATCGCTGAACATAAGAATCAATGGTTTATGCTCACTTGTAGTAGCTATGGATTTGACCCAATATGTCAACTTCAGCCCTTACTTCCCTGACACTGCCCAAGACTTCAACAATATCATCTTCTTCTTTTTTCCTTCGCTGTTTTCTTCTTCTCACTCAAACCATCATAGAGTTGGTTTGTTTTTTAATAAAATCTTTTTTCGGTACCAAGTAAGTCTGCAGTTGCGGCAAGAACAATACCCCAGTGTTCTCTCTTTCCCCTTTGGTTCTAACAACCTCTGAGTATCAAACGGGCTTTGCTTTGGAGAGAAAAAAGATAATAATGAATGACTTAAAATAGTTGTGCTGAGGAAAATATGAGTTTGATTTCAATTGCAGTGGGAATAGATTTTTCTCCTGGCTTACTCACTGACTCCAATAGAAGACCAGCAAGATGTGATGCAGCCCCTGCAGAGAACTTCCATGTTCACAGAAGCTGGGAGCTTACAAGTACTCTAGAGCTTGAATCGGCTCTAATACGTTACTGATTGCAATCCATTACATTTCTGTGGTGCTTTAGAGATCATCTGTGTACTTCACACTTGGAAAGCAGGCAATACCCTTCTGTGGTGTGATAGGCAGTGGGGCCAGGTAAACAGTACTCTGGAAGGATGGTGGGAGTGATCTGGATATGGACTTAAGACTCGGCAAAAGTGAGTTCAGCTCTGCTTCAGTCTTTATGTCTACTTGGCTAACCACTTAACCTTCCTGTGTCTGAAATTTTCCACATATAGAATGGGCATTAGAGCATTTTCTAGTGCTCCAGAGACACTGGGTGATGAAATGCATCAGGGAGTGAAAACCCATCCACTAGCAGAACAGCTTCTGTTGCTGTAAGCAGAGGACAGCAATGGCATGCATAGAAAGCACAAGTTGAAACCTCATCAGCAGCATTGTTTTTGCTGATGAAAAAAAATGGGACATTTCCTTCAGTAAATGATTTATTAGTCTTTGTTTACCTGACCAGCAATGACACTAGTGGGTTGGGAATGTCATCCTGACTGGTACCAGTAAAACTTTCATACCACAGTCTGCCACTCCCTATTTTGGAGGTGCCATGTGTGTCATGGAAAACAAATTTATTTTGAGAGGTTTAAAAATGTTATTGAGACTATTCTTATGTTCCTCCTCTGTGAAAGCAAGCTTCAGTTACTTCTCAATTAACCACAGACAGGAGGCCATAATGATCTTTAAAAAAAAATCCTAGAATAGCCTTTCTATGCATAAAAATGTCAACATTTTAAACTCTTGCCATTCAAAGTGACTTCTGTTGCGAAGCTGAGGTTTTCCAGCTTTCTCTGTGGTATCTGAAACAGGATGGATGGTGTGGGGGTTAAAGGTGGCTTTATGCTGCATTTGAATTTTTCCAACCATCAGACCAGAAGAGGTTGGCTTAGTCTCTGATGCAAGTTAGAGTCATCACAGGGCTGTTCTAACATATACCTGACCAAATTGTAACTCAAAACAAGGTACCACTGAAGTAGGCGACTCCTGGAACATGATGACTTGTACTTGTTGTTACTTGTTATTAGTTACTTGTACTATTTGTCCTATGACCACATCCCCTAATATAGGGGAGGTTTATGCACTTCTTAGCTGTGTGAGGGTGTCCCTGTAACAAGGAACTTAAACCACCAATGTGCAGCAATGTTTGCAGAGGGCAGGATCTCTTTCTGATGCTATGGAGTCAGGCAGCAATAAAATTAAGTGAAATAGCATGATGCTTTCTGTTCTGAAAAAAAGAAATCACTGGCTCAAGACTAGATCTTGCCTGTTTTGGGTCTTGGGCAGGTGTTGTTTTGGAGGGGACAAATCACAAAAGTCACAGTGTCTGTTTAAACTAATAAATGAGACAAAATTTCCAGGGAAGAGGTACTTCAGCCATGAGAAGAGGCTGCACCAGGTGCACTAGAAGGCTATGCAACAAACCCTTCTCATCATTCCCCTGACATACTCGAGCAGGGCTCCTGGTAAGTTCAAGAGATGGTATCTGAGGAACCCAGCATGACCCCGTGACCCAGCAAAAACCTGTATGACACAGCATTACCTGATATAACCAATGCAAAATTACCAAAATAACCTAGCATGACCCACAAGATTGACCCTGTGACAACATTTGATTTATTGCAAATGACACAGATTTAATCACTCACCGGAGAATGCTGAATGACGCAGCACAGCGTTGCTCACTGTGGCTCTACTGCACTGGCACGCTCTGATTGGCTTTGGGAACACACCCATTGGGTGATTCATCCAATTAAGGAGCGGCCAATCCTCCCAACGCTAATGAAGTACATCTCTATTTTACTTGTAGCACTTTCTAGCAACCCATTTAGGCTTTTCTGCTGCTTTCATCACCCTAAGGTATGAGCACATCATAATTGATGGACAGCTGGTTTGCAGTTGAGGTTAAAAGGAAAACCTGGTTCCTAATAGGATAGAGTTGAATAATTTGTGAGTTTATAATCAGAATACAAATATTCAGTCAGCTAATTAATTACTATGCTGGCTTAGCACATGTTGGTTGATGTCCCCCACCTCGATAACATTAACATGGAACTGTTAAGGACTGTGTATACCAAGCAAACCAGTGTTAAAACATTCTTGTAAAGTGTGTAAACTATATCTCAAATATGGTTTGAGATTTCCTGCAGACCATGTGAAAGACACTATGGTTCTCCACTGGAAGGAAAAGTAAAGATAACTTCAAGGTGCATAGTAAACTGCCCCCTGAGATCACCGATGTATTAGCATATGTCAGCCAGAGCATAGGTACAGAGCTTGGTCTTCAAATTCATTCCGGTTGTCTTTCACCCCATTTAATAGCACAAAACAGCACAGAATTTTGCTTAAATTCCAATTCCGTTTTTAGGGGGAAAACCTGGATGACATAAGTTCAGGGATGGTGGTTTAAGACTCTTTTCCTCTGTCATTCTGGATCTACTACAATCCAGCCATGCTGGAAGATCTAGTCCACATGTGAAGGACAGCCAGTAGGGTCTGTCATGAACTAAGCTGGTTCAATAGTATTATCTCATAATAGACCCAATTTTTCCTATTAGAGCCTCAGTTTCCCTCACTCCTTTTGCATGTCCCTTGGTCTAACATCCATGAGGTCCCAGCTCTCTTCCTTCCCTGCATGAAAATTAAATCTCCCCTCAGCTGTCGGCTCTACCCCAATCCCCCACTCATTTTGCAATTAAAAACCAGATTGTCCCTCACTCGCTCTCCCTGTCCTCCCAATCTAATGCCCTGGTGTTATTCTCATAACAGCATGTAGAGATGTGAACTGATCTGCCTCCCATCTTGTCATCTTCTCTCACGTATCCGACCCAGTTCCCAGGGTCTGATTTTGTGCAACTATGAGCATTTATTCTTGAAGATTGATCATTGGCACAGAGGCTAAATGTTTGTTATTTGATAGGAAAAAAAACCCAACAAACGACATTACAATTATTCTTGGTTTAGGTCCTGAAAAGGGCAGGAAGTCCTACTACATTAGCAGTGAAAGGAACAAGGGTGGCTCAAGAGGGTCTTGGCAGGTTCATAAAGTCACAACATTTGAAAGCAAAGTCGACATTTGATCCCCTATCAACAATTTATCAATAGCTCAGTGATTAAAAACAAAGCTCTTTCACTTCATTAAACACATTCAGTGCCGTTTGCTCTACATTCCAAATGGCTGAACTGATGTTCCAATGCAGCCTATTTTTAGTGTTTCTGATTAGTTCATTATTTGAGAAAAGCTACTGACTGTGTATCTGTTGCAGAGATCTAATTCTTCACGTGGATCCCAAAGAAGAGCAGGTCTTCATATAGGTCTTAAGAATTTGTGTGGATGTGGGTTCAACCTCTGTCCCTCCTGTGAGGCAGCTCAGTGAAGTGATGGCCATGGAGCTTTCCTCTCCTGGAGTCCTTTCCTTCGTTTTTATTATGGGGAAGAAGCCATGTAACATATTATGCCTTTTTCCAAGAAAACTAAGATCAAGAATGTCAGAAAACTAGCAGTCTCAGTGAGAATTAAACAAGATACTCAAAATAAGTGATCTCTTGGGTGTCTGAGTAAATTACCACCTCCAGATCAGATTTTATTTATTTTCAGAACAAACTATTTCTTTGCTGGTAAATCCTGCAGTTTTGTCATGAATCCAATGAATTTTCACTGGTAAATGACAACCCTAGAGACAGAAGTGGCCGTGTATCCCCAGGGCAGATACCACATGGGCAAAAGCATTCCAGTGTTGCCTTTTCAGCAAGCTTCAGCCCTCATGTGAAAGGACAGGATCTGCAGGTCACATGGAGATTGGTCTCACTGTCCTTCAGCCTTGCCTGCTAAAACTGCAAAGGAGAAGTCCAGCTGTGATGCCATCTTCTGGCTCCAGATTTCTCAAGCACTTGGAGACATGTCTGGGATGAAGCTTCCTTTCAGAACCCCAAATAATACAGTATCCCTCCCATAGGAACAGAATGAGATGTGGTCATTCATTCCTTTCAGACCACCTGTGGTTACCAAGTATGGGGGGAAAAAACCTTCCAACCACACAGGCATGCCCATATGGGGATACATGAATTTGATTTGGATTCAGAGCTGAGAGACGCTCTTACTGTATGTCTCCGTGCCACAATGTAATGTGACCTTGCATGGGTCTTGGAAGCAGCACACCTGAGTAAGCACTGCATCCTGACAGCTCTCAGACACACTGCTAATTTGCCTGTGCAGAGCACCATGCTTGAGTAGCCATTAGGGCTTGAAATACCTACACTGGCTTGCTTAGAGTTACTCGGGTATCTCCTTCTGGCACTGCCTGGCACTGGGCAGACATGCCTTGTTCTGCATTCTGCTCTACCTCAAGAAGAAGCCATCAGTTCTAGGTGTAATACGCTCTTACTGATGTCAAAAGCAACAATGCAGAAACAAGTTCTACACGTTTGCTGTCTTCTGCTTTGCTGCCTTTCATATGTCATTTGTCATCTTAGATTGTCACTTCTTTGATGTAGGTACGACAGCATTTGTGTATCACACTGTCTAGAATAAAGGTGTTTCCACCCTACATGAAGCATTTTGATGCAGCTGCAATGGCACAACGGCAATAAAAGGTAAAATACTCAGAAACCCTCTGCCAAAGAGCAGCAGCCAGAAAGGAGCATTAAGTTTTAGTTCCCCGGATTTACTAAAGATAATCTGGCCAAACCATGGGTTCTCTGCCATGAAAACTGTACCCCAGGCCTCTAGAAGGACAAATTCATGTGCTATCAGCTGTGAGATCAGCAGAGAGCCTCAGTGTAGGAGGTGACTATGTCTGCCTTAAGTTGCTTATATAGATAAATTTCTTTGCATCACCAAGTCAGGACAAAAATTTTATACTCAAGCTCCTCTGATTCTTCCTCTCCCCAGCTTTCCTTTGTCAGACTTTACCGCACGGAACCGCAGCCACTGGTCACACTTTCCAAATTGCTGCAGCTCTATCGTTGTTTGGTTTGTGTAATTGATCCTGCCCTGTCTAACGTGTTTCTAAACCTTTCTTTCTCCCACGGTCTGGAGCAGGGGGGAGAGAGATAAAAGGCCTTTAGGGGCGGCAGATGCTGGCATCAGACAGGAGAAAATCTGTCCCATTCCACAAGGCGGGGAAGATGGATGAGGAGGTCTGGCTCTCCATCCATCAGCTCCAGCTGATATTCCTGCTTCTCTCAGCAATTCAAGTGTCTTCTACCTCGGAGTCCCAGGGTTTCTTTCTCCTGACTCACCCTCCTCTTTCAGACCATATTTCTCGATTATCCCCTTCCAGCACTCACACTGCATTCCTGTTACCACCTCCTCACGCCAGACCATGTCCAAGTCCTGGGTCCCCTCTTGCCTAGTGTTTCCTTCCAGCTGCCACAGACCCTTCCAGCCCCAACCATCCCTCTGTTTGCAGCATGCAGAGATGCTTTTCTCCACAGCTGAGTCAGTCTACTCCCGGAAACAACCCATCCCTTCAGTTTCTGCAGAACAGTATAAATCCTCCCTGGCCCTGGTGCTTTTACATCCTCACAGTGTTCTTTCTCGCATTCTTGCTTTGCTCTGAATGCTTTCCCCCTCGCTGTTCCTGTAAATGTGGGCCAAGCTGTAATGATGCAGCACACAGAAAAACACCTTTCTTCTGTGATCTTAGACAGCCCCTGGAATTAATTCCTGGAAAGCTGTTCTTGGCCTTTCTGAGCTATGCTTTCCTGCAGACACAAGGACAAAATGATGACTGAAGAGGGGAAGAGTGGAGCGATGATTGGGGAAGAGTGGTGCAATGATTAGGCGGTCACCTGAAATTTAGGAAAATTGTCAATCCCATGCTTTTCCTGTGTGCCGCGCTGCTGTTTGTGTTGCAGTTCACTCGGCAGGGTAGACATATTAGTTTCTCTGTTGCTCCCTTTCCCAACAGCAAAACAGCTGCACTGCTCTGCTCTTTGCAGTTGCTTCCTTCGAGACTATTGAGTACAGTTGCAATGGAGGTGTCTCAGCTGGACGACACTGTGCAGCATTCAGCTCCAATTAATCTCCAACACCAAGCCTGTTCACAGCTGCTCTGTTATCCCAAACCCTTGCACTTCATGATAGACCCTGTCATCCTCCCTGGTTTCCTCCCAAACCTCCCATTGAACTTTTCTGCGAATTTTCTCTTCCTTGAAATGAGTACATGGCTCCTACTTTTGGGGACATAAGGGGAGAAGGAGACATTTAAACTCCATGACTGAAAGACTTAGGGGTCTAGCCCACTGCGCAACCCCTCTAAACCTGGAAGATAGGAAGGAACCTAGCCCTGGTTATTTCTTGAGGGAGCAGCTACATGACTCTACTTCTGTTGTTTTACAGGTCAACTGACAATTTCTTTTTGTGCTGCATACACTGAGATAATAGGGCTCCAGGCAGGCAAATTATCTGAGGAATATCTGGGACAGAGGCATCTACACCAAACTGTAGCACCCCCTCATTCCAAAAGCACGCACTGCAGGGGTGCTCTGAAGCAAGTTGGAGGAGATAGGAGCTATTCCTGGACCTTTCCCCAGCTGCATTTCCACAGCGCATTGGGGATCTCTGTCTCTCACTCAGTTGTTTCCTCTGGACACCAGCCTGTCTTGCTGTCCCCGAAATATTCTAAACCATCTCTTTACCCTGCCTACAATGTTTCCACTGTCTGTGGCCAAGTATGAACTCCCAAATGCAGGTAAACTGTCCATCCTGTGGTCATGTCATTCAGTAAAACTTCATAGTTGCTTCAATCTATTCCCTGTACTTTATTTCACCTCTCAAGCACCATTCCTTAGTCTTTGAATATTTTATTTCTGTCTCCCCATCCCCCCCTTCACACGGGATGACATTCTGTTCTGCTTGAGTCCTTTCAGGTGCTACTGATCTTGAAGTTCCCCAATTACAACCACTTTTCTTGTGATGGTGACACCTTAAGAGACAACAGCAGCTGCCTATAAAGGGCCTCTGCCATCTGTTTCCTCTGCCACTTCTTTGAGACAGCTCTAGCTATATACAGAAAAATATTTATCACAGTTCATTCACTCCCTCACTCAAAAATGAGCAAGAGAAAAATGTCTTCTTTCATGATTCTGTCACTGCCCTTCAAAAACCCGTGACCCTCAGCCCAAGGAAAAAGGCAACGCTTGAATCTAAAAAGAAGCAGCAGAAATTCTTGATGATTGATCCCTTGAGACCCTGTACTCTGAAGGCAATTCTAGGGGGCATCTGCATTTGGAAATGACTCCTCATGGCTGTCTGAAAGGCAAAAGTCAGAGACAGACCACTGCACCTTGACCACCAAGCTTTCATACCAACTGTATCTGAAATGAGATTCACATGTGCATGTGTGCATAAACACACACACACACAAACACACTTAATTGTCAGTCCTTTTCTACCACTTCTCCATGGAGGCTGAATGGGATGGGACCAAGAGAAGGAGTTCCTACAGAGGAGGACTATGGGCTAAAATGTAAAAGGAAGAGAAGAAATGTCATTGGGGTGAGTGAGGGCTGGGGGAGAAAATGGCAGACACGAGAGATGACATGGAGAAAAAGGGAAGAAAAGAAGAAACAGTGAATTCTGAAGGGAACTGATGGAGAGAATGAAGAAAAATTGAAACCAAGAATGAAAAAAAAATTGAAACTAAGAAAGAAAAGTATTAGGCAACATCTTCAGGAGGAAATAAAGCTCCAGGAGCAGGTTCTCAGAAATTTACTGGTTAAAATGGAGAGGTCACAGTAAGGTTGCAGCAGTCAGCAAATAGGGTTAGAACAAAAGTGGTTTGATTGACTGTGCTTGGTTTATGATACTGAATGAACACGACCATAAACCTGGGAAATATTCACTGTTCAAGTGTGATCCATTGCACTGCAGCTACACTGGTGGTATAAACAAGACCTGAAGAAAGAGAGAAGTACTCTGAGCGATAGCAAATTTAAGAATGAAATGTAGTTATGAAGCAGTGGGAGGAGAAAAATAAAACAGGCACTAAAAAAAAAATCATGTTCAGGAGGAGAATGAAAGCTGAGAAATAGGAAGAGAAAAATCAGAAAGGGATAGAAAATCCAGGGGACGGAGGTGGATAGTGTTATTCTTTATTTGACAGAATGTATACTTTATACAACAAGCTAAATCAGAAATTTATAGTTGTTTGCTTCTAGCAAAAACACACATCAGAAAAATTCCTACTCATGGATAGGATGGCATTGCATTCTCAAGGTTTTGTATACCATCCTTATTTTCTGTTTTTCATAGCTAGCAGGTAGGAGTATATGCTCTGGGGGAATAGGAGGTGCAGGATAAAGTCCATATGCTTCTCTGGGGAGTTATAGATTTGATACGAAGCTAGTGTAAAATCTTCAGCAGCCTGTGCCACAGAAAGAGAAGTGGATTTCACCTATCCTGCAGGGCCTGTTATGAAAACTCTGATTGTGTAGTTTGGAATTTTATGGGAGAGCTTTTCTGTAACACAAAGAGGATGAATGGGGCTGGGAGACAGAAAGCTGTCATTAAATAGAAGAGATTCAATGAAAGACAGAAATGCAGAAAGAAGAAAAAGCGAAAGGTGAATGCCAGGGAGTTCATGGTCACCTCTGCCATTTTTCACACTATTCCAAACTGAGGAGCCCGTAAGAGGATTTTTGCCCCGCAGGGAGGGCAGCCAGGTTGAATTTTTCTAATGAGGGTGAAAGACGATGAAAATGGAAATAGTTAAAAAATGAACTGCTGGACTGGGTGAACAGCTGGCATAAATAAGTGCAGCACCACATTAACTCTGGGGCTTTCGCACCCACTCACACTGGAACTGAACTTAGCCCCTCGTTCGTCAGGTACGGCACTGGCAAAGCAGGGACACACAGTGACCTTGGAAGCACGCACAGCTCTTCCTCAGCCTCACTCTCCCCTTGCCTACCCGGACAGCGTGAGCAGCGTGGCTCCATCCGAGCCAGTGAGGTTGCATCAGCGCAAACGAGGGGAGAATCGGGCCTTCATCATTGTGCATAGGAACACTACAGTATTGTACGTCATCAGATGCCAGTTCAGTAATCATTTCCACAGATACAAGAGAAAAGAGACAACCTCGTTTCTAATTTAGTCATGATAGCATCAAAGAGACCCAAAGACTATTGCTTTCTGGGAAGCAGGGACTTCAACAATAATAATTCTTCGCACATATATAGCACCTTCATTGCTAACTACTTAGTTTATACCCTGGGGTATGAAGAAAAAGGACTCCACTTAATTCCATATGCTCTTAATTGCTTTCTATCCCAGATCCTTCATAGAAAAATGTGATAGAAATTCCTAAACTCGCTGTTAATTTGTCAAATTAGGGCAGTCATTGACACCAGCAGAAACGCAGGCCTAGTTTGCATCTTATATTGCAACTGCATAGCATAGCATCTAGAAACAAAAGAAATGCCAGACTAAGTAAATCTGAGCTCCGTTTAATCCCTGACAAATGTTTCAGGGAAGAGGCAAGAGCCACATGGCAGTCAGATAGGGGATAGACTGCCCTTGTGAAATGTTATCCTAGTTTTTATGGTGACTGGCTTAATTGCTGAATTACGAAACACCCAAAATGCTGTTCACATCCATTAGGAGGACGCTTAATTTTCGTGAACTCTGTCGTAAATGCCCACTTGCTTGCTAAATGTTGTTAAAATCTTGGCCACGGGAGCTCCAGTGGCAATGAGCTCCACAGCTCTGATACGCATCAAATGAGAAAGCTTTAACTGGGTCTCCGGTGACTCACGTCAGGTCCTCTTGTCTGTGTGTTACAAAATGGGGAAATCAAGAGCTACTGATCCATCTTCTCTAGCCCATTCATTATTCAATACAATCCAATCACTTTCCCTCTCGTTCACCTCCTTTTCCAGGCAAACACGCCTAGTCTTGCAGGCTGCCTTCATACACACGGTCTTTCCTACTCCTCCTTGTCCCTGTCCCCCTTTTATGAACCCTCTTCCAACTTTGCAACCCCCCGCAGCCCAGCCTTGGAAGGCCCTTGCTCTTGCACTCTCTGCTATCCACCCTGCTGTACTCCTTACGCCTGGGGACTTGCTGGTGGTGGGTTTTCTGTCTACAGCCATGTGCTGCACTGGGCCACTAACAGCAATATCCCTGTTTCAGGCATCCAGTGAACCACTGTGATTCATGTAAAGCCCTGCACGGTACACGATCCCCCTTTTCCTACCAGCCAGTGGTACCCTCTGACATGACTCACTGAGGTTCATTCAGCCAACCATCAGGATCCACTGGGCCTGGAGACCCCAGCCCCATTCACCTCACCCCCTTAGGCATTCCTGAGAATCTCAGAGGAAATGATCCCCCTGTGAACAGCTTGAAAAGGATGACTGCTTGCTGAGACACTCCTTCCTGACAAACAGAGATCTTTCACTGTAGTGCACAACAACTGCCCCAGGGTTATGGCTAGAGAGACCCTTATTTTACATTTGGATCCTGGCCTGATCCATGTCTGAGGGTTGCCAGGGAGGGTATTTAGGGCTGCCGTGAGCTCCTTCCAGCCCAGTTGCTGGCTGCATGCAGATGAGCCAGCTCATCAGCTGAGCTGCCAGTGAGCCCTCCGGACACGAGAGGTTGGAGGCAGCAAAGTGGAGGGATGTTGGCTTGACCACAGGCAATGAGCAATGAGCAATGAGGGGAGCAGAAGGAGGGGCTTGGGTCTCAGCCCCCTTAGAGGTAGCTGGGCTGCCCAGGAGGCAAGAGAAGACAGCAACAGCAACTAGTGTCATACACTGCTTCGAGGAAGGGGGACACTGGCCAGAGAAAGGAGAAGGGGGAGAGCCAGAGAGGGGTTGGAAAAGAGTTGCTTTAGAGCGTAGAGGCAGCACAGCTCCAAAAGACTGGGGTCCTCCAGTTGGAGGGAATGACTGTATGTGAGATGAGGGAAATGATGGCAGAGAGAAGAGGAAAGAGGACAGAGAGATGAGACAGCAGGAGCAAAGGGGACAGAGGAGAGCAAGGACAAGATAATATAACAGAGGAAAGAGCAAGGGGGATGGGCCTCGGAGAACTTGGAGAGAAACAGGGTGAAATAATGAAGGAGAAGCTGCTTTTGAGAGAAAGCACAGAAGAGACATGAAGATGAAAGAGAAAAGTAAAGAGGAAAAACAGGGGAGGGAAACAAGAACAAATTAAAATGGAGATGGATAGAATGAGTCAAAGATGGAGGGCAAGGAAAAAGCTGGGGTCATACAGGCTAGGGGAAAATAACTTTCAGGCGTAGAAGTATTTACAATACATTCTGTGTATGCCTGACCTGTTCTGTGCTCTGTTTCCCCTGCTAGGTAGCTGTCACCCTGGGATGGGGGCTGCAGGGAGGGCGAGACGGAGCAAGAGCCCCGCTGCTAACCCATTCCCCCGGCAGCAGCTCCCTTTCCTCCCTGAGAGCCCCCTGCAAGGGGGAAGGTTTGGTGCCCATGAAAGGCAGCAGCACATCCCCTGACAATGAGTGCAATATGGAAGGGAGAAGAAGCGCAGAATGGAGCTGCGAGGGCTCCCCCTGGGATAAACCGGGTATGCTGGATTGGGAATCTGCTCTTAAAACAGGGGCAGGGGGCAGAGCCATCTGAGAGCCTGAAATGTTCCCTGCTGCCACCGGCAATCTCCTCGCTACTGCTTTTAAATTAAATAAATATGGAGATTCTGCTGTCAAACCTCAGCGGTCCTCCTCCCCCAAAACTCTTGCTTAGATCATACCAAACCACAGCAAAGTGAGACAGGGGTTCAGAGGGCTGCATGGGAAAAAGGATGGGTTAAAAGGGAAACACTGGATAGGAATAGCTCCCGGTCTCCCTGGCAAAGAGACATTTGTTCTATCTCTGTGTAATTTCTTTATACATTACTGCTGCCACACTGCATCTCCATGTCCCTCCCACCGCATTTCACTCTCACTCTCTTCAGCAAGGCAATTTCTGGTGCATTTCAGGACAATATTAACCCATTCCTCTTTCTCGGTCTGTAGGAAGATTCATAATTTAAAGGCAACTTAAAAGTCAGTTCTAGCAACTCAGTGGTTAAGAACAGCATTTCCTTGTCAAATTTTACAAAGGAATTGAGCTTGCAGGTCTCAGCCCCTCAAACCCCTACCTTCTCGATGACTTACAGTCAGGTGTGAATTTAAGTTGAGAGGAGAACCAAACCCACCCAGGTCTGGGATCCCAAGTAACTCTCCCTCACCATCTGCAACCCTGCTTTTTAAAACCCTTTGTCTTCCTCTTCATCCGAGGCCTGTCCAGCCCTGCATCCTCCTTTTCCCTGGCAGATGCAATGCCAGCAGCAATCAGCTACGTGCCGGGCCATTGCCTCCTGCTGCGTCTCAGGGCTGTGCTAGGCTGCTCCTCGTCCTGAACTGCGAAGACATGGAGACCCTGACTTAATCTACTGCTATTTTCACTGCATGTTCAGAAAAGCCCCTGGATTAGGACAGCAAGAGTCAGGGGAAAAGACTCCAGCAGATTTGTGGATCCTTAGAAGTAGGACGGCAGGCAATTCCGCAGCGCAAAACTAGGGATGCTGACAGAAGCGAAGGGTAAAAGGAAGGAAATCAGGAAAGGTAAGAGAGAAGATAAGGAAAAAAACACTCCTAAGATGGGTGTGAAAGGAAAGAGTGGCCCAGGAGCAAACAGCAGCGGGAGAAGGCAGCACGAGGAAGCGACGCAGCGCCAGAATTGTCTGGCAGAAGCTTGTCCACTGCCTGTGCCTGGCCTCACTTTGCTGTCAGCTCTTCATTTTTGCGAACACTGAAACTGCACTTAACTCTCATGCGTTGTTCAGATATAACAAGCTGGAAAGGGAACAGATCAGCTCATTAATTTTCCTTGGGAAGGGTCTCTAGGCAGGAATTATTTTCTGCACCAACATCTATTCAATTACTTGCCTTCACACCAGTCAGATCTACGGGGATGTCTAACCCCATGTGCATCACTCATGCTTGCCTGCCCTGGACTCTCCTCTCCGTCCTTCTCAGTATAAAAGCCTCTCAGAACCATCCCTTTCCTAATAATAATGACGACATGACAAAACCAATAACCTACAGATATAAACTACATTTCATTTGCTTGCTTTGTAAGACCATGGTAAGGCATCGTCGCTTACTTTTTGAGATCTTGTAGGAGATCTACAGGAGCTAATGAAAGACTTCGACAAGGCATCATTCATAATAAAAAGTGGGTTTAAAGCATTCAGTGCCACGAAGGAGTTAGGCTGGAAGATCTGCAGCCATTTCGAAGTTGTAAGAGGTACAGTACCTATGTGTGGCATGAGCTTGCAGATCTCAATTGCTTGGTGTACATGTGTGTTTTGTGCCTATGCAGTTAAAGGGCTGAGAAAGGCCATTTTTCTTGAAGAGCAAAGATTTTTGAATGGCCTGGGGACACATTTGGGCAACCCCAAAGACTGAGAAAGAGTTATCTCAAGGAAGATTAGGAGAAAAATCAGAAGCGTGATCTGCAATAATGTGAGCTGACACCACCTTTCTGCTTTAGCCCTACGACGGAGCAGGGGCTCACTGTAGGACACAAGAAAGGGGGGAAAGAAATCCTAATAGAGGAGGAACGTCCCAAATGATACTCCTCTTTGAAACAATACAAAGACCTGAAAATGATGACTGAAAGTCCGCTGTGGGGAACAGAATGACTGAAGGGAGGAGAACCTGAAAATCGAAAGTCCAGGGACCAAATTCTCCAAGAGGAGCTTGCAATTCTGCCTGTGTGTACAGCCCGAAACTGACTCCCCATGTCCATTTTTGCTACTGGATATCGTGGCCAAGAAGAGAAAAGACAATTGAGCGTAATATTTTGAACAGGAGTAGTCCGCCATCTCTAACAGCCTACAGTGTTGTCTAATGTCAGCATTCCCCCACATTCCCGGAAATTAAGACATCCTTGTCAGAGGGTTCCTACCAGTAGCCGGAGGCAGTTTGGGCTCCTTTCATTATTTTCTTGTTACAAAACCTTTTGCCCTACACTACCTCACTACCTGTGGACCTGCCCTGACACCCACCCCAGGCAGCAAAACACATCTGTCCCACACCTTTTGTCAGTTGCCTTTGCCACACCATGGGCAGGGTGTGAGCCGAGTCTAAGGGTTTTGCCCTTTTTACAGCCTCCTGGGATCAAGCCTTTCCCTCCACAAATCTGCATCATGGGGGAAAGGAGCCTTTGCTGCACGCTTCTCCCTCCTGCTCACCAGCAGGCAGCTTTCACCAGGGACAGCGAGTCAGACAGGGACACCTTCCTGATTCCTTCTGCTGAGAAAGAAGATAACACCCCCTAAGGTGGTCAGACGTGACAGTAAGAGTCCTGCTCTTCAAGGGCTGGTGGGGATGTTTGGCTGTGCTGTCCTGGGAGCAAGAGAGTGCCAGCCACCAGCCCATGCAGGCTGCGGGGCTGCAGGAAGCCAAGCGGAGGCGTGTCGGCAGCGGTGGTGCCCGACCTGTGCCGTGCCGCCCCATGAGGCAAACCTGTGCCCAGGCCCTTGCTCGGCATGTGACCATGGGGCTGGTTTTGCCTCCTGCCGAGATGCTTTTGCTACTGAGCTTTTATCCAAGTTTTGGTGCAACCTGTGCCCTCAGGCTAGGGACTGAGAGCTGGGCTCAGCTCCTGTGTGGTGCATTGCACCTTCCTACCCTGCTCGCCGCTTCTGCCCAGCATCCAAGGGCTGGGGAAATGGGCCACCCCAACCCTCACACAGCTGGGGTGAGCGAGAGCACCCCGCCAGGGCCATGCAGCTTGTGCTCAGGCTGCATTTCACGCCCCTCATGCAGGGCTGTGGTTTGAGCCTGCTGGAGGGCATCGACAGGGAGGGCAGGGGGACTGGGCTGGCAGCGCAGCATTGGAGGGGCTGGGGGCACTTTGGACTTTTTAATTGGAAGCATCCTGGCACTCTCCTTTGCCATGCAAGCCACTTCTCCACAGTGCCTGTGGGGTCCTGTCAGATGTAAAGGAGAAGGAGCCATGAGCTCCTCCGATCTGACAAACCTCACCCGCCCCTTCCTCCTCCCCCTCAGACCGCGTCCCTCTGGGTATGGCTCTGTGGGCAGATAGACATGATCTGAATTCACTGCCTCTCCCGGCCGGGGTCCTCATACCTCCTGTCTCCACCCCAGCCTCCCTCCGCCCTCCAGCTTGGGGACACGGCTCAGGAAGGGAGTTCTTCCCCGCAGCCTCCCTTCCCTGCATGGCTTTGCATTTCGGCTTCCTTTTTTTTTTTTTTTCCCTTCCCTCTCATTAATTTTTAATTAAGGAGACGTCTCCTTCCCCCATTGTAATGAATAGCTGTGTGAAAGGCTTTTCATTTTTTATTAATATATGCCTCTATATATTTATCTATTTGGAGGAAATGTGTGCGTGTGTGTGAGCGAGTGTGTTTAAAACATCCCCCATTAATTTACCGCTATTGATTTTCTGGCGTGGAGACAGCATATAGTATTCAGCATAGAGCTCCTCTGCAGGATATGTTAAAAGGCAGCAGTTTGGGTTGACAAAGGGCACTAAATGCAGTATGCGTCAAATAGACCATCGCTCAATGAAGTCACTTAGCTATTCAAAACATGTCCAGCCATCACTCAACCGTTTGCACCAAGAACGGGGGGGAAATTCGCGCTTCTTCCCGGACACAACCATTTCCAAACAGCAGCTTTAGCTTGCTTTGGTGAGAGGCATCAGGACATACATAGTTTATTCCCCCCTCCCCCGCTGCCTTCCATCTCCCAGCGCCGGTCTTAGAAAATCAGTTCTGCGGTACCCACTCCCCGTTCTCTCCCACCGGGGAGCTTCAGGCACACCCAGCTCTGGTGGACACCGACAGACACAGACGTTATCCCTGGATGTCCATAAACCCCTGGCAGCCCACCCTCCAGCTGGGAGCTGATTCATAAACAGGGCTTTTACAACGGGCTGTAATGTGCGCTCTTGTGCACTCGCTCTCTCCTTCTCTCTACGTGTGTAACATAAACCACGCATTTACATTGGTTGCCCCTATCCCTCCAGCACAGGCTGAAGACCACCTCCCCAGCCCACACGTACGCCAATAGCAGTACTGAGCAACACATATTTAAAAGCGAATCACTGGCCCCTCTTTTCTTTCCCCCTCCCTTAGGAACGTCTGATTCCAGAAGTTGGCTGCAGCGGTGTCTCTTCTGCCATCAGACATGTCACTGAGTTGCTGTTCAGTTTTACCACATCAGACTTAGGCTGATTTTTCCATTCAGAGTCTTGTTTATTTTTAGCCTTTACCATAAACCTTAAGAAAAAAAAAAAAAAAAAGCCCCAAACAAAAACCCATGCCCCAACAACAAACAAATGGGGGAAAAATCCCAGCCCCAAAGCAAACCAATCAGCCCCAACTAGACCCCTCTGCACCCAGCCCAGTGAGATGTGGCTGCTTACAGACATTACGAAATGCTCCGAACTCTGCTCGAGATGACTGGTATCGTCAGACTTACTGTACGAGGCATTTTGGACATAACAGGGTTGCTTCCCTTTCTCTCTTTTTCCCTCCGAAAGTGAACTAATAATTGCATCCAAAGTGCTTTGCAGTCACCCCCTCCCCACATCGCCCCTCACTCCCAGTCTTGTCTTTGCAAATAAGCCATTTGCAAAGAGAGCAATTATTTCACTCTGTGGTTACAGCCGGAGCGCAGCAATAATACAGCATTTTGGCATTGCTTTCCCAGGCAATACAAACAAGCTGAAGACAGGCAGACTGCACACTTGCTTTTTGAAAGGGTCTCTCGGTGTTTTTGTAACACACATATTATTCCAGTTGGAGGGGGGAAGTGAATTTTTGGGGAAAGTGGCGGGGGGGGGTGGGGGGGAGGAGGTGGGGAAAGGAGAGGAGAAGGGAATGGAGCAGAGAATGTTACGCCTGTCTTCATGCCTCTGTGCCCTGAGTAACTGAGCCCACCACTCTCGGTCTGTGGTGAAAGGAATGAAGTGAGAAAATGGTGGAATGTGGAGGGATTTATTTGAGGGGGGGGGAGAAACATGGGGTGGTGGGTGAGGAAGGGGGGGGGAGGGTGAGATCCAGAATCAAATACCTTCCAGGCAGCAGGTTCTCCATAATCCAGAATGGGTCATGACTTCCTCGTTCTTTTTGCTGGTTTCGTTCTCACTGACAGTTTTAGTCTTGCAAACCCCTCTGGAGTAAAGCCAGTAGTCGGTCCCCACAGCTATGGTCATCAGGCTGAAGGCAGCGAAAGCACCAACGGTGGTTAAAAGCATCTGAACACCTCTGTCAAAGAGCCCCATAATTCTTCATTATACAAATACCCAACCGCCTTCTGATTCTTGGGGTGTGTGTGTTTAATAAAATAAAAGAATAATAATTCCGACTAATAATATAATGGGTATATATAGAGAGATAGATATCAAAAAAGGGAGGTAAGAAAGCCCACGGAAAAGAGTGTAAATTAGAAAGACCACACGGGAAGAGGCTTGCCTTTTAAATCGGAAACGTTCTGGTTGAAATATAAAAAAAGGAAAAAGGAAAAAGAAAAAAAAAAAAAGAGAGAAAAGAACCAAGAAAAACCAAACAAATAAAGAGAGAACCCCCCCCAAAACGAGACGCCTTAATCCCTTTTTCTAAAATTCTGGTCTCCAGTTTCCATATGTAATGGCTAATTTGGAGATGGCTTCCACAGTGAACAGGGGAGCAGCAGCAGCATCCTCAACACAATCTCTCATTATCTGGACCTAGACAGTTAGAGACTGTAAGAGCAGAGATGCAACCTTCAGTCTTCTTGCTTAGCTCTGCAGCCTGCGCCATGAAAATCCTTTTCCTTCCCAGTTATCTTCCTTGGGTTTTTATTTTTTTTTTTCCCGGCAGCGGCAGTTGCTCCAATCCTCTCTCACTTTTTCTTGCTTGCTTCTCCTTCCTTTCGCTCGCTCCTACCACCAAGCCAGACTGCCCAGTATACTGTAAGCCCTTGATTTCAGCTGAACAGGTGCCGAGGTCTTGCCTCCCATGGCTTTTCCGCACAGCCGCGGCGCTCGCTCCCGGCGGAGGTGGGCGAGGAGAGAGGGGGGCTCCTGGGAGGGGGGTGGGGGGGTTGGGGGGGGGGGGGGCGAGGGAGGAGGAGGAGGGGGGCGCGGAGCTGAGCCCGGCTGCGGCACCCCCTGCCCCGCGGCGGCCCCCGGCGACTCCCGGGCCCCGCTACTGCATCAAGGCGGCGGCGGCGGCGGCACTGGACGGCTCCCCGGCGGCGGCGGGCGGCGGTGCTGCAGGGCAGCGGTGCGGGGGGAGCGGGGCCGGGCCCCCCGGTGCTGCAGGGCAGCGGTGCGGGGGGAGCGGGGCCGGGCCCCCCGGTGCTGCAGGACAGCGGTGCGGGGGGAACTGGGCCGGGCCCCCCGGTGCTGCAGGAGAGCTCCGCGGGCGGCGGTGCGGGGGGAGCGGGGCCGGGCCCCCCGGTGCTGCAGGAGAGCTCCCCTTCCCGCGCCGCCCGCCCTGCCCGCACCGCCCGCGCCCCAGCATCCGCGGGCGGCAGCCGCCCTCCTCCGCTCTGCGCGGGCAGGCGGGCAGGCAGGGAGGGGCGGAGGGGGCAGCCTCCCCCCCCCCCCCCAGCCCTGCGCCTAGCCCGCCGCTGCCAGCCCCGGGAAGGGTTGCTGCCCCAGGCTGCCGCCCAGCCCGGAGGAAGGCGTAGCTGGGGCTCTCCCTTTTTCTCGTTTTCTGCCTTTCTGCCCCCTACCCCTCCCCGCCACCTCCGCACCCCGGCTCAGCCTCCTTCGCATCCCCGCCGAACGTGCCCAGAGCTGCAAGTGCCACCCGCACACCGCAGTTAGACCCGCACAAAACTTCAGCCAGCCGTTTCTCTCCCCAGGAGACGGGTGAAATGTAAGGCGGAAGGGTAATTTAAAAACAAGCATTTATTACTGTCGTTATTATTGCCGTTGTTACGATTTTTAAGTGCCTGCTCTTCACTCTTCTCGGGCTCGCTGCAAGTTGCATCTGTTTCGGTGTTGCTCGTTTTCCGTCCCTCTGTCTCCCCCTGACCAGTGTGCTGTGAATCCCTCCGTTCTGACTTTGTCTTTACAGCTTTCTGTGAAATCCCAATGCCTGCTCCAAGAAGCAGACATTTTGGGAAGATTCTTCGCAAGAAAGGACTATTTATTATTATTACTATTATTTTGTTTGGGAAAGGAACCACCAAAACTGAATCCCTCCCCCGCCAACCCAACCCCTGGAAAGCAATCCACCTTTCACATCCTCGTTTCACACAGAAAGATGCATGAGTTGAATGGATGCAGACTGAAATCTACCGCTGCTTAAGTTTCCTGTGTCAGACACAACCCGATAGTACTGGGAACATACACAAAATTGTGCAATACTGACATCTAAGTATGTCATAATCCTCTCTTCCTCGGCAGTATCATTACACCAGGTTAATTACATTAGTCACCTCCTGGTTCTATACATGTAGCTGCTCATTAATGCAACAATCATAAAGAAAAGAAATAATCTAATTCTTGATGCTACCGATTTTGTTTCTCTCTGATCGGATTCATTGTTCAGTGAAAAGGAGACCAGAAGAGCTGCTTTAGGTTCACTGATGTTCTATGGGGGGCAGCGGGGCTCAGGGAAGGGGGTGCTGGGAAGTTGAACCCGTTGGAGGGCTTCAGCCACCTTGCAATTTCGTTCCTCCGTTTATTTCTCCTCCCTCCTCCCTCCCTGGACGCACACTGGGACTGCCCTTTCAGGACAACCTGCCCCAGGGCTGTTGGATGTGAAGGGCTCTATAACAAGCAGCGGGAAGGGGGGGGGGCATTGGCTGCCCTACAGACCACTGATCTTTTCCCCAATTTGGAGGGCACTAACCAGGCTGCCCTGTCAGCTGAGACTGAGATACGGGTGTTTACTAGCAAGCACTCATTGTGTCTGGCATCAGCCGTATGCAGACAACAACCAGTAGGCAGGGAAGGACCTGGGGGAGGCAGGAGCAGGGAAAGAGGCAGGGGAGATAGGAGACAGTGAAGGCTGAGACCACTGACACATTTTTGGGGAACAACCAGAGCCCCATGCCTCACCTGGGGGATTCCTGGCCTTGCCCTCTGCAACAGGAGCTGGGGGTCTCTTTCTGCACTCATTGAGGCACCAGAGCTGAGGATGGGCAAGGGGGGGAGGAGTCCCCCATGTACCTTTAGCAGTCTGAGTACAGCCTGCTGCAAGAGTGTGGAGGATGGTAGCTGTGGACAGGCTCTCTAAACTGTTGTTCTTGGTTCAAAGTAATTTGAGAGGCAGAGAGAGGCAGAGAACACCCCTAAGGTGGTGGGAGATTATGCCTCTACAGGGATGGCCTGTGGTGAGGAGGAGGCTCTGTGAGGCTCTTAACCAGGAAAAGTAGAGAATATCAGTCGAGGACCTCTCCTTTCCTTCTGAGACATTGCCACTGAAAGAAGGAAAGGCCTTTGAAGAGGGAAGGCATAAGGGAGGAATATATAATTCTAGGGACTCTGAGCCATTTTCTTTTTGTGTTGGTGGTTGTGCCCCTCCAACCCCACCCCCGTATTCAAGTCTTCTTATTCTTCAAAGGAGGGTAGAAAAGCTGGGCCAGGAGTATTAAAGACTGAAGAGGAAAAACCTTCAGCTGGCTATTCTGGCACTCGGATCCATCAGGCACCAACATCGTATGTGTGGATGGGAAAAGCACTCTGGAAACCTGTGGAGCTCATAGCTCCATGGAAGGTGGGCTTCTCAGTTACTCTGTACTCTCAAAAAAGCATAGCGCAGCCCTTCTGGTAATGCCACACAAGCAACCTGGCCGGCGTGGAAGCAAAAAGGTCTCAGGCCCTTTGAAAGCTCACCCATGCTTATGCAGCAGGGTCATTCCAAGAGGAGAGGGAGAGAAAGGATGATGCTGTGTGTTCTCACTCAGGGCTCACCTGTGTAGCCCATGTGGTTAAGTGTTTATTTTACTGCTACAAATGGTAGTGCTGCTTTGGGTTGGGGGTATGCAGGACTGCATAGACAGGGGTTGTCTCTGGGTTGAGGAGCTTGCTTTTGTTGGTATCTGAGTCTAGTGAGACTATACTGGTACGGTGAGCAAGCAGTCAGTGTAGATGTTATGATTTGGGCTCACAGGGGACCCCAACACTGTGAGAAATTACAGATTTCATCTATAACAAGAAAAATACTGCTGAAATGCCAGGGTTACTTCTTTACATTTAACAAATCCATTCCGATAGAGAAGATGAAGCAGCAGCTGGGTCAAAACAGAGACCCTCAAACCAATCCAGAACTGTCGCCTTTATTACATTTTTCTACAGCTTTGACAAGTTTGGTTTCAAGTGACTACAGCACCAGGAGAGGGGCATGTTCTCCCCAAAGAAACTGCCAGTGTAAGAAGGCCAGGTCTGCAGGGTGGTGAGTTCTTTAATCTCTGGCTGAGACCTATGAGGACCCAGTACTTCTCAGCATCAGGACTAAACACGGCTTCCTGCCTCACACTTCCCAATTTCCAGAAATAATTCTCTTCCTGCTACCCTACTTCTATACTCTTAGACCATTTGCAATAATCCCTCTACAGTTCTAAATGCCACAGGAGAAGAATGGAACAAAGGCAATGCAAATGCCAGAATGTCCTGTGTGACTGTTTGTGCTGTGGCTAGATGCTGTGCTGAGATTTCGTCTTTCCAACAAAGAATCATTAAAAATGATAATACAAAACAAGAATACAGAATAAAAACACTGTGGCAGATTTTTACAACAGTTGCATCTTACTGAATAGCGCAACACAGAATGACATCTATAGAAGAGTAAGGAGAGAGAAATTAATAGTCTGGAGGAAATAGAGAGATTTTAAATTACATTTTAAATTACTTGAAATGAGAAGCTGATGAGACAGGGAGCTGCAGGAAGTCTGCTTCCAATGGCAAACCAAGAGTGCTGCTATTTGTGGAGAGAAGGGGCAGTGCTGTAGGAAAAAAAGGGGCACAAGAAAGATGCAGGAAGGGAGATGAAGGGCACGAAGTCGGAAGCAACTCCATGGGATGGTAACGGAACTGAATAGAGTATCTGTGCCTTGAGTGGTGCAGTGGAGCTTTCCAGCACATAGGGCAAAATGAGACAGCGATAGTATATGAAAACTGGTATGTAGGAATCTCCATCCTGGGGAGGCCAGCTCAGAAGGAGCTGCTGTAATGAGACGTAAAAGAGATGGAGTTGATGCAGCTGTATTTGCAGGCAGAGCAGAGGTGTTAATAGACAGATGCACCAGCAGAGGAGATGTTAGGAAAAATTAATTGGGGTTAGGGTGATGATTATAGAACTGGAAGCCAATGGGGCAGAGAAAGTAGAAGTGAGATATGATGCAGAAAGAGAATTAATATTTAAGAGATGTCACTGGAGAAAGTTGAAAAAACTCACATATCTCTATGGTTAGACAAGCAGAGGTGATCAGAGCAGCCATCACTGGCATCCAAAGCTGAGGATCCTGAAGCACTTAAGACACATTCTTCACATCACATCTGCATGTTGGTGGTTTTCTTAGGCCAATTTAACAAACTAGGAAATGGGGGAAAGAAGATTTGTGGTTTTGCCAGAGAATCACAGGTGGAGGTGATGGAGATAGAGATGGGCGTGGAGATGGAGATAGATATAGGGAGTTAAATACAGATGCGAAAAGCCTCAGTGGTCCTCTGTTCTTATCTTCAGGTTCATATAACTTGAGTATCAACACAAAAGGCAGTTTAAACATCAAATATCCCAATACTACCGGAAATTCATCTCTAGTGTAACACTGTGACCAGAAAGGAAGGAAGAAAGAAAGAAGGGCCATAGAGGGTACAGAGGTCTAGCAATTAAAAGGAGTAGGTTTCCATGCAAAAGTGGTGGTGGTCCTGCCCTGAGAGTGCATTAAAAATTCCTGTGTTAGACAGGAGTAGAACTCTGGCAGGGACCAGGTATGAGGTTATAAGGCTGCAATAATTAACTCCCTCAGTTTCTGACCTATATCCTCTTCCAAGCTAAATGTTGTGCAAACAATTCATTTAGCCTCATATCACTCTTACAAAGAAACATTCACTAGTTTGTGGAGGCACTGAGGCACTGAAAAATTCAGAACATAACCACAAAGCCCACCAGAGCAAAAATATTTGCACTGATTTTAGTGGGATCTGGGTGCTGTTATAAATGAGTTGGGTACCCATGGGTACCCAAGAAATCTGTTCCAGATTGAGTCTTGAAGCTAGAACTCCTCTGCTTTCCATGCAAGACTCCCTTTTCTCATGCAACCTTTTCTTCCATTGAATGGTAACCGTTGAAATGTTTGCTGCTTGAAGATGGTAGAGAAAAAGAAGTGTCAGCTCATGAGCCCTGTGGGTTGATATCTTCATAAAGGGAAAGGCTTCCTTCTTTACTTGAAAGAGATGGTGGGAAAAGACTGGGATTCCCAGGATGAATGTTCCACCATGATGAATTGCTGGGATGTGAACTGTTTTGCCTCTCTTCCTCTTTCCATGCTGTGCTGAGATTTGTATGTACAGCAGCCTCCTAATCAATAGAAATAGAAAAAAAAATCAATGCCTGCAACCCATTAGCTCTAACAGAGGGCAGGCTGCTAACGAGTCACTCTAGCCTGAATTCCAGTATTTGGTAAAGTATCCTCAGTGAGGGTGTATGTATACATATAGCTATAAACTTACTGAATAAGACTAGCAGAGACAATCAGTTATGAGCACGTTCCCCACCCCACCAGCATGTTTATCTTCATATATTTGCATAACTATGTTAAACTAGAGACACTATCCCCGCCACCCAGATGCTGCCCCTCATGCTTTTCCACTCTAGAGCACACATTCTTCTGCACTTGATCTATAATCCCAGGCTACTTTCACACTGGACCATCCTATATATAAATAAATACATGCCTCTACCCATCCTTACTCCTTCATAAACCATATACCATAGAAATCCACTTTGAGCTCCACTTATTAACAAGCATACAGCCATTCCTTCTCCTTTTCTGCATCCCCAGATCCTTCATGGAAATCTTTTTTCTTCCCATTCATATCCAAAAACAGGCACAGATAGTTCCCATCAACAACCATATACATGCAAACCTGGGAGCATTTTCCAGGAAACAAAAAGTTGGTGAAAAGGTTGTAGAACAGGTTTTGTAATTGGAATCTTCTCTAAGGTCAAAGCACAGGGAAAGGGTCTCCAGAACAGATCAGAGAAGCAATGGGTCTCGCTGCCCATTGTGCATGAAATATGGGCACAAGTAACTGTCTTGCTCCCAATAAAGCCTCTATCTTGACTGTAACTAGAACAGACTCTCACTCCTGATCTGCCTCTCATGGAAGGGATGGTATCTCCTCGTCAACTTCAGAATCCATGAGTTATAAAAGTCATGATGTCTTGACAAACAGGTTTACGAAACTCCAGTGAGGAAATGTGTAGAGATTGTGGTTTGGTTATTAAAGAAGAAAAAAAGGCTGTTTTAATGTAAACATAGCAGTAATCAGAGAATTGCAAAGAATAAGGAAAGGAAAAGAAAGGCCTTGGTTTTTTTTCTGAACTGAAGGTTTTCAGAATCTTCCTGGAAGCAGCAGCACAATCATAAACGCTGAGGGAAAGGTGAGGCCTGCAGAAGGATGTTTCACGTTGACACTGATCGATATTCTGTGATATCAGGCTTTCTTCCAGTTTGAAGGGCACAGATGGGGACAAAGAAGAGGATCCTGTGCAGCCTCATCTATTCAGTATCATTATTTAAAGCCACAATCCAGCCCAAACATGAGCTTTTGCCATCTGGTCTTCAGCAGCCACAGAGGTAACACTGGGGCTTCCTGAATGGGGCAGACTTTCTCTCTTAGGTCTGATGGTGCTGACACAGGTAACCCTTCTGCAAGCCAGCTATAAGCACTTATGTCTTCTTTAGGCCTTCTTCTGTCAAATAGTTTAAGGAGGAATATTGAACTTCTAATTTTTCTGATGCTCCCTAATAAATCAGGGTTAAAAAAGACTCTTCAAGGAACACGGTAAGCAAAACAAAAGCAATGGTTAGTCTCTGGGTTAAGTCATTTAGTCCCTCTAACTATTCAGAGGGACAAAGCAAGAGAAGCATCTATCCCAAAACCTACTCAGGGGCTAAGTGAGAGGGCAATTTTAGAAAACTCAAAATCACCATGTCCCACCACTGTCAATAACAGGCTACTGATTTTAATGCGAGAAGGGCTTATTTCCATAGTCCCACATAGTCAGGGAGGCATCCATGAGAAGTACATGTGCTTTAGACACTGTTTCAGAAAAAGTCAGCTGGTGTATTGTGTCCACAGAGCCATTATATGAATCCCTAGGATTTGGTTTTACATTACCATTGTAATGGTTTAGGATCCCCAATGTGAATTTCCTATAGAGGAAGTAGGTTAAACACATCAGATTAAGCCAGTCAGATGCTAGACTGGAGCATTATGGTGATGCACAGAAGAGTATACCATGGATAGAAATCGTAGAGAGGTGATATTCTCTGCCTTGAGAATAGAGGCCTATTTTAAAAAGAAAGCAGAACACATACATCTATTTAGGCTTCTAACTCCACGTTTAGACATCGAAGAACTGTCCTGATTTTCAGTTGTGCTGAGCATGCAGCATCTCACATTGATTTTGCAGAGATGTAGAGGCTCCAAATACCTCTAAAAATCTGGATGTCTGTTTTGATGTCTAAATGTCATCTTAGCAGATTAACTTTGACCTCATATAACACAAAATTCTTAATAGAAAGTAAATCAGAGGTCCCAAGGCCAAATAAATGCTGGGCTCATTGGGATTTGCCACTTTCAGTCATTCACTGCAGCTACTGACCACTTGCAAAAGTTTCTGGGAATGGTCTGAAAGCAGAGTTTACTCATACTGTGGCACGTGGAAGTGAGGCGTCTACTGCAGGGCAAAGCAATTCCCAGCAGTGCACTTGCCTCATCCAGCTCCACTAGACCAGGCTCAGGGCCTCGGTGATGCCTCTCCGCTTGCCATGTGGGTCTCCTTGGCAGCACAGCCCCAAGCAGAGGCTGGCCAAACACTCCAGCCCATCTTCCAAAGATGTTGGGTTATGGTTCTCCTTTGTGTGTCTCTCATTTGTTTGCTCTATTGTTGTCCACTGTGACACAGCGAGCAAGTCTGGCAGGGAGCACGAGGAAGCATGGCTCAGCCATACTCCCTCCTTAATATCAGGGACACAGGACCATGCATGGGGGAAGACAGCTCAGAGGCAGGAAAAGGGAAACTCATGCTGGTTATTGCCTGGGTTAAAGGGGCGGATGGGAGATGTGCAGTCCCCCGCACAGAGCTGGTCCTCCTCCCATGCTCACCACTACTGCCTTCTCTGACAGGACATTTTTCCAGTTTGCGTGCATCTTTTAGATAAAACTATTCAGTTGCCACCTTTCCAGTAGCCAGCCTGAAACGACAAACCACTTCTTTGTTTCACAGACCATTGGGACTCTTCTCTGCAACTGACCTATATTAGTTATAAGCTTCATTCGTTCTGGCCTGCGCTCCTCTCTCTTCTCCCACATGGAGCACATGCACTGCTCCTCCCCCTCAAACAAACACCTTTACACATCCAAGGACATTGTAAAAATAAAATGATCACAACCTGGCCCTCCGGGAACCTCAGTTTTACAGTTTGTCCCGCTCTGATGCCAACAGAATTCACAACCCAGTTCAAGAGAGACAGACAGTGAGTGAGAGAAAGCAGGCAGACAGGCACAGACAGAAGGAGATGGAGGAATCAGGAAGAGATAAAAAGGAGCAGAAGAAAAGAAACAGGGCAGCCAGAAGGAATAAGCTGCAGCAAGAGAAGGCATGTAAACTAGGAGTTTAGAACTCAACAGAAAAAGGGGGATGGAGTTAGAAGGAAGAGTAAAAAATTAAAGTGACAGAAAGTTGAAGGAAAAGATAAAGAAGGAGATGAAAAAAGACACAGGAAAGGACAGAAGCAAAAATAAATGGTCAAAGAAGGGAGGAGATCAAGTGAGGCAGCAAAGCAAGGTGGTGTCTCTGGCATGAAGTGGAAGAATTAAGAAGGTGCCTGTGAATTTGGGCGCTGCTTGTTCACATCTCCTTTTCCATTGAGAGTACACTGTGAGGAAAAAGAGGAGGGGGAAGAAAAGGATAAATAAATGCCTCAGCTGCCACCTTAAACAGCCTCTAGCAGTCAAGCAGGTAGGCTGGAAACAGGCAGTCCACAGGTTGCAAATGCTCAGGTACACAGTGCAGTTCAGCAGTCAGGAAACACTCTGCGTTAGCACAGTGGCATTCACACGCCCAGGTCCACTGGGCCTCTCTGTGCCCTGACAGTGAGCCCTGCATACATGCTTCTCCTTAGTACGGGGAATTGTGCTCCGATCTCTGCCCTGCATCCTCTCTCAGGTCCCAGTAAGAAAACCCCAGCCTCAAATACGAGTGCTGTTAGCCTCTCTTCTTCTCAAATGAATCCCCTTCCTCCCTGCTGCCTGATCCCAGTTCTTACTTGCACTCCAAGGGCTGCCTTGCCTTCCCCTGCATCTCTATTCCCCACGGTTCATCTCTAGCCTTGCTCTGCTGTTCCTCTGCTTTATCCCTCTCTTTCCCTATGACTCTTCTTCCTCACTGTCATTCATTGAGCTCTCCCTTACACAGGCCTACATAAACACATCCCCCCCACACATCCTCTTTATCTCCATCTCTGTAGTTATCCACTTACCTATTACTGTAGTGCCTAGCTGACACACATCTCTCTCCCAGAGACAATCCATCTATCTCCACACCACACACCTGCCAAATCTGCCTGTCTTTCCTTCCTTCACAGCCTTTCTCTCGCTGTCCCCCAGCCAGTCCATTTCTTTGCCTCCCCCCACCAGTCCATTTCTTTGTCTCCCCCCGCCCCGTTCTTCTGTCTTTCCCTCCCTACAATCCACTCCTCTTTCCTTCCCCTCCCCACTCTGCCCATCTGTCTGTCTGTCCCTCCTTCCCACAGTTCTCTCCAGCTGACACACATGTACCCCAGCCCATCTCCCTCCCCTTCCCCTTCTTCCCCCCCTTCACACATTTCATCTCTTTGTGTCTCCTACACACCCAGGCCCACGCTTGCTCTCTCCCATACTGAGAGGAGGCGGCAGCAAAGAATTTGCTGCTGACCGCTGCATTGCTAGGAGGCAAACACATGGCTGGCCTTGTGCAGGCCAGTTTCTGCCTGAGTGCCCCAAGTCACATATCCCCAGCATCATCTCCAGCACTGGGAAAACAGATGGTGTAATAAATGAGCGCAGTCTGATAAAAAGAGGAAAGGGTGCCTGCCTCAGATGCCCCTCACCCGCACAGAAACACACATGCAACATGGGCACAGCTCTCTTGCTCCTGTACCAGTCCAGTTTCGTGCCAGAACTAGCCAGCTGAACTAGGCACAAGCTCTACCCTAGTACCAGATGGAGAGGAGAGGGGTAGGAGGGGTGGTAGTGGATAGAAAGACCAGTGTTTTTTTCCTGACAGCAGCTTATAACCCCATAAAGAAAAGTACATGGTGGGATCTAAGCACTTTTAAGGTGATGGCAAGGGCTGTTAGCACAGGAGGTGTAGCAGAATTGTGGGGACGTATAGCTACAAGACCTCCATGTGCAGGGACAACATAGAGGCTGGGTACCGAGATGGCATCCAGTGGTCACTTCTGTCTTGGTGAAGAGGGAAAGCCATCCTACTGGCAGTCTTAGCTGGGAGGGCCATCAGGAGCAATGACTTAGTCCACTTCAGGGAAATATCCCCAGGTCTCGTAGGTGCAGAAACCAGAGGACAGAGTCTGCATGCCTCTGCTTTTGCTCATACCAGGACTGTCCTCCTGCCCTTACCCAGCTTCATGACATTGTCCAAGAATGCTCCTTTACCTCCTCCGCTACCTCCCCAGACATCTGCATCCAGACACTCGCAGCATCCTTTCCTCTGCATTCACCCCAGTTACAAGAAACCCACGCTTGTTACCCATTTCCAAACCCACCAGCGCTCCTTCCCCATCTAACATTTTCACATCCATTGCAGCCTGATCTCTCTCTGCTGACAATAGCACTGAAAGGCATTAGCTTAACCCTGTAAGGCATCTTTCCTTGATACTCCGTTCTGCTCTCCTTACAAGCTGATTTTATGCCTGATGCTTAACTGCAACCTGAATTTCAAAACTTCCCATTTCACAGTCCCCAAACTAAAAGCCAGCCAATATCACAAAAACAAAGTCCTAGAAATAGCACACAATGGCCACGCACAACTGTTAGACTAAGAAAAAG
Source organism: Phalacrocorax carbo (assembly GCF_963921805.1). Taxonomy (NCBI): domain Eukaryota; kingdom Metazoa; phylum Chordata; class Aves; order Suliformes; family Phalacrocoracidae; genus Phalacrocorax; species Phalacrocorax carbo. Next base: position 58,250,882 of record NC_087513.1, on the reverse strand, counting down.
TGACACTTCACAGGAATAAAAATAAATTAGCAAAAGCAGAGAAGGGAAACCAACACAGAAAAGAGATTCCTCCCATGCAGAGCTGAAAGCATTTTTTATTGTAGGTAATTTTACTCACGAACACAGTGATTTCTTTCTGCTTTACATTGACCTCACACATTGCATTTTTCTGTTTTTTTGACGTTAAATATTGATATTCTGGGGAGGTCTTCTGCTGTACGAACTGATCCTGAAGTTTTTTTTGTGAGTTGTCTATGCTCAAGCTGTAGTGGGCACTTCTGCTTGGTCGGGTGAGGTCCAGGTTCTCTCTCCATTCCCTGAGTGGATGAACATAACGTATTCAGGATGCTGCAGCACAGTTAGGCATAAGTTTATGTGTTGTTCCTTTTCCCCCACCCCACCCCCCCCCAAAAAAAAAAAAAAGGGTTTAAGCGAACAGATCACCCCACTTTCTGCCAAAAGAAAACAGAGACAGTGCTGGAACTAATTTGTGTTTTAAATGATGCAAAGATGTGTGGGTAACAATTGTAGGCGTCTATTTCCCTCCACTCAGAAATCCCCTTGGAAGAACTGTACTCAATTTGAATTTCCAACATCTCTTCACACTCTCCCACCCTGATAGTCTGAGAATATCCTTAGCTTACCTACTCTATTTTTTTCTGGTCTCACCTGGATATGCTGTCTCGAGCCACTGCTCCTCACAGCATCACAGCTTGCTGTCCTTATATCCCCACACCACTCCCTAGGCTTACCATTCTGGATTCTCGCTATTGTCCTATCAAATCCCAGCGTCAACCCTGCCATGCAGACTTTAACTCATCCTGCCTTGTCCTGCCTACGAGGACAGGCTCAGTGAGTTGGGGTTGTTCAGCCTGGAGAAGAGAAGTCTGCCGGGAGACCTTATTGCGGCCTTTCAGTTCTTAAAGGGGGACTATAGGAAAGATGGAGACAATCTTTTTAGCAAGGCCCGTTGTGACACGACAAGGGGTGATGGTTTTAAACTAAAGGAGTGTAGATTTAGACAGGATATAAGGAAGAAATTTTTTACAATGAGGGTGGCGAAGCACTGGAACGGGTTGCCCAGAGAGGTAGTGGAGGCCCCATCATAACTCTGAATTCCCCAACCTGATCTTGACCCCAAGATCTTGGCCCTGAAAATCTCTGTTCAGTTTTTTATTCTTACCACCTGCCCTCCCACCTGCAGTGTCATTCAGCTCTACCCTGTATCCTCATTTTGCCTTAATGGCTCATGCAAAAATTACTTTTCCTCCCACTTTATTTCCATACATCATTCTACAAGCCAGGAAAAGCCTTAGGTCTTCCCACCCCTAATTCCCACCCTCCCACTCTGCCTCAGCAAATCCTTTGGGCTCTTCATGAAGGGATATAGACCCCACTCTTTCCTACATATTCCTGTTCTCCTACCGCTCCTGCATTTGCCCTGTTAGGGACACAGCAGCCGATCCTTTCTGCCTTTATACCTTTCTGCTCACACTCCCTAACTTGAAGCCCTCATATTGTGTATTTTTCCAGTACTTGTGCAGAAAGATTACAGGCTCCACATTTCTCCAATTGATGCATATCTGGCTGGAGGGAAACTCATCAAACTGACCCCATCCCTGACCCCAGCTTGACATGTAGGGTCTGTCACATTTCCCTTTTAAACATTGCCAGATTTGGATTTGATCTCAAAGACCAGGAAAGAGAGCAATTCCAGGCTTCTCTTGACAAACAGCTCTAGGGGAAGAAATACGTGAAGCTGTGACAGAAGAATGAGAGAAAGACCCCCAAGGAGTCAAAAAAAAAACCCCAAACAAAACTCCAAGTCAGAATGAGAACAGCCAGCGTCTGTGAAAGTTACACTGCGGCAAGCTCTGAAGAGCCAAGACGAGGCTGCCAGGACTCAGCTGAGGGTCTCCTGCCAGGAAATTACACTCTAGACTGAGCAACATCCCCATCTCTCAGGTGACTTCGACAGGGAGTCACAACACCTGAAGAGCCTTAAGAAGACCAGAGATCGAGTAGCTCTCTTATTTCTCCCTCCCCCAAGCATTGTTGTTCCAGGTCAACAGAGCCAAGGGCAACTGGCACAGAAGACATTGTTCTCAAGGCAAGATGACAGCAGGAGGAAGAAATAGGATGCGAGAAGCAGAGAGATGATGTGCCTTTAGGCTAAGAGGGACATCACGGGGGCCAACATGGCTCTTGGAGAGCTCCTGCTCAGACTCCCCTCAGCTGCAGAAGGTCCTAGAAGTCCCATAGCCCCAGCTTGCATGGAGTACCAGCTGCAAGATGTAAAAATTACTTGCTAAGAACCAGCAGAGGTAGATATTCTCCATCAAGAAGCAGATATGAGATAAGAAAAGAAGGACTGAGGATGCATGGGGAGAGAGGGGTCCCATCGTGGATGGTGTCAAGAATACGAATGTCTTCCTGCTACTAGCAGATGATCTGCCATCATACTGCTGGCTGTATACAGGCAGATGAGACAACAACTGCAAGCAGTTGCCACCTGAATTTCACAGATAGAGTAATTATTAAAAGCAGAGCACAGGCTTGAGCAGGGTACGGACCCCCACGGATCTGTGTAGGCACCAGCAGAAAGCAGTTGCTGTCTACAGAACAGAAATGCAGTGTTTTCCCTGCTGTCAGCACCTGCGTCAGGCTCCTGGTTTCTCTTGAGATACAGCTCTTAATTGGGATAGATTGTACGTTTTCTGCTGTAGCCCAGCCCAGCTCCCAGTTTAATTGCTAGTTTATGACTTAGCCTGTTTTGTGCTTTCCATGCTACTTCTTTCCCCACTTAATCTAATAGAATTATAGAAAGCATTGCTGGGAGGACCTCAGGAGGCACACAGTTTATCCTTCTGCCCCAAGGCAGTATTTCATTTTCAACAACATCATGTGTCTTTTGCTATCAGGTCAGATCGGTCCAAGACATATAACGGGTAAAGAAATGAAGCTTACCCAGGGGAGTCAATTGGCATAAAAGACTAAATCCAGCCCTTTAAGTCACTGAAGTTATATCAGAAATAACCCTGGTCCAAATGGTGCCATTTATCTGATCAGTTTTCTGAAAGATGTCCTTTCTTAAGTTTTAAGTCTCTAAAATGAACAAATCTCTAGAAGAAACAGTTCTGTCAGCCCCATTTCAGTATTTTTAATGCTTTATTATGAACAGCAGTGACCACTCCATTGTTAAGACTGAACAGATCTTATCACAGTATGATCAGCTTTGAAACTCCTATTAACTCCCACAATAAAACCTGATCTTTCTGGAATTTTACATCCTGCATTTCCCTCCACAGTAGAATATGTCTGGCAAGACAAAACAAAACCATTAAAGCATCTTTAATATGACAACTTTACACAAACGAATTTCCAGTAAAATTTCAGAATGTCAGTCAGCTTCTTAGGGTTCTTTCTTCCAAGACAATTTGACTAAAAATTCCACTTTTGTTTTCTTTCGTCTATTAATCTCTCTAAGAAGAAATGTCTTGCAGCCTTGGGAATAGATAATGCAGAAATTAGAAGGATAAAAAAAATCAGCTGCTGATATACCAAGCTAACTAAAGCAGGGCACAAATATAACAGAGATTCTGTGCAGCAGAATCATGAGGACCAAAGGAAAGGTAAGGAGGGACCCCAAGGAGGAAAGAATGTTTTTTGCTTAATCAAACAAGCAAGCAGGAAAAAGAAGGACTATGTATCTCTTAAAAACAGTTAAAGGCCTGTTTGTTTCCTCCCCCTTCTTTTGAAATTTCAGTAATGGTTGAGCTAGGTCTCTTCTGGGTTGTAAACATCCATGCTGAGCACCTGCAGCACTGCACAGCTGGACGAAGTAGGGGAGCTGTAAGAAGACAACAAGCTTCCTGGTCAGCAGACAGGCTTTCTGCCTTCTTCCCACTGTTCTCCAGCGTCTGTGATTTTGAGTGATGCTAAGGCTGTAAGCAGCAAACATGCATCCTCACCCTACAGATGTGACCACAACAGTTACTGAACACAGTAAGAGAAACTTAATAATGGCTTCAGACTCTTTCTCATCCTGCTTGTCCAGCTCACCTACTCACTACCCTAAACTCCTTCACACAGACACAAAATTATTTTCCCCAGCCCTCCCAAATCCGGCTCCCATGTTCTCTACCCACCCTTCACTACTAGCCTCTACAACCAAGGTCACAAATAAGCTAGGAAAATAGCAAGAACATCACTTGCATCATGCTGGTATTATATAGCATATTAGCCAGGAAGGACAATATATTATGCTTTTAAAATGCATTCGGAAGGACTGAGATGGTTATTGTCAAACATACCATTTTGATGGACATTAAATTGTGTCCATGTTAGTGCTCAAAATAGTCCTGTAAAAAGCAAGTTGGGCAACATGCTTTAGACACAACCTCTTTTCTAATTCTAGTCATGGCCTGTGGAAAGAGGGAAAGGGGCAGTGGGTGAATCCCTACTGCTAGCTAATTAGATCATACATTTCCTCTCTCAGGCAATATATCTTTCCCTGCATGTGATGCATTTTTCTTCACTAACCTCTCAAAAGCAGCTTCCCTATAAATCACAAATCACCACTGCAAGCATTCCCTTAATGAGATCCTCCAGCTTTTGCATTCATTTAATAAAACAGCATTCACCAATCTTCATCTTACTGGTGCATTTAGACTGTTTATTTGAAGTTACAGGAGGTCCTTCTGGTGCAGAGAGATCGAACTCCCTGGTTAAAGATTGCATAGAATTCACTTTATCACCCATTCCCAAGGCATTCATCCCCCCTGTACACGTCACAGGTGGCATACACACCTGGCACGCTATTTTCAATATGAAAAAATATCTGTCTTGTGTTGAAATCACACCATCAATAGAACCAGGATGAAATGAGCTACCAAATCAAAACAAACCTTCTTTAGTTCTTTAACTAGATCAGCACATCATCCAAAATAACTTCTATTCTTAAAAGTCAGGGGTACTAGCACCTGCAGGCAAGACTCCACTCAGCCCATGTAAATCAACAGATGCCCCCCAAGAATTAATAAACAAGACAACCCATGTAAGATAAAAATGCCAGTAGTGCTAATCCAGTTCAAAAAAGGGTGAGTCTTCTAGTTACCCTAAGGCCATGGAGGAGACCGTCCTTCTTTGGGGGAAGCAAGAGCTTTCCCAGTTGGTTCTGTCATTTTTTTGAGGTGGCTTCTAGCAAAAGAACCTATTCATGTTCTTTTCTTGTGGGGTAAGATCCTACTTAACCTCTCTAGCTAGTGGTATTCATGCTCCCTAGCTAATTCCCAGCATCAACCCACTGTTGCCAGTGAAACGAGCCCAACTGCTTCTCCTGATTCTTGAAGTGCTTCATAAACTCAGCTACATCATCTGCAGCCATATTTCTTATGTTCAATCCAATGTACTTTCCCTAGCATTGCGCGTAAAAATGGTTATCAAATGCATATATAAAAGCCTTGAAACACAGATTCCTGAAAAGCCTGCCTGAAAAAATCACTTGGTGCTTACTCTCTACAAAATTCAGCTTCCCTTGCCCAAGAGAGGCTAACATAATCTGGGGGAAAAGAAAGGTTACGGTTTTGAATCCCTTGGTGTTAGGCTCAGTTACCAGGCAATACCTTACCATGGACGCTTTCATATACTGCGTAAGAAAATAGACTCTCACACACGCAACATCAGTACTCCACACAAAAGAGCAGTTCTCTCTAGGCTTTTACTTTTTCTGGTATGAAACCTTCAGCCAGACATGGCTGAGTCAGAGTAACTTAGCCAGGTATTCTTTCCATTTCCTGAGCCCCATTTCCACTAGTGACATCAGAATCGTGGCCTTTAATCTGAAATCCAAGGACAGCAGGGAAAGTTTAACAAGAAGGATTCTGATTCTAGCAAGGTATTAAGAACTCAACCTAATGAGAACATGGTATTGCCAAGTTCAGCTGACAAAAAGAAAAATTACACAAAAACACATAAGATGACAAATGCATGAAGAAGGAAGGATAGCTTGTTTAAAATGTTGGTCTCATCCCTAGAATAAAAGAGGTATTCTTGCTATCTGACCCCATTTTGCAGATAAGCCAATTTGGATGTGCCTGTAGGAAGTCCTGCTCACTTCAGGAGATGTAGCTTCTCGAGATATCTTGTGACCTGGGACCAGCAGAGGGCACTGCGTTACCAAGTGACAGCAGTACAGATGCAAGACAGTTCCTACCAGGCAGTGAAAGTGAGTGACATTGAAGAAAAGAACCAGATTCTAGAAGTCAGAACCACATATTAGTCATCAGCATATCAGTCCTACTAATGATAAGGTTAACACTGCTTAAACAGTCCTCAAACTCTGTGCACTCCCAGAAACACACCTAAATCCAGTTCGGTCCCCACATATAGGGGATAGGCTGGAAGAATGGGCCAACAAGAACCTTATGAAGTTCAACAAGGACAAGTGTAAGGTCTTGCACCTGGGAAAACATAATCTGGGAGTGCAGCACAGACTGGGATCCACCTGGCTGGAAAGCAGCTCTGTGGAAAGGGACCCGGGGGTCCTGGGGGACAGGAAGCTCAACATGAGCAAACAGTGTGCTGCTGCGGCCAAGCAGGCCAACAAGAGGCTGGGTTGCATCAAAAAGGGCATCACCAGCAGATATAAAGAAATAATTATTCCACTCTACTCAGCGCTTGTCAGGCCACACCTGGAGTATGGGGTACACTTCTGGTCCCCGCTATACACAAAAAAAGATGTGGACAGGCTGGAAGGGGTCCAGAGAAGGGCTACCACGATGATCAAAGGACTGGGAAGCCTGCCATGCGGGGATAGGCTGGGAGAACTGGGATAGTGCAGCCTTGAGAAAAGGTGGCTTAGAGGTGATCTCATCACCATGTACCAGTACTTAAGGGGTAACTACAAAGAAGATGGAGACTCCCTTTTTACAAGGAGTCACATGGAGAGGACAAGGAGGAATGGACACAAATTGCTCTTGGGAAGATTCCTATTGGACATGAGAGGGAAATTTTTCACAGTGAGGACGGTCAACCATTGGAATAATCTCCCCAGGGAAGTGGTTGACTCGGCCACATTGGACACTTTTAAGATTCGGCTGGACAGGGTGCTGGGCAATCTTGTCTAGACTGTGCTCTTCCTAGAAAGGTTGGAATAGATGATCCCTGAGGTCCTTTCCAACCTGTGATTCTGTGATTCTGTGGTATCTCAGTCTCCGTGTGTTGATTTTAGGGTGTAGGCCTCCTACTGAAAATGCTTTTCAAGTGGCAGGGCCAAATCAGTCCTGCCCTGCAACATATGTATCAAGGCTGGGTTGCTTAAGTTAAAAAAGCATTTCCTCTCTCCTTCTCCAAACCTCTATATCCTTGCTTGTAGCAGCAGGAAGTCTATTCAGAGAAGAGACAAGACAATATCAAAGCAAAGAGCTGGTAATTTCCATTCTGCCTTCCCTTTTTACTCCCCGCCTCCTCCAACCTAGCAGACTTTCAGTGAGCAGAGAACCAAGTTAGAGGACATGAAAGGAATGCTGAGGTAGCAACTTCAGAAGAGTGCATTTCCACTTGCTTATTTCTAGTTTATTTTGAATTACCAGGAGATGACCATGAAGAAGCAAATAGCTCGTCTTTTTTCTTCTCTCTGTATTCCATCCTGCAGGATTCTGGGCACTAGAAGAAGCTTAGAGGATAAGTCAAGCCACTCACAGCCCTCAAGCTAGTGAGTGAAAAGTTTCCACTTTCTCTTTGTACAGTTGGTGGAATGACTTTGCCAGGATGTGGAAAGGGGCCTCAAAATTTTTCATCTCCTTCTGTAAAGAAATAAGAAAGTAGTGAATGAAAGATGGAATAAGCATTTGACTGCTTCTGCTCTAACTGTTTCACAAAAGACAGATTAAAACTGAGGGTGAGTTAGATGACAAACAGGTGGAAGAACCCCGTCAATTATCTTTCTTTACCTGCAAGAGAAGATAACTTTACAAACACTCACTTCCACAGATGGTGAAAGGAGCAGAAACTCACCACTGACATCTCACAGTATTCCAGGCCATGCTTCTCAGCCCACTCCTGTGCTTGTTTCTGCTCCACAACTCGACGACCAACCAGGTCTGTTTTATTCCCCACTAAGACACCTACAGAAAAAAACAAACAAACCATAAAACAAAGGAAAAACAACTCAGAAATGCTGACTTCTTAACAATAAATGCTGGAGCATTTGTAGAAGCAGCTGAAAAAGTTGGAGGCATGGAGAACAGTCTACAACTCCCTGGAAAAGAATCCACAAAGGAATTCATGCCTTATCTGCTTTGTGATAAAAGCAAATGAGTTGGAGGAAGCCATATCTGCCCCTGGCTTAAAATGAATGCTCTATGCCACATCTCAGTGGGAACAATTGCTGTCATACAAGAGGGGAGCAGAGAACAAGAATCTCACCCATTTCTTACCTGGGATGTGCATTCCAACTCCTTGAGCCCTCAGCTTCTCCAACCAGTTGGCACAGTTGTTGAAAGACTGCTCATTAGTGACATCGTACACAAGGCACAGGACATTGGGTTGCTCCCACTGCACAGCAAGAAAGGAACATTGTCAGCTCTAATGAAGCTGATGTCGTCAACAGCCAGTCTGTAAACATGGCAAACACAGATGCTAAGACAAAAACAATAAGCCTAACGTAGAGGAATCCTATGCCCTGGCTGAGGTTTCACGTGTCAGTTGAGCCAACTAAATGGATAGCTGGCACTGGGAGAGGTGGTCTTGCTCTCTTTCCCCATTCCTGTCTGCACAGTCCTGCTCCTTTACTTGTATAGGCTCTGGCACTCATCTGATCCCTAGGGAAGCCGATTCTTCATGCTGAATCAGCTCAAAATTAATCCTAGAGAGAAAAGGAGAAAGGTTTTCTTCCAGTTTGAGAAGCTGATCCAGCTTGTAGAGGGGTCCCTTGCAAACGAGACCTAGTGCAAGGGCAAAAGTGGAATTGCCCCTTGTAGGGCGATGAACCAGTAGGTTGACTTAGCCATCTTATGAAACCTCACAACAATTAATTGATCCTACATATCAAAATGAGATAACACAATGGAGACCTGTACAAGTAAGGACACAAACGCATGAAGGAAAAATATCAAGGGCAGTATTATGCTCAAGGACAACAGTGAGTCCTGTTGGATCAAACACATCACTATAACATCAAAAAACCCCACTGTTGGAGTAGCAGCAAAATAGATGCTTTTCTGAGAAATAAAAATAACTTTAACCAACAGGACACACTGATTCTCAGTTAAATCTCTCTATTTCTTTTGTAAGAAAACTGAATGACACTCTGCCTTCCTTCCTCTGGAAAGTATGTCTTCTAGTACCTTTACAAGTTTTAGAGAGGGAGAACAGGATGCATTGGCAACTGAGGTAATTGCTCCCATTTACACTAAATACAAAGTTTGCTACATCTGCCAGACTGGGGAGTTCAGATCTTCAAAGCAAAAGCACTTCTTTGGAAGAGGAGGACTGTTACATAAGACTTACCAGTTTCTCCAGCATTTCAGAAAATAGATCTTTTCCTGCAGAGTCAAAAATGAAGAATTCCTGAAAGCAAAAGCAGAAAGAAGGCTCTTGCCAGGAAAACGCAGTGCAGGGAAAGGTTTTGAAAGTAAATACTGGAACTTGTAACTCCTGCATTTTGTTGAGTACAGCAGCATCATGACCCTAAGGGACAAGTTCCCTGGACTGACAATTCTTCAGTTCAGATAGCATGAGAAAAGAAATAGCTATTTTTCATGTACAACCAATAAAAGGGTTACCTCCAAGGTCTCAAGTCTGGTTTCCATCTGTACTGCAAACACAATATGTGGAGCAGGACAGTAACCTGCGCTATTTATACAAAATTATACACGAGGCCCACATTCCACTAGTGGGAGTATAGGGCATTAAGGAAAAATAACAGATAAGTTCCAGCTTCTGTAGTTCTAGGAAACATGAACTAAACCTAAGTGCCCTAAAGGACAAACCAGAATCCTAACAAAGCTGACAACAGCTTTGGTTTAAGATGCCATGTTGGATACAAGAATGTAAAACTTATATTTTTAAGATTATACTAAGCCTGGAGTATCAGCAATTGTACGTTATCAGTCTCATTTCCTTCATGCAGCTTAACAGCCTTATAAACATGCAGAGTGATCTCCCACCAGAATGAGACTGTGAGGTTTGGGCTCTGGATGTCTTTTTCTGACCCAATTCATGTCACAGAAAAACTCACCACACTATCACTTGTCTCTGGAACTGATACAGCCTTCACCAACAGTTCTACGCCTGTCGTCTGTCAAGAAAAATCAGGAAAACAAGGATCGGAATAGTTTTTAAGAGCCTGTCCGACTGCATACCAACTATGCATTGGACTGAGGCAATTCTTGTGAATCATTACAATCCCATCAAACACAGACAGCTGGGGACTCCTCATAGCTTTGGTAACACACTCCCACCTGCATGTCAAAGCCACGTGGATTTGCTCTGATGGAGGAAAAAGACAGAGAAGAACCAACATCCAGAGATTTGCTTATATACAACTAAGGGTACTAGCTGAAATCTGCAGGGCTACGTTCACTGACACATTGCTGCTCTAAAGCATGCCTTAGAACAGTCTGCACCCACCATGTGATCAGCTAACATATGGGACTGAGGTTATTTGTGCCTCTTCCACCTTTTATCTCATTCTGCTTTGTAGCTTGTTTGTTCTATTTCTATCCTTAACTTCTGGTTTCCATCTTTATTTCAATGAATAAACATATTTCAGTGGGGTTTTTTTCCACACTCATATTTTCCTTTTTTTACTTTACTTATATTTACTTTTATTTTTATCCTTCTTCTGATTAGTCATCACCATTGATTCTCACACTGAAAGACTGCAAACTGTATCCTCTTCATCTGGGAACAGTTTCTGTAGATTATAATTATCTTGGGGCTATGCAGCACATCTTCATGTTTGCATAGTGATAAGCGCACTGTCCACACGCACATTTAATATTTGGAATTAAAAGCTTTCTCCTTCAGCAATGCTTTTTCATAGAGCACTCCCTAAAGGGGGAAGCTCTTTAACACCACAAAAGCTTGTGAAAACATTGGTACAGCAGGAAAATTATAAAGTTAACTACATTACTCTGCATTAAGTTTCAAAACCAGCACCCACATAATGTAAAGACTTACAGAATACTAAATGGTTTCCCTTCAGGATCTAGGTTGTAAGAGAAAGAAAACCCTATAAGACCCCATCAAATCATATTATTTATTTTGTTCTAGACTTTGTTTTCTCATGCAACTTAGAAAAATGTTGGATAGCAGTTTGAGCCTGTCATATGCTTACCAGTGTGTAGTTTTTCTGGAAATGAGCCCCATCATTGCTGAACATCTGGGCTAAAGCGCTCTTCCCCACAGCTGGATCTCCTGCAAAACCGAAAACATGAAAGATTTTTGTTTCATCTTAGAGGATCTTATTTTCCCTCAGTTCTGTTACTATCACACACCATAAGAACCTGGATGCTGTAACTCTGAATGCAGGCATGATAACTGTCATGAGAAGCACAAAACAGTCTAAAAGGTAATACCCACATGAGGAAATAAATATTGCCATTATGCATACTGGTGCTGACATCAGATTTCTGCTCTATGAATGACAGTAAAGAGCCCCCAGACCAAGGTGGAACTTCTGTTTGTACTAAAATTCATGCCTACCCTATAGCCTTTAGATAAGAATGAAAATTTCCCAGATATGTTGTCATGTAGAGAAAAACACAATGCCATAAGGGAGACTGGGCTGCACGGGAGGCTGTTTCCTCTCCTTAGATTAACCATTTCCCCAGATTCAAATCCTTGTTATGTACTGGGTTTAGGGAAGAGGCAGGTCATGTATATATTACAAAGCTGCTTAAGCTGGTAACATTCCTCGATGAACTCTTCTTGCTGAGCCTGCTAAGAGCAACTCTTGCTGACTCAATGCTGCTGGTGGCTCATTAGTTGCATCCTGGGCATAACAGCAGCAAATGTCACTTGGCTGGAGAGAAAGAGCCTGCTGATTCATCCCTACAAGGAAGGAAAACCAAGGGGCTTTAGTTTTTGCGCTTGTAGAGCCAAGGCTTTCTGGTATGGCTAGGCACAACACTTTGGGCAAACCTGGCAGCTGCCTGCTTTGGCCTGCTGTTACAAAACTCTTTAAGATCCAAAGCAATGGCAGAAAACTGCAGAATTCACATATGCTCATATCACTCTATGAAAAATATCATAATCCTTGCAAAACAAAAAATTAATATTCCCAAAGGGCTTATCCTCTCTTCACACGCTGTCTCAGTAGCCTGGATAGTTCAAAGGACAGGAACCAGGAATTAAACACTCCAGTGGCTCTAGCTTTACCCTTAAAGGAACACTTTCCAGGCAGCCAAGCCTGGAATACAAGTCTTTTATGCTATGTTGTTAATAAATAAACCCAGAAAGGGGTATATTTTGACCCTATTACAGCTTCCTAGATGGTGTTTTGAAGGAAATTGGTACAGCTATCTGCTCACATAATATTATAGACGAGGAAGGGTGTTTTGGATAGTGACAATCCCTTCTGGATGCATTAACCAAATGTAGTTCTTGTTTAAACATTTTTTAGCATGCTTGCTTGCTTACTTTGAGCTGAGTTGGGCTCATAATATTTAGACAGGAAAATCTGGTAAGTCAGCTTGTTTGTTCCGTGATCAGTTCAAGCTTGTGCTGAAGACAACACTCCGTTCTGAGTGGAAGCTATTCTATATTTCAATAGACAATTAGATCTGCCTTTGTAAAATGAGATAGAGAAGCATACATTGCTCTAAACTGCAGTAGCCATAATCCAGTGCAAATTCTTAACTAATGTGTTGCCTTTCTTCCATTTGACAGCCCCACTTGCTCTTTCCCTTTTCTTATTCTTTGCCATCCCCTTAACCCATTACATCACTACATTTTCTCAAAATAAGTTTCCTTGCCCTTTTAATTTACTTTGGTCTCATGTGCCAGTATTGCAGCCCACAGTATTTATCCCATCCGTATTTGTTATTCTGCCAGAATCTGTAGTGTGTCTCTAAAATGCCTGCTACCGCCAACTGTCTTTCTACAATGCAAACCTTTTCGTAGTATCTCCATAGTAAGCTCAAACAACAGTCTTTTACTGTGTGTCTGTAAATTAGCCTTGAGATAACACAGAAATCACTTTCTGTTGTCAAGTTAATAGCCTCTCTTTTGCTAATAAAAGCTCTTTTCCCTGTGTTGTTCTCTTTGACCTTGGTGCAGCTCCCAATACTGTGAGCCACTCTTCATAACCATTTCCTTAGGTACACAAGAGTTCCCTGCTCCATCTCCAATGATTTTGCTCCTACCTATGTAATTGCATTTTCTTGTTCCCTTTAGGTTGTTGTGGTTACTAATTTTTTATGTCTCTCTTACTATACTGGTCTCTTCTGCAAGAGGGAAATTATTTTGCCTAGTCTGTTTCACTAATTTATTATTTTTAATAATACATGAATATTACTGTAGCACTACTGGAACACTATGTATGGGACAGGACCTTCCTGTTGTTTGTTTTGTGAACAGAATTGAAAAGGCAGCCCCAGACCCAATTAGGATTAAGCATACAACTGGGTCATCCAAAGAAAACCTCTGTGAATTTAAAAAGGCCATGGAATTGGCCTTTGGTAACACTAAACAACAAAACAAATGACAAAACGGCAAAGCCTATGTATTGGGAGCTGGAAACTTCCAAACTGGAAATAACATGTAAGTTTCAAAGCTAGAAGGCAGGGAAGATACTGGTGCTGTCCACAGTAACTATGAACAGAGGCATGAGGGAGATGAATTCTTTTGCATTTGCCAAAGATCACATCTGGCTTTGTGTGACTTGATGGTTAGCTGCTTCTGAGGTTAAAAAAAGGCAAACATTTTATTCTGGATGAAAGAAAAAAGGTTTGGAACAAAGAGCTAAACCTGGGAGTTGTCTGCACACACAGGTTTTATGGATTTGTGCTTCTCGCTGAGACTACACAGAGCTTCAGTGTAGAGTGAGGAGGAAACCAAAAGAAAAAGTTTTCTTCCCGCAGTGTTCACAGTCAGCTGTACTTACCTCCAATGCCTCCACAATCCATCCTAACAAACCTGTCTCTTTACCTCACTTCAGGGTAACCTCCAGTTAGCTTGGGGTAAAAGACGTCTCTGTGAAGTGCACATGTTTCGTTGTCCTACTCTTTGCTAAGGCTCTACCTTTCTATCACACTCTCAGAATCATCCCAATTTCTGACAGGAATTTTTCCTCCAGCAAAAAGGGAGCCTCCCACAAGAGGCAGGATTTAGCTGTCTACCCTGCTCCCTTCACACTTTTCCCATCGTCAGCCGACCTTTCCACACTGTAGAAATCTCTTCTCTTTTCTTTTCTTCTATTTTTCCCTTTTCCTTTCTTTTCCCTTCCCTTCCTTTTCTTTTTTCTTTCTCTCTCTTTCTCTCTCTCTCCCCCCTCTCCCGCCCTTGCCTTTCAGCCGGTCCGACCATGCTTCACACCCTCCCCGAACACAGCTCCTGATTCTCCACACGGGGCAGGCAACAGCAAAGGAGGCTCCCACCGGTCCCGTATCGAGGGAGCCGCAGTCCCCAGCCCTCTCCTGTCACCCCTTCCCCCACCTCTTCTCTGTCGGGGCGACCCCTGGACGAAGGGCCGAGAGAAGCGGCGGGGTCCTCCCTGGCCACCGCCCGCCCGGGGCTCTCTCGTCGCTGAGGGGACCCGCGCCTCCCAGCGCCGCCCGGCTGCTGGCCTCGCTCCATCCCACGGAGCACCGCTCTAGGCCCCTACCGCCGGCGGAGCGGGTGGGACCGGGCGGGCCAGACTCACCTGCCAGGATGCATTTGGCAGCGAGCTTCACCATCGCCCCGGCCCGGGGAAGGCGGCGGCAGCGGGCCTGGAGGCCGCGGTGGCGGCAGCCGCGGCCCTAGCAACAGCGCGGCCCTAGCAACCGGGAGCCCCGCCTCCTTCAGAGGGTGGGGGGGATGGGGGGGTGGGCGACAGACCGACCAGTTCAGTTGGCTGGGGGCTCTGCTCATCAATGCTAGTCGAAGTTGTTATTGGTTCTCTCGTCTTTTCCCGCCCACCAAGCATCCTGTCATTCAAACCCTCCCCTCCGCCCGTGCTAGTGGCTGAGGCGGGGCAGCGCGCCCAGCCGGTGGCACCGTGGTGTTACGGGGAACAATGGGGTGGTTTCCGCCCAGCAACTAACTACGTTAGTAGGAGTCGGCTTGTGATTGGGTAGAACACAGGGGACTGTACCACGTAGTCGAAATTAACCCACTGGGGACAGGGCGGAAAATAATAAAGAACCGGGCAAACAAGTATGTAATAGGGGGCGGGGTAGCGCCAAGGAGGGAAAAGACAAGTGAGAGTGAAAGGAGAAGAGCCTCCATTTCCTACCGGTGGTCCCAGAGAATGGGATCTTCCGTACGGCACCGCCCTCACTCTCACGCCGGGCGGTGCGCCTTCCTGCGCGTGCGCGCCATCGGACGCTCTTTTCCCTCCGCACCGCCCCTCTGGTCCTGTGGCGCGGTGACGCGTAGCTCTGCGCATGCGCGGGCGGTTAGCGGCGGGGGCGGCGGGGCGGGTGGGTGCTGCGCGCGCCGGCGGCCGTTAGCTCATGCGGTCTGAGGTTCGGGGTCGGGGCAGGGGGGCTGTGTCCTGTCACCGGCGGTGGGAGGTCCCTAGTGTGGGTCACTTTTCCCTCAGGGCTCCGAGCTGGAGTCAAGTCGGAGCGGGAATTGGAACTGCCCAGCTCCCATCTGCAGCCCACGTTGTTCTTTGCTGCAGCTGCTTTTAAGTCGGCCACAAATCTCCCGAGTGTCATGGTGTTGGTTGGGGCTTGGGTCAGTGTGTTCAAAACAGATCGTTTGTGAGGCTTGTGTGCCTAATGTGGAAGTTGAGCAACGTTTCTTTGGTCGATGTTTGATCTGATACCCTTTCCCCCAGTTAATGCATTTTCTTGCTTTTGACTATGTTACTGTTCTCCTAGAGAGAGTTTTCTTCTTGCTCACCCCTTAGTTGCTTTCTTCATATCTCAGAGTTTTGTTCCTTTCTTTTCTCCTTTGTTATTTTTGTAATCTTTCACACTGTAATAGGTTGGTTTCTCTAATTGTCTTCTTTTTAAAATATTTTTACTAAGATCTCCCTTGACTACTCTTAAACTATTTCTGTGCCATATTCTTAGTCTTTAACTGGTCTTCTGTCTTCCTTAAGCAGTCCAAGTCAAACTTGATGGGGTTGGGTTAGAGCTAAAAAGCTGACTCTGAAAGTTTCCTGTTTTTTCCCCTTCCTCCAATCTCTTAACGATCTTATGCTGCTAGAAAGCATGTCATCAGTAACAAACAATACTTTTTCAGGGTATAAACTTTGCTTGGCTACACATTAGGTTGTTCACTGTGGAGCACAGAATCTGTGTACTATGGAAAGTACTAAGCAATTTTGGGATTAAGAGAATAGTCAATAATCTGTATTTGGGTTATAAGATTGGACGTTCCAGGAGTAGAGTTGGTTGAAAATACATGTTTTCCAAGTTTTATTTTAACCTAAAGGTAGTGCTAGCTTAGAAGGCAGCTTTTTTTGTTATTTCTAGTATCAATGACCCATTTGACATGTTTGGGACTATGTGACTAACCTGCCAGACATCTAGCCGGACAAGCAAATAACATAAAAATAGTAAGTACCTATAGCAAAATCAAAGGAGTCTTTTTATATGTTTCTGTGATTAAAAACATGAAGGGGACTTCTCTATCCTAAATGGGCAGATACTTTAATTGTAGCTGATGACTGTAGTGAAGTATAGTGATGGATTGACTACTAGGGGTTCGTTTAAAAGGGAAAAGAAAAATTAATCCCAGGTCTCATTGTTGCTTTCACTGGTTTTTCTTTTATTCCTAAATCCTCCATCACATAAAACAGGTGCGTGGTTATTGATGTTCTCCATCACTTATATCTAAATAGCTTACCTCCTTTTTCATCTTTTCTGCCTTCAGCTCCATCCTCCAAGAAATTCACTCGTCTCTGTGTTGTTCCATTTTTGCAATCTTTGCATCATCCTTTGTTGTCTATTTGTAATATTGTCCCAGTTTACTGACGGGTCTCTGTGCAAAGGCTTTGAAGCTCCATTATGATGTACTTGAGATTTATTGATTGTGGCTGTAATGTAGTGGTATCCATCAGCATTTACTGACATCTCAAACTTCTCTACCATTTTACCCTGGGATCAGTGTAATAGAAGGCATAGATTATGTTGGAAGTGAGATTTTCATTGCTATCAAAAAATTCTGCTTGGAATCTGGCTATCTCCTTTCTCCTTCTGTTTGCTACCTTTCTGGTAGCACCGTGGTCCTTCATACCCCCTGTTCCCTCATCTCCTACTTACCTCCATATGCACTTGTGCACAGAGCTCTTAGTGGGCTTGTGTCCTTTTGCCCCACTCATTTTTTCCCAGCCTCAATCTTTCCCTCTGCCTGACTTCTCACAGGTAAAAGTTGTTCCCTTACCGGCGTTGGCACTGATAGATTAAGGATGAATTACTTATCTACACCTTGTAATCCAAGCAGAATTGCAGTCTGCTTTTAGCAGTCCATGGGAATTGTTGCTGAATAAATTGGAATACTGGTAGCTGTGCTGACTGAAGCTTCTCTCATCTTGAATACGTGAGAAAGAGAGGGGAGGAGAAACCGTGTGGATTTAAAAGAAAGAAAAACAAAACCACAACAGAGGATGATGTCCTTTCCCTAGAGGAGCATTTATTAGGTTAAATCCTGTATGAACCAGCTAAGGAGAAATAGAGCACTGTTTTTATTCACACATTTAATTTCTTCCTCAAATAAAGCAAGGTTCCTATGAGTGGGAAGCGCCCCTTCTCAAATGTGAGCAGGATAAGTTGCCCTGACGGCCACAGAACCCTGAAATTCGAGGTCACATTCCTTTAGGCAGATAAACTGCACATGTCCATATGTGGCTCGCATTCCCTTGGGCTACAGAAGGCAGAGATGGTGGAACTGCAGCTCCGGTAGGAGCAGCAAGGAATTTCAGAAGCAAGGTAAGGCTTTACAGTGAGGATTACACCAAGGTCATACAGTCCTTTAGACTGATCTATGGCTTGTGCTTCAGATTCTGTCAGGCCCTGCGCAAGTCACTTCGTTGTCTCCTTCACAACATATACCTGATAAAAAGTGATTTTTGTCAGGCAGAATTCACTAACATTCCTAGGACTTGTTTTTATAGTTATTTATGTATAGATGCAAACATTCCAGATATGACCTGAGTTGAGCAGGTTACAATGTGCAACTTGAACATGCTGCCTAATAAAAGCTACCAAAGAACTAATGCAGCTTTCCTTGGAGTAAGCAATGCTTCCCAGGAGGGCATTAATACTGAGGAATTAGTAGATCTTTCTGTAAGAAATCTCTTAAATACAAAGTGTTTCATCAGTTCTTTTTTAAATGTTATATTACTAAAACGAAACAGTGTGACAGGACATCAGAAGTATCTTGCAAATGGATGAATATTCAGAGTTCATGCAGCTTTTTAAATCTGTATATATTCTTACAGAATTGACTGTGAGTGTTTACTGATAAGTCTGGAGAGCTTTGAAAACTGCAAGAACGGATGTGTTAATTTTATTGTAGATTTCCGTTCTTTACATTTTCCTCAAGTAGCAGAATAAATAGAAACTTTGTCTGTTTCGAAGGCTACTTCATTTGGCATCCCCCCAAATTGCCTTTTGTTTCTCTTCAGAGTGGGGCTATTATCACAGCAGTACGAATTTGGACGCTTTCTATATCACTGTAGATAATGGCATTATAGTTCCAGGTCTTCAGATTTTGCTGCTTTGTGGTAGGGACTGAGACACGGGTATGAAAGCTTTTTGGCTGAGCCTCGGTGCACTGAAATGTAAGATGATTATGAAATGGTTGAATCAGCCAAAGGATTTGTTGGCAGTTACAACAACGCTTCTGACTGATCTGGCATATCTATAATTTGTTTCTGATCTACTACGTTGGGAAAGTGGAAGTTGGTAATGAATGGCGGTTGTGGCATCAATGAAAAGTGGTAAATTATTAGGTGTAAGGAGGGTACATCTACAAGGCTTGGTTCAAGTATGCTAATTGTAACTGTTATGTCCTCTCTTCCAATGAATGTGGAATGAGGGACAGATTTCTCAAGGATGCATTCAAATCCACAAATACCACAAAGGAGAATTTTGGGGGAATAATTACTCTGCATATGTCTGGAAAAATTCCAGCTTGAATCTTTGTTCTTGCACGTGGAAGCTAGGAAAATCGGTGTCACAGTTGAGGTTGCACTGAAAAATGAGAAAGCTAGAAAAAGTGCTGGGAACAAAACCTAAATCTTTGTTTAGTTTTTAACAATATGCCCCAAAGCATTAGACGTGGATAGTTGATCGGGGTCTGGAACATCATACAGATGTTAGGTAGGTCTCTGCATGGAGGATTAACTGTGGCAGACTGAGGACTTGCTGGGGCCTTCTGCGGGCCTGAACCTTCCTCAGGTGTGAGCGTGCTATTATTGGAGCAATCGTTGTCATGCTCTTCTGCAGTTGTGCATAGGGTGGTTGGATGCCGGTAAGTGAGTGCTGAGTGTGCTGCTGCATCATGGGGAAGGGGTTAATCTGTCAAATACAGAATATATGAATAATCTTTAAATGAGCTACCCATAATTCCAGCATGCCAATCATTATGTGGTGATGATGATTATGATATCAGCTGGGAATCTTTTTTTGGCTCTCTAGCTGCTGTCTGCTTAGAAAGCAGCTGCTAGATTTACACTAATGCTATATCTTATGTTAAAAACTATTAAGACAGGCTACATTCAAATAATCAGATTTATTAAAAAATATAAGGTTGTTTTGGTTTATATTCTGTTTATGCTTTTAGGGTTCTAATGTTTAAATTTTTCTCTGCAGGCATGACAGCTAGAACTTTTTTTGCCCCTTGCTGAAAACTGGGAGTCAGCCATATGACTCCAGGACCTGGAGCTTTAATGGAGGGAGGAGAAGAGAAATATTTGAGACTCCTAATTAAATTTTCAGGAGTTTACAACACACTGTTTTCTATCATCTCCACTTTTCTAACAGGTCAATTTTTAGGCATAAGCTTTTCCACCATATCCACGTCCTTTCTTTTCAAGGTCAATTTGTTATAATGTATTTATATTATAATAAAACTTCTCCTGCTTTTCAAAACCTCCCTCTAATCATCTCTGATCCTTCCTGCTCTGAATTTCCTTTTCCCCAAGTTCCAGACCCTGAATTTCTGTGTTCACCCTATGGCCCCTGCCTCAGAGCTCTCTGTTATTGTATCATTGCTTTCTCCTATTTCAAAAGCAAGGCTCCCCCTCCTGCGTTCCCAGTAGCTGGTCACACCAGCTGCTTCCTTCCCATTTGCTGCTGAGCCTTGCTGGGCAAAGTCTTTGCTGCTTTCTTCCTACAGGTGTAGGGCCTTGGTTCCTGCTTCTGATGAAGTCTTAAACGTAGATTCATAGAATCAAGGAATCACAGAATCATATAATCATTAAGGTTGGAAAAGAGCTCTAGGATCATCAAGTCCAACCATCAACCTAACACTACCATGTGTCCTAAACCATGCGCTGAAGTGCCATGTCTACACATCTTAAATACCTCCAGAGACAGTGATTCCACCACCTCTCTGGGCAGCCTGTTCCAATGCTGTTCCACTCTTTCAGTAAAGAACTTTTTCCTAATATCCAATCTAAACCTCTGCTGACACAGCTTGAAACTGTTTCCTCTCGTCCTATCACTAGTAACTTAGGAGAAGAGACCAACACCCACCTCACTACAGCATCCTTCCAGGTAGTTGTAGAGAGAAATAAGGTCTCCCCTCAGTGTCCTCCAGACTAAACAACCCCAGTTCCCTCAACCTCTCCTCATAAGACCTGCTCTCTAGACCCTTCACCAGCTTCATTGCCCTTTTCTGGACACGCTCCAACACCTCAATGTCCCTCTTGTACTGAGAGGCCCAAAATGGAACACAATATCCAAGGTGTGGCCTTACCAGGGGCACAATCACTTCCCTACTACAGAGTGAACTTATAAAAATTCTGAAAGAGAAAGACCCTGAGCTTGTAAAAGTAGGATACACACAAGAAAAAAAAAATATGTGGGAGCCCTTCATCGTTATGTGCTGTGTGTTTTGTATTCAATAGACTAGATGAAATTTCAGGTTAATTTTGACCTCTCAGGCCTTCAGTGAGAAATAATTTAAGTTCTATTATATCAGTTATCTTCCTTTGGAGTATTCAGAACGAAGATACATTTGAACACTAGGATCCTCAACAGGCGAAAAAAGATGTAGACTCATTAAATCTATGGGCAAATGTCTCTTAAGACACCTCTGCTTTACTAAGAAGGCTATCACATGTGAACAAGAAAGTTAATGCATGCAGAGAGGAACAGAAAAACGCTGGCTCTAGTAATGGAGATTGTTACAGAACATAATTGAACACTGACTGCAGCAAAGCTAAAAGGAGACTTGCATTACAATGACATAAAATCTTTATTTTTTCCCCTAACCTCTCATTTCAGCTGTCTGACTAAGAGCAGGTGCTGGGCAATAGCTCAGTTTCAACAACCCATTGCAGCTGAAAGAGTAGACGCAATTGTGCTGTATCCAGCAAAATTGAAAATTACTTTAAGAAGGGGAATGCAAATGTTTTAAGACAGAAAATCTTCATTCATCTGCAGAAAGAAGCATAAAATTAGCACAGCCACATAATTCTTATTCATCATTATATTAAAGCAGTAATAAGTGCTTGAGAATTTGCTACTACCTGTATATTTTTGTATCCTCCTATTGATACCTTTTTTTAAACTGCATTGCATTGTGAAAATACAGGAAGTGGAGTTTATTAACAATTAAAATGCTAGAATTAAAAAAAATCCTTCCAAGCAACGTTTCCAAAAGCTGAAAATGTCTCTGAACCATTTGGCTTTTCAGCAACCCACAGACCTTCTTTGCAGTGGTCAATGATTAAGCATTTGACCTCCCATCTTGCACCTCTTCTGACCTGTCTAGAAGTTCTAGTGATAAAGCTGGAATTAAGTTGCTGTGTTCTTACCACCTGAAGGCCTAAGTATCCATTTGTTAATGCCAGTGTCGTACCACTCTAACACCAGTGAAAGCAACTGTATTTTTGTACATAAACCATTAATTGCTCAGACTGGCATCTACCAGACTTAAAAACTGTTGTTGCAGTAGGAGTTGGACATTCTAATTCAGGCACTGACAAGATCCTTTCACTTACGTTTACCTAGGTGGAAGACTGAATGAGTTTATGAAAAAAGCATCTCTTCTAGCTGCATCTTCCATAGGCTTATTGAGTGCTTTCCAGTATTTTTACTTGGATCTTCTGATCCATTTATTGTAGCTCAGGCAGTCCCTTCTATTTTTCTGGTAGCTGGAGAAGGGACTCTAGTATTTGTATTCATATTAACTTATGTCTTTGAAAGTGAATTGACCTTTGTTAAGCTTTGTTACTCCATTAGCCAGGAGGGCACTAACCAGAAATGTACTTCCTCCTGTGTGAAATAATTATCCCACATTAGGAGATCCTACAGTTGGGGAAAGTTTTGACGATTGATCTCTCATGCACACAGCTAGCCCCCGTTAGACACATTTGGTGTCGCTCTATTGTTTAGGAGAAAAGTTGGTTTAAATGTTGGAGCTCTAGAGAGTATTGGGATTTCTACTGGGTGTGTCTCTTTAGAAAAGAGAATCTGCTAAAATACTCTGTCAGAATGAAGGTGCAGCAGCTCGAGTTCAAGTGCATGTCAGCAGTGAGAGAGTCCAGGATCTAGAGGAGGTGTTTTAATACCTCCTAAAGCCTGTGCTCTCGTGTCTGTGTTACCCATGGTTCCTGGGTGGTGGTAGAATGAGTACGTCAGCACATGCTTTAACCACAGCTGAATTTTGGCATGATAATACATGCCATATAATTTCTCTTTGATTTACAATTCATTTATAAA
The DNA here is from genome assembly GCF_963921805.1 of Phalacrocorax carbo. Classification (NCBI taxonomy): domain Eukaryota; kingdom Metazoa; phylum Chordata; class Aves; order Suliformes; family Phalacrocoracidae; genus Phalacrocorax; species Phalacrocorax carbo. The sequence goes on along the minus strand of NC_087513.1, from coordinate 58,227,828 downwards.
TAAAAGAATGTATTCTCTATCCGCTGACCACTTAAATCTCAATCTAGGATTTTAGAGTCAAATGGAGTTCTTCCGTGCTAATAAAAATTTTGTGCTAATTTGTATCTTCAGTGAGCCTTGTATAAATTTATAATTTTCTATGTTATTTTATTGAGGCAGAACTTGTTGCGAATAGTGTGCAATGCCACAGTTTTTAACTCCCTAACAATATTAACACTGTTTTGGACAGAATATTGTTAACGTTTAGATACTATAGCCCAGAGGTTTTGATAAAACTATGTCTGTGTTGCCAAAAAGGAGAATATGAACTGCATTTCCAGTCCTCAGAAGTATTTAGAAACTAGGGAAAAGCGTCCTTACTTCCCCCCAACACACGCAAAGTCAGAAAAGGCAAAAGAAGCAAACAGGCAAGCTTTGAAGAAGTGAGCCAAGTGTAGAAGCAATCGAAGGGCATTAGGCAGTGTTGAGCTCAGGACTGGTGGATAGACTGTAAATATAAATCCCAGCTCAGCTTCTGCAAAGTGAACAGGTGTTACGGCCTCCAGTCCATTGATTCCCAAAATAAGACATGTGGAAAATTGCTGATCCATGAAACTTAATTAAGAGCTTGGCAGGACCCTTAAAGCATAAACAATTATGAATTTGTTGGTTAAGGGTTTGGTAGTGGTAAATGGTGATCGGAGAAATTTTAAGCATTGGTGATGGCCTGTTGGTACAAACCCTTTTTGTTACATGCTAATGTCATTTGTCAGGAAATGATGGTTTGTCAATGGCTTGAGGATTTGGCTCTTCTTCCTTTTGACTTGTAGCTGAGAGTGAGCTGTATTTCTCTCCTAGCAATATATAACACCAGTGTGAGGAAATAGTGTCTTCTTTTGTATGTGTAAACATAATTTACATATCTTAAATCATCCAGTTGTGTCTTGTTACAAACCATTGGCTATGAACCTAAGGAAAGGATGAGTACTGATTATTTAAAATTTCATCTTCAACATGATGGCTGGAGTTGTTTTTATTTTCAAAACTTCTACTGTATTGCAACAGGGGAGAAAATTATGGAACATTTACAGTTCAGAACAAAGAAGAAGATGTAAGATGCTAATTAAGAAATTTAAGGTAAATGTTTCTTGGAGAAACTTGATTTTTCTCCTTTGTTTATGCATGTGAAAATGAAAGCAACTTTCTTTGTGAAATAGTACATTGTAGGGTAATTTGGATTTTTTTTCGTATTTGTCAAGCATACTATAATCCACACTCTGCTGAAAGCCTGATTAAATTTTATAGCAAATTCTGCTTTCTTCAGTCTTTACAGTAGTTTCTGTGACAGTCTTAAAGACATTAAAATGAGAACTATACAAAAATGAATAATTTAATATACTGTATGTATAAAGTTTTATTTTATAGTTTATTGTAATTTAAAATTTTGCATGTTTGCTGCATTTTGAGCCACTACTAGATAACTGCCACCTAACAGGAAAATTATGAGAATTTTTATTAATTGGAAATGGAACAATTCAGGATTTGTGGAAGGTTTGGAAGGAATTTGGGTGGGAAAAGTATGAATCTAAGATAAACATTGAAGAGCCAGCAGTGAAAAAAAGTAATAGTTTGATGATAATTGATAAAACAGTCATTTTAGGGTTAGGCAGAGATTTATTTATGTTACACACGTGTTTGAAATTTTTTTTTTTTGCTTCAGTGATACAGGCATGAAATATTGAAATTTGAACTTTGAATTTAAAATACAGTTAAGAAAAAAAGTGGTTTAAAACAGATTTTATTATTACCTAAGTTCTGAGTATACCAGTTGCATATTTGAATATCCTGACCAAATGCATGTTTAGAATGTCAAGTACTGTCTGCATGAAAAGTAAAGATGGTATTTTAGAGGTCTCTCTACCCATTGTAAGTGGTATCCATATTGTCACGTCTTCAGTTTGAAAGTAAAAGGATATTTCTTTTCATCTTACCTATTACTACATAGCTGAAAAATTTCAGGCCAAATTAGACACTCAGTGTTGCTTTTTTTGGGAGGGATTGAGGGAATAATGTGAAGATAGACTGATATGGGAATCTTTGGGGTCTTCAGACTTTTATGCCAGTAAAATATCCCCATTAATGTTGCTGTAACTTAATTAATTTCACATAATGTACTAGAAATCTTTTTTAGGCTCATTAATGGCTGTGTTTATTTGATATTTGTTCTATTGTGCTATTTTTTAGGAAAGCCTGGATAAAATTTCAGCTTTCATGCCATCCAGTGATACATTACAATATAAATCCTTGGAGGCTTAAAGAATAGAAAGAGACTGTAAAGTGATTTGTTTATATAGCGATTTTTACGTTGGTTTCTGATTCCATGGATCTTCATTTATGATACTTCAATAGCTGTGTTCCTAATGTTTTTTCTGTAGCCCTCTTGTAATTACGCGTTATTGCCACTTGAGGTCAGCATTTGTCAAGAAGTAAATAAACTGTCTTGCTTCATTGCAATCCATTTTCATTTGCTTTATTAAGAATACTTAAAAATCAATACATTCTTCAGATCCATATATACATTGTGCAAAACCAAAGGATTTCTTTTGAATGCATATCAGCTTCAGCAAAAAGTCTTCTTTGCAAGATACTACAGAGTGAAAATCTAGAATGGCTTTAGGGAGTGTTTATTGGCTTCCCAAGCAGCGTCAGGTAATTGCTCTGGCAGAGAATGGTATTCTGTGCAATGTGATGGTGACAGGGTTTCAGCCTTATCTCCATGTTTATGCTAAATTAGTGATAATAAATCTGAACGGAATAAGATATTATTGCTGCAGGGAATAGTTTGGAATCCAGAAATGGCAAACATCCTTCCTTTTTATTGCAGTAGTAATCAATGTTCTGTCGAGACGTGGGGAAGATGCTGCCTAAAAGTGATTCCCCCCATCCTTTAATATTTGCTTTAGAAAAAAAATAAAAATAAAAAGATGAAAAGCATGAGCTGGTGCCAAAGTTACTGAATGGGATTTGGGAAACAATTGTTTAGCTCTTGGCTCTGTCATAGGCTTACTGTTGGCTAGTCATTTCCTTAGCTTGAGTCTCAGTTTCCTATATGTAACTCAAAGAAAGATATTAATTTCCTTGGTAAAGTTTTAGAAGGAATGTTTTTTTGGTGGGATTTTCTGATATACTGTTTTAACAGTGGGAGCATCAACAGTAACATCACACCTGAATCTTGGTGTTCCCTTTCCTGAAATTCATACTGTTGTTTCTTGTGAGTATTCCATTCTTCCTCTCCCACATAGTTGTGTAACATTGCTAGTAAACATATCCTGTGTTTCAGAAGTGACTGCTTTTTAGTAGTTCACAAAGTTATCCCCATGCATGATTGGCACCAACTGATATTCCTGTCCAAAAGTCCCCTGCACCAGGCAAATTTAACAAATGGTCCAGACAAGGATCAATTTACTGATCTCCAAAATGCAGCAGGGAAGATGTAGGTGAAATATTAGGAAATACTTTTCAGCTCTAACACTGATTAAGTCAAAAGAACAAACTGCCAAATGAAGTTGGGTAATTGCCATCACTAGAGATCTTCCAGGCTGTGAGTATGCACCCATTTAGCAGGGGTGGCTTAAAAATACTGCAGTCAGTTTTGCCACAGATCAGAACTTGGACTGAATAGCTATTATATGCATGTTTTATCCCAAATAATTTTTTTAATTTCTTCCCGCTTTACCCTGGCTAGGGATAAAGCAGCAGAGAGGTCAGCAAAAAAGAGTAAAACTTTCTCTCAGCGTGTGCCAAGCTTACATGAAATAAGAAACACGTTATAGTGAGAGAGAATAAAGCCCAGATTGATGTGACCTTTATTATTTTAACAGTGTCTTTCAGCACAATTACAGAGTTGCAGGATTGCAGAGAACAGAGCTGGAGTATAAAATAACATAAATAAATAGAACAGGAGCCAAAGCAGTCAGCAGGAGGTGGTTGGAATTGAACAGTGAAGGATGGGTGAAGGGGTTGCATTGGTCAAAGCCTTTATGATTCAGCCACCATAGTTGCAAATTCTGGAGAAGGGAAAAATTTTTTAAAAATATTAAAAAAAGAAAATGTAAAGAAGGAGGAAGCATATTACTATGATTACAGAGACACTAGTGTAGCAGAAACATCACAGTAACAGAAGAATAAAGAACTCCAAGTTAATTAAAGATAAAGTATGACTTGGGAAATCTTACAGTGAAATGAAAGTACTTTTTTGAGGGTAAGGGAGAAATGCTATACATGCCAGGCTGTCAAGGCTGTCCGCCACTATTCATCTGAAGAACTTGATTAGTTCCCCGTTATTCCTTTGTAAATCTCAATGGGATGAAGGCAAGGACTAGAAATTTAATTTTGCAATGAGATAAATTTCCTTTATATCAGAGTTTGGCAAAGAGGCTCATTAATGAGTCTTTCAGAGTATTTGTGTCCCTATATTTTAAATATATTACATTTAAACTCAATTTTGCAATGGCAAATTGACTAAAAATGACAGATTACAAAAACAGAAGGCTGACACCAACCTCCGTAGCAATCTTGACCACACTAGTGATAAAGAGAAAAATTCCTGTGATATCAGAGGGCCAGGATTTTACCCCATGGCTTTTATTAGTGTTACATCCATAATATTTACATAAATGTGTCTGTCTGCAATTTGGGGTTTTTATGCTGTGGTATGTATAATGCCTTTCAGCAGGGTGATAAAGCATGGAAAAGGCACATCTGTGTCCTGGTGATGAGCTGCCTGGCCTACTGCCCTCTGCATACCGTATTACCCAAGGAGGTTAAAATTCCTGACTCCACCTACCCTTGGAAGAGTTACGCTTGAGAATACCTTGCACAGTTGTGTGTGCCTCAGGGCATCAAGAGTGGCAGACTGGAGGGAATCCCAAGAAGGGCAACAAAGATGATAAAGGGATTAGAGGGTATCTAGAGAGAGTGGTTTATGGGTTTAACTTAATCAGCTGACAGGAAAATGATGAAGAGGGGAGTCAGTCATCTGTAAAGGCTCAAGAGAAAATTATTGAAGCTTGGCATAATGAAGAGTAGTGTCTTGCAACTAAAAAAGAAGATGAAATTAAGTATTTTTAAAAACATTCTAACGTTCAGTTGAAAAATGCTAAACTCTTAACAAGTGTGATCTTTACAGATAGCACTTTTGATGTCACGCCCAGAAAACAGGTTGCCAAACGCTGATAAACCAGACTGAGAAATAAAAGTGTCAGAGGCTTTAAATTAAATCCAAATGTATCCATCGTTTTGAAAGACGTAAATCCAAATTAGGATCAGTGATGCAGATTACTTAACACAAAACGCGTATAAATCCTGTACACAGTGGGTACGTAGATCGAAAGTTTTGCAAACTGAATTGAAGAGATAATACAAAGTAGCTGTGATAGAAACCCAGGCCATTCTGGGAAGAAGAAAAAAAAGAACCCCAAACCAAAAACCAAACCGAAAAAGGCTATGATTATTAAATCACTGTGTGAATAAATCCTGCAGAGAGAAACATGAACTGCAATGGATGAAACCTTTCCAAAAGGGAAAAATAACTGTGCATTTTCTATTAGAACAAGTTGTCATACTTGCTACAGCTAAATTAAATCCTTTTTATAATAATTTGTGTCTATGGAATATATTTGGGAAAGGTTATTCAGACTTGCAGCCAAATATTTTCTATATTATATTATGGTAGTGATATTATCACTTAATGGAAATATATTTTACGGGTACTTTTTGATAGCCAGCAAACCATAAAATACTCCTTTATGAATAACTGCGGTATGCTTTATATTTTTTCCAGGATCTTCAATGTACTTTAAATATTTCAAAGATGCTCCAGTTGAATAATCTTGTAAAATAGTTCAGTATTTATTTTCCTATGAAGGTTAGCCCAACAACAGGTGGCTTGTGGAGGCATTGTGACAAAGTGTGTTCATATATGCAAAACTTCTGAGGTAAGGCACTGTGTATTAGCCCCTGCCCGCTGGTCATTCTTGTAAATGTTTATTGCCTCCAACTGGCCCGTTAGCGAGAGAATCCTTGTGACTGACTACATCCTCTTTTCCAGTTGTAATTTCCTTCCAAGCAAAAATATATCTTTCTTTGCACAAATAATAGTTTTAAATTACAAGGATGTAGACTATTTTGTCATGTAAAATAATATACTAGCTATCTTGCGTCAAAGCTCTGATTTAAAAGGAGGGGATTATTTCACTGTGTTCAGTATAGTTAGTAGTTTACACCAGCCTCATGCATACCCTGTAGTATTTTACTGAACTGACAGATATAATTACAGAGGACATGTTGTAGGCTAATGATTTCTCTCATCAGATTGTATTTTTAACGTTACCCATACAATAGCAAGTCTGTTTCAGAAATTTCATAAGTAATGAATTACACTAATTTATTTTTGAAGATACAAGTGTACAAAGAGGGATAAGAAAAGATGGTCTTGAAAAGGATTTTTCTTTTTTGTCTTGACTTACCTGGGGGAAGACCATGACTTATAAATTGTAATTTTGAATGCTTCATGTCTCATTTTTACAGCATTTAAAGAAAATAATTGAAATATTTTAAAATATCTGCAGAAGTTGAGCTGTATCAAGGAAAATATTTTGACTTACTGGGATAAAAATTTGGATTTGTTCTGTCTACAGTGCATCATCTTTAAGTTCTCTAGGTACTTTCTCTAGTCAATTAATATCAAGAAACTGAAAGTCATGATGTGCATGTCCAGGGCTAACACACAAAATACATTTAAAAATATTACGGGCCAAAATCTTCATTCTCTTTTCTCCTTTTTCTTATAAATGTTGTCCTGAAGCTGACAGAGCTGCTTCAGCATCGCTTCCCAATCCAATCTGGAAGCTACTGTTTGCAGTTTTATTGGGTAAGCTGGCCTGCAATTTTTTTCCAGTTCGTCATCTTCTGTTCACATCAGTGGAAGATGGAGGGGGCTCGACATCACACAGAAGATGATCGTGTCCTGCATGAACAAGCTGCAAGTTTTCAACTGTTCAAAACTGGCAGATCAGCCAAAAATGACAGATCTTGATCGGACAAGAGGTAAGATGGTGGAACTATTTCTGAGCTGAACAGACTTGCAGGAATGATAAAAGGTTTAGAGCAGGAGATCTAAGAGAAAATTTGTCACGTGGGGCCTTTAACTGGAAGAAGGCTGGTTGGGTTGGGGTTAATGTTTGTGATGATACGTCTGAGAAAGATGGCTCTGTGGTGTTAAAAATCCATGAAGATCAGTTCTTACAAGTGCTGTGGGCTCCTGAGGGACAGTGTTCAGGGGCCCTCTGGAGAATTAACGTTAAACCCTGTGAAAGGCTGCATGGTTTGTATGTACTTTAGTGATGTACGAAGCTGATGTTTGAAACAAGGGGTAAAAGTGAGGCCTGACAATTCAATTACAGGGAAACAAACAAATGGTTTGCAACAGAAATACAGCATTGCAATACCGAGTATGAATGTGATGTATGTTTGTGACCTTACATTTTATTTACCTAGGCAGTTATAAAATCTGCAACTGGATTTATGAACCAAAGGAAGAGCTGGAAAGTATCTGTCATCCTCATCCTTCGGTCACAGTCCCAGCTGTTAACTTTGCATGCCTTTCCAGTGTCACAATTCGCTGTTGGAGTCAAATTTAAGAAATGTATAAGAAACCAATAATGTTGTATAGGAGGGATGTGGCCAGAAGAAGCAAAAGGAAAAAGCCCTTCGTTCTCTTCTCATTATCATGTATAAATTCAGAGTAATTCCAGTTCAAAGTTAAGGAAGGGTAAAAGTTGCAGAAGAAAGAGGTAAGGAGAAGAGGTGTTTCATATTGCTTTGTTACAGTGTACTGGCTTTCAGGCATTGTTTCAACTTAAAAAAAAAAAGGTTATGGTCGATCTTAAATAAAAAAGTTAACGCTGTATCCTCTTGTATTAGCCAAAATCATTCTGCAGTATAGTTCTCTTATCCCAATTGATACTGCTTTCATTTTGAAGCCTTCTGGAAATAACCAAAAATGTATCTGATTTGCGGTTGGTGGATCAGCTGTAAGTTTACTTACCTCAATCAAGTTTTCCTCTGAAAGTCTTGCCCACTGATTTTAGTGCCACTGCCACTAATTTTAATTGGACTAAGGAGGACCCATACAATAAAGCACATGAAATTTCAAATGATGGCATGCTCCTCGGGTTCAGCAGCGCTGCTGAAGTTTAGCGGGAACTTCCCCTAGATGCTTCACAATTGCTGCTCTGCAACTGTGGTATAATCATGACCTTAGAAATTTAGAGGCTTTTGTCTAGAAGCAGGATCATAGCCGCTGACGTGCCAGGGTGCTGTGGGCAGGCGGTTTAGCCCATGTATCACTTGATTAGTATGTCAGTGGGTGGTTTTTGTATGTCATTTTTTTCAGCTTCTAAACTGGGAATCTATGTTAGTTAACCTTATTTTGCCTTTTATTACTTTTTAAATTGCTTTTTAGTTGTAGACAATATTTTTTACAAACCCCAGAGATCGGGTAACACAGAGGTGTGAGGTTTTTTAGATATTTTTGGGGATTTCACCCTATCATGTGGCTTGTCGATATGGTGGAAACTTAGCAATTACCTGCTGTCTTGGTGATTTAATACTCTGACCACAAACCTGCTACTATCTCCTTCAATGAGGAAAGATTTAATTCAGAAATGCATCTCTTCATGTCTGATTTAGTTCAGAAATGATCAAAAAAAGATTTAATACAGAAATGCATCTCTTCATGTCTGCTCCAATGTGTCTTGGGGATACAGAAGAAAGAGGAAAAAGGAGAAATTTTATATGTGGGCTAATTTGATTCATCCAAGAGGGAATAGAAGACAGCAGTTTGCTTTTTTAAGCAATGCTGTAAAGGGAAAAGTTGTTCTTTTCATGTAGTTCCCATATTTAGTAAAAGGGAGTGACAAGCTTCCTTAGCTGTGAAGACCCACATAAACACCAGCAAAAACTGGGTAGACAGTCATTGTATAGAAATCCGTAGCAGACTGACTGTGCTTCGAATTTTAAGAGCATTGCTTTGCTAAGTCATGCGTTACTTTTCCTATTTACTAGTCATCAAGCAGAAACGCTGGTACTCAGCTTTTTTTCTTTCTCTAAGTTTTGTGGTCAAGCCCGGGTCTTTGAACTGTCAGTGTCCTGATCCTCACTGCACTGAGACCAACAGAAAAATTAAACTAACTGAAGCAGGAGTTGGATGGGTGCTTGGTGCTGTGCTGTCGTGACTGCAGCGCGGTGTCTGTCAACTCTTGCCCCCTCTAGTGTCAGAACTCGGCTCCTGTTTCCCCTAAGGCCTGCAAGCAGGCACGGCAAACGTAGCAGGGCTTGGCATTTCCTTAAGTCCAAATTGTGCCCTTCAGAAGGTCACAGCCCCCAGTGATTCCTAGATTTCCTCAGTTCTTGTGTGTAAGAGTAATACTGGGTTGTTACTGTCAAAGTTTACTCCTCTAATCACATACCATCAGCGCCAATTTTACCATCACCGTCCTTATCTCCAGCAGCCAGAAGAGCCTTCGTTTCTTTGTCCGATAGGTCTCTTCCATCGGGGGTAAAGCCCTTCAGCACAAACCTAAAGAGGGGGCATGGGAGAAAGGAAAGTTTTTTTAGAACAGTTTCACTTTGTATTTAATTGTACCACTGTTGTGATATTTGAGTTGGAATCCAGGGTCGGATCTTCTGTTATTGACCTTCTTTAACATTCAGGAACAGCACTTTACTCTGAAACGCTGTTTGACTGAAGAGCTCTGTGTGAGGTATTGATCAGTCACGTGTTTCAGGGTCCTGCACTAAAAGCTACAGCTAGCTCCCTCCAACACACTTGAGATCATATAATCAGCAAACAACTGACTTGCACACAAATAATAGTTGAGAGATGGAATTGTATGCTATTATCTAGGGTCTTGTGAAAAATAAAACAAGAAATCAGACTGCTAAGGTGAGGTTACTTGAGAAAGGACATATCTTTACTTACTTTAATTCTTCCTCTTCGATGAAGCCACTTCGATCTTTGTCAAGAATATGGAAAACCTTCTTCACGTCTTCAGGGCTCTTCTTTTTCAGTCCTACCATCTCGAAAAACTTCTTGTAGTTAAAAGATTCAGCCGCTATAGGAGATGAAAACCCAGAGAACTGCTCAGGAAAAGCCACTGACACCTACACCACCCCATACCCGCAGCTTGCTCCCATCCTGCTGCGCGCCCTGCCCTGGCAGGCCAGGCCGAGCCCAGCTGCGGTGGGAGCTGGAGGTGAGGTGGATGTACGGGATGAAGGGAACCCCAGGGGAGAGGGTCACAGCCCCTAGAGACTCCTGGCTCCCCAGTGAGTCGCCATTTTGCAGGTGAAGAGCTGAGCTCCATGGGGATGGAGGCTTGCCCAAGGTCACGCGGGCTGTCTGTGGTAGAGTTGGGAGCTGAAGTCTGACCTGCTCGGTCTCGTTTCAGTGCCTTAAACCCTTTTTTTTTTTTTTTTTTTTTTGCCAAGTTTGACGCTAAAACAGTCATCTGAGAGCAGACTGACTATTAGATTCCAGTCACTTTTTGACGTTTCCACCCCTGGGAAAAGAAACCAAAAAACCCGCTCTTGCTCAAGCAGCACAGAGCCTAGCGTTGACGAGAAGTGCTTCTGAGCACACGGCTCTTTCAGTTCTCTTTCGTTTTTCCTCAAGACTTACCAGCAGCCAGTGCTGCATTTCGACCGCTAAAGGCAATCGTGGTTTTGGGCTCGGGCGCTGCCGGGGAGCGCTGGGCGCTGCCCGTCCGACCCCCGAGGCACGGCCGCCGGGGGGCGGCGGCGGCAAAACCCCGGAGCTATTGGAATCGGAGCCGAGATAAATGATTTTACCTGTCCCACCTCTCCTGTCCTTCAGCCGCACCCGCCTGTGTCCCACCCAAGTAGCCTTGTCTGTGGGGTGGGATAGAAACCCAAAGCGGCGACCTCCAAAACCTGCTGTGGACTTTTTTTTCTCTCTCTCTTCCCCACGCGTCCTTATCCCCGCCGTAGCTTTTCCCATTACATAAAAATAAGGAGGCTGATTCTTTCGGGATCTGCTTGACTGAGATCTGTCATTAGTTGCCCCTAATTGAGTCTGCTGCGGGACTTGGGGATGGCCCCAGAACAATGGAAGCTAATGAGAAAATCAGCTGCTGGGTCGAGCAAAGCTGTCGGTCGGTCCTTCCGACTCCGGCTGCTGAGTTTATTCGGCCTCGGCGGGGGTTGCGCTTCTGTCTCTTTGGGAAGGTCATCGCGGGGAGCGGGACGGAGGGAGGCTGCTCGCCCCGGCGGTGCCATCAGCCAGGGAGTTTTGGGGCGGGGGGCGTGTGTGTAACGCGTGCATCCCGGAGCACCATTTCTGGCGTCTCTTTAAAAGTAACCTTAACTACCTGCGCCGCTGTAAGCGCGACTGGGTTTGCTCAGTTTAGGGGTCGCGATACATTAGAGAGGTGGGGAGTATCTGAGAGCCGGAGTGGTCTGAGGGGGAAGCGGGGACCGCTGCAGCCATTCCTCCTGCAGAAAGCTTCTGCAGTCCAGCAGCGCGCCCGCTTGCTCTGCTCGTTGCCTTCTGCCCCATCCCGAAAAGCAAAGCTCACCCGGGGATTCCGCATAGGAGGCAAGGAAAGAGCGGTTTCCTATCTCCTTGAAACGAGAAACGGCAGTTCTGCGATACCTGAAACTGAATTTCGGGGGTGAGTGGGAAGCTGCCAGCATCCACGGCTGTGTTCCCTATCCCACATCAATCCACCCTGGTTCGCCGAGGCTTTTGTTCCTTTTGAAAGTGTCCTCTCGGTAGAAGCAAAGTCTGTCCGCAGTTACGGCTTACCTTCCTTTAAAATAAATATTTCACCTCCGTAATGTGCAGGGCAACTTTGCTGAGGATGCAACCCTGCGTTTGATAAACCTGTCAGGCTTTCGCCGCACTTCTGAAAAGACATCTGATATTTTGTCTTGCGGGATCCTCTCATCTTCCCCGAGCTTAGATAAATGCCCCGCTACCCTAGGCTGAAGGGACGACGGGGGGGGGGAAGAGGGGGTAGAGGAAAAAAAAAAAGAAAAAGCACTCACCTGAAAAGGCTCCCACAGCCTTCTTGATATCCTCAGCGCTGAGCACGTCAGTCATAGCCATCCTGCAACTGTTTGAACAGGGAAGCAAGTGCGAAAAGATTAAAAAGTGCTTTTCTCATCATTTCTGCTCATATGACCAAAGCTGCAGTGCTGTGTGGGGACGGCACACCGGGAGCGGCTGGAGCCGCGCCAGCTATATAGCTCTGCGTGGGTGAGTGCCACGGGCTGTCGCTCTCCACTTTGCAGAGCACCGAGTAGTCCACGGACGCGAGGGTTCGGCTAAAGAGAAGGGGCCACCGGGACGCCTTTGTGGGGACCGGGGTAGGGCAGCACGCGGGTGGGTGGGGGAGTGGGGGGTCGCTCCCTGCGAGGTTGGGAGACTAAGACTTGCTGGAGCAGCGCCAGGGTCTGTCGCGATAGCGGCTGGAGAAAGAGTTGTGCCAAGGTCAAGTGCTCAAGGGTGCTGTGGCGGAGCCAGTGGTGCAGAGCAGAGCCTTTTCCTTTAGTAAGTCAGGACGAGCTTTACCGGTTATACTCGGTGATGAGTAAGGAACGGCAGCATATGCCAAGCTTCGAGCTGCTCCTGAGGTCGGGAAGCAAATGTAATGTAGCTTTAGAACATTCGCCTTTATCGTTCAAACACTTCAAACCTCTCCCCCTTCTCCCTTCCCCCTCCCCTTCACACACACATATTCCTTTTAGACCTCGTTTCTTTTGGGCCAGTCCATATTAAGCACCATCCTCGCTGAATGAATTATCACATCCCTGCGAATCCTACAGATCCCGTTCGTGATGCGCAATATGCTGCAGAATCTTCCGCGATATGAGGCGGTGAAGCCGGGCTGGGAGGGAGGTGGCGGCGCGGGGAGCTGCCGTGCCGTGGTGGGCTCCTCGGGAGGCACCGGGCGCTTCCCGCCACCGCCAAAACAACGAAAAAAAAAACCCAAAACCCACGTTTAGGAATTATAATGTGTTTCCTAGGATTTGGTTTGTTTTCTCCAGGAAACTCTGCCCATGTGGCAAGCGGTCCAGCTCGTTCGCAGAGGTTGGGCAGGAGCCGTTTGGCTGAGATAGCCCAGGCTGGGCCCGGTGGTAGGGCAGGTCCCGGCACAGGGGTTGGGGGTGGCATCTCCGCTTCGGAAAGGTGGGGGGGGACAACACAGAGCCGTGGCAGGGAGATCCCCACGCTGCCGCCGTGGGTACAGCCCGGTCCCGCCGAGGCAACGGCACCCTTGTCCCTGACCGGGGCCGCTGGAGAGCGGCCTGGGAAAGGCGGCGGCTGCTGCCAGGACTCGGGTGGCTCTGTCGGCGACTCCTCGGGGCTTTTAAAAGTACATGCCCCTCCTTTTCTCCGCGGCCCAAGTCCAGCTCTAACGGGTGAGTCCTTAGCATCCCACTGAGCGCAGAAGGACTGAGGAGGAGGTGTCATTGGGGTGGCCCCCCTTTTTTTCCCCATTTTTTAAACAGCGAGTCTTCGTGGTGGGCGGGACTGTCGTTTTTCTCCCGTGGGAACTTTTCCCCCCCCTCATTTCCGTGTATTTCCTGAGATACAAGAAATGGTTAGTTTTCTCCAAGGACAAAGGAGGAGGCGGCTGGGGGAGCCGAGTCCCTCTCCCTAGGCTGATCCTCAGGGATGGAGGAGCTGCGCGCTGGGATGCTGACCCGAGATAAACCCCAGCCCCGCAGAAGGGCTCCCCGCATCCTCCCGCGTGGGTAGCCCTCGCCCAGCTGCCCCCACTGATTCGGAGCTGGGAGGTGAGAGGGTGCCATAACACGCCGGTAACTCGGGTTACCGGGGTCTCTTGCTTGAGCGGAGTTCAGCTTGGAGGACGGATTTGAAAAAGCCTCGTGTAGCGCAGGTTCAAACCCAACCATTAGTCTGTTTTACGCTTAGGTTAAATGTAGACCCATCGATACACAGCTGTTGTGCGTGGTCTTCTATCATAGGCGTCCTTTTCCTTGACTGCCAGAAGAGAGACGAGCGCTTTCTGCTTTCCAGCTCAGGCGCATCCCCGCTTTGCCAATCCCAGCACCGATGCAGTCTGCAAAGGAGCCGGGCCTCAGTTTCTTTTCTTTCTTACGAACCTTTTGCGAACCCGTTGCTGCGGCATCCTGGTTCTAGGAGCCACAGAGCCTCCTTTTAGGTCCCTGCAAAGAGGAACGCGCCTGAGCATCCGCCAGTCAAGATGCTCCCGTCGCGGGTGACTCGTGTTTCGGCGTGAGCCCGGCTCTGCTGACAAGGCAGCGCACATTTGGAGGGCTGCCCTGGCAGGGAACTCGAGGCCGTGGCTGGCAGAGGCGACGGGCAGCGCTGCCTGCTGTGTTGGCAGTCGCCGGGCAGGTTAAGTAGCCTCAAGCCAAGAAAACCGGGCGTCTGAGGCGCGTTCCCGTGGCCCCGCACCCCCGTCCTGGGGATGGGAGCCCGGCGGCTCCCTCCGCATCCCTAAGGATGCGCGAACCGCCCCGTTTTCCCTCGCCATCGGATCCTTCAGGCCACTGGGGCCTAATCACGCTGTGAAGGAGAAAAGTGAGACGTGGCCGAAAAAAACCCCCGAGGCTTCAGATCAGGTGGAAGAGCCGTTTGTATGGCGTAAACGACGCGTCCCTCAGCCTCCCTGGGCCGTGGGGGATCCGGCACGGAGGGGTGACCGAGGCCCGCCCCTGATCGCAGAGGTGCTCATCCGTTTAAAGGACAGCTAGCAAACTTCTAGAAGCTTTTAACCACCAAGCTTTAGTCGAAACTGTTCTGTTATTCTAACATAAAAGGCGTTTCACGAGTTGGCAGTTCCACACTCGACCCTTCACCTTTTTCTCATCACCCCTGCGAGATGAATGACGCGTTTTTCTTTATTTCTGAGATTTTGCCAATTTTCCCGCCCGAACTGTTTGCTAAAATCCGCACCGTGGATTTCCAAGTTGCCTGCGCAGAAGCTTTCGTACAGACCAGCTCCCCCTTCCACTAGCGCCAGAATGATGCTGCTCTTCCTAAGTAAACGATCAAGCAAATTAAGTAGCAATCAACCCGCCCTTGTCAAAAGCAAACAGTCCGGGGAGAAGCTGATGAACAGCAAGAAGCCCCCGCGCCAAAAGCTGAAGCACCAAAGCCCGGAGTCCTTTGCAAAAAGGGTGACACATTTCCTTTTTCCTCCTAACGACCACACCAAGGAAAGCAACTTCATCCCGTCGCTTACCACCGTCTCTGCACAAAGATTTCATTTCTGCGACGTGTTTTGGAGGGGGTGGTGGTGGTGTTTGCCTTTGCTTCGCGACTGAGCATTTCAGCAAATTCTGTTCACCGAGTCCTTGCTCGCGTCCTCCTTCCCTGTCTCCCCTCCCCTCCTCTCTGTCGTGGTTTCCCTTTTCTCACTTTCTCCCCTCCTTTTCTCCTCGTCCCCCCCTCAATGTGGTCACCTATTTCCTCCTTTCAATAGCCCTTTCTTTCTTCTCGTTTTCAGCCTTCTCGGCGGGAAGCCGTTCCTCTGTGTTTGGAAGATTTGCACCTCTTTGCCTCTGGGCTTTTGTTTGTGGGAAGGGGGATAGAGTCGGAGTGATGGAAGATAGCCTTATCTCCTTTCCCTCGGGCGAAGGTCCTGGGTTCCCGCCGGGAGCGGGCGAATCCACGTTTGCTGTGGAAGTTTGAACGTTTTCTTGCTACTTACCTTTTGGATCTCTCCTAAGCACGCTTCAAAAGGGTGTTAGGTATGGAGGTGGTCAAAAAGAGGTGGAACTCGGGGTAGGGACCCCACTTATATAATCTCTCTTGCTCTATTTTCGGCAGGTGATACCCACTCCTCACTGGTATCAGATATTCAGGGGTTTTGGTGGCGGTGTCACATTTATCTTTCCCTTAACTAATCAAGGAACACTATTAATAATCCTTGGCGCTCACCTTCCCCTGGCTGTGAAAACCTGTTGCCTCGGCGAACTGAGGGTCCGCTTGAAACTTTATTGTTTAAGGGTAGAGGCAGGCAGTATGAATCAGCGGTCTGGGGGCAAACGTGCTTCATCTTCCATCAGGTGGAGGAGGTGGCGTCGGGAAGATCTGTCACCATGAATCAGGAGGTTCAGACCGAGAGTCGGGGCTCCGCTCAGAGGGAAGGGAATAGGAAGATGCAACCTCTCCATCAGAGTGAGGGACAGCGATGAATTACATTGAGGAGTTTATCCTTTTCTTTCTTCAGCCCCGGCAGATGCTACTCGAAACAAGAGAGAACAGCCCCAAAGTGCCTCCCGCACCTACAGCTGCAACATTCAGCTTTACCTCTTGGCCTTGAAGGAAGGTAGAAATAATTTTTCCTGCAGGCAACAGCAAACTCAGCTGCGTAATTCTGGTTCCTCCTACTTACAGGGGCATCGGAAACCTCCACTCTGGGCCCCGCTGGGCAAGATGCTGTAGAAATCTAAAAAATCTGCAGCCTGAGCTTTCCTAGGAGAGGCAGAGTGTTGTGAATGAAGAGACACTACATACACAGTCGTAATACATTGACTGTAACCTTTTCAGCATATAAATTCTCTTTATGCTGAGTTGCTCGTTCCAGGGAAAGACACCTTTGAAGACACCTCTATTTTTACTCTGTCAAGCAATAACAACAACAATAAAAATGCCATTGAGACCTATTTGCCATTCTGTAATCCATCTAGGGACACTTTTCCTGATATTTAATGTTTTTCTGGCAAAGGGAATAATTTTATAAAGGACTATGAATCACATTTATCTGGAGTATATTTGTGAGTAAAAAGAAAAATCTTTTATGTTTCAGGACTCACACTCAACAGTTCTTAGGTTAAAAAGCAACCAAGGCTGTTGTGATACAACTGAAATGATCTTTTGGGAAAGGCAGGCGCTGCAAAAGTGAGATTTGATTTTTTAGCTTGATTAATTGATCCTAGAAGGGAGAAAAGATAATTGAGGTATGTATGGGATAAGAATATTTAAAAATACTTCTCTACTGCCAGTATAATTTTGATGCCAAGTTCTGTGATAAACTGGAAATTCTCCAGCAGCTTTAGACAATTTCTAAAGAGGAAGCTTTATTGAATCAAACATGACAAAGGTTAATTCAATCAGTTTAATGTTCTCTCTCTTACTTATTTTTATTACACTTTCTGTAGTAGTTTTTCAATTGTCAGTGTCTACAAGAGCAGGGGAAGTAATATTACCTTTCAGGTAGCCTCCTTTATTTCTCACAAACGCTGTCCCTGCGCCCTAGCTCAGGGCAGGTGAGACTTTGTATTTAATTGCAATGCGAGATAGCTGGCTCTTGTGGGTCAACATGTTTCAACCGACTGGTGTGCTGCCTTTGGAACGGTATGATTCATGGCACGCTGTTCTCTAAATTCAGTGATGTGGGGTTTTATATCGCCTTGATGTAGTACCGAGATTAGATTCTGGTTTAGAGATACCAGTGTCTTGTGGTTGTTCGCTGGATGCTCTATTCCTATTTGGTAGCTGCTGGAACAATTTTCCCTCTTACCGTCTTTGGCAGCTTAGAGAGGATAAGGATTGTAGGACTGCCTTTTTGCCTACTGGAGTGTGACTTCCGTTTCTGTCTGTTCCGTTGGAATGAGTGCATTTGTCCACTGGTGAAAGGAGAGCAAGTGCAGGGCTAGTCGTTGTGATTCCTCTGTGTAATTCAGCCATGTGTAAGCAATCCTGATTAGTGGAAATCCTTTCTTATCCTTTTAGTTAGTTCCTACTCAGGCCTATTTACAAAGAGAGAAGCAGATTTATGACTGCATCAGGCATATACTAAAGTCTTTATTTGTTATGTGTCAAGTATTTAATTAATTAAAAGGGGTTTTGTTGTTGGGATTTTTGTTTTTGTGGTAAGAAAAATACAATCAAAATCTGACACTTCCAGGTTATTCGTACAAATCTGCCTGAAGTTGAAAGACACGGAGAGTTGTGGCAACAGGATCACTGAGAGTTCGCCTATGTGAAATGACAGAATTTAGGGAGGAAGTTCATGTTACTGCACTCATCAGTTTCAGGAATGTGGTTACATATTTATCATCTTCTCAATCAGGTTCTTTCGGGAAAAGATTAGGTCTGGGCTTCCCCTTTAGGATACATATACACTGCAGAGTTAATTGGGG
Source organism: Phalacrocorax carbo (assembly GCF_963921805.1). Lineage (NCBI taxonomy): Eukaryota > Metazoa > Chordata > Aves > Suliformes > Phalacrocoracidae > Phalacrocorax > Phalacrocorax carbo. The sequence goes on along the minus strand of NC_087513.1, from coordinate 58,209,624 downwards.
TGGTCATCCATTACAGTTTCTCTTTCCCACCACACATAAATAACTATAATCTGAATAATAAGGTGCTCCAGGTCCACATCAGCCAAAGTACCCAAATTTTTTGATGTTATCATCATAGTGCTAGCATGGGACTTTAAAAAGGAAGCTTGTCCTGCTGCTATCGCCCATGTGTGGTACGTGTGTCGTGACAAGCAACTCCAGTCTTCAGGGATACCAGTCAGCCACCCTCCTGCGTTTCTTTTCCTACTTACTTGTTAAAGAAGCCATATGACTTCCTTTATTTGAAAGCATATTTTAAAATTTAGAGGTTTCATTGATAAGAAATGTTTCTTGGTTGCCAGTTAACATTCCTCTTTTATATTTTTATCTTATCAATATCTCATATAAGCCTCTGGATCAGCCTTTTCCTCTGTCGTCTTGGTGCTTATGCCTTTCATCTGGTTTCACGAACAGTTATAATGTCCTTGAGTCCTAGGGTTAGCCAAGCTATAGAGAGTTATTTATTTTACATGTTTCCTTATGAATCAGCCTCTCTTGACCTGTAATCATTTTTTCTTACTTGTTTTTGGAATTCCTCTGGTTCTGTTGGCATCTTGTTGGTATTGTGATGCCCAGCATAGTGTGGAGTTTCTTTGCTGTATGAGATTGTAGAGTATTCAAAAGTATCTGTTATAGTCTCCAACCTGTTATATAAGACAAGAATGATACACCATGTTGAATTTGCTGCAGTCCAAGACTTCTGTACAGTCTAGTATCCATCCACATTGCATTTAGATTTGGAAAGAATTCATGCAACAATTTAAAATCTTTTAAAAAAAATATTTTTAAAGAATCTTTTAAAAAAATATGCCTGCAGCATATTTTGGTTAAAAACACTTTGAAGCCTTTTATAGCTGACATTCATTGTCCAGGAACTCCTTCATTTTTCTCTACGGCAAAGCTCAATGCTGGTCTCACCTGTGTTTAGAAGCAGGATAGGAATCCTTACAATGGCAGCATTTTCTCTGATGTTTTCCCTGTGACTTATGACATGAGTGTATGTGTCTTCCTCCTGCTCCTGCTATCAAACTTGCCCCTTCTCACAGGGCCCTTGGTATATTGTCCTCTTTCATCTTACTTCTAAAAAAAAAGGAAGAAATATCATATTGCTATCCTTTTGAGGTGAAATGACATGCCTTAGGTGCTCCGTGTAACCACAAACCATACAATACTGTGATTCAGGATTCCACAAAGCCTGTACCACAAGTCTTTTGGAGAATTAGGAGTAAACATTTAATTAATGTAACACAACTGGGAATTATTAGGAAGACGAAATGTCAATACCGACATTAGAAATTGTCCAGAATTTTAGGATAAATCTCTCCTGGCTAAAGTACCACTAAACCTTTCATGCTGGTGAATACAACTTACAGCTTTTTCAAAAGATATTTATGTAGTAAAGAATGTAGCATCTATTACATTTAGTCTGCCAAGGATGTTGTGATGTTGGGAGCTTTCTTGTGTTGGAGAGGAGAACGGACAAATTCCTGGAAGAGAGATCCATTGAAGCGTACCAAACTCACAGAGGCCACATCCAGCCTGTGAAGTTCCTGAGCTAAAGTGGTTGGAATTTGGGATAGGATTAGGGGGAAGTGTCATCATGTGATTTCCTTGTGCTTATGCTCCTCCAAAGGCTTTTGCCTCTGTCCACTGTTGGGTACAGGATACCGGGTTAGATGACTAGAAGAAACTTATTTTGATCCTCAGGGTGATTCTTAATTTATTTTCCTCAGTGTAGTTTATAATACCACACACGTGTGAAAAGTGGAAGGATCAGGTGGACAGAATGTATATGAAAAATAAATCAGTTAAAAGAATGACTCACAGTAGCCATAGAAAAAACCCCTTTTTCTTAATATAAAACAGGAAACTTCGATCTATGCTTACTGTGACTTTTTAGGCTGCATATGAACATATTTGTTCAGGTATATATATATTTTACACTGCTCCTCTGTGACTGAAAATGTTGGTTGTTTTTAATATACTAATTATAATTTCCTTCTGCCAGATGGAGGATATCAGACTGACTCAAGCTTTTTAGGTTCCATTACTTCTTCATAGTCCATGCAAGGGACTATTCTTTGGTTTGCCTGCGAGAAGTCTGTATTCCTAGGATCAAATCTTAATGATTCCATTTTTACATACGACTCCTCTGATAATTGGCTCAAAAGCTGGAAATAGCAACTGACTACAAGTGATACCCCAGAGGCTAGAAGTAGGTCATTAATAGTCCATACTACCAGTGGGCTTTGGGGAATCTCCAGCTTGTATTGCAAATGGTGTGGAAAAGAAAGTTAAATGTCTTTAACAGCATCACCCAAAGGAGATAATAGAAATGAAAAACAGTGATAGGTGTTTCTGTGTAAAATCCTGGTGAGAGTTAGGCTCAGATTACCAAACAGGAAAAAAGCTAGTGCTGAAAGAGTACGTCTGTGTATCATAACACCTCTTAGCAATTCTCAAATGGATCCTTAGAGCAGGAAAAAAAGCTGTTAGTCCCAGTGGGAAACCCTGACCCCAAGGTTAAGAGAATGGAAACAGTTGGTTTTCTCTACAGCAGACACTTGTGGGTATCAGACATTTGTCATAATTGACACTCTGGTGTTGTTCACACCGGGATGGATAAGCCCATGTAATTATTACCACAGGGGTTATATTCCAGAAAAACTAGCACAGCAGAAAGATGGCTTCATTACTCATTCCCATTTATACTGGGCTGCTGGCAGGAGAGCAGTCAAAGCATTTAGATCAGGGCAAACAGCTTTTGGGGAAATTTTACCTCAGTTTTAGCAGTTGGAATCTTGTGGTAACCCAGATTTTGATAGGTATTCTTTAATGAGTCTGGTTGTTTTTATTCTTACACTGTTACAATTTGTTTCAGAGCTGTTAGTGCGCAGTGAGATGGATTTAAAAGTCAGAGGTTTGCAAAGGAGTCATATATTTCTGGGTAAACAGTGAGTGGGAAGAATTTTATAGCAGTGATGCTTAAATGGCAAGTTGGGGCTTTTCCTGCCAACCTCCCAAGTAGAAATTGCTGGCTAAGAAAGTCTATAACTAGCAGCAGAAAAGGAGTGAGGTTGTGTCAGCTGTTTATTTATTGACAATTTTTTAATTAGAAAACAATTCTTCCACTTACACAACTGGCAAATGAGATATCTTCTCAGGTTTAGGTCATGATTTGAATCCAACCAAGGAGAATACCAGTAAAAGTCATTATTCTGTAGTACTGTTTCAGTCACCCTGATGAGATGAGTTGAACAGCCCCGGTCCAGTTGTTAATGAACAGATACACACAAAAAAACCTTATTGCACTAAAATAATATCTCCATGTAGTTCATGGCCTGAATCAGACCCAAACACTTAATTCTCCTATACTTTCTCTCCTTTATCTCTTTAGGGATGGCTGCAGGAAGGAATTCTCTACTCTTGTTACCTATGCTAAACTTCTTAAGAGGATGGGTGGGCATTCAAGTGTTAGTTTGTCCAGCATCATTCACTTCTGCTGCTTCTGGGATTCCCTCAGGTAAGTGTCAAACTGAAAATCTGAGATGATCTTTTGTAACATCCTTATCCTCTGTCTTCTGGAGATAATTTTATTAAAGAAAGACTCTCTGGCATATTCCTAAGGGAAGTATATTTTCCCTGCCATTACCAGTGTACCACAACTTCTTCTTACAACTCCCTTTTAGATATCCCTTCTGATAATCATCTTATCACCTTGTTCATAATCCTGTGTATGGGGATTTCTTTTTTCCTCTAGGCAATGTGTGAAAAAGTTTATTCCCATGATTTAAAACATTATTTGTGAAAAAAAAAAAACCCAAAACAAAACCAAACCCACAGTTTTATTGGACCAACACATTTTATAGAAATGTACATTACATTTTCTTATGTTCTGCACATCTGTATTGATGCTCGTTATGGGCATACTTTTTTTCTTGGGTGTTTGTATTGTTTCTCCTCCCTAAAAAGGTTCACAGTGGCAATCTCTTACATAAATCACCTTCTTGCAGGGCCTTTTTGCACTCCTTTCAAAACTTTGTGAGTATTCCTTGTATAGGTAGAAGAAATGTAACACATAAGTGGAGCATCAGCATAGCACGTGGTACAGATCTGAATTATATACAACAGCACTTTTAGCTCATGCTATGGCATTTTGACAGTTATTTGTAAGAGGCAGTAGCTCCCAGGCCATTTGAGTTTTGATCTCAGTGGGACACAGAAGCGGCTGTCTTGAAGAAGAATGAGATATTTCAACAAAGTGATCATTAATATCTTCGTTTTAGGTGAAGCAGAGACTTCAAGATACAAGTGATGTGTTGATTGGTGGCACTTTGCCTCTTTGAAATATGTAATCTCTGTTATTTTTCTGCACTTCTGTTGACATTTCTACCCTCTAATTGGGGGAGGAAAAAGCTGGTAGCAGGGCATACTAAAAACCTCGTTGATCTCTGAGGTAGTGTTCCTCCGTGTCTTCCATTGCTGTTGTCTGACTGTCTTGGGATTTATTTTTCCAACAACACTTTCTCTTGTTAAAGGGCAGACAACTGAAAAACCAACAAATCAACTGTTTGCATGAGACCACGCAATATAGTGGCACAAGTAATTGCGTGTTGCATCCTGTCCTGGAATAATAATTTCAAAAATGGACCATCCTTTTCTTTTTTGTTGCTTTAGATCTTGATTGTGACAAGTATAGCTGGTGATAGCAGTTTCACTTGGGTAGAGCAAAGGGATCATCCCTTTCACAGAGAGGATCTGTTTGTTACTTGACCTCTTGTTTGCTATCAGATTCACTCTGTGTATTGCCAGAATGTTGTCTGTTTTCAGTTGGGCCTCTCCTACCCTTTCTTAATAAGCTAGATTTTTTCCTAATTATTAATATTATTCATAAGTATGTTTATTAGAATAATGCTTAAAGCTGTAAACACAAGAGGCAGGGGAAGGAGAGTGGCTCTTCCTTCTCCCAGGAGAGGGAAAGTTTGCTAATGCCTTGTGAGGGAATGACAGATGATTTCTCTCTCAGGTTACACACGCTCTAAATCCTCTTCACTATTTCTCTCCAGGAACGAGGAGACAGATGCTACTGTAACAACACAGAACTTGTGCAAAGCCCTTACAAGGACCCTTTATTACTGCTATGAGTAAAACCAAGTGACTTTCTTAGTCTTTCATCCTATTTTTAGAGAGGTTTACATTTCTGAAGGACATATTTGATTCCCTTAAATGGCTTTGGCTAGTTTTCTGTTGTTGACTTTCCCCCCCCCACCTTTTTTTTTTTAGTATGATATGGGAGGATGAAGGTGGGAGAAAGCAAGCGTCTGTTTCTCTGAGATGTTTTGTTGGAATTTGTTAACCTGACATTTCGCGTGCTGTGATGTGCCCAATTCCCTTTCTAGCTGTTTCTAGTAGCCATGGGGATACAGACAGCAGAAATCACACTTCTCACACACATTTTCTCTCCTGAAAAAAAAGCTGGTGAAAATGATAGACAAATGATTTTGGAAACAAATCTTTGATGTGTCCTCAAAGTAAATGCTATGAAATGTTTGGAGTGGAAGTTTGGTTTTATTTCACTAGTTTACTGTAACCTGGTTTGCAAGAATTGGTTTTACCTCGAGAGCTGTAGTCTCAACTCAGTTGTCCTTTTAGGACCTGAGCCATCTTCCACGGTTGTCATTGGGACTCTTTCTGGTGTTTTTAACAGAGACTTCACCAGGCTGCTCTTCTAGAGATTTTTACAGAAATTGCAAAGAGATAGGAATCAATTAGTACCACTGAATAATTACTTTGTAGAGAGAAGGCCAGTCTGTTAGGAATTCGATTGACACCATCAGTCTAAGTGGGTACTGATCTCTTGTTAGATATCAGTGACTTCTGAAAACTACTGATGGTTTAGATTGCAATTACTGTCTCACACGTGAAAAATCTGTACCTTATGCCACTTCCTCTTAAGCATCCATCTTTTTTCTATGTGCTTTTTTACTTTTTAAGAAAGAGTACATACTGGACTGTCCCTCTTTTGTTTTGTGTGGCTTTTTTTTTTTATGTGTGTGTAAGGGTACATAATTGTCCCTCTTCTGACATATAATTACCATAGGAGTTCACAGTTCTGGAATAATAAGGGATTATCATATATTTTCATCAAAACTAACCAACTAATGATGTTGACATGCAAATTATTTAAGACACTGTGTTTCACTGCTTACTAAAAGGAGAAGTGAGAGCAGGAGGGATATCTGTTCTGATGATTACTTTTGAGTGTGAGTGAGAGAAGTAGATAAGGGAATGATTGATTGTGTGAGGACAAAGACTGGGGAACAGATACGTACATACACACACAGGCACACATATGTGTGTGTATGTGAGAGAGAGATATATATATCTTTCTATATGTAGATAAATTCCTTTTCACCATATGTGTGTCAGTTGGAACAGATGTCTCAAGCACGCATGCTGCCTTAACCTAAGTGTGTGTGTACACATACCTCCTCCATATATAATATACGCACTTGTAGAGGAAAGTACGTACCTGTGCTAATTTATGCACATGTATGCATGCAAACACCTGATATGGCGTTAATGAGAAGTTTTTTCAGTAGTTGAGCTCTTGCTCTTATAAAATCAGGGAAATTGTTGATCTTGAAAAATGTGTGGAAGCTTTGAGAAACCTTTAGAAAAAAGCATGGTTCTCCTACCTCTTGGTAAGTGGAACATTTGGATCTTTCTGCTCCACCTCCCCTACCAGAAGTGCATCTGATACACTGTACCGCGATTTCAAAGTTTAATTTAGCTTAACTCTTGGCCGCAATCAACCGCTGATAAATTTAGTTGGGGGATTAGGGAACCTTAAAGACTAATAGCTCCTTAAAAGGAGCCTGAAGATGAGACAGCAAACCAAAAACATCTTCTAAACTCTTCCTTAGAATGGTAGCACACCATACAGTCATAGTTTAGAGGAATAAATAGCTTGTTTTCAGATGATAAGGGATTTTTGTAGATATGGACAGTTGGAGAAAGAAAACCAAATGTAAGTATTTAAGAGAAGTGAAGGAAAGAATATCCTGACTGGAATCAATAGCATATAGCAAACACCCTTCTCCTGCAGTTCTAGATCATTTGCTATCCCATAAAACATTAGCTATTGTTGACTCCTTTTCCCATTACATCTTTTTTATAGACTGTCACGTTTAGATGAAGTCTTTGCACTTCTGTGGCAGCATTAATTCAAGTGTGGATTCTTAAGCATGGCTACCGCATCTTCTTAATGCTGTCTGTGGGTAGTAAAGTAGATATGTTGACCAGTACTTCATATATGCAGTCAAAAATGGAGACTCAAACCAAATAAATACAAGAAAACTCGGTCAGATATTTATTTGGAGAATAAACTTATTAGAAATGACTAGAAGTTTCTTTTCCTAAATGCTTATTTCTCACTTGTTTTTATACTGCATCAAATTTTGTAGATCCAACTGTAACTAGGGCCTTCCTAAGTATTGTACTTATATGTATCATAGCGAGAAACAATTCTTATGCCAAAGACACTGTGATCTTGCACAGCCTTCTGTTTTATGCTTAACTTTTGATCTATGAATAGTCCCTCTGAAGCCAGATTTGGAGCCTAAATGAGAATCCAGTAACTATTTTATGCTTTTTTCCCCCTTGTCTTCTTCATGCCTTCTTCTGCTATCGCACAGCTACATTTTCAGTTTTTCTATTGTGCAAAGGCCCAAGAAAGGACTTGGGTGAGAAAAGGTTAAAAAGAAAAAAGTATTTGAATAATTATTATTTAAATTAAGATGGAGTAATCATTTGATAAAGTTTAAATCTGCTTAAAAAGAAATGTCCTTTCACACAGTGTTTAATTATCTTGTGGTTTTAGCAGCTGGATGGCTATTATTTCAGCAAAGAGTATATTGAGATTTGAAGAAGGATTATATGTAAAAGTAGAGTATCTGCTGTTAGCCTAGCTAAATCTGGTAGACTTTGAAAGCATACGACAATCATCAGTAGAAGTAAGAACGTGAACTATATCGCCAAGGCAAGCATGTTTTGTATTCAAATTCTTTTTCTGCAACATATGGAATAAAATTCTATTGGAAAGAAAGTATTTAGAGTAGGAATACAAGTCTGCTCTGATGAATCAAATATGGATTCAGGAGTGAGAGAAACTAACAATTTTTCTAGTATAAAAATTTCTGCTATTCATAAACTCTTTGTATAGTTACATCATGACATAGGTGGACAAGTAGGCATTAGGTCTGGCATTCAAACATACGTGAACAGTGACTTTTCTGTAACTGAGAGCAAAATTACACTGAATTTTCAAATTATATCTCTGAAATACCAATTGGACTTATGTAGAAAGTGTTATCTTCTGTGGTTCCTGTTCTCTGAACCAGATACATCTGTAAAACTCTGCAGCCTTTGGGATTGCTCACTAGTTAATGGCCTTAAGAGTCCAATTTCAAGTTGTATTAATTTTTCTTCATCCTTTTTTTCACTGTGTTGGACATATAGCCAGGCATGCTAAGTTTCTATAACCATTTTGTTTCTTACAGTAAGACCCTTGATGTCTAAAGGCCACAGCAATAACAAGAATAAAGAGACTGAGGGTAATGGGAGCCAAGCTGCTAAGGCAAAAGAAAACCTGAAGAACTGTATTTATGGCTAATAAAATTAGTTCAGGTCTAGTGCTTGTGTGGTGCATAAGTTTAGTCTCTCTGTTAATTTTCATGGTAGTCGTATTCCCTTCCTCCTCCCATTTTGAGCACTGAATACTTGATGTGTCAGGCTACATTTGAGGAAGACTGCTTTAAGGTACTTTAGGCATCAAGCTCTCTTGTTTATTTTACAAGAGTCATTAATGCAGACCAGGCTTTCCCTGGGATTACTGGGTCAGTGTACGGGTTTCTTGGTCATTCCAAAGCTTCCCCACACACTTAATAGACCTGTGGACATGAGAGAGCTGACAAAGCAGGAGCAGGCCCAAAGCCAAATAATTAACTGCTCTTTAGGGGAGCAGAGTAGAACTCTGGAAGAGTTCTTTTCCAATTCAGGATTAGAGATTTAGGACGAGAAGAATAAAGGGTGAGCCAGAGATCAAAAAAAGATAAAAAATGTGACATGGAGAGAAAAGTAGGTTGAGGAGGAAGATGGGCTTGGAGAGGGATGAAGGCCATAAGGGGAAAATGGTAAGGAGGGATAAGTTGGTGTTCAAAGAGAAAATAATTTGCAGATGTATGAGGTAGGTAGTATAAGCAAGGAATAGAGGTCAGCTGGTTGCTTCTTACTGGCAAGCCAATCAGAATATCCATCAATATATTTGCTATGGAGTTATTAAAGGTAGTTTAAGAAGTCTTGTTTTTAGGAGAACTTGTGTTTCCTCCCATTCCTTTTTTTTTTTCTTTTTATACAGGAAATTTAATTTTATAGCACTGCACCATAGACTGTCTGAAATTTTCACAGTTGCCAAATGCATTTGAGATTTTCATTTAGGTCAAGCAGATTGAGTTGGATAAGGTGGCCAGTAACTTCGATGGAGACTTTGGTTAGCTGAAGATAGTATTTGGTATCTGAACATAGAATAAATAAGATTAGAAGGGGCCACTGTGTGTCAGCTATGCAATGCCTTGCTCAAAGCTGGGCTAATATAAAAGATAGATCAAGCTTGTCTAGTCAAAGTTTGCAAATCTCCCCCGATGGGGATCCCATAGCCTTTCTGGGCCCTTGTTCCAGTGTCATGTTGATTTGTTTTTTCTTATGCCCAGTTCTGATGGGTTAACCCTGGCTGGATGCCAGGTGCCCACCAAAGTCGCTCTATCACGCCCCCTTCTCAACTGGACACGAGACAGAAAATATAACAAAAGGCTCGTGGGTTGAGATAAGGACAGTTACTGTCATGGGCAAAACAGACTTGACTTGGGGAAATTAGCTTAATTTATTGCCATTCAAAGCAGAGTAGGGTAATGAGAAATAAAACCAAGTCTTAAAACACCTTTCCCTCACCCCTCCCTTCTTCCCAGGCTCAACTTCACTCCCGATTTTCTCTACGTCCTCCCCCTCAGTGGTCCAGGGAGATGGGGAATGGGGGTTGTGTTCATTTCATCATATGTTGTTTCTGCCACTCCTTCCTCTTCAGGGGGAGGACTCCTCACACACTTCACCTGCTCCAATGTGGGGTCCCTCCCAAGGAAGACAGTCCTCCATGAACTTCAATGTGGGTCCTTCCCACAGCTACAGTTCTTCATGAACTGCTCCATTGTGGGTCCTTTCCATGGGGCACAGTCCTTCAGGAAAAGACTGCTCCAGTGTGGGCTCCTCTCTCCATGGGGTCACAAGTCCTGCCAGGAGCCTGCTCCAGCACAGGCTTCCCACAGGGTCACAGCCACCTTTGGGCATCCACCTGCTCTGGTGTGGGGTCCTCCATGGGCTGCAGCTGGATAGCTGCTCCATCATGGACCTCCATGGGCTGCCTCACCATGGTCTTCACCACGGGTTGCAGGGGAATCTCTGCTCCAGCACCTGGAGCACCTCCTCCCCCTCCTTCTTCACTGACCTTGGGGTCTGCAGAGTTGTTTCACATATTGTCACTCCTCTCCCTGGCTGCACTTGTGCAGGTTATTTTTTATTTGTTCCCCCTTCTTAAATATGTTATCACAGAGATGCTACCGTCACTGATGGGCTCACCTTTGGCCAGCAGTGGGTCCATCTTGGAGCCATTTAGCATTGGCTTTATTGGACATAGGGGAAGCGTCTAGTGGCTTCTCACAGAAGCCACCTCTGTGGTGCCCCGCTACAGAAACCTTGCTGTACAAACCCAAGACATGAATTATATTTTTTCCTTGTTGGAACTTGTGATTCTTGTCTCCTGTCCTTTCATTGTGTACCTAGAAGAGTCTAGCCATGTCTCCTCTTTAATCCCACTTTGTTTAGTTGGATTAGCAATTAGATCTCCCTCCCAGTCTTCTCTTTGGTAAGCTAAACAAACCCACTTACTTCAGCCATCCCTCGTATATCATATGCTCCAGGTTTATTTGTCCTCTGTTAAATTCTATCCAGGTTGTCAATATTTCTCTTGTTTGGGGGCTCAAAAACTAGTGCTACTATTCCAGATACAGCCATATAAGCATTTAGTAGAGAAGGAAAATAATTTCTCTTGACCTACTGGCTGCTGTTTTGCTAATGAAAAAAAAATTACATATACAGAGAGAAATAAAGGAGATAAACACTGAAGATATTATAATACCTTCAGGATATTATAACATCCTGAAACAAACAATGAATTGGATCCCCATAAAAATGAAGCAATAAACAATGAAAGAGAAGGAAAAAGCAAGGATTTGAGCAAAGCTTGGTCAGCAAAACTGCAAGTATCATGGACCTGAAAGGGTAGTTGTGCTAGGCAGCGATGCTATCAGGCAGTGGAAACAAGGCTCTGATCTATCAGCTTTTGTAATGGAGAGGTCTTGGCAAGACATAGTGCCACCTCAGGACACCTGCAGGTTTTTAGGTGCTGACAGAGGTTATCCCAGGCACTGCCCAGGAGGGTAAGGACAAGATTCTTATTTGTCAGTTTTCCCTTCCTCTCTCCTAATGTAAATCATCTTAGCTTATCTAAGAGATATAATTTATGGGCAGACTGCTGGCTGTTAAGCTCCATGTCTCTCATAAATTAGATAGCCAGACACATGTGGGTCAAGTTTGGAAATGCAATGCATGTCTTTAGAGGAGGGACGGATTCTTCCCAATCCTTCTTTTCATTTAATTGTTTCCACACATCTCTATTTTCTTCCTTTTATGTTCTTTTTGTCAACTGTGTGTTGTCCCTATTTTTCCTCTCATTCTCTTCTTTTTATCCAGCTGAGCATGTACCAGATCAGTGTATGAACTTATCTGACTTTTATACCTAATCTTTTGTTTATCCCACACCCCAGATATGGAATAAAGGACTATGTTCCCCTTCCCAGTCTTTCCTCCCTTGTTCTCCCTACATAGGCACATATTTCATGATAAGAGGAACTGTGAAGAAAGTTCTCTGGATGTCAAAGCTCACGATGTTCTCCTGCAGCTGGGCAGCAGTAAAAGTCCCAGCTCTTCTCAAATTCTCAGGAAAGATTTTATTTAGTCTCAGATAGGTCTGTGGGCCATACTAGCACTTGCTGTACAGCAAGGTCTGAGATACGTTATTTTTAAGACCAGGTCTGTATGTAATTCTGCTGGTCAACATAATTATAAGAGAAGGGGCATTAGTGAGGAGGATGCTGTACCATCAAAGAAGTCTTTAGGCAGTGCAGTTTGTTTTGTTCTGGCATAAGGCATTTGCAGTAGGAGAAGTTATTGATAAAATTCTGTTATCAAAGTTATTTTTTTTTCTTTTTAACCTGTAGTTCCCTCACTGTCTATTGGTTGATACAGTCAAGAGAAAGAAAAGTTGGGGTTGGGAGAAGACAGTGGTATGGGATGTTGTCCTTCTGGCGTTATCAGCACCAGCGTAGAAGTAAGTAGTATCGGAAATGGGTCTAATTCAATACTTTCTCTACTGTGGAAAGTGATGATTCCACTAAAAGGCTTCAGCAAAAATTGGTCCAGTTATCTGGAAGCAAAGAGGGGTGCCTGGCACAAAGGCTTTTCTGGTCAGTTAATAGGGATACATCCAGTTCAATCCTCTTTTGAGTACAATCGGGCCAGGTTTTGAAGGTTAGTTTTCCATTCTCATTTTAGTGGAATATACTACAGTGCAGATTATCTCTGTGAGATGCAGAGATGTTAACCAAGGTGGGGAAAAAGAGACACCAGTTTCTCTTTAAAATCCTTGATCATAATATTGCAGAAATCACTTCTTATTCTGTCTCAGGGTAGTATTAGAAGAGCCTTGTGGCCAACAGCCTGATTTCGTATTAGCGCAGCCAGATAGAATCTAATACAGGGGAAGAAATGGGAGAAGCAAGTGCCTTAGGTTCACTGAGTCCTTGCAATTGCTGGCAAATCCAATGAACCGGTCTGTTGACAAACAGGACAGGGAAAGCTGGAGATAGATCCCTGGTAGATCTGTGTGCCAAAAATCAGGCAAACATCTTGGACAGGTTTGGAAGCTTGTTTCTTGTTTCTTGTTGGCTCATTTCCTTCTCCCTTCCCCCATTTCTCTGCAGCAGAAGCAGCGTTGAAGGGTGTGTACTCTGTCTGGCAGGCTGTTGGAGGAGTCTCTGGCCTCAAATTACACAGCATGAGAACTGTGCATAAAATTAGCAGCAGAGTTCTGTGTATTAGGCGCCAGTGAAAAATGTCACATTCAGCAGAACTCAGAGGCGAGAGGTGGAACAGAAGGAACTGGAACGGGACATCAACCCCTCAACCCCCCTCTACCTTTTACTGTTTTGCATCAGACATATCTGAGTGTGTCATAACCACCTGGCTTGAACCAAAGATTATTTGGCTAGTAAATAGATTTTATTGTATGTCTTAGCAACAGGGATGCTTGATTTTCCTTCTCTCCCCCTCCCCCCTTTCCCCCCCTTCACTTGCTCTTCTTTATTCTGAAGATTTCTTACTTTTTGTCTTTTCACAAGGAAATTGCTTTTCACTCATGAAGTGCTGTTGACTTAGAGTTTTCTGCCCGCCTTTGCACCTTCCTGTGGTCTGATTCCTGGTGAGAGACCCACTGTAATGGCACTACATTCAGATTGTGCAATAGCTAATACAAGTTGTTTGTAGTGAAATATGGAAAAATAAAATATGGAAGCGCTGGCAAACAGGGCAAAGGCACTAAAGCAGAGAGAGGCGCAGCTATTCAAGGACTGGATTCTTTAGATACTATCTCAGTAGCAGCTATCTCATTCAGAAAAAACTACTACAGCAAAGGTCATGGTGTGAGGGTGTGTTTTGGCTCCTTCCTTACATCATAAAAGTGGTAAAATCCTTGCTACACCAGTGTATGCATATGCCCTGAAGCAAATGCACGACAGAGGCCGCATTAGCATCTGTATGTGGAGATGGATTGCCAAGACACATAAATGTACACTTTCCTGAATTGTTTGGGGATGTACATGTACACACAAACATTCACTGTGTTTTCAGAGTGCTTTCATAAGACGAAGTTATCAGACAGCAATACTGGTTTAATGTATTCCTCCCCATTCATTCTCTCTATTGATGTCTGTGCTGTGAGCTGGGCTGGGAGATTGATCTGTGGTTTAAAAAAACGCTTCTACATCTGGATTAGTTAGCTGATTTATTTTGCATCACAGCCTCAGATGTGCCACCCTGTGGGGCAAGAAAAAGCAAGAGTATGTGAGGACAGGGAATTTCCTAAGCTGATACCATCACCGTATACTAATTTATCGAAATCACAACTTCAGAGTCCCCCATTACCTTTGTTTGGCCCAGATTATTGAAGCAATCTGCAAGCAGGATGATGTATTCCCAGATTAGATAGCGCTCTGGGCAGAAAACTGTTCTTCATTTTGTTCCCTTGTTCTTTTCCATAGTAGGGCAGGCCCCTTGGCTACTGCTGTTTAACATATGTGATAGTTGAGCAACTACATTTTTTTCTAAGGGTTTGGGAATCAGTTCTAAGGCCTGGCATTGGAACATTAACGGCACATGTTTAAGGACCTACATTTTTATATCGTTTTCAGTTTGCACTGTAGGTGATTTTGAGTGCAGGTGGGTTGCTGAGGATAATGGTTGTAGTTTCTCACTTTTCACCTGACTTCCCTAAAGAATTATATCTCCATTAAGCATTACTCCTTTTCACTCTCCCCCTATGAGAAAAATGTTACTGTCAGCCCCATTTTACAGATGGCAAAGCATAAGGAATCACATAGCAAGCCAGTGGCTGGACTGAATGCAGTTAATTGAGAGGTCTCTTATTTAGGCCTGGCTTCACATAACAAGGCAGCCTTCTGCCTATTGAGGCTTGGGAGATAGATACAAACTCCAGCCTTTCACACTTGAAATGGACAGACTGGCAGCTGGCTTGGGATCAGATTGCTTATTGGTATGGTAATTGGCGGGCTCATTCCACAGGTTTATCTGTCAAGGAATAAAGGCTGAAGAAATAAAAGGGCAGTAGGTGAGGCAGCAGGTGAGACAGGCTGTGAGTGTACGCTGTGAGGAACACTGACAGAACAGAACTTTGAACATTACAGGATCTTGATACTTATTGCCTCCATATTTACCACTTGCCTGCCTATCCTAATCTGTTGCTCCTTGCCCCCAAGTTTTATTAGGGAATATTGTCCCGATTTATGAACCGTTAGAAAATGAGCCATAAACCATAATGAGCAGGCTGGATATGTCTGCACCAGAAAATTGTGCTTCTTTGACTATTTCAGTGTAGCTTAAGTAGTACAACTCCCCTAGGGTAAAGACAATTATACCAGTGTAAAAGTGCATATCCAAATATAACTCAGTCCCAAATGGGAAGGTACCTTTATACCAGTAATAACTAGGTCCACAGTAAGGCACAGATTTATTTCCTTAACTTTAGGAACCTGAGGTGACAACATTGGGAATATAGTTACTTTATAATTCATGTCTATTCCAAGGAGACAGATAAAACCTTCAGAAAGGGAGTTGGCCCCCTTGAGGTCTGATTTACTGGCCAGTGATGCCTGTGTCTCTTCACTGTCTGTTTAGAGAACTTCCACTTAACTAAAGGCACTTATCTAACTTAAATAAAAGAAATTTTGTCACAGGATTTAATCAAAAGGATGGGGAAATTAAACTGTTATGAACAGTGTAGGATGGTTTGAATGCAGCACCACACAAATTTTAGCAAATGCCAACCCTATTTTGAGATTTGGGAAAGTTCAGTGAAAAATTTTTTTGAGTAATCTCAACAGGTCTTTTGAACTTGTGAAACAGATGAAGCAGGATTTTCTTTGTCTTGAGTAGCAAAAATTCAGACAGATTTTTGACTCTCAAGATGATTAGGAGACTAAAACACAGAGACTCTCCTGCCACAAAGGGTCACTGCTGCTATATACTTAAAACTAGGTTTTAAGCTTCTGGAGGGATGGTTGTAGGTGTAGCTCTCTCAGGAGTTCCTGGATGAAGCTATCCTGCTTCTTTGTTGGCAACAGCCATTTACCAGATCTTGGCATTGGTAGTTCACTGGAGCATATGGGTCCACCTCCAGCCCACATCAGTCATACACAGTAGCAGTGGCAAGCTCTGCCCTATTTCTTCCCTGTTTGCCTCTTTTATTCTGGAAGTGATATGCTATCTGGATGAAGTAACCTTCTGTTGCTGTTCCTGAGTTTCCATTTTTCTCACTTAGCCTAGTCTTGGGCATCAATATCCATCTGAGTCCTGCAAGAGCAAAAACCCCCATTGCTCATCAAGGAGAAGTTACTACTGTTCTGGTAAGACTTCCTCTAACTCTTCCAATCTTAACTGGGCCTACTATATCAGCAAGAAATCCTGCATCTTTTTAAAAGCTTTTTAAAGGACACAGGTTTATTGTAAAGGAAGAATTGTCCTCCACAGAGAGGATGATCATAATACTGTTTGTGATATTGCTCTGCATAAGAAAAGCTGGCAAGATCTGGCTATGGCGTCATGGACTAACAAGACCCGGAATGACTGTCGAATGCATAGTTCCAAGATAGCTGATAATGACTAAAGTAAAAACTCACTTTTGGGTGTATTTTCTCCTGTGATAGTTATTCCTTGTTTTGTTCAAGCAATTGAGGTGCAAAAGCCAAAATGCAGTTATGGGATATAGTTTGAAGTTTCAAGGAAAATGTCATTTAAAAAAAGGCTGCTGTTCCTTTAATATTTGGTTCTGTAAAGCCCATTCATGTTGAGTAGTAATTTGTTCTAAAAATGACACCACGTTCACTGTCAGGAACAGTGGTAGATACTGACCTTTAAATTTCTTCAGCTCACAATGGATTGTTTAGTTGGGCTTATATCAGCAGGGCACAGTCATAGTCTTTTTCTGCAAATGCCTACTAGTTACTTTTCACCCTAAACAAGCAGTCATGGAAACTGTGTCCAGATTTAAATCAAAGCAAATCTCCATGGTTCTGTTTATCTATACTTCTGTGCCTTTTTTCCTCCCAACACCATGTGTGACAGGCAGAGTATCCATGCACTCAGCCAATATGGATCGAGCCATTATCTAATGAAGAATATAAAACCAAAGTGCTCAACTTATCTCCTCTTTGTTTTTTTTTTTTTGAGAAGTTCAGAAAGGCAGGACAACTTCGATAACTTTTTTTTTAATGGGTTTGTTTTCAGCTGTCCTGAAAGCATATATCAAAGAAAGAGAGTCTTGTTACTTACCATTGGACCAGCTGCCTTCTAAGGATTGTGTAGCACTACCTGCAAAAGAGCACTGAAGATTACAGGGGAGACATGGGTAGATTATCTTATGTAACTTTTGTCCAAAAAATTTGCAGAGCTGTAATTCACTATTCATGTGCTATTATAGTAATGATAAGGAGTTTAAATATTACTGTATTTGAAAAGAAATAGTGTTAAAGTGTATTAAAGCATCCTGTAAAGCTGATGGTAACCATAAAAGCAAAATCTGTACAAGTATGTAGTACAAATGCAAAATGGAATATAGCTTCAAATCACTTTCCCCAAATCAGTGTTACCAGTTGCAGCTCAGCCTCAAGCAATCATGGAAGAAAAGACACTCAACTGCTAATGTTGTTTATGCTACAGAAACAAATATTCCACATATCCTTTGAAAACAATAGGTTGAATGAAAGTATCTTGCAAGCCAACTCTGCTGTATGTGTTCCTATTTTATGTTCAGCTTCCTTGCAGTGATTGTTAAAATGTTACTTCCTTTACAGATTAATCTGTGATGAGACCAGACATCTTTTACGAATATTATTCTTGTTCACTTTATTCTGTCACTTAACAAATTTATTCTATGGCTGGTGATTGATTGAACAGAGCTGTGCAGCACTGCTCTAACATCAGGTGCATCAGAGAGAAGCCATTATTCTAGAGTGGACAGACATGTACAACCAAAATTATATAGTAGCTGCTGCCCTAGTAGACATGGTATATAGTCCTGTCATCAGAATGGATTCAGCTGAGTATTTTTGCTGTGTTCCTTTAATATACCTTTTATCAGTGGTTCATGTATCTTTAGTCATTTGTGACTGCATTCCAATTTTCCATTAAAATTCCATGCTTGCTCTGGCTGTCTGGTTATAGCAGATACTCTCAGATTTCCAAGGTGTTATGTGTCCCTATGCAAGTATTTTCTAACAACATGTGCATTAGACAGAAGGCCACAATTTCACAGCTCACAGGCATACACGGTCAAAATAATATAGTAGGTGCTGAACTGTGAGAAGGTACGTAAAGGTGTCAGCATATGGTCGTGATTCAGTCACGTGAGGATTTTCGCAGTAGTCTCCTTTAATTAATTAATTAGTTAGTGTTTCTTGCACCTGGATGCCTGCTTTCTCTTGCACATGGGTAAGGGGCAGTGCATAGTGCCATAATGACCATGCTGCCCATGGTGCGTGTGTGTGTGTTTTCTCAAAACTGAAAGCTGACCATGTCAGCTGATGAAATTGGATACTTTCCTAGTGCAGGTGTATTTCTTGACATGAGTACTGTCATTATAGTATCAGTTTTGTAATGGACATTTATTTCATTCATCAGTAATAAAGTAAGTATTTGAGCAGAGAGAGAATGTGGGTTTGGCTAGACCCAGCCCATCTCTTCAGCCCAAATAGTAGAAATTGCTATTTCTACTATAGTAGCACAATAGTAGAAATTGAGAGAAAACACCTAGTAGTTGAGGTGCTGATTTGGCACAGAAGAACATTGCAAAGCAGTGTTTCAAATCTTAGTCTCTCGTGGCCTCGGTGAGCCCTCTAACCAATCAGCTATCCACACTTCTGAGGTAGGAATCTGCCTTTTCATCAGAAAAGAAGGTCTTGGTTTTGGTTTAGTTCAGAACAGGAAAATATTGCAGAATCAGAAACTTTCTGAGCAGGTTTAGCATTATTCTGTCAGATTAGTATTATTACTGGCTATAATCTCTAGTAGAGAGTAGTGGAATTGAGGAGCTGCTCTCAGTTTGTCCTACTCAGCTTACAGAAAAGCAGTTGCACAGGCCATTTTTCTGTGAGGTTGTCTGTCGACTTGTTCTTGAAAAGCCATGTCTACAGGTAAACAATGAGCAAGTGTTCTTGCATTGTGTCATAGCCTCTGTCTCTTAAAAGGTGTTCCTGCATTGTATCTAGATTATCTTCCACGAGATTTGAAATTATTAGAATATCCTTTTTATGATTTTATTGTCAGAACTATGATATGCATCAACTATAAAGTTATCTCAAAAGCATGCCTCCAGCCTTTCTCTTTCACTTGTATTAAAGTTTATGCAGTTCTTGTGCTTTCCACGATCTTTTTGCACGTGTTGGGAGGGCACCTCTGAATTTTCATGAGTTCATATATATTGATCTTGTGGTTAAAAGTTCTGGTCAAGGTGATCTGTTCCTATTTCCTTCTGAATGTCAGGAGAAATCGAAAGGATTCCAATTAGAAAACTTGATTATTGTCTCTCTCAATCAAGGCAAAGGAAAGAGAATAATGATCCTGACATTAGGTTACATGAGGACTACACATTTAGCAGGCCTAATCAAGAAAACGGAATACACAGCAGGGTGTGAAGGTCTGGGGAAATGCTTATATCCAACATCACCACTTAAACCTACTCTGCTAAGACTGTGTGGGCAGCACAGAGTAGCAGATAACTCAGAAAATACAGTTCAGAATTTTGTAGCTTCCCCTGGTCCCTTCTGGTAAAGAGACACTATGTCCCCTTCTACAATGGTGCCCTCAGTTAGCCACAGGAAAGAGATGGCTGAAGAATTTACGTCATTTGAATGTAGTGAAATGCAGTTTACTCACAAGGCTGGTGATTACAGTTGTAAACAGAGTTTTATTTTGAAGGGTGCTGGTTGACTTTTGCTCTATGCAGATGAGAATTTTTGTGCTTGACAGCAGAAGGAGGAGAAGGAACCAAATACATATTGAACATGAAAATGGAAGAGAGTCAAAGACTGAAATGGGAAGGCAAAGATACTACACATGACAGATTTTGACTAAGGCAGATAAGCTATGCTGCAACTTATCCACACTGTTAGGAAATTATTGCTTCCTCATAATTTTGTTCCTTTTATTTTCTTCTTGAAAGATTGTCAACTGATGTTATGCAAATGCTGTATCACTACCCTTTGTGTACAAGGCAGCGCAGTCAGGATTCAATTTGTGTGAGCCATTACCCTGTCTTAGTAGGTGGCAAATGTGGATTGTTTTGAGCACATGAAGCTGAAAAGATCTTTGCTCTTTCAAGGACTCATGTCTTGCACCGATCCAACCTTCAAAGCTCATTTCCTAATCTCCTATGCCTGATACCCAGATACCCATATGTTTGACAAGGTTGAATTTCCTGACCATACTTTCCGCTCCCACTTGAAAATTTATTCTTTAGCTCCACCTCCTGGCCCTTGGTCCATGGGAAGGAGGATTCTCGGCAATCACAGAGCCTCAAGAAGGTATCAGAAGTATTCATCCTAGTTTACAAACATTAGTGTAGAGGTGTATATGGGGACATTTTGGCTGGGGCAAAACAGAATTTGTTGGCCCCACTTGTACTGGCCTTCCACAGAGGCAGATGTTTCAGTGAAGAGGTGGACAATGGACTATGGCTCACAGTTTCTGCTTTTTGTTGGGCTTTTGGTTTCTCAACTGTGGCAGTTTCGATACATGACAGACATCACAAAACAGTCTTTCTTCGTGACTGTTTTTTTCTCTAGTACTTCCTCAATCTCATGGGGGGGGAGGTACAGAAGAAATCGTCTGACACTGAAACATTAAAAAAAGGATCTCTGAGGCCTTGCAGAGGAGTCTTAATTCACGCAGGGAGGATTGCTTTGACTGTGTTCATCCTATTCAACCAGGAATTGCCCAAGGAGCGGAGGAATAGAGCTTAGCCATCTGGGTTTAAGAAGCTGAAAGCCATGTCTCTTCCCCGACAGCTGCGAGAAAAGAGGTAATGTGTCTCTCCCTCCTCCCGCCTCCCCACAAACCTTCATGTAACCGTTACGATTTGCTAATTTAATTTTGGTGCAGGCTTCTTTGATGGTTCTAAAAGGCTTCTTGTTATTGTAGCTTCCAAACTATTAGGCTGCTCAGTGTGGAGCAGACCATTTCTTAAGCTGGAGTGGACTTTCTCCTTTTTCTGGGGAATATTCATCACCTAGGACAATAGTGGGTCGTTGTCCTCTTTATAGCTGCAGTTTCCCTTTTAGTGAGGTTTGTGATATAAGCGTTTGTGATATGACTAATTATATCTCTTGATCTCCATAACCACATCCCTCTTCACAGTAAGTGGTAGTTTTTATGGTGTTGTGGGTGGTGCTGATTTGTGTCATTCTCCTTGTACAGCAAGCTGTTGCAAGACTTTGCATCACTACCTTAGCCTTCCAGATGGGCTGCGCATTGTGGAAGCCCCTGCTTGGGATATTCTCCTACTAGAATCAACCGAGCCAACTGCCATGGGTTTTCTATTATCAGAATATTTAACATTATGTCAGCTTGGCTTTTCTTAGATGATCCTTTTCAAAGTTTCTCTTTCTCTCTACCTCATTTGTTATCCTTTTTTTCCTCATTCTTGATCCTTTTTACTTAGGTGTTAATGTAAATACCACTCTAACAACATTGAGTTGTAAGATTGAGGCAAAGGTGAATTTGTCTTCTGTTTGCTGAAGATGTTGTACCAAGCACAATGTCCCAGAGGAAAAAGCACCTGCCAGTCCGTGCTGTTTTACTGTGTGGACAGTATAGACAAGAACCATGAGAGTGTGGTCATATGGCTGCACTTTAGGTGTTCTTGCAGGGATCCTTCCTTCTCTTGTCCTTCAAATCCAATACTTTCTAGGATCTGCAAAGCTTATTCTAACCCTGCCCACTATAAGGTGTTCCTTCACACATTTTTGACATTTCAAACAAGTATCTTCGTGCTTTCTTCAGGTTATATACTGTGACTGGGACGTCTCCCTGTAAATATTTGCTAGGCTACTTGTTCTTCTTTCAAAGCCTCTTTGAGAGTCTGCTTTACTGTGATGTTTACAAAAAAACCTGACAATGACTTGACAGCTAGTGCAGGCACCACTAGTTATGATATAGAATACTATGTCTTTGTTTCTTCCCTTTTTTTCTATTTATGCTTATCCTTCTATTGTTTCTTATATGTATAAGGAACATTGTATGCATCTTACACATAGAGTATAAGGTTTTTAGGAATTAGCTTTGTACTGTCAGTTTCTGCAGTTCCTAGCATGACAAGCTCTTTTCTCAGAACTGTTTCCTATTCTCTAGAGTAATGCAGTAACAATAACAGCGTAAATTATGGTATATAATGATCTTCTTAGAATAAGAGATAACTTCTGCAGTTATTATTGTAAGTCTACCAGATGCTGTAGGAAGGATTAAGAATGCATTCACGGTTGACCATATTTCTCAGGAAAAGCTTACCAGCTCAAGTGTTTCTCTTGTAGTCCTGCTACTCTAGCAATCCTAGGAATGACAGGGATGTTTTTCAGGCTTGATGAATCTTTCACAATGGTCACTGACTTGTGCTGAACTTATAGAAGCTTGACATCTCAAGATCAGACCTCCAGAGGAAGAGAACACAAGTTAGACACAAGTGTCTAACTTCTTGATTTTGATGCTAGCTAATGTGATGTTGCCTAACTATCTTTGTTCTGTCTGGCATAGAGACCTCTGAAGGCTAATGCCAGTATGGGTAACCTAAATCTTTTGTTCTTGCTTCACAGTGATTTTGACCAGCTTCCAGATGATGTACCTGTTTCAGCTAACATTGCAGATATTGAAGAGAAGAAAGGCTTTACTAATTATTATGTAAGAAGGGAGATTTATCCTTGCCCTCATCTGTGACTGGTTCGGTTGTGGGAAGCAAACTGCAGTTAATCTGGTGTAGTTGTTTTTTGGTATGAATAGTTCCATGCACAGAACTTCTTTTTTTTTCTGGAATCGAGGTTAGTCTATCACAGATTTAGTCCAAAAATGTATTGTCTGGGTGAAATGTGACAGTTATCCTCTAACATTGCTTGTTTTCTAAATTCTTATGTCATTTCAGATTTATTTCCTGCTAGAGTGCTGTACCTTTGGTGAAGGTAGTGGGAAAGGAATTCAAAACGGGTAGAAAGGCAGGGTCTTGTCTTCATTATTGCACGGTGTACTGGCAAGTTAGAGTGCTTCAATCTCCACAGAAACTAGCCTTTCAATACGTCATGAAAGAGCACACAGGAAGGGAGTAGTAGGGAAAAGCACTATGAAATTTGCTGAAGAGAGATTTTGGATAGGACCAGCTCAGTCTGACTCCTACAGGGTATATGCTGCTTTTGCTGGAGACATTGCTCATAAAACCTTCCCACTGCAGTATACAGGTTTTACTCTGGAATATAGTGACGTTCGGTTGCTCTGTCTTTATGTTTTCTGAATGATCTGGCTGCAACGTGACTCAGAGGTCAGTGCATGGAAACTGTGGGCTCTTTTAGAGCAAAGCAATTTTGACAAGAGATAAGAAATAACACAGTGGTTGGAGGAGGGCATGAGAAGTAAGGTCACTAAGTTTTTTCTTTTTTTCTTGGCCATACCTTTGGTCAGACCATAATTTCTGAAATTGGGTACTTTAAAGTCTGAAATAAGTATGATGAATGCCTTCAGTTCTGAAAAGCAATTAATTTAGATGTCTGTCTATAGGTTTAGATGCCCAAAGCTTTCTACTGTAAAATATTTGTATTCACATACCTAGCATGTTTTGTTTGTCACTGAGGGAAGGTGTGTAAGCATAAAGTAGCATCTAGTCATTTCAGGTTTTCTTTTAAGATTATGTAATAGAAAGCAGCCACAGGGACATGATGCATGAGAAAGCGGGACCCAGACATACACCACAGTGGCTGATGCTAACTTGTTATTTTCTAGTACTTGAGTCTGCAGATACTGAACTGAAGGCTTGCTTTCCACTCTGCACCTAAGACAATACTCCCACTACCAGTGCACTGATCTTATGTTCCTATTGTATGCCTTGCTTTCATTTGATAAGTATTTGTAAGAAAGAACATCAGTCTGAATCCCCCTCCTCTGTTTCAGATGTTTGTCATTGAAGTGAAGGTTAAAGGTGGTGGCAGATACCTGATTTTTCGACGCTATCGACAGTTCTATGCGCTGCACACCAAACTAGAGGAGAGATATGGGGCAGAGAGCAAAAATAGCCCTTTTAGCTGTACGCTCCCCATATTGCCAGGTAAGCTGTCAGTACCAAATCTGTTCGTGAGTAGCTTTCTCAGCCCCAGGCTGTCCTAAAGAGGAGTGCATTGTAGGGAAGCAGTTGTAACAAGGAACTAGTTCCCAGCTGTGGATGCTGGGGAAGCCAAGTTCCATTGGCAGTCCCTCCACTTGTGGTAAAGTGCATTTAGAAACCTAAGATCCTTTAGACAGTATGTATCTTCTTGGAGACCCTACTTTCTCCTGATTGCTTCATTTCTCTGACAGCCTCAATTTTTTTTTTCTTCAATAACTGTCAGAGGTTTTATATTTTTCAGGAAAAGTTTATGTTGGGGCCAAAAAGGAAATTGCTGAAAACAGGATTCCTATCCTAAATGTCTACATGAAGGTAAAACTTAATTTTAAGGTAGAGATTGCACTGAGGACTGCAGATACTTATCCCCTAAGAGAGAAGGTACTGTTGTAGTCCTAGGTATCTGCTTTCCTCTGTATTGTTTTTCCTGAAGATACAGTGTCCACACTGTGTGATGACCTGGAGTCCAATTCTCCAGATTTTTCAGGCTGTAGGATCTGCTGGAATATGTAGCTCACAAAGGCTCACTCCCTGCCTTCATATATAGGTAGATATCCTTACAAAAAAACCCCACAAGATGTATGAGGAAATGGTGAATCTCCAGGTGTTGCGTGAATATGGAGTTAGTATGTGCACCTAAGGGACTAGGAGAGTGGGGTGGTGCTTCTGGGTGTACCGGCTCTACAGTGAAGACACAGCCAGTAACATTGAGGAGAGACATTCTCTGTGCAGGTTAACTGAAGACCTGACTTCAAATCAGTAAAAGTCTGAAGCACTGGCCGAGACTTTGAGTACATAAGATTGCCTTCTTTCCACAGTCATTCATGTTCTGAAGGGAAACGCAAAGAGCAATTTACTCTTTCTGCAGTAAATCAGGCACAAAACCAGTGAAGCAATACATTGGCCAACTCTAGGAGTAAACAGGAGAAACTGTCAGCTGTTCAGCCGTGTCCTGCTGAGTGAGAAGGGACACGAGGGAGATTTCTGGCAGTAATGAATATCCTTCATGATCCTGTAGGTCAGAGAGGCATATTTGTTACATGTAAATAAATAGAGAGTTGGTCTCTCCCACTGTTACACTCTGCTTCCTACTTGCTCTTGGCACAGAACCTACTCTGCCTACCCGCTTGGGTGTTGATGGATGAAGAGGTACGGCTGTTCTTCTACCACTCAACCTTTGATAGCGAACAGGTGCCTCACAGACTGAGACGACTTCGCCCACGGACACGGCGAATGTAAGTGATTGACATGTTTTTTCAGCATTGCTTGATGTGTAAGACATGCTGTCCAGTTTTGGGGGGGAGAGAGAGAGAGATGAGGATCACCACTGTGGTTCCCAAGTGAATCCATATAGTCCTAATATGAGGATCTTTGTGGCAGAGTGAACACAGGGTATTTCTTGTTTTCAGTAATCTGAAATTTTTAGAGTGGATGTGGTACTTGCACTAAAGGAAAATTCCAAAATAGCAGTATAGCTTGCTTTAAAAAAACCCACTGCTTAGATCTATCTGTTGCTAATTCTTTAATGGTAATATCTATTATAATGTGCAGAATATACAGGCCAAGCTTAAGGACATAAGCTTGAACCACTGAAGTCAACATGAGTTTTAGCACTGAATTCAATGAGATTTGGTTCAGACACTAAATGAAACCGAATACTTGATTTGTCCCTGTACTTTCTCTAAATAGGGGCCTGTCCTACATAGAAGCATTGACACCCCTTTGGAGAACTGCTAAGTAAAAGTCACACTTCATTATCCTTCAGACAAATTAATTCTCCTTTCAATGTAGCAAAGATGGACCCACTTCCTTTTCACCTACCTCAAACCGAGCGAAAAACTGCATGTGTTTATGCATTCCTGGATGTGTGTATGAAGGCAGGATTTGAGCTGAATGCCATAAATGCTAGGAACAGGGATGCCCAGCAGGCAGAGTAGGGTGGCTGAGCAGTGCTGTGAAAGAGGGGTCCAGGATACTGACTGTATTGAAAATTTCATCTGTTCTCAGCAGCAGACATCATCAGATTGCTGCTGCTCCTCGCTGAAACTGAATGAACTAGGGCAGTGTTGTTGCATCCGTATTTATTTACTTCAGTACTGCACACAGATTTTCATGCAGTTTCTCCAGCGATCTATGGCTTGCCTGCCTCTTAAATGATGTAAATGCATACACTGTACTACTGATGGCGTAGTATTTTTGATTACTAGAAAGACATATTTACCTCCCTGTTGTCTCCTTTCTTTGCATCAGTAAAAGCATTTCACCTCAAGTGCCTATTTTTGACCGCATGGCAGCTCCACGTGCTGAGGTGAGTACTGAGTGCTGGGGTGAGTACACAATCTGTCATAGGATAGGAGATTAAACTCTGTTTTACTTTGGTATCTCATTGATCAAGTTGCCTTTTCCAATTAGAGCTTGGGAAAAGAAGGGAAGTGAAATCAACGCAGGGAAGGAATTGATTTTAACAACAGGGAATGAAACAAAGGATGGGAAGAAGTGATCTGTTCCTTCTTATTTGAGTAATAAGAAGGTCCGTTGTGAAGTCAGAATGACAGGAGATTCAAAACTGAGAGACATACAGCATACTGCCAAATGGTACACATTTACATAGTGATACCCATAAATTAAATTTAAAACAAGCACAAGCTTCAGTCTCATTGACTTCTGCATATGCTTAAAAGCTTTGCAGGTGAGACCTTAGTATTTTCTGTAACACCATTGTGCTACTGAAAAGTGCCTATACTGTACTTTGCTGTGTATTGTCTTGGTATTAAGCACATGGAACTGCTTTGTAACCAGTACTCGTCTGAGCATGGTCTTGCTTCCTGGAACATGTGACTTTGCCATGTAAAATAAAAAAAAAACCATACAAGTGCTTTAAGGGTTGTTGCTTTTGTTTTCTACACTGAGCATGGCAGGTCTTGGATCAGTTGTATCTCTTGGGTTTATCTATTAATTTATTAATATTGATATTATTGATCTTATTTATTAATATTGAATATACCTACCAAAACTTTTCAATATGTGAAAAAAGGCTTTTGAAAGAGCTATTCAGTAGATGTCTGAAATACTAGCACATCAGTAGCCATTGTCTTTTTTTTTTTAATTAGGAGAACTCTTGGCATTAACAAGACCAGAAGAACCATCTCAACACAGAATAAAGAACTCCTTTTCATTTTTCCCCCTCTAAAAGCATTTAAATGGTTACCATATTCTCTAAGGACAGTTGGGGGAGACGTACATTTTTGATAACTTGGCCACTTCAATTATTCAAGAACAGCTTGTTAGGGTGGTAGCATGTGCTTGCCTCCTTTTTTTTTTTTTTTTTCCCCTGAAGGGGGCATCTAAGTTCCATCTTAACCACATGTCAATTTCCCAGACTTCCCCAAATCTCTCAGTTCAGCATACAGGCCTGAAAGATAGATGTAAGATCAACAGTTACCCTTAAATTAGGACACAACAATTCTACTGTTTTTTAAGGCTCTTTGTGATATTTTCCAGCAAATCTGAAAGCTGTAAAACTTCAACGAGAAATAATATATAGTTTTTAATTTCTCAGGATTTCAAGTTTTCAAGTTGTCAGTTGTCTTCAGCTCTGTTGACTTACTTGCTCTTAAGTGTTTTCAACTTCTTTATATTTATTTCTCTAGTGATCGGTGTCCTGCCACTTTAAGAATCCTAGCATGTAGCCCTCTGAGATCTGTGTTTATCCGAGTGCTTTCTTTACTCCTTCAAAGCATTTTTGTGTGTGCTGAGTAGGAGAAGAAATTGTGAGAACTGCAGGCTATGGTCATATATATGACCTTGCCCTAGAAATATATCTGTGATGACAAAGTACATACTATCATGCTACTTTATGCTCTCACCCCAGGAACAGAACAGAAAGAAAGGTTCACTTCTGTAATTCTCTGTGTTAATAATTTCAGTGTTATTATTTTCCATAGGCTCTGTTTGATTTTTCTGGAACCAATAAACTGGAACTCAGCTTCAAGAAGGGAGACTTGATCTATCTACTCAGCAGAGTAAACAAAGACTGGTTGGAGGTAAGACTGCAATAGCAGTACTGAATTATTAGCATACCTTGAAATAAATGAGTAGAAAGGGCTCTCCTAGTCCTTGGGACCTGCCTCCTCCTTTCAAGGAGAAACTGTGTCATAATCAGGTCTTACCGTCAAGAATAAATCCTTGACTTTAAATTTGAAAGTTTCATTCCTTGATGGTTTTTAGTTTACAAAACTTCTGCCCTCTAGACTTAAGTTTTCATTTGCATTTGCTTCTGCTGCAACATTTTAAAATTCTTTGGAAGTGATAGGAACACAGAAAGGCCACATAAAGGAGATGGAAACTCCGTTTCAGCAATTAATTGGTTTCTTGCCTCAGGGTGAGTTGCTGTATACTTCATGCTTCATACCACAACACACGTCAGCCTGCTTAGAGAGAACTTGGGCAATGCAGCAGTGTTCTGAAAAAGGATGAGGAGAACATACTGTGTGTTTGCTGATATAGTATCTCTGCATGCTTAAACACCACAGCCTTCCTTGGTAACCATCTGACTTTCATTTTTACACACCGTATCACTCCCCTGCCTTGTATTTGACTACACAATTGTATAATCTTTTTTGTAGGGATGCCACCAGGTCACTTACATGGCCTTTTTCTTGATTATAGTAGAAAAAGTCTTACTGTTGTTTCCATGGAAATTAATTCAATTGCAGAACTTACTGTATATGGCCAAAACAGCAAGGTTTTCTTCATTCTAACACTTCCTGTCATTCCAGGGAACAGCTGATGATGCCACTGGGATTTTCCCATGTGCTTTTGTGAAGATCATAAAAGATTTGCCACAGCAGGAAGACACAGTTAATAAAGTCCGATGTTATTACCATGATGAGACTGTGAGCACTATCAGGTAATAGAAAATAGTCTTCCAGTTCACTGCTGAAGAAAGGCCAACAATTATCTTTTCATGGATATGTAATTAGATTTGTTCTTATTACAGGGATATCTCAGTGGAAGAGGATCTGAGCAGCATTCCATCATTCAAAGATCTCATGGAATTGATGAGGTACAATGCAAGCCATTAGTTTTATGTTTAATATAATTTAAACATTTGTCAAGTTCCTTCCAGTCCTAGATTTTCCACACTCTACTTAGACATCACCATGTTTTGAGTGTGAAGTACTTTTCAAGCATCCTGAAGAAGTTGTACTTTGACTTGGCCCAGGGCCACCTGTGCAGACACTGGGATTGTTGCTAAGGATGGAATGCCACACACTTCTGTCTCAGTTATGCTGGGTAGAAGTTTCCATTTCTTGTTCTAAGATCAGAGCCATACCCTCATGCAAGGATCTTTTGTTTAATGTACTTCTTCAGGATGCAGGACACTGCCTTCTAACACCTGTTAAACTAGGGTTAAACTAGATTAATCTAGTGTTGAACATCAAAATATTAGAACATCAAATATTAGTAATAGAACACCTGTGTCAATATTCTTCTATTCCTTAACCTCCCCTCCCCTCAGAAAAAGCCACCATGAGTAGGCAAAAGTGGGTAGTAACTACGGTCAACTCTTATAAATGGGAATTTTATTAAACTCAGAGATTCACTGTGCCATGCATGTGGTGTTACTGGAAATGGTTCTTGGTTCTGACAGATTTCTTAGCTTAATCACAGCACAGCATGAATGTGACTGTATGATTTCTAGTACTAGCTGTATCAAGAATGCCAAGGCTTTGTGTGGCTTTTAACAGAATTAATTAGATTGCCAGTATATTGTTCATCATGCAGCACCTCCCTTGAGTTCCTTGATTTCTGGGGATCAATCCATTTTTTTCCTACCAGGCGGGAATTTGACCAAGATGACATTGTTTTGAATTACTGCGACCATGATGGTGATCTGATCCGGTTGCTCTCTGATCAGGATGTTGAACTCATGGTGTCTCAGAGCAGAAGGCGGCCCTCTGAGAAGCATTTCTTCCCTTGGAAGTTGCACGTAACTCACAAAGATGACTTGGATGTCTACAACACTAGTCCAGGAATAGGTGCTACTCAGACAGCAAGAGCAACATAAGTGCCATATAGAGATGTTCCAGTAGGTAGTTATACAGTCCTTTTGTAATCCCTCTCTGCAGATGGTTTCCTTTAACAAGCCTTTGAAGTGAGTTTAAAAGGAGTAATTTTTTAGTAATATATTACCTTTCAATGTAAAATGTGTACATACTTACCGTCTTCAACTTTTCAGCATTCCTCTGTAATAGAGACGTCTACATAGAGACCAGAGAAAGTAAGGAACAGAGAAATAAAATTGCTGGCCATATTTACAAAGCAAGTCAGTGTTAGCCTGCAATAGAGGTTTAGTGTCCTGAGTCCAAGACCTTCCCTAACCCCTATTCTTATTCCCAGAGCTAATTATTTGTCCATAATATCTTCATAAGCTTTTTTTTCCTAGACTGCCATAATTTTCCCTCCACTTGCTGATATGAAGGTTTGTGCACCAGTGCTTATAAATGTGTAATGATTTCTGTCACACGGGAGTCTGACTGGGAATTCAGAGTTTGTTCTGGAAGCATCAAGAAAACTTTTTCACTTATATTTCAGTGAAGAAATTGCAGCCCCTTTCCTTTCTTCTTTCCACTGACCCAATATTTTGAATTCTGTAAATCAAACCTAGTAACCTGTGGTGTTCCTCATAGACCTTTTTGCAATGCTACAGACAACTTGTTTCCACATTCTGGGAAAACTTGTGTGATGCCAATTTGAATAGCAATTTCTTCTCTATCTTATGCTTTCTGACACCTAATTGCAAAGTAGAACTTACAACAAATTACTGTATCAGATTCTTCAACAAATAAAGTTACATATGAGTTCTTTTTATCAGTTTCTATTCAAAAGGGATTTTTTTTTGATGAAATAATTCTGCTCCTTTTACTTTTTCTTGAAAAATAAGATAATTTTGAAGAAGAGTTTGAATGTTACTTATTCAGCTTTCCTTAAGGAGGAACTAATTTCTGAAAAAAAAATAAATCTTGCAATAACTTCTTTAGTGGTCATGCAATGAAAATATTTTCTTCTTGAACAAATTTACTGCTGCTTGTAAGAATTATAAGATATGAATGCTTTACAGAAATTGTTTGATACCTAAAATACTGTATTTTAAAAACACCACACAGTCATGGTGTTAAAAAGATGCCACCAAATCTAAATATAATCTGTAAAAAATAAGAATTTAAAATAGTTTTCAAACACCATGCTTTGGATTTGACTATTAGTTTCTGTGGCATTAAGCGGCAATTCTTCATTTAAAAAAATCTTTGTCCTTGACCTGCTGCTAAAATTTGTACAGACAAAAGGGAAGATGAACAAGTATCTCAAGGTACTAAGGAACAGTTAACTAACAGTGCATTAATAACTAAACTGCCCCTCCCAAAACTGGCAAAATAATGCTTTCTCTTTTTCTTAGATGTTACCTGTAATGCTATCAGGTAACAAGGTCTTCAACAACGGAAGTATTTAAGGTGACTTACCCTTTAAACTTGATTTTTTTTTCTCTTCCTGATGTATATACATAAACTTATTTTATACATAAGCTTTAATATTCTATTATCCATAGCCCTGCATTTATGCATACAAGTGTATTGGAAATAAAGTTAATATTTGAAGATAAGCATATCATTTGCTATGTTGGGATCCATAAATAATTTCTTACTTGACACTTAACTATTAAGTGCATAGTTCTAGCAGTATACCAATCCTGTAGAGACTTGTATAAGAAAATGCACTCTCCAAAGAGTTGTAAGATGTGTTACTGGTCATATCTGCTTTCCAGGTACAAAGGTTCCACCTGAAGAACCCATGCATATTAAATTTCGGATTCAGATAACATATATTCAGAAGAGACACAGATCGTGTCTTCCTTTTTTCCCATGACGGAAGGTTTCAGTTGACATTATTTTGCTAAAATGTTACAAAATGTAACTTCCCACTTCAAAGGCATTGTAGCAATGTGGTTTAAGACGGAGGTGAAGCAATGTACAATGATAATGTTAGTGGTCTCGCACCTTGTGTTAAATAAGAGAATGCATTGTGTGTTTGAAACCTAATTGGCACGATTGACCTGCAAAGCTTCTGGTGTGTGGGATTACCTGTTACCTACTCCTGGAGTTCAACAAAGCAAATAACAACTGAAGATTTTCACTGACAGCTGGATCCTGTGGTGCAACCAGCAACTCAGCAAGTCTGTTTGAAGAGTCAGAGGAAGTCATGGAAGACCCGTTTGAGTGAGAAAGGAAAGGAAGGGAAAATGTCTGCTGGGAAACAAGAAACCTCTTTTCTAAGGGTGGGGAAAGAACATACATAATCTTACTGGCCTCTGAAAATCAGAGCAGGAGAATTCCTTTCTGCCTTTATATTGTAATGCAAAGTAAATTTTGCCCATCCAGCAAAGTTGCATATTCCCCTCCTTATCTGCAGGTTTTATTTGAACACCTCCTGATAATGACAATGACGTAAAATTTTCACAAATACTCACATAATCTCCTTATTGCTCTGCACATTCCTCTATTCACAGCACATATTTTCCCCCTTGTATATTGAAGTAGTTTTTATGAGACCCTAACTGTGCTACCTATGGTTTTGGTCGGTATTACAGGGATTTAGAGAAGGTGTAGTAGCAGTGCAGGACAGCTAGACTCTGGCATTTATATTCTGTATCTGGGGACTCATCTTAGTAACCCATAGTTTGCCCCTGAGAGCACAAAATTGAGTGATTCTTTCCCTTAGGGCTATTTAACTTTCCTATAGATCTTATTACTGAAGGCTACTGGCCAAGTAGCTGGATTTAAAACAGTGTAGCAGCCTTGGATGTAGGATAACTTCAGATCATCTAGAATAATCAAATATTTAAGGTTGGAAAAGATCTCTGGGATCATCAAGACCAATCATCAACCCAACACTAGCATGTCTCCTAAACCATGCCCTGAACCAACACCCCCCCAGGTCCTGTTCCACCAGGCAGCTTTCCAGCCACTCTTCCCCAAGCCTGTAGCATTGCCTGGGGTTGTTGTGACCAAAGTGCAGGACCCGGCGCTTGGCCTTGTTAAACCTCATAGAATTGGCCTCGGCCCATCGATCCAGCCTGTCCAGAACCCTCTGTAGAGCCTTCCTACCATCGAGCAGATCAACACTCCCACCCAGTTTGGTATAATCTGCAAACTTACTGAGGGTACACTCGATCCCCTCATCCAGATCATTGATAAAGATATTAAACAAGGCTGGGCCCAAAACTGAGCCCTGGGGAGCACCGTTTGTGACTGGCCACCAACGGGATTTAGCTCTGTTCACCACAACTCTCTGGGCTCAGCCATCCAGCCAGTTTTTTACTCAGCCAAGAGCACACCTGTCTAAGCCATGAGCCACCAGCTTTTCTAGGAGGATGCTGTGGGAGACAGTGTCAAAGGCTTTGCTAAAGTCCAGGTAGATAATATCCACAGCCTTTCCCTCATCGACGAGGTGGGTCACCTGGCCATAGAAGGAGATCAGGTTGGTCAGGCAGGACCTGCCTTTCATGAAGCCAGTCTGGCTGGGCCTGATCCCCTGGTTGTCCTGCACTTGCCTGGTGAGCTCCGTCAAGATGTACCATTCCATAATCTTCCCCAGTACCGAGGTCAGGCTGACAGGCCAGTCTTTTGTTTCCTCTATGTACTACATGTAATATAATACTTATAATTTATTATTAATTGTTATTGAAATTGATAAAACTTACTCTTAAAAATATTAATCAAATTACATGGTTACAGACAAAGGTAGCTGTCTCTCTTCCCTCCACCCCAATATATACGTACAAATAAACATAAAGTACAGAATGATCTCTGCTTTGAAGATTGTCTAGCCTAGAGTAAAGCAAGAAACAGACCTGGTGTAAAAACCAGAAAATTCTTTTGTAGTTGTTCTCACTTCTGCTGCAGTTATTCCTCTTTTTTTTTCTGAAAAATACATCAGTCCCATGATCTGGTGACTGTTAACATGCAGATTGGCAATGACAAACTTCCTTCCCCTCCGTTCCCAGTTAAACAGTCCCATCTAAGTCTGTACTATGGGTGCCAAAATAGGAAGTACAGCCTTCTGATTTTACAGGCAATTACAGAGACTTTCTTTGAAAGGGCGTGGTCTGCTTCTTTGAAAATGGCCTTTGATGTGCATAAAAGATACAGCAGACTGTATCTCTGAAGACTTTCCTGCCAAGAAAATCCTGTGGTCGATTTATACCGCCTTTCTCCAGCTCCAGCTCTTATGCTGTGGGGGAAGTTGGACAGGGAGAGTCATCCATCAGATTGAATCGTCTACCTCACAGACAGCTCTGGATCCAGGTAAGGGAACTGCTGCCTCTCTGGGGAAGGCAAAACGGCAGAAAGTCTGCTCTCATACAATGGCTTGTAAGTCATGAAGGAATTCCTTAGCTGTAATGATTATTCAGTGACTCAGCCAGCTGTGCCCGGTGTCAGGAATTGGCATTCAGGAATCTGAAAGCCAATAGTAATTTAAAAGAAGTTTTTTCCATACCCCCTAAAGTGGAAAAGAGTCTCAGCTCTGTAACATACTTGAGTAGGTGAGTTTATTACACTTGAGAGAGAGCAATGAGAGATGGCTGAAAGGACCTGAATTCCAGTATTGAACAATGTGGTCTGTGGTCTTTGAACCACTCAATCTCCTCTCAGTCTCAACAATCACTCACACACACAAAAGCTTCTTTGGTATTACTTCTACAATTTGCCCCTTGTTTGGGGAGGAGCTGGAAAAGTAGCATGTTGAAAAGAAATCTGAAAGTGAATGAATATGGAAATGCAACCCCTATAGCTGCCAGGAGCTATGTGTATGTGGTTGGGGATCACATTCTTAAGGAAAGGTGAAAAAGAGAACACCACTGTGGTTCATTAGGGAGACTTTGAGCACGAAGAGCAGAAGCATGAGTGATTTTGAAGGCTGAGTTCTCTTCACAGATTAGGATTGTTTCTTGTTGCTACTCGGCTGCAATAACCCCTGCACTTCTTTGGAAATGTGCATTTACTTCTTTTTCAGTCCTTGTTGATATTGCAGGCTCGCACAATAAGAAGACATGGATTTTGTCCTGCAATAAATACTTGGCAGAAGTTCTTTCTGAATGTTACACCAAGACAAAGCCTAAAGAAGTTCCCTAATTCGCTTTTACTTCTCTTTCCATGAAGTGAAAAGAAGAAGCTCCCCAGTAAGCAGAGCAAGAGAGGAGCCAGTGGGCAATGAAAGCAATTGTCTTCTGAATTAGGGTCCAACTTGTGCACAAATGACAGTATGATCATGAAAGACATCTTCACCCTTCTGCTGAACCTGTATTTGGTCTTCAGTATCCAAGCTGTTCGAGGTCAGTTTTAAGTTTATAGTCTCTTTTATCCTTCCATTATTGAATTTCCTTTTGTATCTGTCTCCTTCTTTCAGCTAATGCTTTTCCTCGTTTTCTGCTTGCTTTTGCCACCATCTCCTCTGCTGTAGGAGAACAGATGTCTTGATCAAAGCCAGTGCGTAGCAGATGCATGTGCAGACAGATCAGTTATAGGCTGGTGGTATGGACAGGTGAAATGCTGGAGAAACGGATGAGATGAACAAGCTGACTGGTTAATGAGTGAATAGGAAGGAGGAATAGACCCTGATAGTGAAAACATAGGAAAATGGAGGGCTGTGTGATTTGGATGGCAGTGTACAGGAGTAGAGACAAGTGGACAGATGCAAGAAGAGGGTGTGGGAAGGGGCTATCAACAGCAACATCCAGGTGACCGATTTTCTTCTTGTGGAATTGCTGACAGATAGACCACCTGCCATATCCACTGCTTCTGTTTCTGAGTTTAATTTCGTTCCTCTTCTCATGCAATTAGAGACACTCTTTCTTCTTCCCTTCCCTTCCCTTCCCTTCCCTTCCCTTCCCTTCCCTTCCCTTCCCTTCCCTTCCCTTCCCTTCCCTTCCCTTCCCTTCCCTTCCCTTCCCTTCCCTTCCCTTCCCTTCCCTTCCCTTCCCTTCCCTTCCCTTCCCTTCCCTTCCCTTCCCTTCCCTTCCCTTCCCTTCCCTTCCCTTCCCTTCCCTCTCATGTGCTTTTAGCAGAGATAGAAATGGGAAGTATCTCCTTGGATCACCCAGTGCACCCTGTCTGCACCAAGGCTAAGCCTGGACCCATCCAAAACACATCAGAATAAAAGTGTTGTTGGAAGGTGCCTCATGGGCCTCTACCGTTTCCAAGACAGATGCCAATGCCTGATGTCCACCGTAGCTGGGGGAGTTATGTCGCCTGGCCCAATGTCAATTGCAGGATATCTGCCTTTGAGATCGCTGAGGGAAAATGCCTACGTCCGTGTAGGTCAGACTGGTCTTCTGGCGTTCTGAGCCTTAGCCTTCTTTTCAGACCATCCCTTTCTGTGCAAGATGCTCCATTTTCTGGTTATGCAAGGGATGCCACAGAACCTACTCTGCACTACTTTTGAGTAGAAGATCTAAGCAAGGTCCCTCTTACGCCTGCTAGCTAAGACACCATCATACTTTTCTGATGGTGTTTGCCTGTAAAAAGCCCCTCAACCAAGCTGACAGTAGTTCTCGTCAAGAAAAATTATTTGAGAGAGCACACTCCTGTTGGCACGCTGGCACCTCTCTCATCTGAAGGTCATACCCCCGTAGTGCAGCACAGATATTACCTTCAGAGAAAATAAAGGAGAAGAATGCAAGTTGCTTCGTAGTGAAGGTGCCAGGGCCAGCCTGTATTTTCCCACTTCACAGTTGTGAGGTCAAAACCCCCCAAAGTTATCCCTGATGAGAGGTCTGACCATTTCTGGGTCATCAGTCGGGTTCCAGCAAGTTAGTTTGGGCATTCTCCTGAGTCATAACAAGGTTCTTCGCAGAGCATCTCGCTTTTAGATGTACCTTTCTAGTATTGTAACATTTACTAGGAGGCTGGGGCAAAGAGCTCCATCGAGCAACACGCAAAGATGAAACGGTCACCATATGCCTGCTGACCATGGTATCTACTAATCCCTGGAAACCATCAGTGTTTGAAATGTGATACCTTGGCTAGAATTATGTGCCTTGCAGGCACAAAGGTCTCACTTTGTTGTTGCTACCTGTAGCTTGGTCTGGACGCTTGTGTACTGTGGGGATGTGCCGAATGGCCACAACTCTCTACATACTTTCACCAAGAATCATCTTCTGGTGCCATGAGGAGAGTGCTGTCGTCAGTGCCTTCCCCATTCTGCTGGCAGAATCATTATACCTCCTGCTGGCTCTCAAGATTTACATTTGTAATCACTGAATCTTTTTTGTCTGAATTCCTTTCTCAGAGAGCATCCCTATCAACAGCTTGAGCTGCTACAATGATTACAACTCACAGGTGACCTGCACGTGGAGGGAGCGTTCAGAGGCTCATGCCCTCATTGGTATGAATCTTTACAAAAGGGATGGCATTGTCACGTAAGTACCTGAAATGAGCTGTGCTGGGTAAAAGCCCAAAGGGAACTCAGACACAGCCTGGAATCCTGGGGACCAGCATGCAGGTTTTCAGAAAGCATGGCCACCCCTTTCTGTCATTGTGTTAAAGTAAAAGTTGTGCCTACCTCTGAGGCCTCTTCTAGGAAGGGAGGAAAGAATGGGGTGTGCTAGTGGAGTTATTTCTACCACGGTTACAATTATTTTCCCATAATTTTGTTGTGGGATCATAGATATGAAATAAGATGGGGCATATAGGTTGCTATTCATGGGGTGGAGAAGATGGTGTCAGAACAAGTGTGAGACCGAGTGGTGCTGGTAAACCTAACAGGAAGGAGACATTTCCCCTGTTATTTTTCCCATTTAGGAGCATCACTGGGTGTATGGTTTTGATCACTTCTGAGAAACATGTATAGACTGTGTGTTTGTGAGATAGAGAAGACTGCTAAGTTCATCTGTGCTATCACTTTTTGTCACAGAGATATTGGCCTGTTTATGACAGTATCTCTCTGTTACATCTGTTTCCTTAAGAAAAGGGAACTGAATCACCAGACTGGATCAACTGTGAGGGTAAGAAAGGACAGAGAGGGAGGAGTAGTCAAGGGAGAGAGGAAGGCAAAGGTGGAAAGCTGAGAAGAAAATGTATTAAGAGCCTGGGAATACAGGAGGGAAAGGAAAGAGAAAGAACTCCTGATTTTCTTGTAGAGAAGAGAGAATCAATTGACCTAAAGGTAGCTGAAATCGGTGGAAGGTCTTTGGAACAGGACCTTAAAGCTAGTGTTTCTGGGAAAAGTGATATGAAATTACTTGGACCTTTGGAGGATCCTCTGGAACGTTGTTACCTGATGGAGTGTGTGGATCGTAAGGGAAACGTCACTCAAGTGAACTAATCAGACAAGCAGGTGTTAAGTGTGGACAGTCACACCGCTGAAATCAAAATGGCCAATGATTAAACAAGGTCAGCTCATAGATGAAGAATAGTTGTCTAAATCCCAAACTGTAAGGTAATGATGGTGAGTAGACAAAAATATCTTCAGGCCTTCACAACCCTTGGGCTGGTTCTTTTGTTTCAGGGTGTGCACATGTGTGGCCAGTCGCACCCTTACTTCAGGACCATACCTGGTTTCCTTGCTAATACCCAACCTTTAAAAATAGTGCTGAATAATGCTTGCTGACGTATAGTTGGCATATAGGAGACTCCGTCCTATCGTGGAAGTCAGTATTTGGCCTTAGATATTCTCAAATTGATATTTCTCATCTGAACTGGAGCAATATAGTATACCGGGCATGGAGCCATAAGCACAAACAAAACTCCAGAGGGGACAAAAAGAAGCCACACACCTCTCCAGCAGCTCAGGCTACTGCAAGCACATAAAGCTTATCCTCTCCTGCCTAGTTTAAAATATTGTTTCTAATTTTCATGATGCTTCTTGGCCTGGAGAAAGGCTATCTAAAAGGATGATAAACATTCTGGATGAAATCTTTAATGAATATGTAAGGTCCCCTGACAGAACAGAATTACTAAGGATTCAGAAGTATCCTTAGTGTCCGGTTTTGGTTGGAGAATTCTTTTCTTAAGTGTCTTTCTGGGACTGCCAAAGGAATGCCTTCAAGAAGTTAAGGATCATCAGAAACTTTACTATCTTTCCCTCTGAGTAAAACGTGCATTTCCATTGCATTATTTTTCGTCATACTATTTCCTCACAAAAGAAGCAGCAGATCACACAGAGTTAGCCTAAAAACTAACAAAAATAGACTGGTACCAAAATATAACTTTCTGCTGCACAGCTTTGAAATGGGAAGGCATTTGACAAAAAGCCTGGCGTTAAACACATTTGTCGTATTAACTGACGCAAAACATGATCAATAGATACAGTGAGAAGAGGATATCAGTGCCCAGGTAAGTTATAACAACAGAATGGGATGGACTTGGTTTCAGGCATTTAATTTTATGTTAATGATAGGTCTCCAAACCAGATCTTTATAGATCTCTTTCTCTATACACAGGAAGGACGAGAGGGTGCTTTGCAAACGCCAGACAGAAGATGACTTACATGAAGCTCCAGACGCCTATGTGCACTGGGTTTGTCCCTACACTACAGAATATTTTGGAATAGGGATAGTTGATATTTACAGCTTCAAACCTAACGAGCTGCTTCAAGCAGAACTAAATGTTGATCTTCTTCAAAATGGTAAGGATTAAATACCAAACACCCATTTTCCAATAGTATTAGGGATCTTTGAGAATGTATTTGCCATTCAGTGACAAAGTGAATTCCTGTTGCGTTGTGAAAAGTGTCAAAGAGTTCCACATTGAGAGGATGGGGCAGGGAGGGGAGAGGGCAAGTCTCTGGGAGCAGCTGGACCAGGACTCAGGCAGGAGCTACCTGGTGTAGCAGGGATAAGATACTCTTGAAATGGGGAAGCTTACCTAGGCATTTTCTTCCCCTCTTCATGTCCCTCTCTTCACTATCTCATCTCATGGGTTGTACCTTCACCTTCCAGTTCAGCCCCTCCCACCTCAAAGCCTCTCAGTCAGCTCGATGACATCAGGAGACTTCT
Source organism: Phalacrocorax carbo (assembly GCF_963921805.1). Taxonomy (NCBI): domain Eukaryota; kingdom Metazoa; phylum Chordata; class Aves; order Suliformes; family Phalacrocoracidae; genus Phalacrocorax; species Phalacrocorax carbo. The sequence goes on along the minus strand of NC_087513.1, from coordinate 58,169,161 downwards.
TGCTGACCTGGAAAGCAGCAGATGGAAGCCAAGGGCTGGGCAATGCACTGGAGTACGAAGTCACTTACAAGCGGGAGTGGGAGTCCTGGGAGGTAAGAGCCGAGGAGCGGGCTGTCCTGGTTTGGGCTGCACCTTTTTGGGCAGTGGAGAGCCTGTGGTAAGTGATCTTTATTTTTTAAGAGAAGTATCTTGGCCAAATTCCCACAAAATTCTGCACTGAGCAGTGTTGTGGACTTATGTAGCTGGTGCTGAAGGCAACTGGGGCTCTGCAAGCTGCAGGAACTGGCCCACCTGGCTGGGGTAGACGGTGCCCAACAGTGCCTGGACCATGCTGGCAGCAGGGACGCTGAAGCCCCTCTAGTATGGGAGCAAGGAGCACTGCATGGCAGCATGTGCATGGATCATCACAGGTGTAGGACTGCTGGGAGATGCAGCCTGGCAGTCACGTCCTCTCACTCTTTCCCTGTCTTCCCTCCACCCCGATTCTCCGCTCCCTAACTCCCCAATGGCCTCCCTCCCCTCTCTCCCTCCTTTCCCCCAACAACAGAAAGCTGTCTCGCTCTTGCTCTCCAACATCACACGTTGCCATCTCAGCTGTAAGGACCTTGTCCCGGGGAGCAGCTACGTTGCCCGTGTGCGAGCCAGACCGGGGCAGGCCAGTGGCTTCTCGGGGCAGTACAGCGAGTGGAGCACGGCAGTGTCATGGGAGACCCCTGAAGGTAGCGTGGGATGGAGCGGGGCCATGCAGGGGTGGAAGCGCTGGTGGAGAAGCCAGACCACGCCTGTCACTTAGCTTGCTCTCATCTTCTCTGAAGGTGGCATTCAGCCCAGGAACCTCCGCTGCCTCTTCAACGGTGCAGATCGTCTGACGTGCAGCTGGGAAGTGAAGAAAGCGATCACCACCTCTGTCCTCTTTGGCTTGTTCTTCAGGACCCCTCTAGAATCAGTGTAAGTGCTCTGCCCACGGCAGCGTGCCCGTACCTCTCCCAGAGTTTCTGCTCTGTCCCATTCCCCCTGGTCTCAGCACAACTTCTTCTTCTCCCCTCAGAGAAAAGGAGTGCTCTCCTGTGCACGAGACAGCTTTGCCCCACATCCCCTACGTGGTCCAGAGCTGTGAGATCCCTGTTAGCAACTCCAGCAGTCAGAGGCAGTACTATGTGTTTGTCCAGACCAAGACAGAGGAGAAACAGTTTGAAGCCTACAAGACAAGTGAGTTGCTGTGTTGTTTTGTGCTTCTCCTGGTTGTTTCTTGGAGGGGCCTGTGCGGGCAAGTGGGGCTGAGGACAGTGGTGCTGAGGAAAAGCGTGTGGGAAGAGGAAGAGTCCAGGACTGATGAGGAAAGGAATGGACGCTGTGTCAGGTCAAAGATCTGGGAGAGGTTGCTTGTAGGTGTGGAGTTCCTCAGTGGCACATGTCACTCTGCGGAATGTGGCAGTGGTGGAAACTGCTGTGCAGAAATTCGGGTTGTGACCCAGAGCAATTGCCACCCTGCTGACTCCTCTGTGGTTGTCCTCTGTGAGCGTCAGAGGTGAGGGGAGCTGTGGTGAGAGGTGTCTGTGAGGTGTGTGTCGCAATGTGATTTCTCAGGAAGTCACTGGAGCTCTTGCAGGTTTGTGCAGAGGCCCCTGGAGCACTAGATGAGGTAGGACTCCTCTGCGGAGTGAGGTGTGCCAGGTGGCTATCTCTGCCTGCATGTATCTGGAGGTACTGGTGCTGCTTTTCACAGAGTAAAGCTGGGAGAGTTCCTGCAGTGGGTTGTATACTAGGTAGTAGCTCCAAGAGAGCTGGAGATCTCTGGACATGTGGTGGACTGGTACAGAGTTTTCAAATACGGCTTTACTGCTTTTCTGTACATGGGCAATGCTGTCAGTATTAATGGATATAGAGTTTCTGGTATTTATTGGCCTACTGATTTATTGTATTTGACTAAAAATGAAGCTGTGGGGAATTAAGAAGTGTTAAAAAGCTGAGACTTCTTACATTGCATAAACAAGCCTTGTTTTCAGTCTCTGGAAACCACTCGCAGTGGTGAAAGGGAATGCTGGACCAGTGTGTTGATAAGTACTCTGAGACATTCCGTGTGTTCCAGTTAAGGTGCTGCCGCCTGCAAATGTGTCAGTAACAGTGACAGAGAGCCAAGAATATGAACTGAACTGGATAAAACACTCTATGAGGTATAGCTTCATAAAACAGAGGTACCAAGTTGAGTACTGGAAAAAGGGCCAATACGAAAAGGTAAGCCTTAGAAAGGGCTGGAGTCCTGGATTTCTCTTTACCGGGCAGGTGGGGAAGACAGTTCCTCTCACCTCTGTCATTTGTGCTTCTTTCTTCTCCCCAGACTCTCCAGAAGTTAAATATCGACAATGATGAACCTCCCTTCATCTTCACCCTGCAGATGCTGGCATCTTCTACAGAATACAGGGGGAAAATGCGTGCAAGGGTGAATTCGCCCCAGGATTATGAGGGGCCTTGGAGTGAATGGAGCGAGGAGTTCGCCTGGAAGACTGAGAGTGGTATTTATACACGCAGGCTACTTCTGTAAGATTTTGTGGCCTGTTAGTGGCTGAAATGCCTCTCTAGAGAACCACGTTCTCTCAGCTGGGGTTGAAGTTCACTCCAGCCGTGAGCTAGCTGGGGTTTCTTAACGAGGTAGCTGTCCTGTCTGCATCCTTGTACTAGAGCAGCCTGGGTTCATGGTGGAGTAAGGTACCTAACAATCTTCTTATTGGCATAAATCGTTTACTCTAATGTCAGTTAAAAGTAAAAAAGAATTGGCAAAGGAAAAAATGGACTCCTTTCATCAGTAAGCTGTTCAGGCCAAGTTTTGTCTCTCCCACTTTGGAGGGTATCCCAACAGTTTGAATGGCTCATGATCCTATCCTGTGACATGCCACCTACATTCCCCTGATCTGCTGGCATGAAGAGTGACCAGAGTGAAATCCTGTTATGGGAAGCAGCCACTCTGCAGGTAGATACTTATTTCTCTCTTCTCTGTTTCAGCTCTGCCACCAGTCGTTCTCCCGGTGATGCTCCCAGGTCTCATCATCACTGTCCTAATAGTTGCTTATTGCAGCTATAAGTATTTCCTCAGGTAGGCTTGTGTGGTGACTAGGAGATTTAACAGCATGTTGGCCATGTGGATGGCATAAAGGCCAAGGTTCTTCTTGTCCCCCGTGAGAGAGAGGTCTGTGTGGAGATGAGCTTTGGTGTGCAACGGGCAGCCTTGTGCCTGTCTGTGCCAGGGTGAGAGCTGGGTGGTGGTGTGCCAGGGCCTTGGCGGTGCCTGGCTGTGCGGAGCAGCACAGCGTCCATGGTGCAGCCTTTTCTGATTGCAGCCATGTGGAGAAGCAAATCTTGAACACTCTGTGATGCTGTTGCAGGAAGAAGCAAATGTGGGAGGAAAAGATTCCAAATCCCAGCAAGAGCCTCCTGATCCAGAGCTACCTGGGGGTAAGAGGGAACTGCACCTTGAAGGGTTCATTATTTCTCTCTCTTTTTCAGGACTTCCAATAATCTCCAAAATTCTTCTTGTCTCCTAGTCCTCAATGAACAGTTATCTTCATTAGTCTATGCTTTATTTTTAGAAGAAGTTCTGGTCATAGTCAACATAACTGTGATCTTATATTTATACTAGCAGATTTCTCTGCGTTGTGCTTGTCAGCATGACTGTGACCTAAAATCAAGGTAGAAAATTTTCAGTACTTTAAAATTTTAAGTGACTGAAATGGTCTAGTGTCTTTAGCAATCTTTATCAGCTGATTCCTTCATTAATATCCAAATAGTAATCAACACTAATTCAGAGCTTTTTAGAATCGGGTGGTACCCGTATTAAGGAAACTTCTATTTTAAGGAGCTGGATTTTCTGGAATAAATTTTACCACATGCCTGCCTGTTACCAGGGCAAGCATTCTTTATTGGAAATTGAGGAACACACTTAGACAGCATTTGGTCAAAGCTGTGTAAGTAGAATCTCCCTCCATTATTCCTCCCTTCCAAAAATACCCAACATCTGGAAAGGGTGGTATAGGCATCTCTAGATTTTGGTGGTAATAGTCTTCTATTCTTGCAAGATTATCTAATTGAATAATGTACCTACCCCAACACACACATGCACACACAGAGAGAGCTGTATTTTTGTATAAGAGTTGATTTTATCTATGTTTAAAATGGATGGGTTACAGTAGGTATAGATACATGACAATGCAATGGGTATAATTCACAACATGGCCTTTGTGTGAGGTGAGTGAGCACTTACAGTATTTACATTTGTGTGTGAATGAAGGAGTTAATGCGTTTGTTAACCATCACACATTTGTTACATTGCTGTAAAATTGCCTTTCATTGTAATGATCTATTTTAATACATGATTTGCAAATAGATGGAAAAGACTAGGCATGGATTCTCTTCTGCCAGAAGACAAACTGGTTATGCTTAAAAGAGTAGACACTGCACAAAGCAGTAGCTTTGATGTTATTGCAGTAGGAACCTGCAGCATCGCTACAAGCTCTTTAAAGGAGGAGCTCCTGTCCCCTGTGTTAGTTAGAATAAAGTAAAGTTAAAATAGAATAGAATAGTTCAGTTGGAAGACACCTACAATGGCCATCTAGTCCAACTGCCTGGCCACTTCAGGGCTGACCAAAAGTTAAAGCATATTATTAAGGACATTGTCCAAATGCCTCCTAAACACTAACAGGGATGGGGCATCAACCACCTCTCTAGGAAGCCTCTTCCAGCGTTGCACCACCCTCTCATTAAAAACATGCTTCCTAATGTCCATTCGAAACCTTCCCTGATGCAGCTTTGAACCATCCCCACGTGTCCTATCACTGGATATCCAGGAGAAGAGATCAGCACCTCCTTCTCCACTTCCCCCCCTCAGGAACTGTAGAGAGCAATGAGGTTGCCTCTCAGCCTCTTTCTCCAAACTAGATAAACCCAAAGTCCTCAGCTGCTCCTCACAGGACATTACTTCCAGACCTTTCACCAGCTTTGTTGCCCTCCTCTGCAGGCATTCAAGTACCTTAAAATCCTCCTAAACTGTGGGGCCCAGAACTGCACACAGTACTCAAGGTGAGGCCATACCATTGCTAAATACAGTGGGATAATCATTCTTTTGACCCACTGGTTATGCTGTGTTTGATGCACCCCAGAATGCGGTTTGCCTTCTTGGCTGCCATACTGAGTCTGCTGTCAACCAGCACACCCCGATCCCTTTCTGCAGGGCTCCTCTCTAGCCACTCCTCTCCCAGTTTATACTTGTGCCTGGTGTTGCTCCATCCTAGGTGCAGAATCCAGCTTTTGGACTTGTTAAATTTTGTTCCATTAATCATTGGGCAGTGCTCCAATCTATCTAGAACCCTTTGCAAGGCCTTTTGTCCCTCAAGAGAGTCAACAGCACCTCACAGTTCAGTATCATCTGCAAATTTGCTAATGGTGTACTCAACTCCTGCATCCAGATCATTGATAAAAATATTGAACTGGCCCTAGATTTTAGCCCTGAGGTACACCACTTGTGACTAGTCACCAGCCAGATGTAGCCCCATTTACTACAACCTTCTGAGCTCTGCTCTTCAGCCAGTTCTTCATACAGCACACTGCATACCCACTCATCTCCCAGTTGGACAGCAGGCAGCAGGGACCTCCCCAGACTCACAAGACCTCTGGTAGATGATCAAGAGGGGTCCTGCCATAACATCCACTAGCTCCTTCACTACTCTGGGATGAATCACATCAGGCCCCATGGACTTACGAACGTTCAGCTGATACAGCTGGTCCCTCATAATTTCAGTGTCCACAAATGGAAAGTCACTGTTCCCACACTCATGGTTCTCTGACTCAGAGGACTGGGCAGCCCAAGGTCTATACTATTATTAAATACTGAGGCAAAAAACGTCTTGAACAGAATGCCTCTACTTTCTCTTCATCGCTATTAGTCAGGTGACCATCATCAAAAAGCATTGGTGTAATGTTTTCTTTAGACCTCCTCTTGCTATTAATGTACTTAAAAAAGCCCTTCTTGTTGTCTGATACAACACTGGCCAGCTTCAATTCTAATTGAGCTTTGGCCTTTCTGCCTTCTCCCTGCATATACGAACCACAACTCTTGGAATCTTCCTGCAAAGCCTGACATTGCTTCCAGAGGTCATAAAATTTCTTGTTCCTCTTGAGCTCCAGAAGGAGTTCCCTGCTCAGCCAAGCTGGTCATCTGTCCCGCTTGCTTGACCTGCTCCCATGCTTCTAAAAGGTGGTTCTTAAAAACTGACCAGCACTTGTGGACTCCCAAGCCCTCAAAAGCAGATTCCCAGGGGACACGGCTAAGTAGCTCCCTGAGTAGCTTAAAGTTTGCTCTCTTGAAATCCCGGGTAGCAACTCTGCTGTCCTTTTTTCTTATTACTCTGAAAATTTTAAACTCAACCATTGTGTGATCACTGTCTCCAAGACAGCCACCTAACATCACATCTCCCATGAGCCCTTCTCTATTCACAAATAATAAGTCTAGGAGGGCAACTTTCCTAGCTGGCTCACTGAGTACTTGTAGTTAGGTCAGTGGTAAGGCAATACAGGCTTGAAGTAACTGTCTTCTGGAGAAGAGAACGTATTTTCTAGTCATATTACTGAAGTTGTATCCCTATTGCCAGATGCTGTAGGCTGTCCAATTTCTTTTCTTTGTCCATGAGGAACGGGTGCTGCTTGATTCTACTGCCAGTGACACACTTTCCTTTTGTCGTGTCTGCTTTCAGAAAGTACATTTAGGAAACTGGCCAACAAACAGCCAGCTGGACTTCAACAAATACAACTTTTCAGAGAAGATGGAGCAGGCTAGCTTCCTTCAAGTTGTGGACAGGTGAGTGAACAGTACATTACAGTGACACTGTGGATGATAGTCTCAAAGGGCTGCCTAAGTCATGGAAGGGTATAATCAAATGTTCTGCCACTAAAAAGCCCGTACAAGTCACTTTTGAGGAAGGAATACATTTTTTTTCTTTCTGGGTTAGCCTGCTTCTCCAAGAAAGATTTTTTTCCTGACCTTATGTGTACCTATGTATGTTTTCAACTAAGCTTGTTTTATATTTATTGTTTACCACAATAATATCTCTCATGAGCAACTTCTAACTTTCCCACATTCAGGCAGATGAAAACTTTGGCAGAGTCCCCTGAAGGTCAAGCTAAAAAGACAGATGTTTCCCCTGTTGCACTGGACCTACAGAACTCATACCATGCTTTGAATGAGCCAGAGCATGCCCCAGTTGTCTGCTCAAGTCAAATTGTTGGTCATTCCTTTCCTGTTTCAAGGAGAAACAGTGCTGAGGCAAGTATTGCTTCCCAGACAGCAGTCCCTTGTTTTGCTTTCAATGGTCCATACTTGTACAGCCCAGTGATGTCCTCCCTGCCTGATATGCATCAGACCCTGGAAGTGGACCCAGTGGGAGTCCGTGAGAAATCTGTTTCTCTTCAGTATGTAACCCTCCCAAAGGAAGACTGTCCCCAGGCTCCACACAGGCAAGAACAGGCAGGAGAAGGTCCTCCACAGCCCTTCCTGCTCCCAGATCAGAATGAAATGATGCAGCACCCCAACAACAAGAAGGAAGTCTCACCGGCCCCGCCAGCCTCTGGGAAAGGCACAAATGTGAGAACAGAAGAGCAGAAATCTCCAAAGGATCTTAGCTGTATCACGTCTCCTCAGCAGTGCCCCTTGGAGTACATTACCACAGAGAGCCTGTTACTGCCACCAGCCAGCGACTCCACCCATCCGCCACCTGCCACTGCCGCGGAGTTACCCTGGGATTCACAGGAGCCCCAGCCCTGCAATGACCGCTCTTGCCAGGAGTTTTCTCCTGGGAACACTGGTGTCATGGTCCCAGTTTCCGGTCAGGCACCAACCTCTTCTCCTGAGTTGCACCTGGATACACTTGGAGACTATCTCACTCTCCCTTTAGGTCCCCATGGACATTCAGAACTCGCAAAGATTTCTTTGCCTGTCTTACAGAAAGGAAACGATTTTCCTAGAAAGCAGCCTTTGTCAGAGGGTAACTTGGTGGTGTTAAACCCTGACAGCACTGAGCCAGTTTTCCTTTGCCAGGTGGGTGACTATTGCTTCCACAGTCTAAAATCTGGTATGAAGATGGATATTAGTCAGGAAGACCACCTAGTCAAGAAACCATCTGAAGGCAAGACAACACCTGGGAAGCCTGTATCTGATGATGAATCCATCTCTGGCAAGGAAAAGGATGTGTCAAAAATGCAGGCTATTCAGCTTTTCAAAAACCTGAAATCAGATGATTACTTTTCCTGGCAGCAATCTCTGAGGATCACAGAAATCTGTTAAATGGGCAACTATTAATGAATACCAAAGCTACAGGTAACTGAAAGAGGTTGCAACTATCTGATGAAAATGAACCCTCAAACCTAGGAAGAAATAAACACGAGTTCTCTTCTCCAGCTTCCAGTCCAACATGTTGCAAGACCTGAAGTAGCTCAATATCCTTCTCATTGGCCTTCACAGATTTGGTGTGAAAGACAATCTAAATATTGCCCTTTCATGTTTTTCAAACTTTTTGACTTACCCACAATGAACAGCTTAGCCTCCTCATGATCCTGTGACAGATCACGGTCATCTTGCAATAATACCAGATTGCCTGAGGCAATATGCCAGGTATTATTCCTGGTATATTTTGTATCAGGAATAGTGTGTCCAGCAGGAGCAGGGAAGTGATTGTGCCCCTGTACTTGGCACTAGTGAGGCCACATCTCAAATACTGTGTTCAGTTTTGGGCCCCTCACTACAAGAGGGACATGGAGGTGCTGGAGTGTGTCCAGAGAAGGGCAACAAAGCTGACAAAGGGTCTGGAGAGCAGGTCTTATGATGAGAGGTTGAGGGAACTGGGGTTGTTTAGTCTGAAGAAGGGGAGGCTGAGTGGAGACCTTATTTCTCTCTACAACTACCTGAAAGGAGGTTGTAGTGAGGTGGATGTTGGTCTCTTCTCCCAAGTTACTAGTGATAGGACGAGAGGAAATGGCCTCAACTTGTGTCTGGGGAGGTTTAGATTGGATATTAGGAACAATTTTTTTACTGAAGGAGCGGTCAGGCATTGGAACAGACTGCCCAGAGAGGTGGTGGAGTCACCGTCTGTGGAGGTGTTCAAAAAGCACGTAGTCGTGGCACTTCAGGGCATGGTTTAGGAGACATGGTAGTGTTGTGTTGACAGTTGGACTTGATGATCCTACAGTTCTTTTCTAACCTTAATGATTCTATGATTCTCTGAAAACTCATGGCAAGAAATGCAGAATTAACAGCATTAAATGCTGTCAGAAGAAGACAGCTGACCCAAATGAACCAAAGGGATATTCCACACCATATGATGTCATGCTCAGTGTGTAAAGCTGGGGGAAGATGAAGGAAGGGGGGAATGTTTGGAGTTATGGCATTTGTCTTCCCAAGTAACCGCTATGTGTGATGGAGCCCTGCTTTCCTGGAGATGGCTGAACACCTGCCTGCCAATAGGAAGTATTGAATGAATTCCATGGTTTGCTTTGCTTGCACATGCAGATTTTGCTTCACTTATTAAACTGATTTTATCTGAACCCATGAGTTTTCTCATTTTTACTCTTCCGATTCTCTCCCCCATCCCACTGCGGGGGAGTGAGTGAGTAGCTGTGTGGGGCTTGGTTGCTGACTGGGGCCGAACCACGACAATCGTATTCCCATACAACTCCAGGGAATGATATCTGCCTCTTCTCCAGCCTCTGCTCCCTCTGTTCCCACTACAGAGCTGAAATTTCCATGAAAAGAAACCCTGCATGTCGTGTTCTGTATGTGGGGAATAAGCAGCACAATTACTTCATGCCTGCTTTGGCCCCTTTTAAGTGATCCTGAGAGGCTGCCAGGATTTTCTATGCTCCAACCTTGATCCTAACAACTCCTCATATTACACGATAGATGTTTCACCATGGCATTAGGTGGGTGGACCCAGACTCCTCTGCAAACTTGCTCAACAGGTCAAAAGCTTTGTAGATTCATTGTGTTCTTTTCAGATCGTTGGTAGAGGAGCATACGGCCCTCATTGTCAAAGGCTAATTTGTTTGTCTAGAAAAGTAGGTGTAAAGCTGTCCAAAACAATTGTCTGGCTTTTCCTATTTTATTTCTAAATGTTTTCCAGCTGCTTGTTCATAGTGTGCATGTACATTGCAAACTTCTGAGATGAGTACTTTTGCATCTGTTGTAGTTTTGTACTGTATGACTAACCTGTTTGCTCTGCTGCATTCAAAGGTACATAGGTTGTTGATACACATTTTTGAGGTTATTTTATTCGCTGCAGATTCATGATAGGTTCATGAGACTGGTTCAGCATCTAAAGATTCTCTTTTCTTCCCTTCTACTTGCAGCAGAGACTGTAGTATAGGAACACACTGAATCTAAACAATCATTCCATCTTGCCCAGTATTCTGTCTCTGCCAATATTTACACTGGATGCTAAAGCCCAGGGTGCAGTAGGCACGGAAAAGGATACAGTAAATAATTAAATCTTTAGCTGATGTATTTAGCTGGTATCTAGCCCAGAGCCTTCCTGAGAAGGGCTTGGGATGGTGGTGGATGTGAGCTTGCAGCCCAGAAAGCCAGTTGTGTCCTGGGCTGCACAAAACAAACCGTGGCCAGCAGGTAGAGGGAGGTGATTCTCTTCTACTCTGCTCTCATGAGACTCCACCTAGAGTACTGTATCCTGTTCTGGAGTCCAGAGTATGTGAAAGACACGGATCTGCTGGAGCAGGTCCAGGCAAGGGCCATGAAAATTATCAGAGAGCTGGAACACCTCTCCTATGAAGAACAGCTGAGAGAGTTGGGGTTGTTTAGCCTGGAGAAGAGAAGGCTCTGGCAAGACCTTATTGCAGCCTTTCAGTATTTAAAGAGGGCTTGTAAGAAAGACGGAGAAAGACTTTTTGATAGGGCCTGTAGTAACAGGACAAGGGGCACTGGTTTTAAACTGAAAGAGGATAGATTTAGACTGGATATAAGGAGGAAATTTTCTACAGTGAGAGTGGTGAGACACGGAAACTTGTTGCCCAGGGAAGTTGTGGATGCCCCACCACTGGAAGTGTTCCTAGTCAGGCTGGAGAGGGCTTTGGGCAAACTGATCCAGTGAAAGATGTCTCTGCCCATGGCAGAGGGGTTGGACCCTTCCAACCCAAACCATTCTATGACTCTTTGGTTCTATGATTCCTATTTCATACCCCATTAATACCTAAAAACTTAGCGCTTTCTCCATCATTGTTAGATTGGTGTACCCTAGATAAAATTTTGTCCTTTCAGTCACCCAGATCTCTCAGGTGAGAGATCTCTCATCACGCAGTCTTCCAGATCATTTATAATCATGTAGAAGATAATAAATTCCTGGAGAACTCACTTAAAGCTTTCCTCCAATATGAAAATGAACCATTCATTCATTTCATATGTTTTCTGTCTTTAACTGACTTTAATCTACATAAGAACCTTCCTTTTATCTCTCAGTTTCTTGGAACCACATTTTTGAGGGATGTCATCAAGTGTTTTAGACATATGGGCATAATACACTAATCAGATAACCCTGTATCTGTTTGTGCCTGGAGTTCTTCCAAGAACTCTCTTGGTTTTATGAGGCACGACTACTCTCTACAAAAGCTGTGTTAACTCTTCCCCAGAACATTTCTTTCTACTATTTCTATTTTTCATTGTAGTTTGTATCACCTAACCTGTACAAAAGCCATCCTGATTGGTCAGTAGTTCCCTGGATTCTTCTCTGACTACTCCTCAAAAACTTGCATTTAGTACTTCTTTTTCTCTGATACTGTGGCCTATTAAAGCTTTTGCTTATTTACTACAATTACTTGTTTGGCAACTGAATTTTTAAGTTCCTTTACAGATTTTATTACAAAAAAGCAATTGAGTAAGAATGTAGGTTATGCAAGACTTGTAAAGAAAGTAATTATGTTTTATTAAAGTGAAAGATTTTGTTGGAAAAGATCATTATAAGTTACCATTTTTCTCTATATCTCTTGCCTCATTTACTTTTTCAGAACAAATTAGGCCACAATAACCCTACCTTTATAGCGTGGGTGCACTTGCAAAAGGCCTAAGTTCACTTTTGAGTTTCTAAATGATTCTTTAAGCAGCCCCTTTGATGCTGCAAACATTTAGCCCTTTTAGCAACTTCTTGGGCTTATTTTTGCCAGTCTTGCTATTTTTATGTATGCCCTTAAAACATTATTGTTGTAAACTTGTGTCTTTTGTTGTTTCAACTTGTACTAAGTCTTGTATATTATTCAGGACTAAATCAGTTTGCTTCTTTCCTTGTGAGTGCTTTCACAAATAACTCCAAGACACAATCGTTTATAGCAGCTAAAATAGGAGAATCGGTGACTAGACCCATACTAGCAGATAAAGTAGACCAAGGCCCATTTCTGGCTGTAAGGGCAATTGACATGGAGCAGTCATGGAAGATTCGTGTATCTGCTCGTCTGTCCTTCAGGCTCTCTGGTCATAGCATAGCACTAACAGCATACTGTTCCTTTTAGCGTGGAATAAAATTCTGCAGCCATTGAAATTCTGTAGTATGACACAACTGTTGACACATGCTCTGAACAATTTACTTTCCACACCTGGCATGATTTCCTTGGTTTTAATTTTAAAATTGCCTCACAGTGGTTTTGAATCTTAAATGTCAGAAGCATTGATTCTGTTTTGATTAGCTGGAACCAATCTTATGTAAACTTAATCTGCTTAAAAATTTACCAGATCCTAATAAATATAACCCCCTTTTCTGTACACAGTTTAATCACTAGTGACACAGTGTATAAACCCAGGACCATTAAAGAATGCTGCTATGTAGGACCTCATTTTTTAGCATCCTGGTTTAAACTTTGCTTTCAGGACCTCTCATCTGCTGTTTCTTCGTTGGTGGTGTGCATATGAGCTGTTATGGGGTCTTTCTCAGCACTTACTAAGAGAACGTCTAGATTCCTCAGGGTATGTGCCATCTGTATGTTAGGGAGCGTTTTGATTGTATAGAGCTTAGTGACTGTGATGATGAGGTTGAGTGCTTATGGGTAATGGTGAGGGGGAAGGCCAAGAAGGCAGGTATCCTGTTGGGGGTCGGTCATAGTCCACCCAACAAGGATGAAGAGGTAGATGAAGCATTCTAGAAGCAGCTAGCGAAGTCTCATAATCACTAGCCCTTGTTCTTGTGGGGGACTTCAACTTACTGGACGTCTGCTGGAAATACAACACAGCAAAGAGGAAACAGTCTAGGAGGTTCCTGGAGTGTGTGGAAGATAACTTCCTGACACAGCTGGTGAGTGGAGTGAGCTTACCGGGAGGTGTCTCTCTTGACCTCCTGTTTACAGAGAAGGACTGGTGGGAGATGTTGCAGTCGGAAGCCATCTTGGGCTTAGCAACCACGATACGATAGGGTTCTCAATTCTTGTCGAAGGAGCGGGGACAGCAAAACCACTACTGTGGACTTCTGGAGGGCAGACTTTGGCCTGTTCAGGGCACTGGTTGGGAGAGTCCCTTGGGAGGAAGTCCTGAAGGGCAAAGGAGTCCAGGAAGGCTGGACATTCTTCAGGAAGGAAGTCTTAAAGGTGCTGCAGCAGGCTGTCCCCACGTGCTGTAAGATGAACCGGCGTGGAAGATGACAGGCCCGGCTGAACAGGGAGCTTTTGCTGGGACTGAGGAAAAAAAGGAGAGTTTACCAATTTTGGAAGAAGGGCCAGTCAACTCAAGAAGAGTACAGGGATCTTGCTAGGTCATGCAGAGAGAAAATTAGAAAGGGAAAAGCTCAGCTAGAACTTAATCTAGCCACTGTTGCAAGGGGTAACAAAAAAAACATTTTTACAAATACGTTAACAACAAAAAGAGAGCCAACGAGAATCTCCATCCTCCATTGGACGTGGAGGGGAACATTGCCACAGAGGATGAGGAGAAGGCTGAGGTACTTAATGTCTTCTTTGCCTCAGTCTTTAATAGTCTGACGAGTAGTCCCCAGAGTATGCAGCCCCCTGAGCTGGAAGGCAGGGTTGGATCGCAGAACAAAACCCCCATAATCCAGCAGAAAGCAGTTTATGACTTACTGTGCCACTTGGACACTCACAAGTCTATGAGGCTGAAGGAGTTGGTGGAGGAGCTTGCCAAGCCACTCTCCATCATTTATCAGCAGTCCTGGTTAACAGGGGAGGTCCCAGATGACTCAAAGCTTGCCAACGTGATGCCCATCTACAAGAAGGGCCAGAAGGAGGATCTAGGGAACTACAGGCCTGTAAACCTGACCTCAGTACTGGGGAAGATTATGGAATGGTACATCTTGACGGAGCTCACCAGGCAAGTGCAGGACAAGCAGGCGATCAGGCCCAGCCAGACTGGCTTCATGAAAGGCAGGTCCTGCCTGACCAACCTGATCTCCTTCTATGGCCAGGTGACCCGCCTCGTCGATGAGGGAAAGGCTGTGGATATTATCTACCTGGACTTTAGCAAAGCCTTTGACACTGTCTCCCACAGCATCCTCCTAGAAAAGCTGGTGGCTCATGGCTTAGACAGGTGTGCTCTTGGCTGGGTAAAAAACTGGCTGGATGGCTGAGCCCAGAGAGTTGTGGTGAACAGAGCTAAATCCCGTTGGTGGCCAGTCACAAACGGTGCTCCCCAGGGCTCAGTTTTGGGCCCAGCCTTGTTTAATATCTTTATCAATGATCTGGATGAGGGGATCGAGTACACCCTCAGTAAGTTTGCAGATTATACCAAACTGGGTGGGAGTGTTGATCTGCTCGATGGTAGGAAGGCTCTACAGAGGGTTCTGGACAGGCTGGATCGATGGGCCGAGGCCAATTCTATGAGGTTTAACAAGGCCAAGCGCCGGGTCCTGCACTTTGGTCACAACAACCCCAGGCAATGCTACAGGCTTGGGGAAGAGTGGCTGGAAAGCTGCCTGGTGGAACAGGACCTGGGGGGTGTTGGCTGACACCTGTCTGAACATGAGCCAGCAGTTGCCCAGGTGGCCAAGAAGCCAACAAGCATCCTGGCTTGTATCAGGAGTAGGGTGGCCAGCAGGAGTAGGGAAATGATTGTGCCCCTGTACTTGGCACTGGTGAGGCCACACCTCAAATACTGTGTTCAGTTTTGGGCCCCTCACTACAAGAGGGACATGGAGGTGCTGGAGTGTGTCCAGAGAAGGGCAACAAAGCTGACAAAGGGTCTGGAGAGCAGGTCTTATGATGAGAGGTTGAGGGAACTGGGGTTGTTTAGTCTGAAGAAGGGGAGGCTGAGTGGAGACCTTATTTCTCTCTACAACTACCTGAAAGGAGGTTGTAGTGAGGTGGATGTTGGTCTCTTCTCCCAAGTTACTAGTGATAGGACAAGAGGAAATGGCCTCAACTTGTGTCTGGGGAGGTTTAGATTGGATATTAGGAACAATTTTTTTACTGAAGGAGCGGTCAGGCATTGGAACAGACTGCCCAGAGAGGTGGTGGAGTCACCGTCTGTGGAGGTGTTCAAAAAGCACGTAGTCGTGGCACTTCAGGGCATGGTTTAGGAGACATGGTAGTGTTGTGTTGACAGTTGGACTTGATGATCCTACAGTTCTTTTCTAACCTTAATGATTCTATGATTTTGTCATTTTTTCAACTGCATCAGTCTTTTCTAGTAAAATATTTGCCCATGTTTTTATTGGTGATGCTCTTGTTTAATTTTGTTAGTAATGATGGAGGTATTTTACTTTTTCTGCTCCTGTAAGATGCTCATCCCACTTGAGTCACTCATCAGCCTTTGCTGAACATGGTACCTGTGGATTAAGGCATGGCACAGTGTTAGCTAGCATTCATGTCACCCAGGATCACTTTTTGGGGGTGACCTTTTCCTGAAGGTGAAGACCAGATCCAGCAGATCCACTCAGCCCACCCAGGGATACCTGGCTACTGTGATATCTGTCTGAGCCATCACATGCCCGAGAGAAGTTCCCCTGAGTCCAAGAGTGGCTATGGATGGCCTATATCAATGTGACAAGACCCACACAGTGTCTGAAGAATTATTTGGCTTCTTCATGTCCTGTCTTGGAGCTGAAAGGCTTGACTTGTCCATCCATTCAGTCAAGTTATATCTCACTTGGGGTTAAAAGATATTAACTGACTAGTAAATGACCTTTTAGTTTCCTGTCAATTCACGATTCTAGGTTTCCTGAAAGGATTAATTAAATCCTTTCTGGTTGAAGTGCCCATTCCAGTAGCCCTGAAGAGACTACTGCTGAATTTATGGCAATCTGTTCACTGCTTTATATATATATATACACACACACTCCCCCATGAAGTTTGCTTTCATTGTGGCTCAACAAACAGAGCAGGGGTAATCCAGGGATTTACACCTGGTTTTTTTTTTTTGCCAGAAGAATTTTCTTGAACCTCTACCCTAAATTGCTGCTAAATGTTGTCACTGGATTTCACTTTAGATAGGAAAATAACATGCCAGTAAATTCCCTTTGTGAGGTCTTTAGAAAGAAAGGCATCACTTCACAGCCCGATTATCTAGACAAAGTTGCCTTTCAGCTTTCTTAAGCCAAAGCTCTTCAGGCCTCTGTAGCATAGGTATGTCTCGGCACAGTGATTTCTGTGCAAACTAACAAGGTAACTGATGGTGTCAGACTCTGCTATGAGACTATCAGGGTGACCTTGCTATCACTGATCCAGTCACACTCCATGCAAGTTCAAGTTACTGTAGCAGCTTCACCAAAGAGGCATGCCTCAGTTCCATCCCAGGGAACTTCAATCTCACATTCACCAAGCATTGCTCTATTGCAGAAGCACTCCATCTGATAGGTAGATCCTTTGTGTCTAGGGATGCCAAAATTTAACTGGAGTAAATTAAGAGGAGTAACAGGGTATATCTTGGAACCACACACAGTGTGAGTGTGCCTAACAAGCATGAAAAGAAGAAAAAGCAATTACTTATGAATGACTGAAGTTGCAAGAGACATACTGCTTGGGTATTCACTTCCAATTCTCATTTTTCTCCACTGAAGTCTCTGCCTGTAAGTGGGATAATTTTTCTCCCTGTTAAGAAGAAAGTGAAAGGATAAGCTTACACCTCTTCTTTACCTGTGAAAGAAGCATGAAGAGGAGAGTGCATGTGTGCCCTTTGGGCACTGCAAAGACAAGAAGTCTCCATTCTCAAGCTCGTGACCATACACTGTGTGCAACGTTCACTTTTACAGCATATCATGAAAGTTACTGCCAAGTAGCTTTCCCTTCTTCTGCCTCTCTTTGGCTTGCTCTGCTTTTTAGCTTTTTAGAAGTTTTTCTAATGCACTTGCAGCTGCCACAGAAATTGTGTGTGCTGTGGAGGATGTAATCCAGTGTTGCCTGAACTCTGGTACTTTCAGTTGATAAAGGTACTGCCTAAAACTATAGTAGTCTTTTCAAAGAGACTGCAATCTAGGTTAGAGAAAGCAGTAAGGAACTTCATCACCTCTCACTTTTTTGGAAGCCACCACTCCCCCTTCATTTTCTTTCCTAAGATTAAAAAGAAGATCTAAATATATGTTAAATTACACTGTCTCCATGTGAGTGTATTTTCCTCACTTCTACTGATGCAGAGTGATATTATCACTTAAATTGAAATATGTAATCAGAGTGTGGCTTGAATTTTAATCCCTTAACAGTGTGGGTTTGGTTTAGGCAGAATCCACTCTTCTGGTGCTACTATGTGGATGGAGATAGTTTTGTACAGGTCAGGCTTAGCGACAGCAATGTGTCTTTAAGACAACATGCACAACATAAACGAACGTTTTATTTAATGACTGTTTAACCTTATGGCAATGAATTTTCCTTTCAGAAAACATTGTACACAAGGAGAATGATGATTTAAAGGACAGATTTTGAGTGCAGACCAACAGAAAAGAGAACAAGCAATGATATTCAGCCTCTGTTAAGAGACTATTACATCTTATTTGTGGAAAAATCAATCACTTTTCTTGGAAATTGTTTAAGCAAAATATAACAGTGAAAGTCACTTCCTTCCCTCTTCCTCTTAGTTCTATGACATCTGATCAGGAACCTAGTTGCTGGACCTATGCTATAAACAGGAGGGTCGGAAAGAACAAATCAAACGCGCCCCTGGTGCTCAAGACTACAACAGCACATCTGAAAGGGAAATAGAGCACAGGCTCATTTGAGGGGTAGGGCTGTGGGTGTCCCACTGCTGTGAAGCACCTGCCTTGAAGACCACTCAGAATTCAGGTAAGGCAAATGTGTTGTTACTGTGGGGAAGGAATTGGCAAGGAGCCTTCTCTCCTCAAACCAACAAGGACTTAAAAGCCCTGTGGATCAGGTCTTAGAGTGAAGAACTAAGAGGACTCGATCTCTCAATTCACCAGAAGTACAATTTTGTGAGTAGGAGTGGTAAGAGAGGCAGGGAAGTGTTTCTCTTTGGACAGGTTCATGATTCAATGGAACAGCAGGGTGTACTTTGTATGGATCAGATGGGTGAATCAACACGGATAATTAATTCCTTATCATAACTTAGGGGTTATTTCTATTATTGCTCCTTTTCTTTTAGCTTGATATTTCTCCATCCTCCCTTTATTTTCTACTTGCATCTTGGTGACAGAAAGAGGAGAGTCTGTGAGTATACTCATGTGTCGTTACTAGGGCTATACCAAACACTCCAAGTGTGTGCCAATTGGAGAGTTGTGAATGGTATTTAGGCAAGACCCCAAACGTCATGGGCTAGACAACGTTCAAAGCTGGTTAGTATATTTACTTAAATTGACTAGTCATTAGGTTTCACATCTGAGTAGGCCTGACTATTGCCAGTATGAGCTGCGACTTTGCTTGCCCATGGTTAGATATCGCTTTGGTTTATACCAAAAGAAAATTTTTTTCCAACCTGCCTTTTTTCCTCAACAATAGGGGTCTCTATGTTATGTTTGTTGACTTGTCCTGCCTCCAAGGGATACCCTCCTTTCTTTAGAGGCTGGGTAGAAGACAGGGAGGTGAGAGCTGAGTGATAGAACAGGTGGCAGAGCAGAGGCACAGCATCTGTGCGAGTGAGGAACTTAGTCATTACTCTTAAGTGTTGGAGGCTCTGAAGTATTGAATAAAAGGTATTGAAATAAAAGGTATTGGAAAATGTACCCGTTGCACACCTATCTTTCCAGAGATAGACACGTATCTCTGGTACTTGGGACGATTATGCTCCCTTGCCTAACATGTGATTCGCAGTACTAAATGCCATGCTGTCATGGTTTTAGCTGGGATAGAGTTAATTTTCTTCACTCTAGCTGGTATAGTGCTGTGCTTTGAACTTAGCATGGTAAAAAAAAAATGTTGAGATAACACACACATGTTTTGGGCTGTTGCTGGGTAGTGCTTGTACTAGTCCAGGACATTTCTAGCTTCCCATGCTCTGCCGGGTGCACAAGAAGCCGGGAGGGGGCACAGCTAAGAGAGCAGATTCAAACTGACCAAAGGGACATTCCATATCATGTAACATCATGCCCAGTATGTTAACTGGGAGGAGCTGGCTGGGGCAGGGAGGCAGCAATCGCGGCTTGGGGATGGGCAGCATTGGTCGGCGGGTGGTAAGCGGTTGTATCGTTCGTGTTTCTGTGTTTTTTTTCCCTTTTTTTTCCTTTCCCTTCCTTTTCCATTTTATTATATTAACATTATTGTCATTATTATCATAATTATTATTATGATTATTATAATTTTATTGTAATTATTAAACTGTGCTTATCTCAACCCACAAGTTCTTTTGCTCGTCCGATTCTCTTCCCCATCCCACAGGGGTGGGGGGGGAGTGAGCGAGCGGCTGCGTGGTGTTCAGTTGCCAGCTGAGGCTGAACCATGACACATGTCCTCTGTGGTCTCTCGAGCAATGATCCTATGATGCCCAAAACAACCTTGTCTTTGCAGCATATTTCACTTTTTGGACCTCAGAGTGACTTGGCTTGGCACAGGTGTTGCAAGATTAGGCATCAGCTGCCCTAGGCCTGATGGCCAAATCATTCCTCGCCATCTCTCGGCTGCTCTTTCTGAAAAAAAGAGCTTTCAACCAAGTTGACCCTAGGTCAGTAGTTTCCATCAGACCAGAGACAACTTCAGTGCCCGTTCTTGGAGTTTCAGTTCTCTGGGAAGGGAACATTCAATTTCCCAGGTTAACAGTGACCTTTACTCAACACAGACACAGCTCCTCTTGCACAGAGCTTTTTTCACAAAAGAAAAAAAGGAAACACAGATTCTCTGCAAATCCACCCATGAGGTACGTTTGTTTACTGGTAGAGGGACACGAATTTTTCAGCCGCTAGATTTTAAAAATATGTTTTCCTTGTCAGGAAGCTTTCTCCTTTCTGTGACTTAAAGGTCATTTTAGGTAGCTGGAGTGGGTATCTCTCACTTTCGCATATGACTTCCTAGAGGCATAACTCGTGATGAGGCAAGTGGGCTTATTAGGTGGGCATGTGAGTGTATTCACCACCACAACAACCCACAACAGCAAAGCTGAATGTCCTGCTTAATGAGGCATCTGGTTTTTTGCCTTAAGCAATAAATCACCCATATCTTGCACTTACTGCCTTTCTACTGAGACATCTCTTGACTGCTAGAAGAGCAGTCAACAGGTGACAGCATTTGTTTGGCTTTTTAAAAATCTGTAATCGTGTTCTTAGAAGTTGTTTTTCTATCTGTCTCCTGGAGTCTATCTGTCATTAAGGGGTACAAAAGTCAACACTGCACTGCCTATGTGCTGGGTGTCCTTCCATTCGGCTTGGACCCTTGTTTATTGCAAAGCTATGCAGAGACTTACCAGGACTCAGAATTATGCTGATCCTAGGACACTGATGCTGATGCGAGTGCTCAGCTAAATAAATCCCCATTCAGCATTGCCCAGTTGGTCTTTGTACTCTCATTTCCTCCTGCTGGGAATATCAAAAGATCATTCATAGGAGGTGACAGGCTTCTCATTGGGGACAGCTGCTCTTGTAGGCTTTCTGTCTTATACTCACACTTGTTTGACCAGCTTTCCATCTGTATTGGAGTTTTGTGGAGCATCAGGACCCTGCAGTTCAGGAAGAGAAACAGAGGTAGAATCTGAAGTCTCAGCTCACAGTCCACTGTATCAGAATGCTGTGATTCTTGCCTGGGGGTGGGGAACAGAAAGGGGAAGACGTGTTTGAGGTTTTAGCCAATATTATGAGGCCCTTTTGCTTCGAAGGCATGAAGCCCAATGAGGCTTAGAAACACCAAGCTTAACCTTTTGGACTTATATTTTGAATTAGAGTATTTCTTGAAAATTAATTTTACCTATTACAAAACAATTCCAGCTTTTCTTCAGAGGCCGTAGATCAGAATCTTACTTTTCTTGCATAACCATTTTGATTTACAAACAAGCAGACTCAAAAAGCTGAGGCTTTCCCAGTCCTAAGACTCATGATAAAATTCTGATGAATAGCAACATAATGACAGTCCAGCCTACTCTAAGAGTAGCAGCTGCTGTTGGAGACTTCTTGCCTTCAGGCTTTCCCATGAAGGGCCAAATTTTATTAGTGAAATCCATGCAGTATGAGCTGAACCACATAGGGGATACTCCCAGAAGATCTCATCACCCAGCTCCTCACTTCTCTGTCTCTGCCTTCTCCAGCACAGTAGCAGAGCTTGTGTTCATTTTACCATTTTCCGCTATGTTCTTTAGCCCCATCTGTCTTCTCATTGTTTCCTCTTTTCAGAGAGCATCCCAAAGCAGACACTACAGTGTTATAAGGACTAACATATCTCTTACAACTTGCACATGGATGGAGTGTTCAGCAGCTCATCAGTTCCTGAATGTGACTCTGAACTTTAACAACAACTCTGAAAGGTAAGTGTCTAGCTGGTGTTCTGTGAAGGGTCTACAGAGCCTTGGCTGCTGACCCTAACAGATGGAGCTGGGCAAAAGGACAGTGGACTGGGCTTGCAGCTAGCATAGTACCCAGCTTGCAGACGACACCAGTGTTATGTCCAGGCTAGGGAGAATGTTGGATCTGTACAGGATGGGGCAGAACCGGGAGAAGAGCATGCTAATCAAGTCATTTTCATTATCTTTTCAATCACTTGCCATTGCTTTGGCTGTGAGAACACACACAAAGCATATGACAGGACATGTTAATTATTGCACCTGAGTGAGAAGAATGTGTTACAGTAGAGGCAGTGGTGATAATAACTAGTCAGAATGGCAAAGAAGACTTCTTCCTCCTTATGCCAGTAAAAGCATAGCTATGCTGAAATAATTTCTGTGGAAGAAACTGTGAGAAAAACAGAAGTTGTACGTGTTTGTTTGACTCATTGGGTTTCAGCTCAGAGGTACTAGGAGTATATGAGGATACTACTCAGAGATAGTCTTGCACTATCTTTTTGCTACTTGTGTTTCCTTTCAAGGTAAAAACAGAATAGTCAAACTGGAGAGTATGAGAAGAAGGGACAAAGAAGAAGGAAGAGATAGGGGAAGGAGAGAAAAGAATAGTAGAAGCAGGAGATGGAGTAGTAAACAGCAGAGGGATTGGAGGATTGGAAGAAAACATGAAATAAGAATATCAATAAGTTAATCTTGGTTTTGTTTTTGAGAAAGAGCTCTAGGATTCATTCATGAGTTGACCTGACAGCTGTTGAAGTCAATGGAGAAGGTGCTCCTTCCTTAATGTCTCTGCAGTATTGAATCACATTCCAAATGTTAGCAGCTTGCTGTGGATTGAAGTCTACAACATTTCTGCCCACAGAAATATTCCTGGGCATAAAGGACTCCACAGTCTGCATGGAAATATTTTTTTTTTGTAGGAGGATTGCAGTCCCATAGTCCTTGCAAAACTTCTGTCCCAACTGCTAGCTGCATTTCTTCGGCTTACATTCTTTGATTTCTCTAGCATAAGCATAGCACAACATACATATGTAGACATGTAAACTGCCAACGCTACTGTTACAGAAGCAGCAAGCTTTTCTTGCTAAGAGAAGGTGAGCTAGGAGCTGAGGGTGACAGCAAAGCATTGACCTCATTGACGATGGTGTAATCCCACAGTTACAAGAAAAGCAGAACAGTGAGAGTGACAAGGATCAGCCATCAGTCTAGAGCTAAATGTATCAGAATTATAAAGGTGAACCACTAACTCTTGTCTCTATTCTTGAGTATTTAAAAGTTTTTTACGTTAATGTATTGACCATCTAATCCTAAAAAGATACTTACATCAGCGCTTAACCTGAAATGTAAGCAAGAGTGAAGTTAAATGTTTGTAAGGCCATAGTACCACCTTCCTGTTCAGAGCATTCAGGATAGACAAAAATGAATCGACCTTCAATGACTACAATGGAAAAAATGGGGGTAGACCTGTCAGCTAACCAGTGCCGCGATTAGGATTGGGTGAAGATGTCAAAAAAGCCTTCTGTTCCAGCATCATGCTTTACATCGTATCCTTCCACGAAGTTACTATAAAGATGCACAACAGCACCGATCTCCCCACTTTCCTCTTCTGTTCATTAATATATTTCCCAGGTCTTGTAGAGGTTGCACTTTGCGGTGAAAAAGAATAATGGATTATTTGTAGCAATCCTTAGAAACTGTTAAACATGCAGATTCTGTCATTCAGAGAACAGCAGCTAGGCATTTTCTTCATTTTCTTCCCCTCTTCATATCCCAGTTTTAGGGAAGTTGCTGGTTTCTGTGTTAGGCTTCTGATGATGTGGGGGAAGTTGGACAGGGAGAGTCATCCATCAGATTGAATCGTCTACCTCACAGACAGCTCTGGACCCAGGTAAGGGAACTGCTGCCTCTCTGGGGAAGGCAAAACGGCAGAAAGTCTGCTCTCATACAATGGCTTGTAAGTCATGAAGGAATTCCTTAGCTGTAATGATTATTCAGTGACTCAGCCAGCTGTGCCCGGTGTCAGGAATTGGCATTCAGGAATCTGAAAGCCAATAGTAATTTAAAAGAAGTTTTTTCCATACCCCCTAAAGTGGAAAAGAGTCTCAGCTCTGTAACATACTTGAGTAGGTGAGTTTATTACACTTGAGAGACAGCAATGAGAGATGGCTGAAAGGACCTGAATTCCAGTATTGAACAATGTGGCCTGTGGTCTTTGAACCACTCAATCTCCTCTCAGTCTCAACAATCACTCACACACACAAAAGCTTCTTTGGTATTACTTCTACAATTTGCCCCTTGTTTGGGGAGGAGCTGGAAAAGTAGCATGTTGAAAAGAAATCTGAAAGTGAATGAATATGGAAATGCAACCCCTATAGCTGCCAGGAGCTATGTGTATGTGGTTGGGGATCACATTCTTAAGGAAAGGTGAAAAAGAGAACACCACTGTGGTTCATTAGGGAGACTTTGAGCACGAAGAGCAGAAGCATGAGTGATTTTGAAGGCTGAGTTCTCTTCACAGATTAGGATTGTTTCTTGTTGCTACTCGGCTGCAATAACCCCTGCACTTCTTTGGAAATGTGCATTTACTTCTTTTTCAGTCCTTGTTGATATTGCAGGCTCGCACAATAAGAAGACATGGATTTTGTCCTGCAATAAATACTTGGCAGAAGTTCTTTCTGAATGTTACACCAAGACAAAGCCTAAAGAAGTTCCCTAATTCGCTTTTACTTCTCTTTCCATGAAGTGAAAAGAAGAAGCTCCCCAGTAAGCAGAGCAAGAGAGGAGCCAGTGGGCAATGAAAGCAATTGTCTTCTGAATTAGGGTCCAACTTGTGCACAAATGACAGTATGATCATGAAAGACATCTTCACCCTTCTGCTGAACCTGTATTTGGTCTTCAGTATCCAAGCTGTTCGAGGTCAGTTTTAAGTTTATAGTCTCTTTTATCCTTCCATTATTGAATTTCCTTTTGTATCTGTCTCCTTCTTTCAGCTAATGCTTTTCCTCGTTTTCTGCTTGCTTTTGCCACCATCTCCTCTGCTGTAGGAGAACAGATGTCTTGATCAAAGCCAGTGCGTAGCAGATGCATGTGCAGACAGATCAGTTATAGGCTGGTGGTATGGACAGGTGAAATGCTGGAGAAACGGATGAGATGAACAAGCTGACTGGTTAATGAGTGAATAGGAAGGAGGAATAGACCCTGATAGTGAAAACATAGGAAAATGGAGGGCTGTGTGATTTGGATGGCAGTGTACAGGAGTAGAGACAAGTGGACAGACGCAAGAAGAGGGTGTGGGAAGGGGCTATCAACAGCAACATCCAGGTGACCGATTTTCTTCTTGTGGAATTGCTGACAGATAGACCACCTGCCATATCCACTGCTTCTGTTTCTGAGTTTAATTTCGTTCCTCTTCTCATGCAATTAGAGACACTCTTTCTTCTTCCCTTCCCTTCCCTTCCCTTCCCTTCCCTTCCCTTCCCTTCCCTTCCCTTCCCTTCCCTTCCCTTCCCTTCCCTTCCCTTCCCTTCCCTTCCCTTCCCTTCCCTTCCCTTCCCTTCCCTTCCCTTCCCTTCCCTTCCCTTCCCTTCCCTTCCCTTCCCTTCCCTTCCCTTCCCTTCCCTTCCCTTCCCTTCCCTTCCCTTCCCTTCCCTTCCCTTCCCTTCCCTTCCCTTCCCTTCCCTTCCCTTCCCTTCCCTTCCCTTCCCTTCCCTTCCCTTCCCTTCCCTTCCCTTCCCTTCCCTTCCCTTCCCTCCCCTCCCCTCCCCTCCCCTCCCCTCCCCTCCCCTCCCCTCCCCTCCCCTCCCCTCCCCTCCCCTCCCCTCCCCTCCCCTCCCCTCCCCTCCCCTCCCCTCCCCTCCCCTCCCCTCCCCTTCCCTTCCCTTCCCTTCCCTTCCCTTCCCTTCCCTTCCCTTCCCTTCCCTTCCCTTCCCTTCCCTTCCCTTCCCTTCCCTTCCCTTCCCTTCCCTTCCCTTCCCTTCCCTTCCCTCTCATGTGCTTTTAGCAGAGATAGAAATGGGAAGTATCTCCTTGGATCACCCAGTGCACCCTGTCTGCACCAAGGCTAAGCCTGGACCCATCCAAAACACATCAGAATAAAAGTGTTGTTGGAAGGTGCCTCATGGGCCTCTACCGTTTCCAAGACAGATGCCAATGCCTGATGTCCACCGTAGCTGGGGGAGTTATGTTGCCTGGCCCAATGTCAATTGCAGGATATCTGCCTTTGAGATCGCTGAGGGAAAATGCCTACGTCCGTGTAGGTCAGACTGGTCTTCTGGCATTCTGAGCCTTAGCCTTCTTTTCAGACCATCCCTTTCTGTGCAAGATGCTCCATTTTCTGGTTATGCAAGGGATGCCACAGAACCTACTCTGCACTACTTTTGAGTAGAAGATCTAAGCAAGGTCCCTCTTACGCCTGCTAGCTAAGACACCGTCATACTTGTCTGATGGTGTTTGCCTGTAAAAAGCCCCTCAACCAAGCTGACAGTAGTTCTCGTCAAGAAAAATTATTTGAGAGAGCACACTCCTGTTGGCACGCTGGCACCTCTCTCATCTGAAGGTCATACCCCCGTAGTGCAGCACAGATATTACCTTCAGAGAAAATAAAGGAGAAGAATGCAAGTTGCTTCGTAGTGAAGGTGCCAGGGCCAGCCTGTATTTTCCCACTTCACAGTTGTGAGGTCAAAACCCCCCAAAGTTATCCCTGATGAGAGGTCTGACCATTTCTGGGTCATCAGTCGGGTTCCAGCAAGTTAGTTTGGGCATTCTCCTGAGTCATAACAAGGTTCTTCGCAGAGCATCTCGCTTTTAGATGTACCTTTCTAGTATTGTAACATTTACTAGGAGGCTGGGGCAAAGAGCTCCATCGAGCAACACGCAAAGATGAAACGGTCACCATATGCCTGCTGACCATGGTATCTACTAATCCCTGGAAACCATCAGTGTTTGAAATGTGATACCTTGGCTAGAATTATGTGCCTTGCAGGCACAAAGGTCTCACTTTGTTGTTGCTACCTGTAGCTTGGTCTGGACGCTTGTGTACTGTGGGGATGTGCCGAATGGCCACAACTCTCTACATACTTTCACCAAGAATCATCTTCTGGTGCCATGAGGAGAGTGCTGTCGTCAGTGCCTTCCCCATTCTGCTGGCAGAATCATTATACCTCCTGCTGTCTCTCAAGATTTACATTTGTAATCACTGAATCTTTTTTGTCTGAATTCCTTTCTCAGAGAGCATCCCTATCAACAGCTTGAGCTGCTACAATGATTACAACTCACAGGTGACCTGCACGTGGATGGAGCGTTCAGAGGCTCATGCCCTCATTGGTATGAATCTTTACAAAAGGGATAACAATGACACGTAAGTACCTGAAATGAGCTGTGCTGGGTAAAAGCCCAAAGGGAACTCAGACACAGCCTGGAATCCTGGGGACCAGCATGCAGGTTTTCAGAGAGCATGGCCACCCCTTTCTGTCATTGCGTTAAAGTAAAAGTTGTGCCTACCTCTGAGGCCTCTTCTAGGAAGGGAGGAAAGAATAGGGTGTGCTAGTGGAGTTATTTCTACCACGGTTACAATTATTTTCCCATAATTTTGTTGTGGGATCATAGATATGAAATAAGATGGGGCATATAGGTTGCTATTCATGGGGTGGAGAAGATGGTGTCAGAACAAGTGTGAGACCGAGTGGTGCTGGTAAACCTAACAGGAAGGAGACATTTCCCCTGTTATTTTGCCCATTTAGGAGCATCACTGGGTGTATGGTTTTGATCACTTCTGAGAAACATGTATAGACTGTGTGTTTGTGAGATAGAGAAGACTGCTAAGTTCATCTGTGCTATCACTTTTTGTCACAGAGATATTGGCCTGTTTATGACAGTATCTCTCTGTTACATCTGTTTCCTTAAGAAAAGGGAACTGAATCACCAGACTGGATCAACTGTGAGGGTAAGAAAGGACAGAGAGGGAGGAGTAGTCAAGGGAGAGAGGAAGGCAAAGGTGGAAAGCTGAGAAGAAAATGTATTAAGAGCCTGGGCATACAGGAGGGAAAGGAAAGAGAAAGAACTCCTGATTTTCTTGTAGAGAAGAGAGAATCAATTGACCTAAAGGTAGCTGAAATCGGTGGAAGGTCTTTGGAACAGGACCTTAAAGCTAGTGTTTCTGGGAAAAGTGATATGAAATTACTCGGACCTTTGGAGGATCCTCTGGAACGTTGTTACCTGATGGAGTGTGTGGATCGTAAGGGAAACGTGACTCAAGTGAACTAATCAGACAAGCAGGTGTTAAGTGTGGACAGTCACACCGCTGAAATCAAAATGGCCAATGATTAAACAAGGTCAGCTCATAGATGAAGAATAGTTGTCTAAATCCCAAACTGTAAGGTAATGATGGTGAGTAGACAAAAATATCTTCAGGCCTTCACAACCCTTGGGCTGGTTCTTTTGTGTCAGGGTGTGCACATGTGTGGCCAGTCGCACCCTTACTTCAGGAACATACCTGGTTTCCTTGCTAATACCCAACCTTTAAAAATAGTGCTGAATAATGCTTGCTGACGTATAGTTGGCATATAGGAGACTCCGTCCTATCCTGGAAGTCAGTATTTGGCCTTAGATAGTCTCAAATTGATATTTCTCATCTGAACTGGAGCAATATAGTATACCGGGCATGGAGCCATAAGCACAAACAAAACTCCAGAGGGGACAAAAAGAAGCCACACACCCCTCCAGCAGCTCAGGCTACTGCAAGCACATAAAGCTTATCCTCTCCTGCCTAGTTTAAAATATTGTTTCTAATTTTCATGATGCTTCTTGGCCTGGAGAAAGGCTATCTAAAAGGATGATAAACATTCTGGATGAAATCTTTAATGAATATGTAAGGTCCCCTGACAGAACAGAATTACTAAGGATTCAGAAGTATCCTTAGTGTCCGGTTTTGGTTGGAGAATTCTTTTCTTAAGTGTCTTTCTGGGACTGCCAAAGGAATGCCTTCAAGAAGTTAAGGATCATCAGAAACTTTACTATCTTTCCCTCTGAGTAAAACGTGCATTTCCATTGCATTATTTTTCATCATACTATTTCCTCACAAAAGAAGCAGCAGATCACACAGAGTTAGCCTAAAAACTAACAAAAATAGACTGGTACCAAAATATAACTTTCTGCTGCACAGCTTTGAAATGGGAAGGCATTTGACAAAAAGCCTGGCGTTAAACACATTTGTCGTATTAACTGACGCAAAACATGATCAATAGATACAGTGAGAAGAGGATATCAGTGCCCAGGTAAGTTATAACAACAGAATGGGATGGACTTGGTTTCAGGCATTTAATTTTATGTTAACGATAGGTCTCCAAACCAGATCTTTATAGATCTCTTTCTCCATACACAGGAAGGACAAGAGGGTGCTTTGCAAACGCCAGACAGAAGATGACTTACATGAAGCTCCAGACGCCTATGTGCACTGGGTTTGTCCCTACACTACAGAATATTTTGGAATAGGGATAGTTGATATTTACAGCTTCAAACCTAACGAGCTGCTTCAAGCAGAACTAAATGTTGATCTTCTTCAAAATGGTAAGGATTAAATACCGAACACCCATTTTCCAATAGTATTAGGGATCTTTGAGAATGTATTTGCCATTCAGTGACAAAGTGAATTCCCGTTGCGTTGTGAAAAGTGTCAAAGAGTTCCACATTGAGAGGATGGGGCAGGGAGGGGAGAGGGCAAGTCTCTGGGAGCAGCTGGACCGGGACTCAGGCAGGAGCTACCTGGTGTAGCAGGGATAAGATACTCTTGAAATGGGGAAGCTTACCTAGGCATTTTCTTCCCCTCTTCATGTCCCTCTCTTCACTATCTCATCTCATGGGTTGTACCTTCACCTTCCAGTTCAGCCCCTCCCACCTCAAAGCCTCTCAGTCAGCTCGATGACATCAGGAGACTTCTTGCTGACCTGGAAAGCAGCAGATGGAAGCCAAGGGCTGGGCAATGCACTGGAGTACGAAGTCACTTACAAGCAGGAGTGGGAGTCCTGGGAGGTAAGAGCCGAGGAGCGGGCTGTCCTGGTTTGGGCTGCACCTTTTTGGGCAGTGGAGAGCCTGTGGTAAGTGATCTTTATTTTTTAAGAGAAGTATCTTGGCCAAATTCCCACAAAATTCTGCACTGAGCAGTGTTGTGGACTTATGTAGCTGGTGCTGAAGGCAACTGGGGCTCTGCAAGCTGCAGGAACTGGCCCACCTGGCTGGGGTAGACGGTGCCCAACAGTGCCAGGGCCATGCTGGCAGCAGGGATGCTGAAGCCCCTCTAGTATGGGAGCAAGGAGCACTGCATGGCAGCATGTGCATGGATCATCACAGGTGTAGGACTGCTGGGAGATGCAGCCTGGCAGTCACGTCCTCTCACTCTTTCCCTGTCTTCCCTCCACCCCGATTCTCCGCTCCCTAACTCCCCAATGGCCTCCCTCCCCTCTCTCCCTCCTTTCCCCCAACAACAGAAAGCTGTCTCGCTCTTGCTCTCCAACATCACACGTTGCCATCTCAGCTGTAAGGACCTTGTCCCGGGGAGCAGCTACGTTGCCCGTGTGCGAGCCAGACTGGGGCAGGCCAGTGGCTTCTCAGGGCAGTACAGCGAGTGGAGCACGGCAGTGTCATGGGAGACCCCTGAAGGTAGCGTGGGATGGAGCGGGGCCATGCAGGGGTGGAAGCGCTGGTGGAGAAGCCAGACCACGCCTGTCACTTAGCTTGCTCTCATCTTCTCTGAAGGTGGCATTCAGCCCAGGAACCTCCGCTGCCTCTTCAACGGTGCAGATCGTCTGACGTGCAGCTGGGAAGTGAAGAAAGCGATCACCACCTCTGTCCTCTTTGGCTTGTTCTTCAGGACCCCTCTAGAATCAGTGTAAGTGCTCTGCCCACGGCAGCGTGCCCGTACCTCTCCCAGAGTTTCTGCTCTGTCCCATTCCCCCTGGTCTCAGCACAACTTCTTCTTCTCCCCTCAGAGAAAAGGAGTGCTCTCCTGTGCACGAGACAGCTTTGCCCCACATCCCCTACGTGGTCCAGAGCTGTGAGATCCCTGTTAGCAACTCCAGCAGTCAGAGGCAGTACTATGTGTTTGTCCGGACCAAGACAGAGGAGAAACAGTTTGAAGCCTACAAGACAAGTGAGTTGCTGTGTTGTTTTGTGCTTCTCCTGGTTGTTTCTTGGAGGGGCCTGTGCGGGCAAGTGGGGCTGAGGACAGTGGTGCTGAGGAAAAGCGTGTGGGAAGAGGAAGAGTCCAGGACTGATGAGGAAAGGAATGGACGCTGTGTCAGGTCAAAGATCTGGGAGAGGTTGCTTGTAGGTGTGGAGTTCCTCAGTGGCACATGTCACTCTGCGGAATGTGGCAGTGGTGGAAACTGCTGTGCAGAAATTCGGGTTGTGACCCAGAGCAATTGCCACCCTGCTGACTCCTCTGTGGTTGTCCTCTGTGAGCGTCAGAGGTGAGGGGAGCTGTGGTGAGAGGTGTCTGTGAGGCGTGTGTCGCAATGTGATTTCTCAGGAAGTCACTGGAGCTCTTGCAGGTTTGTGCATAGGCCCCTGGAGCACTAGATGAGGTAGGACTCCCTCTGCGGAGTGAGGTGTGCCAGGTGGCTATCTCTGCCTGCATGTATCTGGAGGTACTGGTGCTGCTTTTCACAGAGTAAAGCTGGGAGAGTTCCTGCAGTGGGTTGTATACTAGGTAGTAGCTCCAAGAGAGCTGGAGATCTCTGGACATGTGGTGGACTGGTACAGAGTTTTCAAATACGGCTTTACTGCTTTTCTGTACATGGGCAATGTTGTCAATATTAATGGATATGGAGTTTCTGGTATTTATTGGCCTACTGATTTATTGTATTTGACTAAAAATGAAGCTGTGGGGAATTAAGAAGTGTTAAAAAGCTGAGACTTCTTACATTGCATAAACCAGCCTTGTTTTCAGTCTCTGGAAACCACTCGCAGTGGTGAAAGGGAATGCTGGACCAGTGTGTTGATAAGTACTCTGAGACATTCCGTGTGTTCCAGTTAAGGTGCTGCCGCCTGCAAATGTGTCAGTAACAGTGACAGAGAGCCAAGAATATGAACTGAACTGGATAAAACACTCTATGAGGTATAGCTTCATAAAACAGAGGTACCAAGTTGAGTACTGGAAAAAGGGCCAATACGAAAAGGTAAGCCTTAGAAAGGGCTGGAGTCCTGGATTTCTCTTTACCGGGCAGGTGGGGAAGACAGTTCCTCTCACCTCTGTCATTTGTGCTTCTTTCTTCTCCCCAGACTCTCCAGAAGTTAAATATCGACAATGATGAACCTCCCTTCATCTTCACCCTGCAGATGCTGGCATCTTCTACAGAATACAGGGGGAAAATGCGTGCAAGGGTGAATTCGCCCCAGGATTATGAGGGGCCTTGGAGTGAATGGAGCGAGGAGTTCGCCTGGAAGACTGAGAGTGGTATTTATACACGCAGGCTACTTCTGTAAGATTTTGTGGACTGTTAGTGGCTGAAATGCCTCTCTAGAGAACCACATTCTCTCAGCTGGGGTTGAAGTTCACTCCAGCCGTGAGCTAGCTGGGGTTTCTTAACGAGGTAGCTGTCCTGTCTGCATCCTTGTACTAGAGCAGCCTGGGTTCATGGTGGAGTAAGGTACCTAACAATCTTTTTATTGGCATAAATCATTTACTCTAATGTCAGTAAAAAATAAAAAAGAATTGGCAAAGGAAAAAATGGACTCCTTTCATCAGTAAGCTGTTCAGGCCAAGTTTTGTCTCTCCCACTTTGGAGGGTGTCCTGGTTTCAGCTGGGATAGTTAAATTTCTTCGTAGTAGCTAGTATGAGGCTACGTTTTGGATTTTTGCTGGAAACAGTGGTGATAATGTGGAGATGTTTCGGCTGTTGCTAAGTAGCGCTTACACTGGTCAAGGACTTTTTCAGTTCCCCATGCTCTGCTGGGCGCACAAGCTGGGAGGGGACATAGCCAGGACAGCTGACCTCAACTGACCAACAGAATATTCCATACCATAGAACGTCATGCTCAGTATATAAAGCTGGGAAAGAAAGAAGAAGGGGGGGATGTTTGGAGTAATGGCGTTTGTCTTCCCAAGTAACTGTTACGTGTGATGGAGCCCTGCTTTCCTGGAGATGCTGAGCACCTGCCTGCCCATGGGGAGTAGCGAATGAATACCTTGTTTTGCTTTGGTTCTGTGTGCAGCTTTTGCTTTACCTATTAAACTGTCTTTATCTCAAACCATGAGTTGCCTCACTTTTACTCTTCCGATTGTCTCCCCAATCCCACCGGGGGGAGTGAGCAGCGGCTGCGTGGTGCTTGGTTGCTGACTGGGCCTAAACCACGACAGTCCATTTTGGCACCCAACGTGGGGCACAAAAGTTTTGAGATAACGACCGATTTGATTGAAATGTGCTAGATGGAATTTATAGTGGTTATTGCTGTTTAGCTATTAATTGGCAGGCTTCTGTGCTTGCTATGGGACTTGCCTGACTTACTGTATGCCTTAAAGTCTAGTGCTCATTAGTCGTGCTTTTTGCTTTCTCTGCTTGCTGTGCTGCCGTACTGCTTATCACCTTACGCTGCATTGCCTGGGAACATTCTGATAACAGCAATGGCCAGGTACCTGGGCTGGCAGATGGCCAGGGCCCCGCTGCTGTTTCTGTGCTGCTGCACCGGACAGGCTGGAACTCCAGTGTGAACTCAAGCCAAAGGGACTGTGACATGTGGATGAGTCCATGTGGGAGCAGGACCCCGAAGCATCTGTGGCCTTGGTTATGTCTGTGCCACAGCAGGTATACCTCTGAGGCAATTGTGGCCCAGGGACAAATCCATCTTGGAGAAGGTACACCTCAAAGTGTCTGTGGCTGTAGATAAGTCCGTGCTGCAGCAGGTACACCTTGAAGCATCAGTGGCTGTGCATGAGGTCATGCCGGAGCACCTCAAAGTGCATGGCCATGGATAAGCCCACAACGGAGCAGGTTTACTTCTGGAGGGACTGCAGCTGTGGGTAAGGCCATGCTGGAGCAGGTATAGCTCTGAAAGCACTGAGGCCCATGCAGAAGCCCACGCTGGAACAGGCGCACCTCAAAGCGACTGTGGCTCTGGATAAGTCTATGCTGCAGCAGGTGTACCCCTGGAGAGACTGTGGCTCCTGAGTAAGGCTCCATTTGGAGCAGGTACAACCCAAAGGACTACAGTCTGGATAAGTCCAAGCCAGAGCAGGGGCAAGGGGAGGAGCTCATTGCAATGTTAAACCTGATGGCCTGGTCCAAATGGACCAGGGGTGGAGATTGTAATGGAAATATCTTTAAATTATTCTAACCCGGGATTTGAGCTACATATTATGGAAATTACTGTAGCAGAAACCCCTTGTTGCTAGCCAGGCTGGGAGCAAAGGGAGGAGTTCATTGCAATGTTAAAACCTTCAACCTGACCTGAAGGGTCCAGGGGTGGAGATTGTAATGGATATACCTTTAAATTGTTGTAACCTGTGATTTGAGTTGCATGTTATAGGAATTACTACAGCAGGAACCACCCAAACCAATGGAGGACAAGCCTTTCAAGAAGCAGTGCAAGGGCAGCAGTTACCCGACCTGAGCTGGCTTTGGTGCCCAGAAACTCCACACAGCACGCCACCTCTCCTGTCCTGCGTGACCACAAGAACAGATGAAGACTAAATGATACCCGTATATTTTATCAAAGGATGGGAAGGGGGTGGAGGTTAATGAGGTTGTATTGGATAGTGTGGAACCTGAGCATGATGTAAATGGTATGGAATAAGGGGTGGACACTGTCCTGGTTTCAGCTGGGATAGTTAAATTTCTTCGTAGTAGCTAGTATGGGGCTATGTTTTGGATTTTCCTGGAAACAGTGGTGATAATGTGGAGATGTTTTGGCTGTTGCTAAGTAGTGCTTACACTGGTCAAGGACTTTTTCAGCTCCCCGTGCTCTGCTGGGTGCACAAGAAGCTGGGAGGGGACACAGCCGGGGGGGGAGTGAGCGTGAGCGAGCGGCTGTGTGGTGCTTGGTTGCTGACTGGAGCTAAACCACGACAAAGGGTATCCCAACAGTTTGAATGGCTCATGATCCTATCCTGTGACATGCCACCTACATTTCCCTGATCTGCTGGCATGAAGAGTGACCAGAGTGAAATCCTGTTATGGGAAGCAGCCACTCTGCAGGTGGATACTTATTTCTCTCTTCTCTGTTTCAGCTCTGCCACCAGTCGTTCTCCCGGTGATGCTCCCAGGTCTCATCATCACTTTCCTAATAGTTGCTTATTGCAGCTATAAGTATTTCCTCAGGTAGGCTTGTGTGGTGACTAGGAGATTTAACAGCATGTTGGCCATGTGGGTGGCATAAAGGCCGAGGTTCTTCTTGTCCCCCATGAGAGAGAGGTCTGTGTGGAGATGAGCTTTGGTGTGCAACGGGCAGCCTTGTGCCTGTCTGTGCCAGGGTGAGAGCTGGGTGGTGGTGTGCCAGGGCCTTGGCGGTGCCTGGCTGTGCGGAGCAGCACAGCGTCCATGGTGCAGCCTTTTCTGATTGCAGCCATGTGGAGAAGCAAATCTTGAACACTCTGTGATGCTGTTGCAGGAAGAAGCAAATGTGGGAGGAAAAGATTCCAAATCCCAGCAAGAGCCTCCTGATCCAGAGCTACCTGGGGGTAAGAGGGAACTGCACCTTGATGGGTGCTCCTGGAGAAGTATAACATGAATTTAGTCCAGGGTGAGACGTAAGAAGGGAGATGTATGTTAGGATTTGTGGTTGAGGGGGAACTGCCAACTCAGGGTCTGGGCTGTGACTGAACATACCGCTGTCCTGTCCAGGAGGATTATGACTAGGCCTCACGAAACCCTCCAGTAGAGACTTTGGTCTTCTGCCTATTTTCCTACCTTAGTATCCTGGACCTGAGAGTTGAAAAATAAAACCAACTGTCCCCCCTGATGTACCTGATAAGTTTTACCATCCCTTGCCTCCAAAATGCCTCCCAGACTCCTCATACGTGAAACCTGGCCTCCCTAGATGGACTTGAGCTTTCCCTGTTCCTGGTCAGGATGTTGCCTGATTCTTTTCAGTGCTACCTTCTACAGACTTTGCATTTTCTCCCTGTATACTTCTCTGCAGTCACTGGAGATTGACTTCATACTGTGGGAGCTATATTTCCTCCTACATGCTATTCTTCCTGGACATGGACATTTTTCTCCATGTACAAAAGGAGAGGGCAAAGAAAAGGAAATGTATAGTTTGCACAGTCGTATATTTGGAGGTGTTTTTAAAAGGAGGGGGCTTCTTCTTTCTTCAATTTCTCTCTCCCTCACCTGTTTCTGATTTCATCTGCAAATGGATTACAAATCTTGTGATCCAAAGAAATTATTTCCCAGTAGGTGGATATCACCAAAAGCAGCAGTGCATAGGGCATGCTTGGAGTTCTATGACAAGAGTGGCTAGGTTCCCTCCTGGAGCTGACTCTTGCATGTTTCAGTTTCATACTATCTTAATTCTGCAGCCTTATCTATCTGCACGTCTCCTGTGGAACCATTGGATTTGTGTTTGATCTCACATCTCTAATGTCTCTATCTCCTTAAGGCAGTGCCGCTAATCTCCATTCTACAGAAAGCTAATGCTATTTTTGCCACTGTGTTTTATCTTCTGCTTAAGCTAAATGACTTCCACCACATTTCTGGCTCCCTGCAGTGCAAGTCAGTGATGCACAATTCCAGGGAAGAGTGGTCTTAACAAAGATTGACTTAACAGTTACTTCTCCAATTGCAACGTTTTTAGCTTTCCACCCCTGTCTTCTCTATCAGCCTCACCCCTTACCTTGCAAGCCCTTTGTCCCCTCTCATATTTTCACCTTAAGTGGAATGCCTGGTCTTAGCATTGCTCTTGAGGGTGTTGCACACAGTGGACTGTCATGGTCCTCAGCTAACTGTTCATTTGGCACCCAGTGTTTCTCAGCCCCTTATTCAGTCAGCAAGCTGTGTATCTCAGGCATGCATTCAGTCAGCAGTTGATATCAGGGAAGTGTGGTGCACCAGACTGCTTTACATGATGCATATCTGCATGTTTTTCAGGCTCTGATAAATCCCCCTTGCAGATCAGTCATTGTTCTACAGTTCCCTCTGACTGACTTTTGGCTGACTGCAGACTTCATCAACTTCTTTTTCTGTCTGCATACAATAATCAACACCAGTACAAGGCCATCCACCACTCTAAAAAGCATTACAGTACCTTTGTTACCTATCTCATACCCAGCTCCCCATCTACAAGTGCTCTCTGTTAGTCTTGTGGTTTTGAGAATTTTCATCCCTGTAGGAAATTCCCTTATGCTAAACTTTGTAATCATCCCAGCAATTCTATTTCTCTGGTCAGTCAGCACAGAAGGACAGTTATTTTAGCTCTACAGGTGAAACGTTGACTGCAGTGTCCTCATGTACTGCCGAATCAGAGTAGGCATTGAACAAAACAGCAGCTTTGAGGTTTATTTTGACAGCAATTTGCAGCTACAGCAGCTGCTGCTCCTAAGCTGCATAAAGATAGGTCAGGGATAGACAATGTGGAAGCAAAGGAAGTCTTCTGGAAGACAGGTCATACTCTGTAGCTACACCAGTGGGATTGCTTCCATACCATCCATTGTGACTTGAAAATTGAAGAGAAATGGATGTCAGCTTGTTCCAGCTAGAAAACGAAGGTTGAAACGTGACAACGATCTGCAGATTGGAGCAAGGATGAAGGAGGGAAAAACTGAGAGATGTTAGAACAAATCAAAAGAGTGTGAAGGTGCTAGGAACACTTTCAGATTGGCAGTTTTTTAACCTGCGTCAATCTATTAAAGATTGCCTGTAGCAATGTTTCCTCTGTGTTTAGGTAGGGAAACAGCATGGCCCTAAAAATGGGAACAGCAAGGTTGTTGGGACAAAAATTATTTAGAGAAGATTACTTCTAAAACACAGGTTGATAAAAGTGGTAAAACTAATTATACAACATGAATGCCTGGAAGCTCGTTCTTGTCCTACATGTCTATCACAAATGTGCTACTAGTGTTCTTGTGCCCATGGCTCCCAGCTCTTCCTGGCCTTAATGCAATGTCTTTTTCATCAGAAGTACTGCAACCTTCATTTTCTCTCTTCAGGAAGCTGTCAGCCAACGGCTAGCCATCCAGGTGGCCTTCAATGGGCAAGAGGTGCAGCAGATTAACTGCCTTGAAGTGCTGGATGGGTAAGTAAACAGCCCACTCCCTACTCTTTTCTTGAAAGCTTCCTTGCTAACTATGGGGTAAGAGCAAGCTGTGCATGGATATGACCCATTGCGATGAGGAGAACAAAGCATTTTCATTTGTCTATCTCCTAAGTCTGTGTATGCCTTCCAAACATCAATGGAAATTGTAATGAATTGCTGCAGCTGCAGACCTTGACTTCCCTGGCTGGAAGTCTGAGGATAGAAACTTGCTCCCTTTCTTCCTCTACATTTCCTTTGGAAATAGGTTTGAGTAAAAGGCATTGGCCTAATAGGTGGAAATCTTGTTGGCTGAATTCCTCCCAGCCCGCCTGAACACAACCTCCTCTCATGAAAATGCACATATTCCCTTACCTCCATATCCTCTATGAATGACATAATTTCTGCTCCTTGAAGCAAAGTCTGACTTTGAGAGTAGAATGTGAACAAAGAAGAGACGCAGTGATCCTGGATGTGCACAGCTGATCAGAAATAGCTCCAAATTGTCCACACAGCCTCAAATTTGTGTCAGGTCTTCAAAGATGGAGTGGGGAGGTGAGCATAGTGCTCTGTTGAGGAAACTATCCTAGGTTGCAGAGCAGTCAGGAAGGCTAACACAAATTAAATTGACTCTTGGGTTTCATGATAATTATCTGCCTCTTAAGAGAGAGGGTCAGCTCTTTTCAATATAAACTTTTGTAAGTCATGTGAAAGAAAGATGGATTACGTTTGTTACTTCTTTGAAATCTTTGTCTTCTCCCTTTGCGTATCTTCACATTCAGTGCTTGTAAGAGACAGAGGTCCTTTATTTTGAAGAAGTAAGTACAAAGTATCACTGGAAGCTTGAGAGCTGCATAAATGCTGATGCTAGCAGTCATATTGCCTGAGCCTAAAAATCAGGGCCAAGATGTAGTATCAAGCACTGCTTTGTTGTCAGCACTCTCCCTGCTGTGCCAACTGTGCCTGTGCCAACTAGTGCTCTCCAAGATAACATCCTGGCACAGTTTAGGAGATAGTACAGGGTAGCAACCGTTCCCTATGGGCAACATGGCCATTACCGTACCATACCATTACCATTACCGTACCAGGTTAGGCTGTGTCCAGTGCCCTTCAAGCCCTTCTAGCGGGCTTTGCACCCAGGCCATGGAAAACACATCCTGTTTCACACTATGAATACAGCTGTAACGCAGTGGTCACATTATGTCATGCACTTTGAACTCAAAAAACAGGCACAAAAGCTTAGCTGTGCTTCAGACTGGAGAGACTGTGGAAGATCCAGAAGACTACCATGACTGTACAATGTGAACACAGCCAGTGTCTTCCAAAGAACGATCCCTTGCCCTGTTTTATTCACAGCAAAAACATAGCTTTTCTCAAAAGCTGATTTGTGCTTGCATATCTTGGCATTGAGAAAAATTGGTAGTAGACAGTTGATCTCTTGCTGTGGCACAGAAAAGGCTGAGGCTTGCATCTTTTAAGGAATGTAAAAGAGATGTGGGCAAAGGTTTCTTCTGGTTTTCTGGAAGACAGTGTATGCCCCTAGAGCATCTCCTGTTTATAGGCAGTTATCACCTTAGAGAGATGTCGGTTAGAGAGCTGTCAATAGCAGCTAAAAGTCCTGTGTTTTTTCACCTGAACAGGATGACTAAGTGTCCAACAGAGTTGCATGGAGCTGAGGCAAAGACAGTGCAGTTTTCCCATGCTACATTGGCTCCACAAAACTCCTCTCAGCCTTCTGGAGTCCCATATAAAGCCTCACTTTCATTGTCCACACTTGTCTGCCCTTCGAATCAGACTGCTGGTCAGGCCTGCCTGTTTGTCAGGCTTTCATGCAAGAATGCTGCTCATGCAAGTGCTGCTTCTCAGACTTGCTTTGCTTTCAATGGTCCATACTTGTACAGCCCAGTGATGTCCTCCCTGCCTGATATGCATCAGACCCTGGAAGTGGACCCAGTGGGAGTCCGTGAGAAATCTGTTTCTCTTCAGTATGTGACCCTCCCAAAGGAAGACTGTCCCCAGGCTCCACACAGGCAAGAACAGGCAGGAGAAGGTCCTCCACAGCCCTTCCTGCTCCCAGATCAGGATGAAATGATGCAGCACCCCAACAACAAGAAGGAAGTCTCACCGGCCCCGCCAGCCTCTGGGAAAGGCACAAATGTGAGAACAGAAGAGCAGAAATCTCCAAAGGATCTTAGCTGTATCACGTCTCCTCAGCAGTGCCCCTTGGAGTACATTACCACAGAGAGCCTGTTACTGCCACCAGCCAGCGACTCCACCCATCCGCCACCTGCCACTGCCGCGGAGTTACCCTGGGATTCACAGGAGCCCCAGCCCTGCAATGACCGCTCTTGCCAGGAGTTTTCTCCTGGGAACACTGGTGTCATGGTCCCAGTTTCCGGTCAGGCACCAACCTCTTCTCCTGAGTTGCACCTGGACACATTTGGAGACTCTTCAGGTCCCCATGGACATTCAGAACCCACAAAAATGTCCTTATATATTTTTTGAAAACGAGTATATTTTTCCCAGAGAACTATGTAATGTATCGCTGAAGTATTTCATCCTGGCAGCACCACAACTGTTTTCCTCCACTATGGGCAATTGCTACCCTGTCCCCAACCCAAAACCCAGTAAGAAGATGCAGATGAGTCAGAAAGATCCCCAAGTGTATTTGGTTTACGTGGCAGGGTTTTGGTAGAGGGGGCCCACAGGGGTGGCTTCTGTGAGAAGCCACTAGAAGCTTCCCCTGTGTCTGACAGAGCCAATGCCAGATGGCTCCAAGATGGACCCGCTACTGGCCAAGGCCAAGCCCAAGCCCATCAGCAATGTTGGTAGCACCTCTGTGATAACATATTTGAGAAGGGGTCAAAACCGCTACGCAACAGCTACTGAGAGAGAGAAGTGATAATACGTGAGAGAAAGAACTCTGCAGACCCCAAGGTCAGTGAAGAAGTAGGGGGAGGAAGTGCTCCAGGCTCCAGGGAAGAGATTCCCCTGCAGCTCATGGTGAAGACCATGGTGAGGCAGGCTGTCCCCCTGCAGCCCATGGAGTTCCACGGTGGAGCAGATGTCCACCTGCAGCCTGTGGAGGACCCCACGATGGAGTGGGTGGATGTGCCCCAGAGGAGGCTGTGACCCCATGGGAAGCCCGTGCTGGAGCAGGCTTATGGCAGGATCTGTGGCCCCATGGATAGAGGGGCCCATGCTGGAGCAGGGATGCTGGTAGGTTTGGGGACCCATGGTGGAGCAGTCTGTTCCTGAAGGACTGCACCCTGTGGAAAGGATCCACATTGGAGCAGTTTGTGAAGAACCATAGCCTGTGGGAAGATCCACGCTGGAAAAGTTTGTGGAGGACTGTCTCTCATGGGAAGGACCCCACACTGGAGCAGGGGAAGAGTGTGAGGAGTCCTCCTCCTGAGGAGGAAGGAGCAGCAGAGACAACGTGATGAACTGACCACAACTCCCATTCCCCTGTGTCACTGGGAGGGAAGAGGCAGAGAAACTGGGAGTGAAGTTGAGCCTGGGAAAAGGGAGGGGTGGGGGGAAGGTGTTTTAAGATTTGGGTTTTGTGTCTCATTATCCTAAACTGATTTGATTGCCAATAAATTAAATTACTTTCCCCAAGTTCAGCCTTTTTTGCCCATGACGGTTAACTGCTGAGTGATCTCTCCCTGTCCTTATCTCAACCCACAAGACTTTCCTTGTATTTTTCTCCCTGTGTCCAGTTGAGGAAGGGAGTGATAGAGTGGCTTTTGTGGGCACCTGGCATCCAGCCAGGGACAACTCACCACACCAAGTAAATAAGTTTTGGAAATACATTAAAATTATCAGATAGCCTGCACATAATGGGGGATCCATCAGTGGCAAGGAAGACAAGCACAAAATATACAGATCTTCAGAATACTAAAGAAAGCTGTGGTGGAAAAGGAAGCAGCCAGCTTTGAGACTCAGAAAAGCCTGCTGGAGTTGTGGGGGTCATAGATAACCAGGACAAAAATTTGAAGAATGGTACCATTATAATCCCATTTTCTTTCCACTAATGTTACCTCTCCTCTCCAGCTCTAGTCCAATATGATGAAAGATATCAAGTAACCCTACTCCTTTTTTAGTTACATTAATGTATTTGGTTAAAGGGACAGGCCATAATTCCCATGTACATGCGTTTAGATAGGCTCACATTCCCCTGATAGATATGACTAGCAGGGGAAGAAGCCAGATTTAGCTAGGGCTCCTTTCTAAAAATAGGTAATCAATTTCAGTTCAAGGATCTCAGGTTATAGGAAAAGAAAATGATTTTGCTCAGGCACATAATGAGCTTGGATAATCGGTTTTCCTGCTCAAGAGCAATGAATCCAAGGGTTTAAAAGAAAAGAAATTTTATTAAAAGGGATAAAATGGCAACTCAGCATTAGCACTGGTAGCTCTGTTTACTAAAATCAGCAATACAACCTGAAAGCTTCTTGCTAATGTAGTCCATTCTCCTGCTTTGCCCAGAGCTAAGGGAGTCCATTGTCCATCTGTAAGGAGATGTTGCTCTTACTGTTTCCGAGTGCGGTGATCCCACCTCTGATACTGGGTCACTGCTCTTGACAGCTTCAGCCCATGAAGCCTTAGTTCTGTTTGCAGTTCCGTGCTGCCCCCTCAACATTTCAGATGCTCACAGAGAAGTCTGTGGCGAACAAAACCTAAAGAGAACCCTGAGGAAAATACCATTTGTGTTTGGGTTTTCTTTTTCTTTCTTGCTCCATGGCTCCTTTGCTCTACCACAGGTAATTCCTAACCCTCAGGACACCATTGTCTCTTGATGGATAATAGTGTTTTAAATACTTTCAAACTTAAGACACAATTATATTTCAACCCCAAGAGTTGTTGCAAGAGTTGTGCAAGAGTGAAATCCACTGAAGTCAACTCTCTTGCTCCCTCTTTGTTGTAATCTCTAGCTGTTTCAAGCAGTGCTGGATTTCTCTCTTATCCCATTATAGGCAGGGTCAGCAGTAAGGGCTTACCTCAGGATAGATGTAGCTCTGAATTTAAGTTTTATTTCTGTGCAAGCTTTACAGCATAAAGGATTGATTTTAATAGGAGGCTGAAGATTCTGACAAGAGCTCTTGCAGTGACTATCTCCTGTTCCTACAGTTGTTACAATTTCTTTAATGAGCCATTCAAAATCATTTGCAGTAGAGATACCAAAGGTTGGAATCATTCTTGATTGCACAAGATAGGCAGAAATCAAAAGGTTAAATGAAAAGAAAAAAATATTGGCTGGAGAACAGGAAATCTTTATTAAGAGTGATATCCTGCAGAACAATCTGTGCTTCAACTGCAGGGACACATAAGCCTTAAGTGGGAAACACCTATTTCTGCAAGAAATATTAGAAGGTATGAGGAGAGTGCTGCAGAAGCTTGGATGTAATTGGTTTCTTCTGTTTCAAATTACTATAGTATGATTATTTTTCAAGTGCGTTGACTGTTTATAGATGCTTTAAACAGTTCTTAAATAGCTATTTTGGTGGATGGTTTAGCTAAAGCAGAGAAGAACCCATTTTTTTTTCCAAGTTCTGCCCTGTCAGATGAAAACATTGGCTCAGAGCTGCCACCCAACGATCAGACGTTGTAAAATGACTTAAACGCAGGCTACCTAAGTTGCAAAGTGTTGGGTTCACCGAGAACATAGAAGAGACCAACTAATTTTGCACTGCATGAAAAAGGCAGTGAAAGGCCATTTTCCCCTCTACTCCCTTTTCCACTCCCCCTCCCCAACATCTGCATACCCTATCACTCATTGCCTTGTCTGCAACAAGGTCCTTTGCTTAGAAAATTTAATTTGTTAACTTTGCTTTTTTTCTTCTGTATTGATTTTCTTCTGGTTTATCAAGTTGAATCAGTTCAGAGTGCGGGCAGGGGAGCGCCAGCACTACCACAAAGCAAGCAAGAAGGAATGAACTGCTGAGAGCAGAGGAATGGGTAGAAGACAGATTTCAGGTGCAGTGAGCACTTATTTCAGCCCTGTTCTTGTCTAACTGCATCTGACATGCTATTTGGAGTTTCTAAAGCTGGCTTTAAATACGCATGTTTGGGTACCCAAAGCACTCTAGTCAACGCAGAGTGCCACACAGGGTAATGCTCCTTGCCAAGGTTGTGGCTAAATTAGTCTGTTCAGCACTCAGAGACTTCAGGTATTGATTGCTCCCAGTAGCGGTGCTGTCTCATTGAAAGCTATCCTCTCGGTTATCTCTGCAGTTTTCAGTGTGTCACCCATCAGAAAGTGTTTGCCCCTGGCTGAGCTGTAACATCTGGCAAAACAAAGACGATGAAGGGGGATTGCCACATGTATGTTCATTTGGCATCGAATAGCTGTCATGCATCTAAGCGCATTATACAATGCCAAATAATTTGTATTATTTAAGTGCTTATAAAAATATTTGCATTTGCGAAAAGTGTACAAAGCGACTTTACCCCACTGCAGGAGGCAAACAACCCCGTTTGTGTCGGAGTGTAGTGCTGCACCAACAAGACCTTTCGGTCTTGTTTCCCTTCTGATCTAGTCTCTTCATGAGCCTTTCATGGGTAGCAAAGGGTATTTACTCCAAGCAGTACCATAATTCTGCAGTCTGCCTGCCCTTATGTCTATTTCTAATGGACAATAGAAACAGATCTGTAAATCTGTATGCTGATTCAGCCCACATGTTATGTCTTGTGTGTGTATTAGCTAACTCTACCCAGAACTGCCCGCTTTCAGTACGCCAGTGTCAGTGGATTTCTGTTCAGCTCC
Source organism: Phalacrocorax carbo (assembly GCF_963921805.1). Lineage (NCBI taxonomy): Eukaryota > Metazoa > Chordata > Aves > Suliformes > Phalacrocoracidae > Phalacrocorax > Phalacrocorax carbo. Next base: position 58,124,279 of record NC_087513.1, on the reverse strand, counting down.
ATGTTTTCTGGATTATGACTTGCTGCAGTCTCAGAAGATAGCACTTATTACGTACCTGGGGCCATGTTGGTCATCAGTGCTGGATGCAGCACAGAGAACAGGGTGTTCTGACAGAGCTGCGCTGTTCAGCTGAAGCTAGAGTGGTGTGTGTTCAAGTAGGAGCCACTCGGTACTGATGCACAAGGAAAACCCACAGGGAGGTTTCTACGAGCTGCCATTTGGCCAGCCTCCTTAATTTCAGACTTGGACATGTGCTTGGAAACATCTGAATTCCAAAGAGTTAATTATTACTGATGGAAAATGATTATCACTTGATTATCATTAGTTACATTTTAACTTCCTTCACTACTTTTTTGAAGTCAGCATATTGTTATCTAATCCCCAGTCGATGAAGGATGAAGTAACAATCCTAATTCTGCCCCAAAACAGTTCATAACAGGGAGAAAAGCACAAATCTTTTAAAATGGTGAAAGCTTGGGACCAGGTGGGAAAGATCAGGGCATCGCCATTCCCAGGCACATGCTTTGCGATTGCTGCACCAAACTGTTATACTTTGGAGCTGGAAGGCAGGATCCTGCAATAAGGGCCATTACTGTAAGAAAAATACATCAGGAAACCCTAAAGACCCAGCATGTCCTGTATCATTCAAGCCCGTGGGTGGTCCTTGGTAACACTCTCTGAACTTCAGATTATACAGACTATATGGTGGATGCATGCACTTCTCTCTGAGAGACACTTATCTTTGAGTTAGGGGAAGGGCTGACAGGGGCGAGTATGGCTTATGACAGCTTCAGTAAGGGTCCATTCACATTGTGGGGTGATTTGCAGGGTGGAGTAATCCTGGGACTTCTTGCAGCTTTCCTGTTCCCTTTAGGTGGGGTAAGATGGTTTTTTTTGCATTGGCTTGGCCTGCAAATAATGTGGGCTTTAGTGAATACCCTGATGCCTCCTCTTCCCAGGTGAGTTTTCGTTTGTTTTCGCACAATACTGCTGCTCCCTGGCAGGATAAGAGCTTTCCTTGAAATCCTCCATGTGGCAGATATAACAATAAAACTAGAGTGGTGGGCAGAGAATCCTCTTTTCCTACGCCACATAGGCAGCTGGTGCCAATCATATGGAGTTGTGCCCAGGTTGATTGGACACTGTTTGGTGCCTTTCTGGCAAGAGAGCCTGAATTCACCTCGGAAGCATCAATAGAGAGCTGGTTCTTTGCTTGGTGTCTCTAGCATCTATGTACACACAGCTCTGAAGCTTCCCTGTCTGGGAGTTTTACAGCCTTCAGTGTGGTGAGAGGTAGGCAGCATTCAGGTCCTTGGGCAACCCTGGTGCATTCTCAGCACCACTGCATCCTCTGTACTTCTCTCTGGACTGCTGGGGCAGCTGTCAAGTATCATGGATCTTCTGGGAAACATGAGTTTGCACACACACACATGCACGTATGCACACGCACTCCCCCTCCACCATCATCCTCTTACACTGCTCACAGGTCCTATTCCACCTTATGTGCTGAGCAGATGAATTTCTTTATGGCCTCCTCTTACCACCACATCCCTCTGCAAGGGTGCGTGCCTCACACACTAATCAGGTCCACCTTACCAACAAAAAGTGATTCTTTTTGTATTGACATCCAGATTTATCTTGCATTGCTCTCCCCAAAAACACCCTAACTGAGAGGGGAAGAGAGCACCAGCAACAAATCTGCTGTTGACAAATAGCAAGCAACGGGTTCTTGCATATCTGGAGGTTTATTAGATGGCTGAGGAAAGAGATCCCTCGCTGAATGCACTCCAATCCTCAACCTTCATTTTCTAAGGCTTGTCTTGTCTTTTTTCTTCCCATATTTGTCCTCCAATGCTTTCTGCAGGTTAAGATTTAGAGCATTTTTCTGATGCCATTTCCCTGTAAAAAAGGCAAATCATAGTTCAGTTACAGCCTCCCTTTAATGCTATTATCCCTCAAGGATTTTTCTAGCTGTAGAGCTCCCCTCTTGTGAAAATGCCAATTTCTAGCCCCAAAACCTTTGCCCAAATCCATCTGCTGTCCTCAGCAGAAGCAGCACCCATCAGGAATTTAGCAATGTACTCTTCCTGGCAGAAGCCATACCTAGCTCATCAGTCCTCCTTCCATGCCAGTTCTTGGGATCCCTGATTGCCTTTTGAATTATATCAGGGGTGTAGGAATCTTTCATCAAGCTTCGACTCTCCAGTGGGCCACCTGCAAGGAACAGCAAACACGGAACTGTATGCAGAAATCACCCTGCTGCAGTTCTGGAATTGAGCAGGAGAGCAACACCAGCAGTTTCAAGGGCTCAAGAAAAGGCATGTGTTGACTTCAATACCTTTGATCTGGTGTGTGGCTAGATACTGAATAATAGCTTCACAATTACCCAGGAGGGAGCTTGTGTTTGCCAATTTATCTGCTTTTCATCCTCAAGTATGAGACACACACAGAAGGTGCTGTAAGGTATCATCTTTACTTGTATCCCAGCACCCTTTCTTTAGTCAAGTGCCCACTTATCTCCTGTTGAATCCCCTCATTCATTTAACTTCCTATTCAGCAGCACAGCTCCACAAAAAACACCATCTTACCACTCCAGGCATTCTTGAACTCCTTTTCTGCCATATTAACAAATAGCTCCCAACTGTGACTTCTTTTTTTTATCCCCTCTTCACTTTCAGCCATTTGAGTGGGCTTTATTTTAATCTGTCACCCTTTCCTCTTCACCTTCCTTTTTACTGTACCCTTTCCTTGATAATAATGAGTTTGGGCTCCCTGGGGAAAGATGTCCTTCCTTTCTCTGTGACTGCACAAAACCAGGACAATGCAGTCTTCAATACGCAGCAAGGTCTTGTCATGGATTGTACTGTATAAGGAAAAGGAATCTGTCTCATGCTGCTACATGAGAAATTGGAGTCAGAAACAATTATTTCAGAGTTTCTTGGATATGATAGTAACATGAATGGGATGAATGCTTAGTTCCCAATGTTTGTTTAGATGGAAAAATCCCTGGGGACCTTGGAAACAGAGGTTTGGGGAAAGACATTTCAAAGCCCCACATCTCTAAAGGTCATGAAGAGAAATAATGTCAGTATTGGAACCAGAGGTAACTTGGACTGGAGATGACAGGGGACATTGAATTGCAAATGGTGTCCATTTGGACAGTTCCGAACATGGAGGACTGGGGTCATGATATACCTTCACTTTTCACACCTTGGGAAAAAAAAGAGTGAAAGAAGAGAAAAAAAAGAGATTGAATACATGGAAAGGGAAGCTCTAGCATTCATTTCCTCAAGCACCACAGCCTGGAAAAGCAGTGACTGTGCATAGAAGGAATAAGAGGGAGAAGTGATGGTCACCTACAGTCAGATCTCTAGCCAAAGCAGTGTAGATGGAACCAGCTTCAAGGTTAGGGATAGGTATGTGTGTCCCCTCACCTTGGAAGATATTTGACCTCAGATTAAAACCCAGCTGGTCACAATCAGCAAAAGATTTAGAGTTGGGGGAGTTTTTTAGCATTTCAGTACGGTTGCTGAGTCTTTTCTGTTCCATGACTAATGTTGCCTTGCACAGGGCTTGCCGGTCCTGAAAACACGAACAACAAGGAACCACTGTCAGTCCACGTTCTGTAAGAGCAAACTCCTGGCATTTCCACCCCTGGATATGTCTTTGAGCTGTGATTAATCCCTGGGACCTAGGTCTGTCCTTGAGTCTCCCTCAGAGGCTTCTGTAGGCATTGTAATTGCATAGGACAGCTGGGACTAGTAAAAAGGGAGGGAATTAGAAAAGGATGATGGTGTTGGGCCCTGGACTGAGTCCTGGTACCACATTGTTTTGCCTTGCTGAGTTGGGACTCTGCCCGGCTACAGGAATCTTATAAATGAAAGAGGAATGGAAAAACAAAATTAAAAAAGAGACGGGAAAGGGTGTCTGTAGAATGTGTCACTGCCCCTTAGTGTGAAACCCAAATCCATCCCTCTACATGTCCTCTAGAAACTAATATCCCACCCACTTAGCCCCCTGCTACATGATAAAAACAGCCTTCAACCTGCCACAAAGGAGACATGAAATAGCTTCCTCCAATACCTCTTCATTGCTAGTAAGTTCATCTGCACTGGCAAATTTATATTTGCTGTTACCATGGATCAAGTGGTTTCTCTTCTCCAGAAGGAGCTTCCTTTCTGCTTTCATATCTGGCCCTAATGATGCTAAGGACTCTTTGGCACTTATTCTGCTGCAGGTCTCCTTGGCTTTTTTGTGGCTGGCTTTGATGGTCTTCTGGGAAGATTCAGGCCCTCTAGACCCCACTGTTTGGTGCTGGCCTGCTACTGGTTCTTTGGCATTTGAGATGGATTTGGTGCCTTCTGCCCCCCTCTGCCTGGATATTGCAGACAGGTAGTAAGTGCTGTTCATCCCTCTCGGCTCATGCCCCACTGTTAGGTCTTTGGTGGCAGAAGTATCTTGTCTTTCCTCTTCAATTCTTCTTGAACGAAGACCCTGCATTAAGGCAGTTTTGGCCTGGAGGCTTTGTTTGCTCTGTCTTTTAGTCTGAACACACTTTGCAGAAGGAGATGCCTGGCGTTTAACGGATGTGGAGCTCTTTGCTGTTCCCTGAGCCACTGGGCCCTTGGAGGTCTTCCAGGAAGCTCTGCTGGAGCTCCTTTGAGAAGTTCTCTGTCTGCTGGGATATAAGCCTTCTGAAGGATGCTCCTTTCTCCCTTCCTCAGGTTCCACTTAAAGACAAAAACAGTAGCTCAATAAATTTGATACTGTTTTGATGACAGGTGGTACTGTAAATGGAGCTGGAAACAACTGGACATGTCATTGTGTCATTGTCAGACAACAAAAGAAACAGTAAAGTTCTCAAAGGGCAAAAGAAGAGAAAAAAACAACAACCTAGCAGCATTATACCAATCTTCCCGCTGAACTAGGTGAAGGTTCCTGAGCAGTCCTAAATGCTCTTGAGAGATGAACATGCACAGAAGTGTAGAAGTAAAAATCTTGTGGTCAAATTTCCACACAAAGATCTGTGTTTTCTTACATGTAGGGGCCCCTCCAACCCGTGATCACTCTCACACTCATCAACGTGCACTTATAGTCTCTATAGCTCATCGGTATTTGCTGATGAGTTTACAGCACTGCAGTGGCTTATTGCGCTTGCGCAGGGAAGTAGTGAGACAAGTCCACCAGTGGAGGAATACATGTTTGAGGAGGAGGGATTTTAACCCATCAGCCCATGGCACATGGGATCACTGTCCCAGCCGTTTTCACTCACAGAGGTACATGCAAATTTGGATGGCATGAAGGGAGGGAGGGAATGACATACAGCCTCACAAACTGTACTGCAAAGCAAGCCCTGAAGGAGGGACAGCTTCTCTGCCATCTTACTTACCGGAAGTAGTGTTGGCCAGCACAGGGCCACTTTCTGCCACGTCAGGTGTAGGGGAAGCTGGAACCTGTACTACATCCTTGGAAGAGAAACAAAGGCTGTGTTAGGCTCAGAGATGGGAAAGAAGGAAACAGTGACCCTGCTTATCTTTAGATTACATAGATTATTCTCACACAAAGGTACTATATTTCTTCCCAGATCAAGACAGAGCTGTCTCCATCTGCCTGCACGGTTTGTCCTACAACCCATGATCCTCTCAGATCAGAAAAGCACAGAAGCCCTGCAAGGATTTCACATTAACAGCTCACATGGGACAGCCTGCCTAGGACATGGCCAGCCAGTGCCTCTGGGAAATACTGAGCTGTAAGAGTCTTCACAGGCAGTGGTGCAGACACAACTGGAAAAAAAATGCAGTGAAAAATGTCTTTTTTAATTCTGAAGCACCTACAGATGTCAGACCCATCATGTGCCTTATAACATTTCCTACCTTTGGTGCATTAAAGTAAGGCCAGAAAAAAGGGGACAGGAGGTGATAAACATAAAATGCCTGTGCAGTGCTGGCTGTGCAAAGGAAGGGAGACAGGCTGGAGACAGGGCATCTTCCCTGATTCTGGCACAAACTATCCTGTTTTGCTTTGCTAGTCCTGCTGGTGTGCATGATCCAACACCCAGCCTTCGCAAACTGCCTCCTGCACTAGAAGGAAGCTCATGTCTTTCCTGCAGAGAGAATGTCTGTGTAACCCTCAGTCGTGTCCTGCTGATGGTCTGTGTTCCTCATCCCAGCAGGACCCTACAGGCTTAGCCCATGTGAAACCTCTGACAGGTTACAACTGAAGCCATGGCCCACAGTGGTGAATATGGTAATTGTGAGCCTGCTGGCACTAGCCGCAGTACAAATGGGATCTGGTCAGGTAGGGATATATGTTTGGATTTGTCAGATTAGCTCAAGACACGACATACATGCTTACCCTCTGCTCTTGATGGTAGTTATTGCAATGAAGGCACAATTGCCCATGGGGCAGGAAGCCCACCGCTTCAAATTTAACTCATCATGGCTGACCTAAACCAGCATCTTGTGTTTTACACTATGGCAGTACTTTGCAGCAGCATGTCTGGTACAATATTGGGATCCTGAAACTGAAGTTACTGTATCAGTCAGACTCCAGGGGTCAGTGCTGTGAGCTCTGCAAATGTATTGAGACAGAACCTCTCCCACAAAAAGAACAGGGCCACAAGAGTTGAAGAGAGGAAGCCAGTCTTAGCTCCCAGGGCAGGATCTGCTTCCTTTCTGATTTGCTTTTCCTTCTTTCTAAAGAAAAGCCAAACATTTACACACGATCAAAGTGCAGGAATCTGTGCTGCTAAATAAACTCCTGTGTTAACTCCCACCTCCCACTTAAAATAAAAACACGTCTGTTTGTTATTATTACTATATTCAGTGAAAGGGACTTTGCAGCCTGCTGTTGTAGAAATTCCTCCTCTCCTATTTCATCCAACAAAGCAGAATTTCTGTGTAACAAGGCAATGTGCTCATTTCCCAAAACCAGTTCATTGATAAGTTTCATTTCCACTGTTCCTCCTGGACAAAATGACGCTAAAGCGTGCAACTGTTCCTACTGTCTAGCTTGTAACTGTATATGATGTTATTGTTGTTATTGCTTATTGTTCATTTTACTTCTGAGCCTGAAGGTCCAAAGCCAAAGCACCACTCTGAGACTCCTACATCTTGATGCCAAGGACTTTAAGGCCATTTGGCCACCCCCCTGTGTAACAGAAGTCGCAGAACTATGTCTACTTATTCCTTTGCTAAGCCAATTCTGTGAGGGAGAACAGCCGACATTCTAGGAAAGACATATATTCATCAAAGAGCTAAAAATTACTAATCCTCATCTTTCTTTCTGAATTCCCTTCCCCCCCCAAAAATGTATGTTTAGCATAGCCTAACACTGACTTTCCTGAGATGCAGCCGTGGAGGGAGATGTCTTTCCCAGGCAGAGAATTAACCTCCTCAGACAGCTGTAGGAATTGCTATGCCATTCTCACCAGCCACGAGATGTGGTAAAGGATAGTCTCATACGCCTTCCGCACCTGGCTGGGCCTCCAAAATATGAGATTTCAGTGACTTTCCAGACCTGAGAAGCCTCATGGGTGTCAAAATGACATTGGATCTTTTATCTTTTTTTTTTTTTAAAGAAAAGAGGATATCTAGGATTTAACAGGAGACAAAGCCTCTTCCATAACTACCTCTCTCACCTGGTCCATGATTCCTGATGTGGTGCCATAGTGATTCGTAGCAGCAGGCAGGTCCTGCTGAAGTCCATGCATGGAGAAGCAGAGACAGTTGCCAGGGAACAACCCTACGCCCATCTATGAGCTGTGGTCTCCATGGGAACCAGAAGAAACATGGCAGAGATCAGGGTCATCCTTGCTGATTGAAAAAATAAACAAGGAGGAGAGTAAAAGGCTCATGTCTCATGAAACCCCTATGCCCAGAAGTTCTCATCGCATACACAAGGATTTCTTGGAGACTTCGGTAACACAGTCACAATAATCAACAGGACTGTGTTTCAGCAGAACTGGATCTTCTAGCATCTCCAAATGCTTCACATGAACTCACTGACCTCCATCAGGAAGGGGAAGATGCCCCCATTTTCCACATTAGAAAAGGGGAGCTGGTGGGCTGCCAAAAGGTTTAGTGGGTTTTAAATAGTATTATTTTATTTAAAAATTAAATTTTATTATTTTAGAAAATAAAAAGTTTATTGAGTCAGTGACAGAACCACAGCTTGGCCCTCCTGTGTCCAGTACCCAGTGCTACATCTTAGCCTCGGACTTTTCATTCATTCTGCTCCACCATGGACCTGAGCTCTCATCAGGCCACCGGAATTTCTGCAAGTCTCCAGGGAAGAGTCCAATTCTCCTTCATGTTGCAAAGCTGCTTTTCGCACCGAGCACAAGCAGGTCACAGGAAACAGAGAAGAATTAGAAATATTCACAGATTCATCGCCTTATATTTTATTCACTGTGAGAAACCTGAAGATCAATAGAAATCTACTGATCATACTTAGAGAAACTAGCAAAACATAAATCAGTATATTTTTTCTCTACTTCTGCCTCCTCCCTTTCCCTGTACTCTGGGCTGGAGACAGCTGCTAGATCTCATTGCCCAAGAAACAACTCTCCCTCTAGGCCTTATTGCGCTTCAACTCAGAGACCTTGTAGCGAGGTGGGGCACGGTAGATCCACTCTGACCAGGAACCATCATAAACAGCCACATCACGCTTGCCACACAGGTAGGCTGCCAAGGCAATGTGACATGCCGTGACACCTTTGTGGCATGTGGCCGTCAGTGGCTTTGAGAGATCTATTTTCTTCTCATGGAATATTTGTTGGATCTCCTCAATACTCTTCTCATGGCCAGTTTCTGTTAGGAATGAGTGGAAGGGTATGTTCACAGCACCAGGGATGTGACCAGATTCCAGCCCTGCAAGAGTGAACAAGAGAAGGAATTGTGAGCAAGGAGACATCAACGTAAGTGATGAAAGACACCTACAAAAGAGACATTAGAGACATCACTGCAGATACTCCCATTCTCTCCAAGATACTAATTTGTTTCAGGTATTTATGAAGATGCAAAGCAGTATGGGGCTAAAAAGAGGACAAAGATTATTCAATTTTGCTGAAGTCAAAACTTCCAGAATATTTAGCAAACTATTTCTCCCTGAAAGCAATGAGAGTTAAGAATCTGAAGAAGGCCTAGACGTGACAAGAATCAAAGAACCACCACAGAAAAGATCCTAACAAAGGTGTTAAGGGGAACTGTGTAGACAGAAATGCAGCAGTGCATTTCTGACCTTCCCCAAGCATCTCAGCAGCTTTCAGAAGCAGGAAGTGTGGCTTGTATGGGGAATTTGTGAACTTATCTGTTCACAGTTTATTACTGGGTCACCTTAAAATCATAATTCAGAGAAATAAAGCAACCTTAAAGTCAGCCACATTACTGCTGAGGCAGACGTCCCGAGGCAATGGGGTCAGAGAAGTGAGAATTCAGGTTTTGTATCACTTTTTATCCACTCCATGGATGAAATCAGCATGGGTTGTGTTTTTCTACTGGTATAACTGACCACCTCAGGCAACCTGAAAGCTGCATCTCAAGAACAAGGTCTTTAGAAAGAAGCAGATATAAAAATATAATGGATGAGATTTTAATCACACCCTTGAAATTCAAATTCTGTCACTATAGGCTTAATGAAAGCTTTTCCACTGGTTTTGACAGGTTTTGGATCAAGCCTCATTGGAGCAGGAAGCATTATATATTATGTTGAAAATGCATTTAAGGGAATGGCTCCTTGCTAGGTTTGAACTTCTAATGAGACAGCCCTGGGTAAGTCACATAAATAATAATCTGTTTCACTGATAGCTTTCCACTTGCCTAAGTCATCAGGGTAACTGATGTCAGGAGATGGGAGAGATTGGGGCAGGGAACTTTTGTTACAGGTAAATGATTAAAGTATACCTAGTCAATGACATCACACATCATAATGATACTGCAGTTTCATTGCTCATGAAGAGTGATGTCATGACGTGATGAGATATGTCATGAAGGGAAAGCAGGGTTTTGGCAGGCTATTGAGGAGGGTATTTTTGCTCTGCTGGACAAAGTAAGAGTCTAAAGACAACCAAAGCCGCTCTGAGCCAGCTTCACAAGATCTCTCCCTGTTCCAGATGGACCCTCTTTGTATCCTGATTCATCCTCCCTGAGTGCCTTAGATATCTGGTATTGTCGTCTACTAATCACCTCATGCATCCTTCAGAAGTGTTTGGCATTACAGGGAGAAATTGGGAGAAAAACTGCTGACTTCTGGAGGGACTAACATTAAAAAAAAAACCACAACAAAAAAAGGCAGTGTTTTGGACTGATGCTTTCAACACATTTTTCCAGTTCCAGAAAACAACAGTTCATCACTTCAGTACAGAGAACTGCAAAACCCACATTCATTAATATAGTGTCTGTATGACAGAGGGGAAATAAAAACAATACAAAAAATGAGTGAGAAAACCTTGTTTGTAGTTCTCAGACTGCACAGCTTCTTACTGGAGCAAGTTATATGCCTGGGTTAGGCTACTGCTTTCCCACAGTCAATGGTCCTGACCCTGTCCTTTGGCAAGGGATTTCTGCAAGGCTCTGCTGCAGTACTGGTGATCACCCAATACAGACAAGTCTGTGAGCTGCTGAACAGCAATCTCACACCACTGGGAAGTGTACTGAGATCAAGAAGTCCTGGGGGTTGAACTAGAAGGGCCAGCTCTTGCTCAAAGAAGCTTGCTGGGCTACCGATTCAGTTCTTGGGTATCCCAGGCCCCATGGTCATGATCGCTTCTCTAGACTGTTCACATATCTTAGGTAGGTTTGTACCCCTCTCTTATTGGAGACTGCTGTGATATACACTCATCACCCTCAAACAACTCTTCAGTTAGGACCTGGGTGGATCTGAAAAGAACAGTCTCATTTTAGAGCATTTTTTACTTTGACCTATAAGGAGACTTCCTTTCTCCAGACATTCAAAAGTCTGTTGGAGTTGGAGATCAGTGCTTGCACTCTAGAAGTGAAAGATGGGGAATTCTGTAGAAACTGCATTTACTCATGTACGTGGGTGTTCAGCTGAAAGAAAGAGCTGACACTGCACAACCACTATCCCTTGGACTGCTTAAGAAGCACTCTTGAGTGGTTGAGGAAGTTTATCAGCTTTCTCTCTGCTAGGGCAAGAGCAGAGAATCACAGGACTGGAAGGCAAGGTTGGACACAGCTGGGATCTGAACAGGGGAGAGTATACATCTGCTCTTGCCCCATATGACACAGAGCATACTCACCTTCAGAAACTCCAGGAAGGAACCCCAGGATTACAGAGCCAGCCTCCCAGCTACTACAGTGATCACTTTATAGGCTCCCTCTCATAAAACCATCCATCTCAGAACCAGTTTGGATTCTTGCCATGAAACTTCCAGCTTTGGCACCTCCTTGCTCATGTGAGGAGGAATATTAATTTCCAACGTTAAATTTGTCGCGGTCAGTCCATAGACCATTTATCCTTGAGCTAACATTGCCCTGCAGCTGTAATAGTTTTTCTACCTTTCTGTTATTGCTGCAACATACTGACAACAAGCACTCAGCACTCCCAACAGCCTTACGCCCTGAGCCTAAACCCAGTAAGGGCTCATTAGATACACTTTTCACTGCTTCAGCTGCCCTATAAACAGTTCTAGGTGACCACCAGGCTTCTGGATAAGGAAGTAGCATCTCCTAGCATCTCGACTGGTAGACAGGAGGTTAGTAATTGCTGTTGTCAAGGCCAAATCACATCTGAGGTTCTTGCACCCAACTAATTCATCCAAGTCTTATCCTCTTCTATTGCTTCCAAATGTGGGTCTTCAGCTTGTAAGAGAAACACAAGCAATTAAGTGTTTTAGGCTAGTAAGCATCCAACCTTGCTCTCTGTAGCGTTATATTTCCTGTCACTTCTATCACTGCAGCTGGTACCACACATAATAATCCCCATCTGATGATTTAAACCTTCTCAAGGCTGTGCCAGTAGCACATTTCACTAGCAACTCCCTATTTTCAGTGCATAAAATATGAAATAAACACAGAAGTATAATAATGGGACTGTGCTAGCAACTTCCAGCCCCACAGATCTGCTTTCAGCACAAGCTATTCTTATGTCCTTCATCTCACTTCCATTCAGTTTCTTGGGCACCTAACAGTACTTGTGCTATTTGCTCTTGTCTCACATTGAACTAATAATTGCCCCTCTAATATTACACCCGAAGTATTAATGAAGTCCAAATGGAACAAGTCTACCTCGCAGGTGCTTCCAATGGCTGGAAGAAGAGATCAGACATAACTTCCAGGCACGCATGTCTCCATTTCTTTTATCTGGCAAATCAGTTCTGTTGGCAATGAAATAGAGCCCTTAGCTGTACTGCAAGTTTACCAAGGTATTTTGTTCAATTTTTCCTTAATTTTAAATAATTTCATTTAAATAACTTTTTTGAAAGCCTTCCAGTCTAGCCACATTATGATAATAGATCAACAGCTGCCTAGGTTGTGCTGTACCTCCTATCCTAAATACAAATACAAACACAAACTTTGCTAGTGTTTTGTCCTACAGAAGCATGCTCTGATTAAATTTATTAAATACTTGCCTCATGGAGTTGCAATGTCACATGACTGATTTTAAACACATATTTGGGATGGATATTGTCTGCCTCACAGATTTGAGCACACGTATTTTTTTGTTATACTCCCTCTTTAGAAATTATAATTTCCCCTTCTTCTTGTTACCCCTCCCCCTGCTCTGCAGACTTATCCTCAGGAGAAAGAGAAAAAAATGGTAGCACAGATTCAGTATAATTGTGAGGCTGTACACAAATAATCTTTCATCTGGAGCCCCTGCTAACTGCATAGCAACCCTATTCACTCTTTCTCTCCTTGTTCTCTTTTTATTCACTTTGCTCCAGCAGTTTTTGTTATTTGTTTTAATTTATTTTGCCAAGTCTCGCTCAGCTTGGCTTCTGGCAATCCTCCCTCTCAATTTGTAACCTGTAATATGTTATCTTCTTCACTGCTTAATCCCCTTTTCCACATCTGTTAAGATTCTCTGCTTAAATATATATATTTTTTATTGGCTATTTATCTAGCCAAGACTACAGCCCCTTCTCTCCAGCCTTTCCCTTTGCAATGAAAGCTCCAGGTGGAATTTCTTAACATCAAAATGATAAAAGATGTACCTTGTCCACATTTAACTCCCCACGGTCTTGGAGTTGGCTGACAGCAAATAGCTGTTCCTTTCCAACCGCCTCCTCTGTTGCCTCCTTTTTCTCTCTCTTTCATTCAAATTGTATGCCTTGGAAGGGACCATTAGTGATCTCACCTAACCTACCATGAACTCATTGGAAGGAACACTTTAAGCTTGGTCCTGGCCAACTCCCTAAGAGTCCTTGCAGTCAGATCAATAGCCCTTTGCCACCAATGTCAAAACACTGTGTACATATACAGCCAGAAGAGTAAACTCTAAGAACCAGCATGTCTATGGTGCTAATTCTGGCAGCTGATGTTTGTCAACCTCATCACATGAACGGACAGCTTTGGATTGTAGGTTCCTGTGTGTTGAAATAGACTTTCATAAACTCTCTTGCTCTCCATGTTGTGCCCTGGGTATTACTTCATGGCCAAGGTAGAGCCAGTCCACTCCCAGCTTCAGACTCATTTGGAGAAGAGAGGGAAGAAGCAGTGGCATTTCATTCTCACTTCCCCTGTCACTGAACATTCAAGCTGAGCAAAAGCTTTATGTTTGGGGCAGGGAGGACTGAGAGCTCGGAAAACAGGCAAAGCCTTAAGAGTTGTGTATGCACAAGGGAGACAAGGACTACCCAAGGGCTGAGAAGGAGAAGAAAAAATAGTTGGAAGCTCACGAAACTACTTTGGGTTTGCTTTTTCTTTTAGACAATGGATTTCTTGTCTGGCAACTTTCCCCTCTTTCCTCTGGTGTCTGCAAAAGACTTCAGAAATTCACAACTTCTCTGCATGCCTTTTTTTCAGCTACAATTCTTGTTCCTCAGTTTTCAGTGCCCAACACTCAGTAATTATCATCTGCCCCCAGATTGCCTGGGATTGTGTCAGTTCAGGCTGGTTCCACAGACCTGCACCCAACAGCGCCTGAGTAAGCAGGCCCTTGCAGAACCTGGTTGGGCCATCACCGAATCTCACCTACCAAGCGGGCCTGAGTTGCTAGTTCCTCCAGAAACACAGCACTGTGCAGGGATGCTTTTAACTACCCAGTCCACAGGTCAGGGTTGTACATCCAATGGGCTTATGCTGCACACCATGCACAAACACCCAAGCTTTTTCATCCAAAGCAATACCTGCATTTAAGACCTATGAGACCCAGCTTACAGGAACACCGTCCATTCTTCTCCACCCTGGCAATCTGGATAAACTTCCCCCAGCAACTAAAAATTAGCCACATATTATCTTAAATGCTACAGAGGTCTAAATCCCAGCAAGGTAGCTGCTGCATAAAAATAAAACACAAACAACTAATTCTTACCACACAGAACTGAAAAACTGAAGAGGCAAAAGAGTCAGCTGAAATTAGCCTCTTCTAGAGATGGAGTTCATGGAACTGGAGAGATTAATTGACTTAATTAGGAAGTCAAGAGCTGAGGCAATAATTAAACTGAAATCACCTGAGAACACAGCAAGTTTGTTAACCTCAAGACCATTCTTCTCTAATTTGCAGGCAATGTTTCTCCTCCCTGATTGGATGACCCCTGTAATTAATCAGCATTGATTTCAAATTGCTCTTTGAGATGTAAGCGTTGCCTTTTACCCACTGCTGGCTGTAGCACAGCTACTGGCTAGCCTAGTTCAGAAGGCTGTCAAGCTCCTGTGGCATGAGCAGCTGCAGCTGCAGCGCTTATCCTGCTGGATCTGCTGTGGGAAGCAAAACTGGACCACCACAAATAAACTGTTCCATGCTGACTCATGTCAAAGGAAAAATTTGTTTTCAAGATGCTGTCAGGGCTGTGGAATTTGTCACCAGGTGACAACTCCCACTTTGGGATAGAGAATGCAAAATCCACCAGCTCCCAGCAAGAAGTGTTTTATTCACGTCTTGAGGTTAAAATTCAACCTTCACTTTGATGGGCTGCAGCAGGCAAAGAAACAGAATGAGTAATAAGCCTAACTTCCTCTCTTTCCCTGCAACAGCCTCCTCTGTCACTCCCATTACCTCTCTCATCTTCTGCATTGTCTTGCACAGGTTAAGTGTGATGGGGGGTGCTCACTGCAGACACTTATGCGAATCACATGTACAGAGCCATTTACAGCCAAATGCTCCCCAGGTTTGGATGTGGGAATTGATTTCAGGACACAGTGTCATGCTCAATGGCTGTACAGCAGCACACGCATAAAACAGCCAAAACAGAATGACAGCCGACCTGCAAGGCAGCAGCAGCACAGCACTGCCTCAGGACCACAGAAGCCTGCCGCACACCAACTCCTGCAGTGTGGAGCTTGACTCAGACCCAACAACTGTTGCTGAGCTTTTCTGTGCTTTGTTTTCTAAACCCTGCATTTCTTTTTAAACCATACCTGTGATTCCCTTTTGGAGGAGTGGTTATTTTGGGATATGCCAAGGCTTAAATTACATAGTAAGGGCCTCCTTTAACAACCAACTTTAACTTCATTCCAAGCAAGCTGTTGTACCAGCTGTCCCCACTGCACAGGACTTCGCTCACCCCTGCTGCTTGCATATCCAGTGTTTGACCCAGGTAACAAAATCAATTTTTGTTCCTGTTACTTGGGGCATCAAAAAGAGAGAGGTTGACAGCCCACACATTTGGAAAGGATTTGGGGCTTTTCTTAAGTTTGTTAGATTTAATGGCAGAGAGCAAAAGAACGAAGATCAGCTCAAGCAAGTTCTCTGTTTGCTGGGAACCAGAGCAAGAAGGAAAATGTCTCTTGGGTACTGTGTATTGCCTAAAACCTGGGCTTTTGCTGGTGTGTTCATTATGGTGACAGGTGCCTGTATGAATACTGATAGTTTGTGCGTGTCTGCTAGCATTAGATAGGCCCCTGAACAACCCCTGGGAGCTCTCACCTCCTGTGTTTGCATTCTGTCTGATTAACTTCTGCAGGGTGTGGGACGAGGGATCCTGGAGCCAACAGACTGCAGACCTTTTCTGCTGTTTCCTCCTGCAGCTTTAGAACCAACTACAATAAAAGCATTCTGTGAGGGCACTGGGATCTGAATGCTCAACTGTGGTTCCCTTAAGGTACATCAAGGCTGAGGCACACCTGTGCATTAGGAAAAACTGTATGCTGGCTGGGAAGAGTTATTATGCCCAGACACTCATCCTGCTCTGGTGCAGGGGGCAGGTGCCATTCCCACCTCCGTTACCTTGGTCCAGCTCGGTACCCCGGAATGGGCCCTCAGGGCGGGAATCCACCACCTGGAACCGCAGGGACCCCACATTATGCATCATCTCCTCGAAGGTCTTCAGCAGGGCTGTGTTCAGCCTGGCCTTAAAGATGGCTGGGGCGGGCTGGCTGACCTCCGCCGTGACCGGGTGGCCCTCCTTCACCCAGTTCTTGAAGCCACCGTTCAGCACTGAAACCTCTTTGTGCCCAAAGGCCCGGAACATCCACCAGGCGCGGGGGGCGTAGAAGGTGCCCAGCTTATCCCCGTCGTACACCACCACGTGGGTGTCATTGCTGACCCCCAGGCGCCCCACGTAGTCGGCGAAGTGGGACTCGCTGGGCAGCATGAAGGTATAGGGGGAGGATTTGTCCCGGCACTCCTCGATGTCGAAGAAGGACGCCCCGGGGATGTGCCTCTCCTTGAACTCCTGCCGAGCATTTCGCTCCTGCGGCGGGTACCAGGAGGCGTCCAGTACCCGCAGGCTCGTTCCCACCCGCCCGGCCCGCACGGCCTCCGAGAGCCATTTGGCGGTGACCAGCGCGCTGCCGAGCACCTTCGGCGCCATCTCGGAGGTCCGAGGCCGGGAGGGGGCGCCGCCGCTAAGGTCACGCACACTGCACACACACAAAATGGCGGCGGCGGGGGGACGCGGCCCGGGAGGCGCGGCCCGAGGGGGCGGTACGGGGGCGGGCGGCACCGCCCGGGACCGGCCCCTGGGAGGGCCCCGAGCCCCGGCTCCAGCCCCCCGGTGGTGACGGCGGCCATGGCTGGTGGGGTCGGAGGGCGGGTGCTGCTCGGCTGAGGCCCAGCGTGGAGGTACGGGGCGGTACGGCGGGCTGGCCCTGCTCCATGCCCCGCTGCTGCGCGAAGGGAACCGAGGCCCCGTCGGGGCTGGGGGTGTGCGGGGTGGGAGGGATGGCGGCGGGGGTCCAGCCTGCGTGCGGGTCGCCAGGGACCCGGTGAGGCCTCGTCTGGAGTTTGGCTCTGGGGCGGTGAGGGCGGTGGGGCAGAGCCTCCCCTCGTCGTGGGGCCGTGCCTCAGCCCGGGGCGCTCGGTGGCCTCGCTCAGGGTCCCTGGGGCCGCCCCGCTCCCCTCCTGTTGCTGTCAGCGCTGGCTGGTCGTCGCTGGAGGTGGCCGGCGGGCTACGGAGAGCTGGGCGCAGGACAGGACTGTGCCATGGCTGTCCCGCTCGGGGCAGGGTGTGGGCTGAGCTTTGTGAAACTTTTATTTTCGGGGCTGGAGCGTTTCAGACTCCTCCCTGTAGGCTTAGCCAGCACCTTAGTGCAGACACAGGTCTTTGGTCCCAAAATGCACCTTTGTCCAGTGACTTTTTGTAAGGCTGATCTCTAATTTGCGACTTTCTTCCTTTTGCAGTCAGGTGGATTCTGGCAGGCCCTGGGAATCAGGTAATCTCAGCCAGGACTCAGGAGCAATGTCGCAACAACTCCTCTACCGTGCTCTGGTGTCTGCAAAATGGCTTTCAGAAGCCATCAAGTCCCAGCAGGCTGGTCTGGCCTTGAGAATCGTGGATGCATCTTGGTATTTGCCGAAGATGAAACGTGACCCAAAGCGGGAATTTGAGGAGCGCCATATCCCTGGTGCAGTTTTCTTTGATATTGACCAATGCAGCGACCGTACTTCACCTTACGATCACATGCTGCCCAAGGCTGATGACTTTGCTGAGTATGTGGGGAAGCTGGGTGTGGGGAATGATTCCCATGTTGTGGTGTATGATGGCAGCGACCAAGGTCTCTTCTCAGCACCCCGGGTGTGGTGGATGTTCCGGGCCTTCGGACATGATGCCGTCTCTGTTCTGGATGGTGGCCTGAAGAACTGGCAGCGAGAGGGCAATGTGCTGAGCTCTGGGAAAAGCCAGGTAGCTCCCTCGGAGTTCCACGCCTCCTTGGACAAGTCCCTAGTGAAAACATACGAGGACGTCTTAGATAACTTGGATTCCCACCGCTTCCAGCTAGTGGATGCGCGTGCTGCAGGACGGTTCCGGGGAGTAGAGCCAGAGCCCCGAGATGGTAATGTGCCTCCTGAGACATTGGCATAGTAAAAAGGGGCTTTATTTAAGGTGCTAATCAGTTTGACTCCTTTAGAGGTAATGAAGGGGCATATGGTTGTCCCTTATGGGATGGGACTTGAGGCAGTGTGTCCACCTGTGCTCCTTTCCTTTTGACTTTACTAGTGCTGCTCTTTGAAAATTCAGGAGTGGGGAAGCCATGTATTTTTTTTCTTTTCCTCATGAGGGGCTGGGGTGAGGACCGTAGCTTTCACACACCTCAAAGATATTAATTGGTCTCTTCATGTAGTGCTGCTACTCTTCCTGTCAGAAAGGCCTGTGGAGGTGCTTCAGTCAGTGCCTCACCAGAATAAGTTGATTTGATTTCAGGGAAGATGTGGAGGGAACTGGGAGGAAAAATAAAACTTGACAGAATTGTGACCATGTGGTAACCTGAAGGTTAGAGCCATCCTCCCTGCGTAATCAGAAATCTAGTAAAGCAGAGTTCAACAAAAAGGAATTTATTTGTTTTAACAAAATACACTAAACAATAAATACTCCTCCCAGTGAAACAGCAAATGGGTTTTGTAATAGATTTGTCCCAGACAGTAGAGGTTAATTCCTATCTGTATTGCTTTTCCTCCAGGAATTGAGCCTGGTCATGTCCCTGGGTCGATGAACATCCCCTTCACTGATTTCCTCACAGAGTCTGGCTTAGAGAAGACCCCTGAGCAGATCCGCAGTATGTTCCAGGAGAAGAAGGTGGACCTCTTAAAGCCGGTGGTAGCCACGTGTGGCTCTGGGGTCACTGCCTGCCATGTGGCTCTGGCGGCATACCTCTGTGGCAAACCAGATGTTGCTGTGTACGATGGGGCCTGGGTGGAATGGTACATGCGGGCACAGCCTGAAAATATTATTTCTGAGGGAAAGGGGAAGACGGTGTAATGCGCTGCTTCGTCTCCCAGCTGTGCAGTAATTTGCCTTGAAACAGGATTTGGAAAAGATGGGTTTAGCATTCCTGGTTAAGTGTTTTGAGGTAAAGGTGTTGGGTAACAAGTACGGGGACATGGTGTTTTGGCACTTTGTCCTTACCCTACTGCTGCTGCTTAGGAGCATAAAGATGACCTGGGCAGCCAGCTCTAGGTGACCCTGCTTGAGCAGGTGGGGTGAACCAGATGTCCTCCCAAGGTCACTTCCAATCTCAGCTGTTTTGTGACTTTGTGACCTTTTAACCATATCAGATAGAAGGAAGAGAGTGCTGGTGGCAGCATGGGTAAGTAATTCAGTCAAGCCAAGCTCATCACTCGGGATATTCCACCACGTTCACTCACAGGATGGTCATACTTGTATAACTGTGCCTCATAATCCCGCTCTCTGCTTCTGCCTCAGAAGCCATCCACGTACTTTATGGCCATTTTGAGTGCAAAACTGGGGAAAGACACAGCTGTTAAAGGAGCAAATATGGCTTCCAGGTTGGCACTTAGGTTGGAGACTTGGTTTGGATTTCTTCTTGCACTTGGACTCTAACTGCAATGTGTACTTAGCCGGTTTTGTACCCCCATGGTCCAAAATCCCCCTTGGGGAAAAAGAAAAGATTCTGGGATTAAAAAAGGGTAAATAAATACGTGTTTCAAGGTATTTCTGCTGAATGGAATTTATGTGAGTGTTGCTTGGGTGATTCCTTTTCAGGAACTTGATTTTTATGGGATCACTTTGTCTTGATGATTCAAATGAGGTGTTTCCTTCTCTCCATGAGTAGAACTACATCTCTTACCCCCAACAAGCTCTTTGGCCCAGGAAAGACAATGGCATACCTCGCTCTTTGGACTTTTCACCATCTTCCTCCTCTCAGTCCTTGTCCATTTGCTTTTTGGCCTAAAACTCCATGTTAGTAACAGCTCTGTTCTTCAAAGACTGGATGTCATCTCACATGGTGAAAATTGGACTGCATAGGTGTTTCCATTCTTTCCATGAGACTTACCATGTAACCTTAAAAAAGGGGAACTGAGACCTACAGAGGAATAGCCCACAATGGCATGCATTTTCCCCCAAGACCATTGTCTTATATATGAGAGTTGAAATCCCGCTGGGTATCCCTGACAATGTTGAAGAATTTGTTCCCTCTAGGATTTTCTCCTCTTATTAAAAAAAAAAACAAAAAAAAAAAACAAAAAAGAAAACAAAAAGAAAAGGGGAAAAAAAAAAAAAAGAGGAAAAGACCTGCACATATTCTGGCCCACTGGTAACTTAGAAAGTTAATGAGACAGGTTCTGCTCTTGGGCTTGCAGCAATAGGTGCCTGTAGACACTGAGGATGATGGGGTCATCCTTTCTAGAGGATGGTTTGGGTGCTTATAGTCACAGATTTGCAGGGTCCCTTCCTAGGCAGTCAGTATGAGGGCTGGATCCTTTCCTGTTGGAGGGTGTTTATTCTTTGCATTTCCTTTGGCCTCTGTTGGCTGCACATACAGCCTGCCCATTCTTTCCACCCATTTCCAGTGACTGAAAGCATTCAATTTCCCTACTTCATGTCAGTCTAACAACCTAGCTCTTCAGGGACTTGAGGCTGGCATTACAGCAAATGCTGAGTATATGGAGTGCGAAGGGATCTGAAATGAGTGGCCTTTTAGTATGCAGTGCAAGACAGATCTGGATAAAATAATAAACCTTTATACTTGCCAGCTTCCATTTAGTTCTTCAGGCTTAGACTTCCCAAAAGGGCTTACTTTGCAGGTTACAGCATGCCCAGCAAATTGTTAAGACTTTCAATTCTGGGTTTAACTGATGGTTTAATTAATCATCATCTCCTTCCTGCTAGGGGAAGGTTTTTTTACTCCCATGCTTTATGAATTTCCCCACCCAGGTAATCACTGTGTTTTTAAAGGCTGGTAGCAACACCTTGCTTTATCCCAAGCAGGGTAATTTTCTAGCAACTGTTTCCTGTAGGGGAAAGGGAAGAACTAGCTGGCATGTAATGTAGGACATCTGATTGAAGTGTGTAACTGAGAACCCTTAAAAACAAACTTTGTAATCTGTAGTAAGGTGTTGATGTGGAAACAAAAGGATAAGCACTGGCTGGGGTGACTGGCTGGGAACAGCAAGTGGTGCTAAACTCTCTGAGGAGGGGCCTCCCAATATGAGCAACAGGGGTGCTGCTTTTTTAAGACACTTTAAGATACTTGTACAGACAGTTTTGTCTAGTATGGGATCTTATAGCAGGATCTGGCTTGTGACATCTTTTCAGTTCAGGATTTCTAGCTTCTCCCACCATCAGCCAAGCTTAGAGGCTGTCTGGTGGGTAGTTAAGGTTTAATAGCCTAGGTGTGGCTGGGAGGTGAGGCTGATATTGTTAGTGTGTGGCCAAGCCCTTATGTACAGACAAACAGGAGTGCTGTGCCTGTTTTGTTTCTCCAGGAAAATTTAGTTACTAGAGAAAATTGGCATATTCTTTCAGACTTTGCTAATCATTTCCAATGGATGCAGAGGGCTGGCTTTTGCTTTTTGTCCTTCCAGAACATTTGGCAATGCAGCTTAAGTGCTGTGTTTCTTTTTCCCCACTGACCCCAACAGTCCCTGGGGTCAGTGGGAATCTCTCTGCTTCCCCTTGAGACTGAGCTGCTTTTCTCTGGTCTCTGTGTTGCGGGGAGGTGTCTGGTGCAGCCCAGCCATCCACCTGGAGATCGCAAACTGAGTGAAAGATTTCCCTCTCCCCTTGCCCTACTTTTTGACTGTGTGGCTCGAAGACATCCAGCAGGGCCTGTTCCCCTCTCTGGCAGGTGTACCAAGGTTGGCAGTACTCAACTGCCCTTTTCCTGGCTGGGTTTGGAACCATAAAATCTCAGCGGTTCTTCAGGTTCCCAGCTTTTGGCAAATCTTTTACCAGATGATTAGCTTTGCCTTGATTTCCCTACAGAGGATAAATGGAGAACTTCCTTCCCATGACAAGATACTTTGTCTTTCTAGGGTATGCCCTGTTACATCATGTATCAAAAATATGTCCAAGAGTGTCTTCTGATGTTCTCCCTCCTTTTAGCTGAGATCTGTTCTCAGGCTGCAGGCAAAGCACTGGCAATGTTGTGGAGACTGAGACAATGTTTTCAAAGCCTAGAGACTGTAAAAATCCTATTTTGAGCCATAACAGATGCTACTGGACATATGGAACATCTGAGGGGACTCACACCAGGACTATAAATATTCTGCAGATCTTCATGTCCCTGACTCCGTGGGTGGACTTCCTCTGGGAACTGGGAAGGGGTCAAGTGTATATGAAAGCAAATCACTAGTGTTTATGACTGTCCTGTGGAAAATTTGCCACAGGGAAAGGGGAGTAGCATATCTTCGGTGGGATAGGGCTCATGGTGGCCAAAAAGTAGCCTGAAAAATAGCCGTGATGTAGGAAGAGGGTGACATTGACCTATGGCTAACTTGAGACTGGAGCTTTTAGAGCTCTCTGTATAAATTTGAGAATCCCAGTCCAGCGGGTAAACTCTTCATTGGTTTATAGTTATATTTTACTATCTGTAATACTTTTGTCCTGAAGTAGTTTTGGACTCCATGAAAACAGTCTGGTCGATGGTTCTCCAACAGTAATCCCATAGTCCCTTGTACCTCACATGTCGTCTTAATTCCCTGCCTTCCTCTTCCTTCTCTACCACACAGGTATGCAGTATTTCATATTTCATTTCCCAGCAAACCTTTTGTTCCCCTGCAAACTTTTCCAAATAGCCCCTCTTCTGCCAGCAGTGCTGTCCCTTCCCACTAAAAACCACCGCATGAGCAACGGTAATTGCCATTGCCTGCAGGGGCTTTTCGTGTTCTTCCCATCTCTCCTGGTCCCAGCCCACAACTGGGTGCTATGGGACTGTTTTCTGTCCTCGTCCCAGCACTCTTCCAGCAGAGGTGCTAAGTGATGCACACGCACACACGCAGACTTTACACACTATTTTGGATGCAGGTACATTGCTCACAGACCACACGAAGCACAAGGAGCTGGAGAAAGAGTAGCTCACCTGAACGCTGTGGAACCTTTCTCTTCCAACTCTGATATGCCTGGCTCAGCTGGCAGTCAGGCTGGGCTTTGTTGGGTACAAGTGAACTGCCTTCCTCCCACCCCCAAGTCCAGTGTAGGGAGTTTTCTTTTCCCTGTTCACTGTTGGCAAATGTCAAATGTAAGACCATTACTTGTCCTCCCCTCCCCACTTCCTACAGAGACGAGAGAGGAGGTGGTTTCTTCTCCAGTGCCTCATGCCACCGTGTGTTCATTAACTAAATGATCACACAAGTTTAATCCCAGATGTGTGTTCCCAGCCTGCCAGAGTGGTGACACCGTTTGTGCCAACACACGGTGATCCCTGCTCCCACTGGTACTCTGCAATGCAACAGTCCCTGAAGAGCAGCTCCACAGCGTCAGTGATGCATTGAACGCCGCGTACCCAGCTGACTTGTCAGGCTGCAATGTATGTACAGAATGCTGCATTGTGTGCGGCTTTCTGCAGGTTTGCACTGCAGGCCTGCTGGTGGCTGAACCAAGAAACTCCATTTGCCACCTGCTCTGTTTTCCTCCTCTCTTGCTATCACCCATCTACCTGGTGACTGTCCAGCTTTTCCTGCTTCCAGGCTCTCTCTGCAATTGCCCCCGTGATTAACTGGGTACTTAGTGGGGCTGTACGGCATTACACAATCACACTGGCCTGTATAAGCTTGCGCTTGCTGCTGTCTTTCTGTTTCTGTGCATGTGTCTTATATAGTTATCATCAAAGCAAGAGGAACAGCCATTGCATTATTTAAATATATTTCTCCTCTGTTCTATTGCTTAATTTTAATGGACCTTAACCCAAGCATGCTAGTTGCATCTCAGAACTGTGTCTGGTGATGGTGTGCAAATCAGCCTGTATTTAGCCCATGCCACCAGCTCATCATAGCATTTCAGTTGGTAATTTACCCTGGACTGACTTCTTCCTAAAGAGGTTTTTCCGTATACTATGGGGAACACCCTGGCCTGGGGCATTTCCAATAAGTTTTGTGCTGTATGTTGCAGAAGAGAAGGCTCTGGGGATGGGAGTGGTGTACCTTGACCTCTTTCCTTGTAGTATACCTCTTTAGATTACCAACTAACCTTCCACACCATGGCCCTGGAGTGAGCAAGGCTTGAAGTGCTGGCCACAGATAGAAGCTGGTGTTGATGGAAGAAAGTGTGTTCTGAATACAGACCATCGCTGACCCGTGAGCAGCATTGGCATGGGAGAGGTTGGGGAAGAAGACGTCAAAAACGAGATTGGACCTAAAAAGGAGCAAGAGGCTGAGGGGCTGCAGGAGGAGGAAAGGGAGACAGGGTGAACCCTTTATAGAAGGAAGAAAACTAAGGCAGGGCGTATTTCTCAGAGGGGGAGATAAGGGGCTATAGGCTGCCACTCAGCTACTGTACTCATATCAGAGAGCCACAGTCCTCACCCTAATTCTCTGCTGGAGCTGCAGCCAGCACAGACGGGGTCCTGCATGCCTTGTACACCAGGGTGCAGGGCAGAGCTCGCAGATTTGCCATCGTTTGCAGCAGTCCCACAGCCCAGAGCTGTGTTGCACTGTGTGATGCTTCAACTGAGGTCAGTGTTTTGAGTGTCTTCAATGCCCGCCACTGCTCAGTGGAGATTGGTCCAAGGGCTGAACACTAATTTGGGCCAAAGTCTGCTCCATACAGGTAGGCAAAAAAAATTTGTCATCCCCTCCCTATTATTGATCACTCTAGTGCTGGCCAGCTCCTGATATAAATTCAAGGAGATCCAGAGTTGTTTGAATTTACAGCCTGCAGCAGTTGAATTGTTCCTGTGCTTAAAGTAGCTGGAGGTCTGTAATCTTTAAACCTTTTCCGCGTAACCCCCACTTTCCCTCCTCCCCTTTGCACTCCTCCACAGAAGGAACAAAGTACACGCACCTTCTTTGTGAAGGAAGTTCTGGGTGATTTGGGGGAAGGGTGATGCTGCCTTCACGTCCTGTAATCATAAAAGGGAGTGATTTCTAAGTAAAAGAAGGGGTAAGGATGGAAAGAAAAGGAATGTAAAATGTAATCTTTCTTTATCCACCCTCTTCCATCAAAAAAACCCCACCTCAAATGACACAAAAGATCTAGGTGCAAGAACAACAAAGAGTCTGCAAGGCACCACACTCACTCTGCAGTGCTGCATTGGCCTGGCAAGGAAGAGCCAGAAAGTTGCTTAGGTGAAGGAAGGCTTGGAGCCACATTCCGGTGGAATATCAGCCTTTCCTTTCCATTGCTAATATGCTCAAGCTGCTGGCAAGCACAGCCGTGCTTAGGTGGGAGTGGGAAAAACAGAGCTGCTGGAGAGAGAGCTCATTCAGGTTGTGTCCATGCCAAGGGGTGCATTTGAACAGAGTCCCATGGGGCATGAGTTGCTGAGCTCCAGGCTCGGTCTGGCAGGAGGGAGTGGCAGAGGCAGGGCTAGGTTCAGTACGGCTGGGTTGGCACATTGGCCTCAGCAGGTAATAACGTGCCTGGGGCAGACTTAAAACTCCACAGAGAACTAAGTTAAAATCTGACCTATTTGTTGCCCAGACATAAATGGGATGGAAGGACGCAGGGGATCTCTCTCTGGCATGGTTTGTGCTGGTAGGACAGCACTGGGTTGGGGGGGAGGGGGAGGCTGCTGAGTCAGTGACTCTTCTGAGCTGGAAGAGAAATTATTTCTGCCCCCTGCCAGCACTTCATACAGATCCAGGATACAGTTCCCAGAAGTGTCCCTACATATGTTAGCAGGAAGGCAACAGTCTGCACATTTTGCATCCAGAACAGTGTGGCAACTGATGCAGCACTGAGCTGTGAGCCTGAGGTAATGGATCTCCTGGAAGGAAAGCTGTGGAGTACAGCACTGACAGGCTTAATCTGCTGACTGCCAGGGAGCAGGTGGTTCGTCCTGACTCTGAGGGAGCTTGTAGGCAGGAAGCAGGACGGGAAGCAGGCAGACTACTAGCCACAGGGCTGGGGTCACATAGAGCAGTGCAGCCCCCTTCATTACAGCATCCTCATTGCAGGGACAGGGGACTAGGAAAACTACAGTTCCCAGCACCCTTTTGTGCATGTCTCTGCAAACTACAGTTCCCAGAACCTTTTAATGAGCCGGAGGGACTGTCTATGGAAATAAATGCCGACGATTGTTGCATAACACTCTGCACCTCGGAAAGTGCTGGCAGGCCTTTGGTTAGTGAAAAAGGGAAGAGGGGAAAAGCCAGGGAGCATCAGCGCTGTGGAGCTGTGGTGTTGCTCACCCCTAACAGCCACAGCGACATCCTCCAGCAGCGACCACCCTTCCTTCCCTCGGGACCCACAGGGAGGTCCCTGCCCCCCCCTTGAAGCACTGCCGCTGCGGAGGGAGAGGCAGATAAACTACAGATCCCGGCACCCTCCGGCAGGCAGTACCTGCGGCAGTCCCTGCACGCCGGGGAGGGGGTGGAGAGAATGAGGATGGAGGGCGGGGAGGAGATGCAGGGCGCCGTAGGGCTACGCTGCACCTGGGAGATCCCGCCACCCGCTGGCACCCAGGCCAAGTGGGTGAGGCTCAATGTGGGGGGCACCGTCTTCCTCACCACCAGGCAGACCCTGTGTCGGGAGCAGAAATCTTTCCTGTGTCGCTTGTGCCAGGGCGAGGAGCTGCAGTCGGACCGGGTAAGGCAGCTGGGTTGCCTCCCGCACCGTGTCCCACTGAGCCTGGGGAGGGATGCGGGGGTGTAGGGATGCAGCCAGACCCCGACAGCTGCAGGAGTAACTGAGTGAAAAATGCCTGCTCTTTCTCTTCGCTCTCCCGGGAAGGATTTGCCCCTTGCCAGATCCCACCTTGCTGTGTTGTAGCCTGGCACCTGTCTTCCCTAGCTGGGGAAAAGAGAGGCCATTTCCCTTCCACTCCTGCTCTCCCATCTCTCTATCACCCCACATCCCCTGGCTCTACCTCCCAGCTCTATCTGCCTGACTCAGCTTTGTCCTCTATAAGGGGGCTCTCTGATCTCTCACACCAGGCCTGTATTCACAGTTGCGGAAGGAGACTGGCTTTCTCAGCTGGATTGGGCCATGCTGAGGTGGGCATGCTGAGCATACCGATACAGGAATTAAAATCCAAGCTGGGCTGACTTGGCTAGGCACTCTTGGGGGCCCATGGTTTCTAAGGAGTCTTAGAAATAGTGGACATTTTTGCTTAGGTTTGTATTTTCCTATAGTTTGGAGCATTTGAGGGTTGGTTACAAGTTCCCCATGGGGTTTTTCTTCTCATGGTCTACCTCTGTTGCTAGGATGAGACTGGTGCGTACCTAATAGACCGGGACCCCACTTACTTTGGACCCATCCTGAATTTCCTCCGTCATGGGAAACTGGTCCTGGATAAAGATAT
This sequence comes from Phalacrocorax carbo, assembly GCF_963921805.1. Lineage (NCBI taxonomy): Eukaryota > Metazoa > Chordata > Aves > Suliformes > Phalacrocoracidae > Phalacrocorax > Phalacrocorax carbo. Next base: position 58,096,518 of record NC_087513.1, on the reverse strand, counting down.
GGCTGAAGAGGGTGAGTCTTGGAGCTCAGAAACTTCCCACTTAACATCACTGCTGTAGCCAGGACACAGGAGGACTTGTTGACCTTGCTGTCTCTCATTCTCCTTCTGGAGGTTGATGTGGGGGGATTTGAGAGGGCTATCCCTGCAGCTCTTGGAAAGCATACTGATATTTCCTTTACTGAAGGGGTTCGGAGTAGGTGAGGAAGGCATCCTACAGGTAGTGTGGCTTCCTGACTGTTCATTCAGTAGAGATGTCACCAAGGAGGGAGTAGGCAAGATCCCTCAGCCTCAGTAAACCATTTTTCAGTTGTTCTTGATCCACTGTTAACCAGGCTCTGTGACTGAGTTTTCTGTTAATGACTGAGTGTTTCTAATTAGGAATAAAAACCCAGAAGACCAAACAAAACCAAGCTCATCACTTCTGACTGTAATAAAGGCCATCATTAATCAGTGATAGGCAATGCATGCTACTAGTGCTCTTATGGGTATGGACTGCAGCAACTCCAGCGGAGCAAGCCAGACAGACCAGTCCCTCATTTGGGGTTGACAGGGGGTCCAACAGGATAACTCAGTAACATCATGGTGTTACCAGCCAGCAGTCCCCAATGTCTCATAAGTTTTTGGATGCCAGAGTCTAACAAGGAGCCAGTTCCAAAGACAGGCTGTGCTGTCCAGCCCTAGCCAAGCACAGTTTCTGCATGTTCATTAGTCTTCTCGCCTCTTTCTCTTGCATATTTTTACCTAATGCAAGGAAAGTTTTCTTCAGGATCATTTTATGAGTTATAATTCAAAAAATATATCTAAGCAATGGTACAGAACGGTAATAAACAAAATTCTGAGGTGTTTCATACTTGACATTTCTTGTAATCCTGATGTCAGGCAGAGTTCATCCACAGGTTTTAACATCAGATCTGAAGCATAAACAGGAATCCCATTCATAGCTTAACACTGCCTTTTGTTCCTGCTTCGGATACTCAGGCTGGCATAAAACCAACCAATTCACAGCTGAATGAGGGACTTGGAAGAGGTCTGAGTGTGTCAGGTAGTAGAGGATCAATCTCTCCACCTGTATTGTTTGTGTACTGCCCTGGGGACATGTGAGTGTTAGCTCTTAGCCACCTTTCCCTCACTGACCCTCTGGGAACCCACCTCCCTTTCCCTGAAGGCCCTGAAGGTTAGCAAACAGGTGAATCTCAGGAGAGGTGATGGATGCAGACATCATAGAGAAAAAAACCAAAACACTTCTTTGTTTATCTGCTTTGATGTGAAGCATGGGGGAGAGAGCCAAAGATCATCTGAAGTCATATGAGGCTGCAAGGTGGGTTCAACTCACCCTGGGTGGTGCAGGAGGAAAGTTGGGATTTTCTAGGGTCTCTTGGTGACAGGGTCAGATCAAGTTGTGGTTCTCTACCTTAAGAAGAGGGCCTGAACGAGGTGATAACTAGTGGCCACGGAGAGGGACTGGAACCTATGTTTATTCTCCTTGGCCAGCTGTCTGGGAAAGGTATTAGCAATCCTTGGTGCAAGCCTTCACTAGCAGTGCCCGTTTCTGTAGTAGCAGGCAGCATAAGGAAATTGGGGTGAGCATTAGAAACACAATGCGGAGAGCCAGGGTTCACTTCTCTGTAGTAACAGTTTCAAGCAACCAAAACCTCTTAAAAAGTGAGGCTGCAGAGTCATTTCTCCCTGTGGACCATGGGAAGATCAGAATTGATCTTTGCCAAGCCAAAAAAGAAAGACAGGCTGTTAACTTACTGTTTTTGTGGTCCTTCTGTGTCTTTCTCAGGGGTCCTAGAAGAAGCTGAGTTCTATAATATTGGTCCTTTAATCAGAATAATCAAGGACCGACTGGAGGAGAAGGACTACACGGTAACTCAGGTATGGAGAGAAATGGCAAGGAAAGATAGAGTAGTGTGGGCAAAGGAGGGAGTGTGGAAAGGGAAAGGCGAGTCTAGAGGGAGAACAGACTTGGGAGAAGCAGCAAGGAATGGAAAGAAGCAACTAATGAGAGTTTATGTGCTAATGTCTACATAGCAAAATCTTGCGGGGGGAAAGGCTACCACCATTTTAGTTACAATAAACAAGTTACAGGCTTGTTTTGCATCCCCAGAAGTAGTGCTGGATTTAGACCCTGAAACCAAATCAGCTCCTCTAGAATTTGGAAGAGGGTGGCTGGTTGCTGTGAGATATGGAAGAATGTTTGTGAGGAAGGTGAAGGTGTCATGGGGAGGAGGGCTCTGGTGTGGGGGGTCCTGGGAGTGGAATCACAGTGAAGAGCATGGGGATACGTGTAGAGGAACCTGGAGGGAACAGGTGAAGAGATGTCTGGAAGAGTTAAATGCAGACAATGAGGCAAAAGGAATCAATTCTGTGGCACAATCACACCTTGTCTTGGCCAATAACCTTTTAAAATCTGTCTTCAAAGAGTGGTGTATGCTACCTCTCTTTTCATCATGTTTGCCTCAGGTTGTAAGCCTCCAGCAACACAGTCATTTTGTGGTCCCAGAACACCATCAGCATTTGTGGCATTTGCATAAATGACTTTGTAACAACAAATGCAAACTCCCCATCGAAAGAGCCCAGTATCTTCTGGGGACAATGCAGGAAGCACTGAGCTCAGTCCCTCCTCTCCAGAAGAGATACCATTGTTCTTGCTCCCCATGACAGCACAGTAGAAAGTTGGGTTGTGGTTTCCACTTCCACTTATTCTGAGACACCGGGAAGAGGACAGGTCTGTCAAGGGAGGGGTACTACTGGTTCATTCTGAAGGAGGGTGACAGCCTTTAGCATCTGACCCTCGTTGACCTGCTCTGCAATTTTGCTCTCAGGTGCCTCCTAAGCATGTCTACCGCGTGCTACAGTGCCAAGAAGAGGAGCTCACTCAGATGGTTTCTACTATGTCGGATGGATGGCGCTTTGAGCAGGTATGGAGAAGGTAGAGGAGGGTGGGAAGGGGTTGTCTTTTGGGGAAAAGATCATGGATGCCATACAGTCCCCAGGCAAAGCACCTTCCCTTTCTGAGAATATTGGGTCAGTCTTTGATGGTGCTATCTCGCTGGATCTCTTGCTCCTTCTCTAGAGGTTTAGAGGATACTGTGTGAGGTTAAGCTGTTTTGCATCCTGGATGCCTCCTCTCCTCGTTCTCTGTGCTACCTCCCTAGCTCAGTTATAAGGCCTTTCTACTGGGGGTGTGGGTTGGACTCCATGCTGCATGGTCGACTTTCTGCCTTGCTCCCCATGTGGAGTGGATGTTTGCAGTAACGTGTGATTGTGATTCTTGCTCTTGTCTTTTCTAGCTTGTGAACATTGGCTCATCCTATAACTATGGGAATGAGGATCAGACAGAGTTCCTGTGCGTGGTCTCCAAAGAGCTGTACAGTTCCCCCAATGGCCTGAGCTCTGAGCCCAGCCACAAAGCCAAGGTGAGGCCAAACTTGCAGGCCCTGCTCCAGTTGCCTATGAGATCCTTTGCTCTTATTTGCTCCCTCTTTCTTTCCTCTCTCCACTTTGACTGTGGGGCACCTTAGTGGTGAAATACAGGGGCTTGTCCTGGTGTTCAGCACCGTGGCATTACACCCATTGCCCAAAAGGAGAGTGTGTGCATTGAAAGTGGTGATGTCCAGCTGTGTGTGTCAAATGGCTTTAGCAAGTGACCCTGGCACTTCTCATGCTACTCTAACATCCCCCTCATGCCTCCTTGTGACCATGCTATGTGTGTCACTCTGCCTCTAGGGTGATTTCCCTGAAGATTTTGCAGCGTTCTTTTTCCTTTTGCTGAGTCCCAGCCTAAGGGGCAGGAGATCACCTGCTCCCTTTTTGAGGGAAGGACAGAAATGTGCAGCAGTGCATGACATCCTGTAGACACCTAGGATACAGGAAGGAGCACTAATGACTGATGGCAGTCGTTGGGCAGTGGGATCACAGCACTTTTAAGTGGGTTAGATAGCCCTGACATGATGCTACAGAGGAAGACAAGTCTCTTTGCTCCCTGACCCAGAGGTGTCTTGGCCATGGGAAAGGTCCCTTTTTATTCCAGTGTCATGACCATTGCTTTGTTCCCTCGTGTGTCAGAAAGAACTGCCATGGCTCATCTTGCAAGTATCTCCACTCTTTCTTCCCTTTGTCCTGCATGCTGGGCCACAGAGCACAGAGGAGGACCTGGAGGAGGAAGAGCAGGAGGCAGAGGCAGAAGCAGAAGCAGAGGAGAAAGGTGCAGCAAGTCCTTGAGGAAAATGATAAAAATAATCCCCCAAGCATAAACCCGTCCACCTTTCTGGTGAGAGCTCACAGCTAGCAGCAGGGAAGGACTAGGGCAGGTGTGGGGGTGGGGGCAGTCCTCTCCAGAAGCAGGAGTCTCTCTGGAGATAAAGTTGATAGGGGAGAGCTGTTACCATGGCTGCTGCTTCGTGTTTTGAACTGTTTGGTTTATTTACAGTCATATTTTTATTTGCAGACTGTCCATCTATTCGGGATTGCACTAAACTCTTTTCTTCCTCTGGACCCTCCCTCATGTTCCCCTCCGTGTCCACCCCAGCATTGTTACCTGCCTCCTGCCCTGCCCCACTCCCCAGCCTCCAGCATCCTTCCTTCTGCTCTCTTTGCCTCCCAGGGCTCAGAGTGGTCCCTGCCTGGGGCCCTGTCTCTCTCTGCTCCTCACTTTTCCTCCTCTGCAGGTGCGTTACCTGTCTGCACTCACAGCTCCCACCAGCCTGAGCTCTGCATGAATGACTCACTTCCCTCTTGTGGGTATGGCCCTGGTTTGTAGAGCTTGGGGAGGGGGAACGAGGGAGGGGAGGTTGACTCATCCCTAAGGTGTCTTTTCCAATCATCCTAAGTGTGCCTTTACCTGCCAAGCAGGCCCTACAGCTCCAGACCAGAGGCTCTGGCAGCAGAAAGGAGAGGGCAGCTGGGAGAAATGAAGAGGGGTGGAAATGAATGCAAAGCAGGCAGGGGTGGCACTGGGAAGGGGGGAAGTCTGCCACGTGTCTGCCTGACACGCATGCCAGATCGCTTCTCCAGACTGCCGTCCACAGTTCCTTTGCCTGCCAGCCCGAGAGCAGTTTGCAGAAGGCAGCCTGTTATTTTCCCCTCCCCGCTTTCACTTCCCTGGGCTTTTCCCCCACCGCCTCTGCCAGGGTGAGAGCGCAGCGAAAGAAGGTGACGAAGGCAGGGCAGAAGTAGCCAGTCCCCACTCCAGATGTTCTCGCAGCTGGGTGCGAAATGAGACTCTCTGCTCTGCCTTTTGCTCAGGGAGGCTGCCTGGCCAGTGTGCGTGGGGCTGGGTGCAGAAAACTTTAGGAGGAGGATTCCTCTCTGATACTGGAAAACTGGCTCTTAGGTGCTCAGTTGCCACTCTCTGTCCTGGTGGAGGGCACTTATTAGCTGGCTGACATTTCTCTCTCCCTCTGTTCAAGAGCTGTGGGACCTGAGTGTTATTCTCTTAAAAGTCAGTGTATGTTAATCACACAGACTTTTCCTTCCTTTTTCTATTTTCTCCCACCCTCACTCCTCGTCTCTTTTCTTTTTCTTCTGTTCTCATTTCCTCTGTCATTTCCCTTTTCCTGTTTCTCACTCTCCCCTCCAGGCACAATTGCTTTTTTCCCTGGCATTGATTTTGTTTCTCTCTTTCTCTCTCCTTCTCTAGCTGTTACAAGCCAGAGGTCTGAGGATGTGATCCCAACAGTCCACTCCAGCCTTTTAATTTCTGGTTTATATCTTTATTTTTGTACTGCAGTGTATGGCAGCCCCTCGCCCCACAGTGACACTCCCCAGCCCCCTTCATTCTTCACATGCAGCCATTCATTTTTACAAACTCACTTTGGAGGTCTGAGCCTCAGCTGTGGATGAGGGCAGATGCTCCAAGGACCATCCCCATGGCTGCTGTAGGGGCTGGAGCCCAATGCCCCCTGCCATGCGTAGCAGGCTGGCTTTCCATAATGTCACAGTGGCCCCTGCTGGGGACATCAGTGATCAGCCACTGCAGCCTGCGGTCCCTTCTTGGACACCCTGGATGTGGCTGGGGCCCCGATGTGGTGGCAGCTGCTGTAGGACCAGTCCTTGCCCTTTCACTGTTGTGGGCAGCTGTCTGGGCTTGTGGCCAGAGGGCAAATGCAGAGCCGCTGCCCTTTTCTGGGCCACCCGCGCTGCTCGCGGGGTGTCCTGCTGCTGGGAATTATGTTCCTTTGGTGCCTCCTTCCCTGTCCCCCAAAGCAGCCTTATTTTGGCAGGATGAAGAGGAGACAGGCACGCTGCCTGGGTACCGGGAGCACACTAGCACGTGATGTCATGTCTCCTAGCATGAGGAGATCCCTGGCTCTGGGAGTGGGGTGTTTGCTTCACTGCTCTGTCTGAGGACACCGGTTGTAACTCCTGAATAAAATTCACAGTCTGTTCCTCCTTGCTGCCTCTCATTTCAAGTAGCAGAAAAGTGGTGCTAGTAGAAGGGGTGGGAGCTGGAGAAGAGGAGTTTGGATTCATCACCTGGAGCCACCAGAAGCTGCTTGGGCTGCACCTGCCTTCTGGGGGCTGGAGGTACTTCCTGGTGCATCTGTGCTGCATCCCCACTGCAGGCAGCTGGGCTACAGAGCAGGTTTGCTTATTGGTGCCTGCATCCCTAAATCACAGCAATAAGTGAGGACCTCCTATCTAGTTAGCATATTGACCCTGCTGCACCTGGGACAGAGCTGAGAGGGAGGGCAGGGGTGTGGAAACTTTTGCCAGTGCCAGGATTGGAGTTTCGTCAAAAAGATACAAACCTCAAGATGATTTTTAACAGAGTAAGGCAAATTAGAGTCAAAAATCCTCTCAAATTAATTTTATTTCTAATTCCAAAGAGTGGCCCCTTTTATATATATATATATACACACACACACATATATATATCTTTAGTAAAAAAACCAAACCCATAGCAGTCAATGTTTAAGCACTGTGCCCTTAAGCCTTTTCCTTCACTTCCTGGATTATATGAGCTAGGAGAAGGAAGCAGTTGAGATGCCCTCATGTTAAAGGTGTTTAGAAGGGCTGAGGTGAGGGGATGGGAGGCTGCTCCAATGTTTTTACTGAGGGGCCGGGGCCTTTGCCTGAGGGAGTCCAAGTGCACCAGTGGAGGCTGGTTGCTGCTCCAGCAGGGAGGCAGGACATGAGCTTGGGGTGTGATGCTGGACTCGTGCCCGGGAGTCAGTGAGACGTGAATTGTTGCCTGGCTGAGCTGAACAGCACACGCCAGCTAAGAAAAGAAGCAATTAGGCAGATGGAAGAGGAGGAGTGATGGGAGGGGAAGAGGGAAGAAGGATGAGCAGCAGGAAGGAAGAGGGAAGCAGATTGATTTCACAGTTACTGGAATCTCTAACTACATCAGTCACATTTTCTTTTAGCAAATGTTCCAGCATAAGATTGTGGCTAATCACATGGTTCATGGAAAGTTCAGCTCCCCTTATTCCTTTCCTCAAAAACCATCAACTTGGGACCATTGCTGTATGTTGTGTCATGTGTCATCCCACTCCCCAGCCCATTGCTAACTCTTTTGGATAGATGGCCTAAAACCACCTTGGGATGCTCCCTGTGAAGCACTGAGGGGGAAGAGGGTCTGTCTGCTTTTCTCTACAATCCCCAGTGCAGGCTTTTTTACCTTGCTCAGAAGAGCATCCTGGGTCTGATGACACCCTACTCTCTCTGAGAGGCAGATGAGTGACATCAGGAATGGGTGCCATGTGAATGTAGGTCTGATGGGGAGAAGGAAGAGGTGCAGTTTTCTCAGCTCATGATTTGGTTCATCCAGCCCAGCACTTGAGTGATCCTGGTGTATACTCCGTAGTGATTTGGACGTGCGCATCCCATTCCCCAGCTGACCAAACCAGCCAAAAACCACCTGCCACTGGGTTCCTTGCAGGCCAGTGGACCTCCAGAATCACCCTAGAGAAAGGGAAAAAAAAAGTGGGACAATGGTGATCCACCAGCTTCTCCTGCTGGATGGTTACACTAGCTTTGAATCCCTCTGTATGAAGAGTCCTGTGTACTCTCAACTCATGCCTGGGACATCTGCAAAATCCCTTGTACCTTAGACAGATGTCAAAACCAGTCTCCAGTGCAAACATCCAACCCGCTGTTGCATTCCTTCATCATGCAAATTCCTCCCTCTTAGCCAGCTCCCAAGAAGCTGACAGCTCTATTGTTTCCTTCTGCTCCGTGTGGGATTTCCAAATATATGGAGAGCAAGGAAGATGGAGGAATTTAACTGGATACCTGGAGGGATGGGAGGCAGAGGAATTCCTTGAGATTAACAGTAATGAAGGAACAGACAGGTTACTGTGTGTGACAGATGCTAATGAGGCTGAGGAGGGAAGAGACTGCTGTAGGCTTGGAAGTGGGAGGTAAAGAGTGGGGAATGGGCTGAAATGAGAAAAGTTTAAGTGTATTTGGATCCTGTCTAAGGCAAAGATGCTGGGAAGAAGTGCTCCTCAGAGCTATTTTTGACCACTTAGATCAGAGGAATGGTTGGGGGAGTTGGACATTTTATGGTCTGTTCACCCTCATTTCAGGCTATGGAGTGCATTTGGGCGACTCCACCTCCAGTAGTCAACCCTGATCCCACAACTCCTCTTTCACCTGACAGGCATCTTTCTTGCCCTTGTGGTACCCAGCACACAGCATCCTGGGAGAAATCATGTAGTGATAGGCCTCACTGCAGATGTCCTGCTGGATGAGCTGCACGTCCACCTTCTGCAGAACATTGCTGATGTGCCCTGAGGGGTAGAGCACCAAAAGCAGTGTGGGTGAGCAATGGTAGAGCTTCCCACCATTTACTGTGATCCCCCAGCCCATGCCCATCTTACTGCATGCTGAAAGCTGCTATCTGAATTACTGTTCTGCTCTCCACCAGCATTGCAGTGTCTAACTTTCAGCAGAGCACTTCACCTGCATGGAAGGAGTAACATAGCCCTGCAGTCTCTTTCCCTACAGGGGTATGTTGTGGGCACTTCAGCTTTTGGGACAAGGGGGATTCTGGTTTGGGGAAACCTCTGAGATGTTAGAGTTTTGGATTTGCTTCTTATTGAAATGGTTGTTAAGTTCTTCTAGCTAAGTATACAAACCAGAAGTGTCCGATTCTGGATAGACCTCTGAGTGTTTCCATTTAGGAAGCAACTGGCGCAAGTGTATGAGTGTGAGTGAAGACACTAAGCTGACCTGGGTAAGCACATCTATATTCCTGTGCCATGCACTAATAGAGAACAGCCTGGACCTGTTTGTTGGCCCTATTGGGAGGGAACATGAGGGGTCATGCCCATACAGCTGAGCTCTTCCTCACAAAACAGAATGGACTCATCCATACCACCCCATGGCAACAGGCCTTGGCCCATGCTGTCCCCCAGCAGTGTGTGGGTGCTATGTGGCCAAAATGGTACCAGAGTGCATGCTGACAATCACACACTGTGATCCTCAGCAGACAGCACTCAGACCCTGCACTGCTCCCATTGAATTTATTAGTTTAATTGTTGCTGGGGGCACCCAGGTCCTCAGGTCTTTGGCATAGGTGTCCCCAGGAGACCTAGTCCTGGTCTGATGCAGAGCAGTTTTTCATCTCTACTGTCTTTGGTCAGGCTCTGTCCCTGGGAAACAACCGACAGGAACCCACCTGTCTGTATAGGCATGGGATTAGGCTTTGGGACTGGGGCTGCTCCATGCTGTGACCATGGCTGAATGGTCAGATCCCTAACTCCTGAAGGGCTCTTTTTGTCTTTGGATGAAGGAACACAAGCTGTACCCATACAGCTTGCCAGACTCTAATGCCTGCCTCTCCGAATGAGGTTTCAAGGCACTGAACAGGTAACTTTGGCCAACCTGTGACCCAAAATCAAAGGCGATGAGGGAGGCATAACACTTTGGGGTGAACAGAAGTCTATTCTGCCTACGCCACCTCTGAACCTGTTCCCATCTTGGCTCTGCTACAGTAGACCACCAGCAAAGACCTTGCACCTACCACCTTCCTTGAGGGCTCCCCAGCCAGTGATCCAGCAATGAAGGCCAGGCTCAAAGAGGTGAGATGGAGCAGGCAAGCAGATGGGCTGGATTAAGGGTGAGATGATCACAGGATGGTCCAGCTGGAGCAGGGCCACATCATAATCATGGCTGTCCTCCTCGTAATAAGGATGAAGGAAGAGGCGGATCACCTTGAAGGACACCTCTGTGTGGCTGGTGGCATTTTGCAAATATTTACCTAGGTAAACAGTCCAGATGGAAGCAGAGGCCAGTCTGTAGGATGCAGAAGAGAAGAAAACTCATCACATGAACAGAGAAGGATGTGAAGAACCTGGCTGCTTCTGTCACAGTCTTTTGAGGAGTCTCTGATATGGATTATCATCTCCCTCAGAGGGGCCTCTCTTTTTATTTGGTTATTGATTTCAAGAAACTATGTGGGTCATCTCTTTGATGCCTTGATGTGCCTGTACAGTGGGACCAGTTTTTGGCAGACACTCACACACGCTGGCAACTTGCTTGTATTTGCTTACTTTCCTTAGCAAAACAGGCTAAAATATGTACGTAGGTTAGATAAGCAAGTGGGGCTGGTCATGTGCAAGTGACTATGATAGGGCAGAGTGCAAGAACTGAGCTGGTGAAGCAAAGCTCCACAAGAAAGAGACATGGAGAAGGGGAGCAAGCTCTGAGAAACTGCTAAGAGAGAGTGAAGTGAGAAAAGCAGCTTAGAGGTGAGGGCATTAAAAGGTATGACAGCCCTTTACAGAAGCAGGGCTAAAGCTGGGGACAGCCTAACAAGGTGACACCTCTGAGAACATAAGAGCAAAAAGCTAACAGCCAAGGGACACCCTGTCTTCAGCAGGAGGGTAAGGAGCAGAGGGGGTCTTGTCCTAGACCAGAGGAGGAAGCAGGAAGAGAGCTGGTTTTAGACTCAGACTCCTGTCCACCTTTTACCTTACATGCGCCATTTTCTCCCACACTGCCTGTCTGGGTGTGAAAACTCCCTGGTTTGGTTTGATCATCTCTTGCTCTGAACTGCCCTTCAGGACTCACCTCCAGCCTACTGCCTGCACAGACTGCTGCCTATTGCATGGTCCACCCCAGGCTGCTGCTGTTCTACTGCATCTCTTTTTTTGTCTTACTTCTTATCTCTCACACCACTTAAATTCTCTCCCTGACAGGCGCACACACACATGCCATCTAACAGGGCTGTGTAGCTCCATCCATCTTGCACTGGGACACTCAAAAATGGCCAAATTCAGCCTGTATGGACCACTTGAAAGGTCTGCTACCAGTGCTGGTGAGCTTCCTTGCAGGGTTGTAAGACATGGGTAGGGGCATGGCAGGAGCAGGGTGAGGTGAGAAGCACAATTGCAAAGCAGGTCCTGCCCTATCAAGGCTGGTGACACCATACCATGGATGACCAGCAGCTCCTCCTCACTGAGCTCACATGGCATCAGGAGGGAAGGGCAGCCGGGGAACTCCAGCAGTAGTAGTTGGGGAGGTGGGGGATCCCCACTGGCTCACTGGTAGAGGAAAAGGGGAGTTTGGAGGAGGTGGAGGCTGCCACTAAGGGTTCATACTTCTTCTCCATCCAGCCCTGTCACCCAGCACAGCTGTGGACCTTCCTTTTCCTCACTTCTTCCCAGTTTGAAAGAATGAGTGAACCCCGCTGAGATGTTTGTTACTGCTGCTGTTGTGGTATGTACACTGGGTGGAAGGAACTGGGGGAGAGACAGTGCTTCCTCCTGAAAGGGCAGGCCCTGGAGGTGGGCAGCATGGGACTCAAACAGCATCCTCTGCAGGCAGTGCTGTCCTGGCCCCATCCTAGCATGTGCTGATGCCTCCGTGGTTGTGACAACGTGGGGACAAGCCAGAGCCAAAGCAAAGGTGGAGCTGTGAATTGCCTTCCACTACCATTGCCCTCTCAAATCTGATCTGTGAATCCCAGCACTGCCCCTTTTTCCCCTGCATGCACACCCACATCCTCGTGCAGGTATCCATAGCCCTTTCTCCAGCTCCAAGCTACAGGAAAGCATGGCATGGGTGCCAGATGAAAGATGCAGCCACCCTGTGACATCTTCGTAATACAGATGAACCTCCCATCAAGTGTGACATGGAAAGCAACACAAACCCTCCTCCTCTCCAGCACTTCCCTCTCCATTTACCTCTCATCCTGGAAGCAGTGTGCGGCTGAGACTACCCAGCGGTCAGCAATGAGTGTTCCCCCGCAAATGTGGCGTCCCCGAACTTGCAGGCTGGCCTGCCATGGCCATTCCCCTTCCACAGAATTTGCACCACCCACGATCCTGCTGAGAGGGGCTTGCAGCCCACAGTCTGAGAAGGAGGAGACACGGCAGGTATTTCAGGGGAGGAAGGGAATATGATATATGCTGCCTGCCCTTTCTTTCCTACTTAACTGACTGAAGAGTTTGACCTCTAATCCCTTGCCTTACCCAGCCAGCAGACGCTTTATGTACTGTCCAGAACAGGTTTAGCAAGCACTCCCTCCAAGTGCGTGCCACCACTGATGCCTGCACAGCCTTACGCTACATCCAGCTGTAGCCTGGAGATGCCTTCAGGGCAGCATGTTGTCTGTGCTACGTGCTGTCCTGTCAGGGAACCCTTGCAGCCATTCCCTTTTGCTGCCCACTGAAGCTCCAGAAATACCATGCAGGGAAATCAAAACAAGAGCTCTCTCCCTGCCAGTGACCATGCAGCCATGGGTGATCCCTGGCTGGAGCCTGGTAGGATGGCATTACTTCACATAAGCCAGCATAGTGGTCCAAACTGGCTGCCTGTGCGTTGGATCTGGCCTGTGAGACACGTCTATCTGGCCTGATGCCTCTGCCTGAAGGAGATGGGGAGCAGCTGTCCAAAGAGCAGACACCTCCTGGCAGCCCAGCACAGAGAGCTGGCTTGTTGCTGCTGCCACCGCCACTGCAGGATGGAGCAGTGGCACTGCTGCCATGGGGCTGGGGTAGGGAAAAGGTAGTGGAACAAGGGAGGGTGGGTGTTTATGCTGGTGTGGTGGAGAAGAAAGGGGACAACTTGCAGCTATGTGGCATCCTTAACCTGCCTGGCTGACGTGTGTCTGAGCATTTCCTCACCACAGCGCTTCTCGTCAGACAGGTCCTTGCAGTCTGCAGTGGTGTCACACAGGGGGTTGGGTTTCTTCACACAGGTCCCATCTTCACATCGGTAAGTGAAAGGACCACAGGGGACCCCTGCAAAGAAGAAAGCGAGCCAGGGCTGAGGGAGGGTGTCACGTTGCAAAAACAGCCTGAAGTGGGGGAAGAAAAAGGCAACAGAGTGCTTGGGGGAACTCCATAAATGATGACAGGGAAATTCCTGAGCAATCTTGGTGAGCTACAGAGCAAATGTTGTGAGCAGGTCAGGCACGTTAACTCCCAGCTGGTGCCCTTACCTCATAAGAGGGAGGTATGTTACTGACAGCCTTGGCTCGAGCATAGGGGAAGGTGTTTGTAAGCCCAGCACTGTCCCCTCCCTACCTTCGCTGCACTGCTCCTCGTCGCTCCCGTTGACACAGTCCAGCTGCTGGTTGCAGACCCTGCTGAACTCGATGCAAGTGCTGTCCTCGCGGCACTGGAATTTTGCAGGGCACACTGCATGGGAGGGAAGTGCCCAGGAATTAGGCATGCAAGGCATCAGGTGTGAGGTGAGGGCCCTAAGTGCACCAGTAGGCTCCACAGCCTCTTGCCCCACCTCATAAGGCTTTGGCAGACTGTGCTTAAGACCAGCTCTGGTACAGTGCAGCTGTGTAGTCTTGAAACAGTCTGCTGTGAAGAGCAGGAGCCTGGTCCCCTTTTGCTAAGGACCTGCGCTTAATCTGAGATCCTTCTATTGGTCTTTGCCTGATCTATATTGTAGGTATGTTTCCACCCTGTCATATACCTTGCTGAGGCTGACTTAACTTTTCTTGACTTCTTGGCTTGGCCTCAGACCTGCCTCACCACTATGGACTTGTCTTGCGGTCACTGGACTCTTGGCTGACCCCAGGTTACCATACCAGACCTGGCCTGCTTGCCTTGCTGAGGTTCTGTAGGACTGCCTCCTGTCTGGTGAGGTCACTGTTCCTCCTGCCTTGCTGTCACCCTCAGCTCAATGGGTCACCTTCCCCTACAGAGCAGCTGCTCCCCTTGCTCTCTAATATGTGAGTCCTGAACAGTGAGGGATTCCTTGATGTACATGAGGTCTGATAGCTGCTCAAGATGGAGATGTGCCTAAGGTGCCTACCCATCACAGAATTTGACTTCTGATTATACATATTCAGAGCAGGAACTGTTGCCTTGTCCTGTGTTTGTGTGTATCTATGTGCAACACCAAGCATGATGGGTCAGTACCTCCCAGGCATTTTCTTATTGCAATGACTACAATTTCTTCAGTAATTAGTGTGATGCTTCCAGATGGTTGGAGGTCTCAGGCAATGTGAACATTGATTTTAAAGACGGAGGCTGTTCCATACACACGTGGAGTGAATAAATAAGGATGCAACAGTGGCAAGAGTGTAAGAAAGGAAGGAAATCACTGTTTCTATTTTCATTTTCAAATACAAAGAGGTGTTTGAAAACACTGAGAAACAAATACTTTTTTTGTTCAGTCTTGGTCTGCGTTAACCTGTGGAACTGAATGACGCAAGATATCCCTGGGTCCAAGGAGCTAACAGGATTCAAGAAAGGATTAGATATTCATAAGGATGCCTATGTATCCTTGTCTGCATGAGGGAAGCAAACCAGCCCTGAAGTCAGACAGCAGGATGATGGGACAGAGTGTACTGTCAACACCATCAACAAGACTGCAGACAATACAAAACCCATCCTTGGAGATCCTATGAGAACTCCCACTCTTCCAGCACTGAAATAAAACTTATTCGAGAAAGATTTCTCCTTCCTTTTACTTTAGACTTTTCTATACCTTTCTCTGAGTCTTTTAGAATTGGCCACTGCCTCCAGTGGTTCAGGGATCTTTCTGCTTGTGAAAGAACAGCTGTAGGGGGCAAGTAACGCAAAATTAGTGGTGGCAGCAATGTGATGAGCCCCCTCCCTCACACCAGGGATAAGAAAGTAGATTAATTAGGTGTCATGACTGAGCCCAAATAGCTGGTCCTATGAGAATAGGGCTTTGCAGGACTCCTGGGATGCTGGGGTCAGTGTCTGCATCAGCACTAATTGCCCTTGGCATGAAGAGCTGATGACTGATTGAGGACTTAGATGCTCCCAAACTGGGGTGCAATATTTGGGTGAGGATCTGTACAGATCAAGTGTCACAAACAGCCTGGGGGCAGAGGGGAGAGAGCAGAGCAGCAGGTGTGCTTGGGGAGGTGTGGGCAAGGTGGGAGGGTTGGGAGGGGGGATGCTGAGTGGTATGACAGCAGAGGGGGCTGTAGGCCAGGGCTGAGGTTGATCGTCGGGCCTGGGTGGGGGGAAGGCAGGACAAGGTGGGGGTGGGGGATAGCCTGTGAAGGGGCCTTCTTTCAGGCTGCCTGGATCTCTTGATGCATGGTTATCAGGGGTTTCTCCTGGGAAGACTGTGTGGTGCATAGGACCAAGAAGTGTTATTGCTCCTTCCCAAGCAGGCTGAAGCCACCTGGCAGTGGGATAAGGCTTTTATGGATGCAGAGGTTTAAGCGCCTGAAGGTGAGGTACAAGGCTGTACCTAGGCCAGCTGAATCCTCCCCATCTCTCCCTACCTTTGGAGGAGCAAGGCGCTGTGACTGCTGAGACCAAGGACCAACGGGAAGAAGAAATCACTCACCACAATTTCTCTCATCCAGCCCATTGGGGCAATCTTTGATCCCATCACAGGCTGGGACGCACAAGCCGTTCACCAAACACAGGAACTCCCTGGGACAGGCTGTGAAACCACCAGAGAGCAGTTAGTCCCCAGTGACTGTAAACCTCCTGCAGCAGAGCACTGTGGCTTGAAAATGGAGTTTGGAGCTGCACACTTTCCTGACCACATGCGTGCTGCAGCAGCATGCTGGTGGCACTTGCTGAAGTCCCCAAGATCTGCTCTGAATGAAGGCAAATGGAGCCAGGCTATGCACCAGGGGAAGGAGGGCTCTTTCCCTGATTCCTGTTGTACCAATGGGCAAGAGCCAAGGCAACCACCTGTCTGGTGTGCTATACTTCTGGTTTAGCACTGTTTCATGACTCCTGAATGCTGCAGGAAAGATGAAATAGATTCTTTGGAGTTGTCAGAAAAACTTGGTTGGGGCCTTGAAGGGGTTGGTATTAGACACGTGTTGGCAGGTGCACGTATTCAGGGACTGCTACGCATTACAGGCACCCTTTAGAAGGGAGATGGAGAAACCTTGGAAAGACAACCGTGGGTGTGCATTTGCATATGTGCGTATGCATATTTGTGTGCGGTTTTATTTGTCTCTCACTTGCATGGATTCCAAGGTGAGCAGGAAACAGTTCTCTCTAAGAGCCCTTATAACTGAAATAAAAGTTGCTTCAAGTCAGAGATGGTCTCTCATTGAATTCCCAAGGCCAGTCTGTGATGTGGGCACAGAGGTGGGTCTGCAGGCAGCTCTCTGAAGCTAGGCTGTGGCACATGGATGCTCTGGCAACATGAGGCAGGGCCACATGTGCAGAAGCAACTTTGCACATAAATGCCTCTCTTTTTTTGGCAGATCAGAGGTGTGTGCACCACCGCATTTGTGAGCGTGTGCCTGAAGGGCAGATGGCACCTAGGGCTCACGTGATGTGTCTTGTGGTTTTCCTAGCATAAGCCAAATGCATAAGGGCTGCTGGTAGTCAGCTGGGACCCCCACCTCCCCAGTAAGGAGCAAGGAGGAGGCTAAACTTACGGTCAGATAGGTTGTACAGGCTGTAAGCTGCCTGTACGCCAGGGCCAGTTAAGGAGATCTGCGAGGTGAAGGTGATGGTGATGTCAGCCGAGGATGTGACAGGGATCCGCTCAGCATAGGCTTGCAGGGTCCGCAGGCCACACAACCTGAGGGGCAAAGACAGGCAGGATGTCCCAGGCAGGGATGGAGGAGAAGTCAACCAAGTGGGGCAAGGAGGTTTGGTGGGAATGGGGGTGTGAGGGGGGCCACAAAGAGTGGGTGTGTGTGCAAAGCCTGGAAGGCAAAATGACTTCAATATGTCACGAGGGAGAGCTGACACTGGATCTTGATATGCCTGGTCACATCTTGCTGACTGAGCAAGGCCAGGATGAGGAGGGAGTAATGCTAGTGAAACAAGGGGTCCTCTCTGGGTGCAAGGCAGCATAACTAACCTAAGGGCTCCCCCAGAATGGCTGAAGAAGTGAGATGAGGAAGCCCCAGAGACAAAGAGGGATGAAAACACCACCACACATGAATGCTGTAGTGGGAACTGATGCAAAGAGAGGGGAAACAGCTGGAATGTCCATGATACTCAGCACTGAATAACTGGGTGCAATGGTGCAAAATCAGGCTTGTCGAACAGGACGAGAACAGTCTATGGATATGTTGACCCAATACTGCCCTCAGGCCATGTGCAAGTCCAGAGTGACCCTACTGTGTTTGGACATTTCCCACTTTCTGGGCAAGTGCTGAATTCAGGCCACAGAAAGCAATTCTGTTCTGACATTTATCTTCTAGAAGAAGCCATGTTGTAGAAACTGTGGCACTGACAGTTTAAGAGAGGAGAGCACGGACAGAGAAAGTGAAAATCCTAAGCCAGGGGAATGTAGTTTCTGGATCAGACCCTTCAGAAGAAAAGAAGTTGCCCCCACAGGAGCAGTGGAGAGGAAGTTAATGAGATGGGCTGGGGGAGGTTTTGGAGGGAAAGGGGCAATTTTGCAGTAAGTGGGAGGAAAAACAAAAGCCATCCAGATTGGAGCCTGCTTTGAGGAGCATGGGAGCATAGCAGCTCTTGGTCCTTTACACCTGGGCAGTGGTGGGCAGCAGCCAGAGCTGTGTATGGATGTTGGTTTTGGGAAGTCCCACAGGGGGAAGTGGCTGTAGTCAAAGCAGGAGGATATGGAGCTAGGCAGAAGATCTGTACGGAGGTGGATGTGAGGCAATGGCGCACACAGATAATATTGCAGAGGTGGTGACAGGCAGATTTGCAAACACAGGACATGTGGGAGGACACCAAGGTTACACATACAGGAGAAAACTAGGAAGCCTGATGCAAACAGCAAGACAGAGGAGGCAGGCTGGTATCTTGAAGCAAATCTGTAAGAAACGTGCATACTGGGGAACCTGCGAACAAGAGAGGCTGAAAGAGAAGTAGATAAGCAAAAGGCACCAGCACAAACAGTGGCCACTGAGTGTGGTGATGGGTCCTTCTTCCTCAGACCTGGTGACAGGGCAAAGTGAGCAGGGAACCTGCAGAGGTTTAACACCAGTTTAATCCCAGGTGGGAAGCGAAAGACAGAAACCAGGAGCCCAGCACACACCTTCTGTTCTGAATTATCCACTGGCCTTGGGTACAGGGCAGATCGTGCTTCTGTCTGCTGAGTGCGTAGGCATCGAACCACAGGGTGACCCCATAGTTGAGGGATGGGACCTGCAGGAAAGGGAGTCCAGAACAGAGTGGAGATGGCTCCTGTGTGTGCCTCACCCCACTCCATATGACAGAAATGAGCAGGGTAGATGTGAAGGGGGGAGCTACCAATTCGCACAGTGCAAGACAGAAGGAAGCACCATCTAAACTGGGGCCATGTCACAGCTCAGGTTAGCTCTGCTGTTGATCCCAAAGCATGGTAATTCCTAGTAATTTCTAACAATCTGGTTCCACCTCGAAGAACTTTTCTGGAGACCAGATTTCAGATTCCTCCTCAGCTATGGCATCAATGCTCCAGCATGCAACGTTAGACTCATTCCCCTTCAGAAACACACTTTATGTGGAGGCTAGACAGACTGCCACCCTCTGCTTGCTTCTCATGATGGTCTGACTGAGACCGCTGTCTGTAATCCCCCCTAATGTGGGGAGCACCATGTGGGTTTCAGGGACAGGGTGGATGCTTCTGTGGGAGCTGGCTCTTACCGTCATGTGCCAGGTGCACTGTGTGTTGGGTGAGTAGTAACTGGGGTAGTGTGGGGTGCCGATCTTCCCCTGCTGCTCCAGACCTTCCAGCAGAGTTATATTCACTTCGCAGGCTGTAAATACAGACATTCAAAGCCCTGATATCTGTCAGCTCAACCTCAGCCTGAGGGTGCCGTGTACTCACCCTCTTGTAAGAAGGGAGAAAAGGGGCTCTAAGACCTGATGCTAAAGGTGATTGGGATGTTCCACCAACACCCCTCAAGGGGCCTCTTCTACGTGGCAAGAGTTTTAGCCTCCTCCTCTTGTTCAGAGAAGGGTAATGGTAATGTATATTGCTGCTTTAGACTCCTATATTGAAATGACGTTTTTCTGCTAGTGCATCTTGATGCGAGCCACATCTGGTCTGTCCATGAATGAGAGCTTGGGCCCACTCCTAATGTATCACAATCACTCAGGCTGTAAAACTCGAGCAGATGCTAATGTATAAGTCCAGGTGAGGGAGCAACATCTAACCTGCTTTTTACTGACCACCTCTACCCTTGCAATCTAGAGTGAATTCCACCCCTAATGGGGATGGACCATTCACCTCTAGGATTCACCTCTAGGAGTGGTAAAGTTGTAGGAGATAACCTGTCTCCTTCCTGTATCTATGCCTCTCCTCCTCCAGCCTTCCTTACCTTTGAGGGGCACCACCTGTGCTGAGAGAATGAAGGGGTCATAGTAGCTGTACATGGCTTTCTTCCACACAATGGACATGACAGGGCCTGATGAAAGAACTTCCACAATGGGCTCCTGCCGGCTGCAGCCATAGATCCTGAGGGGAAAGAGAGAAAAGGATGGGAGTGAAGTAAGCAACAAACAAATGAAAGAGAAGAACAAGAAAAAGAGACAATGGAGCTCTATGTTATCAACACCACATGCCTGCTGTGATGCACTAACGGAAACAAATAAAAGGCCAGCAGAGACACAGCTCATGCTGCTGTAATCTCTTAAACTGCATGGCTGGCTGTGTGATATGCCACATCAGTGACTTCAGCTGATCAGTGAGAGGCAGGTTCTGCATCAAAGAGAATTTCCTCTGATGTAGTCTGACACCTTCCCCTGCTGTGGTGTGTCGTGCCACCCTGCCCATCTTCCCTGCTGCGCTTGCCTTGCTCAGGAGCTACCTACGAGGTGATGAGGTGTTTCTCCAAGGGCCCGGCTGCATCATACATAGCCAGGCGATCCCTGCAGTCAGGGAGAGTCCACTCCAGGCGTAGCTTGATCATGTAGCCCTTGAGGCCATGGAGGTGCCAAAGACAACTGGAGGCCAGGTAGTCAGGGCCCTCCAGTGTTAGGATGTCATCCTCCTGGACATAACTGTACCTGTAGCAACCTGAATCCAGGGGAAAGAGACAGGGATTTAAACTTCAGGGTGATGTAAACAGAGGCACGGGAAGCTTAGGGGTGGCTGTAAGGGAAATTAAGATATAGGATTGTCACTTGGGATATCAGTGTCAGCCTTATTTCGGGGTAAGGCTGACTCATCCTAGTGATCTCAGTTCACTTTTACGTATATTGCGGTGGCACCGGTCGCCTTGTACTAGTGCCCCAGTTTATCTTTATAAGAACTGTCCCCTTTCACTTGTTTAAGCAAATACTGCCTCAGGCTTTAAATATAAGCACAAAACAGTTATCTTCCACTGGCTTAATTTTCTTTTTCACCTCTTTCTCCTCTCACCCCCACGTTCTTCCCAGCTTTACATCCCCTCATCTCATTTCCAGGTTTCAGCAGGCTTGCAGACCAGGATTTCTGAGTAAAAGTCATCTTAAAGGTGAGTTTTGAATAGCATATCTAATGCAAGCTGCCAGACACAGCACTTATAACACTGCCTAAAACTACTAAAAGCGCCTTCAAACATCGCTAAGACAACAGACTCCTAAATGACTGACATCCCATCCAGTGCAGGAAACCCCCACCCCACTCAGGTTTTCATGGGGCCTGGAGTTGGCACCATGGTACCAGTATACCAAGCTATTTGACAGGACTCATCAGGACAGGGACAAGACTTTACTATGTTGGCTACACTGCCTCTGGGAGCTGATATCTCTGCACAGCCATGTGCTACTGGAGCAGAGGTGACAGGATGCTCAGAGCAGTCCAGCACATAGCTGCGTCATGTAGTTTGGATCTGGCCAAGCAGTGGCACTGGCACTGATGTTCGCTTGCTACTGTTCTCATCACCTCTTCCCAGGATTTACAACTTTAGGAAGCCAACAAGGTTTCTGTCCCCTGTAAAAATCCCTCCCATAAAGTTACAAACTCAAAAGGAAACAAAAAGATAGCCTACCCAGAGTGGATTTCAGCACTACTATGTCTTTCACACTGGATTCTGTTAGAAAGGAAATATATAAAGGAAGATAAACAAAAAGCTATACTGGTAGTATCTGAATGCTAGCATGGCAGGTGATGACTCCCTTCCTATGTAAATGGTTTGCCCACAATTTTGGCATCGGGCACCCTCCAGGTACTTCTCTGTCTGCTCTCAGGGACCTGTTTCAGACATGCCTTCCCCACCCCACCTCTCTGGAAAATCTCTCTGGCCTCTGCCCCAAATCCAACATGCTTACCAGCTCACCATGGGCTTCTCTGCATTTTTTCCTTGCCCATTTTCATGTGCTATTCCAGGACCTCTTCCCCTCCCTAGGAGGCCTGGGCATTGCTTCAGGCAGCCATCCCCCTCCCCTGCCAGCCACACTGCAGGGCACAACCCCACTTTCCAGAGCCTTCACCCCTCCTGTGCTCTCCCAGTTCACCCTCACTGAAAAGCATGGGAGTTACTGAAGGTGGGGAAGGAGGTCTCTTTTGATGACCACTGGTTGAAGAGCTACTCAATATCCTTATAGAATCTATCTCTGGAGAAGGGAAATGCAGAAAAAGCCACCAGCAAGGACTACAAATCTGTGCAAAAGAGTCACAGGGTGGACAACGCTTTTAGGAGAGCTGGGCTTTGCTCCAGCCTCCCAGCTGAACTGGGAGCGGCCAGAGATCAGGTGCTACTGGGAATAATTGCCAAAATAAAAGGCACCATGAGGTCAGTTGAGTGTGAGAATTGCTGTTGGGGCCTTGCCTAGGTCAGGGCCTAGGCCTTCTGTAGCTCCTAAGTAGAGCTTGCAATGCTGTGGGGAGACCTCAACAGTTTTGTCATGGCAAAAACAAATGTGGGAGAAAATATCCTGCAGCCATAAAGCAGGCTCTTAGAGAAGTTCATGGGCTGTAGGGAAGGACATGTGCTGAGCTGATATTTAGTCTTTTATCTGAAGGTAATAAAACTGAGTTTCCTGTAAGGAGAAGGAAGTCCTGAAACTCTCAGGGGGAAAGGGGAAGCTAAGTGACCTGGGGTAAGTATAGGAGTTAGTAAAAATAAAGCATTGGAGAGGTTTCTGTGCTAGTCAATGGTTTACAGCTCTGTGTCTTAAGGCAGGCTGTAGCAAGACTTAATGTTTAGAGATAAGGAGGTCAGCAAGTGAGTCTGTCAGAAAGCAATGAAGTGCTAATGACTTGCTATTAGCTAGCTATTTTTTTCCCCTCCAATTTTACAGAGAAAATGAAGCCAGAGGTTAAGTCACTGGCTTGAGCTCATCCTGGCCCAGCGGTATAAGAGGTTTCTGGCTTTTGCCTTAGTTGCTAGACTGTGCTTCTGACTAGAAAGGGAGGTGGAAAGGACTAGGGAAAGCAGAAGGAGCTGGAGAAGCTACAACTGGTATGTTAATTCCAAAATACAAAATGTGGTCTGCTGAAATGAATAAAACAGTGAAACAGATGCGAAGGGAGTAAGGAGGAACTGGAGACCGCTAAAAGAATGGCACCATCATTTTTATTTGTTTATGAGTTACATTATTAAGTAAGTGAATAAAGGGAAAATGCTAGATGGGCTGACTTGGAAGCATTTAGCATATTATCATGATTTTTTTTTAAAGAAAGTTAATTTAAATTGGCTGAGCATATGGTCTGGTATGGCGGAAACAAATCACAAGTAGAAGTAAGTGACTAATCGTAACTGCGGGAGGAGATGTCTTCATGAGATGCTAATGCAGCTTCAGAATAAGATCTTAACATGATGGTCTGGATGAGAGAGTGAAAATAATTTTGAGGAAATCAAATTTTATTTGGGGACACCAAAAAAAAAGACCCCAAAACAAAACAATTCAGACTTGGAGGGAAAAGTTAAAGAAAACATGGGTGGGATAGACTAAATAAGACTCACCTCAGAAAAATGCAAGATAATATGTCTAGGGAAAAAAACTTGGAGATGTAACATTTCATGGGAAGAAGCAGCTTAGAAATGAGAGTCCCAAGAGGAGAGAAGAAACACAATGTATTTTAAAACCTGTGAGGTTTGGGGCTCTGTAAGAGGGATCAGATTACGCTGAGAAGTCTCATTATAAAGACCAAATACAAATTCCATCAGACTTGGATACATTGAATATAGGCACATCCATAGTCCTTTATCTAACACCTATTTAGAGCAGTTCTGTAGGGGTGGTTTTTTAAGCAGGCTGTGATCTGCACTGTGGACAACAATAAATAATCCTTAAAATAATATGTCAAGAACTGAAGTGGCAACAATGCTTTGGCTCAGAAGAAGACTAGTGGTGACTCAGCTACATTGCCATTGTTCTTCTCTCAATCAAGTAGCCTGGAATAATCTCCCAAAGGAAAGTAAGAAACCTAATTGCTTGCTATTTTTGAGCTGAGTTGATCAAAGTCATGACCTGTGTAAGATCTTACTCCACAGAAGCCAAAGCTGATGGGAGAAGGAGGAAAAAAAAGAAAAGTTACCTAGCTGGTCACGGTCAGCTGTATCTCCAATAATTTTTAATCCTTCAAAGGAAGGATGCTTTTTTAAAATCAAACTTCAGTTCTTCTCTGTCAGGAAGAAATACATGTAATTGTATCTCCTGTTCCTCACTTTTCCCCTATCCCCTTCAGTAGTGACTTCTGTCCTTTCCTCCTAACCTCCCTTTAGCACATTATAAATCTTGGAGTGTTTCTGACTGCTCAGGCCACAGCTGAGCAGCTGGTACTTACCCAGCAGAACCAGCGAGTCTGGGTTGACCCTGTATTCCATCTGGTAGGACAGGCTGCCTGAGCTGTTGAAGCTGTTGTAGAGCTCTTGGTGGAGCATTGTGTTTACCCTCTCAGCAGTCACCTCTTTCTGCCGACTCTCAGGGATTTGGAGGGCAAACCAGAAGAAGAAGGTCAGAGCCCCTTCCCTAACAGAGAAATAGGATGTTAAATACCCTCTCTCTTCTCCTCCTGAATCACCAGAGAGGCAAAACCCAGAGATTAACCCAGCCCTGTTTTTCCACAAATCAGACGTATCTGTGTGGACTTCCCAGCTCACTGCTGTGACCCAGAGGAATCATTCTGAGTGGGGCAGCAGAGCTGCTATGTCCATGGTGCTAGTTAATGGTTAGTCCTTTGGGGGAGGAAGCCATTTTATGCCATCTGGCTTTAGTGATGACCATACGTGGTCAAATTAATGTGATAATTAATCAAGACTGGTCTAATGAGTAGTCTCATTTCAGGTAGAAATGACCTTTGGTTACTACTGGCCAGAGGTTAAAAAGAAACACTCAAGACTTCATTGTTTCACCTCCCAGTGGTGACAAGTGGATGATTTATGACTCAGTACATTACCACAAATGATTAAAGCTGGGCAGGCTCAAGCTGCAGGACGCTGTGACTGGGAAAGCTCTGTTCAACAAGCTGGCAGAGAAAATTGGCTGAGGGAGGGGTAAGAGATGTTGAAACAAACTTTTGTTCAGTAAAAGGCTAAAGGAAGAATTACAAGTGAAACTTTTCTTTCCCTGGCTGAAAATGGAGTTGCATTAAATGGAATTTTCCTTAAGCTGAAGGACAAATTTAGGGGTGTAGTTTTCCATGGAAAAAAAATCAGAAGCAAATGTATACGTCAGTTTGCAAGTTATTCCTGCTTTCTTGATCTACCATCATGACCTGCAAAGCTGTAGGCCCACATCTGTCCCATTCCACTGTTACCCTATTCCCAGGTGGACCATACTTGGCTGGAATACCTTTTCCATGGTGCATTCTGGCCTCTCCCTTCTGGTGCCTAGAATCAGGCCTTAAATGACTTTCTTGAATTAGAGAAATTATTTTTTCTTGAATTAGAGAAATTAATTTCCAGCTGCTTAGTTTCTACTGAGAATATGAAGCCCAGATTGTTTTTCAGCTCTTTCCAGTCATTTTATTTTCCTTCCTTGAACTTCTGCCTCTGAAAAATTTCTCAGTTTTGGCTTTTCATCATGACCTTGGATGAACATGAATACCAAAATATCCCCAGCTCTGTCATGCTGGAACTATTCTGGATCTGAACTGCCTAGCCTAACCTGGAGTTCATGACAGGGACTTAAGCAGTTTGTCATGGCTGGATTTCAGTGACACCACAGTACAATTGACTGGAATGTTTCACACATGAACAAGTAAAAATGCTCTGGGTGCTACTCACCCAAAGGCATACACTGTGCTCGAGTTGTAATATCGACCCAGCTCTGTGGCACGAATCAGTTCCTTCAGCTGCAACGAGAATGTTGTCTGATAACTACCACGAAATGTTACAGTGGAAAAGGGCCTATGGTCAATCCTATATTTTATCCCTCTTGCTGTACAGACCCACCAAGTCTGTCACTTGGTTGAGGGTACCTGACCCCTTCCTCACTCTACACACTGAACTGCCTCAGGGCCAAGTCTGGTCATGAAATTGCCCTCACCATATTCTGGAGCTTAGCTGACTCCAACCAGAAGGCTCTGGACTCCACCTGCCCAAGGTCCGGGGAATACTGGCGATTGAGGACCTGGAGGCTGCCAGAGTAAAACTGCAGGATGGCTGGTTCCAGGTGCCATGGTCTGTAGTCTGCCAACAGAAGACAATATTGGATTAACATGCTGATATGTAGAAGAGAGGGGTTTACCCCTATGTATGAGTCTGAAAAGGTCTCCCAGAGTCACTAATGCACTTTGGGCTAGGCATTGCCTTTACTACACACCATCCACCTCTTGTGTGGGGACAAAACGTGTTGAATTTTTACCTAGGAAATACCAGGTTGCTGCAGCAGCTCCAGCCAGCAAAAGAAAGGCTATCCCGAGGGGCACATAACGGAGGCAGTCACGTGAGTTAGTCTCTGGTTCATCCTTTGAGAGGGAGTTAGCATCTTCCTCCTGTTCCTCGGCCTCCATCAGGGGCACCTGGTGACACAGCACACCATGGTCAGGCTGGATCTTCTGTATCCCTTTACACCTGTCTCTGGAGGTGCTCTGCCATCTCTGTGCTCCTCTCCCAAGATCTATAGCCCCAAGAAGTCTGTGTGCTAACCATCAAAGTCTTTGCTCAGTGCAAGTTCAGTGAGAGACAAGCTTCCAGGACATTGTCCTGTCTATGCCTCCTGGGTAACCGCTCAATTTTTAAAGGCATTTGCTGGGTTTTGCTTCTGCCAAAACCTCAAATGACTAAAATAATGAATTTATCCAGAGACAAAAATGTTGAAATATTTTTCTTCCAGACTGGGAATGGTTTTAAAACTGGTATTTTATTGACCTAGAAATCAATGCAAATCTGTGACCTCAAATGCACACATTAATTGCACAAAACAGCCCAACCTGGGGGCCTGAAGTTGCACTTTGCCTGTTGTGTCATTTTGCTCTCAGTCCCTAAAAGCAAGCAAACCTTGCCATTCCCACCAGACCATGTGTCCCAGGATTAAGCCTGTGCTAGTAATGACTCATTAGCTGAGCTAGTGAGGAGAGAGCACCTGAACAATGTTCAGCCCTCCACCATCCTCTGCTTGTGCCAGGGGGCACCTTCTGTCTTCCTTTGCCCCTCATCTACTCCAGGCTGCTTCTTTTTCTTTGTCCTGATCAGCACCCCTTCTGTTAGCCCCAGGTTCTGATGGTAAGAAATGCCGTTGCCCAAGAGAGCCATGTTCATCTTGGTTATCTATCTTACCCGCCTTCCTTCTCCTTCCCTCTGCCATCACCCAGTGCATGGCTGCCCCGAAAGGCTTTCCGTGTTTCTGTTGCTGGAGAGGAAAGGGATGTGAATGCATCCACATGGGAGGACACAAAGGACATGGGGAATGCCTGTACCATGTCTACATGTCTGTGAGTTGTCTTCGTGCCCAGCGGTATATGTAACTGTGAAACATGAATGCACAGGAGGGACTTGTTGCAGATGTGGGAAGAGATGGTTGGCCTCACTCCCGTTTCTAGCCCACGTGGATACCCTAGAGTGTTCATACGATAGGGGCGCGTGATCTTCTCAGTCTCCTTGCTTTCCCCCAGTTACTGAGCCCTGAGCCCTCCAGGCCCCCTTGCAACACAGAAGCATGCTTGCAGAATGTAAGCACCATGTAACTCACTCTGAAACATTAAACCCAGCTTGGTGAATATCAGCACTTGGACAATCAGCAGCACATCTGCTTACTGTAACGCACCCTTCCAGAGAAGCACACGCTACAAACAGGCCCAGCACAGACTGCCCCCACTTGCTTGTCATGGGCCACTTTTCTGTGCAACCCCTGGGGAGGATATCCTCCCCAATGAATCAGGTTGTGTGGTCCAGGAGAGCAAAGGCACTTCTCCACTATCACAGCATCCCTTCAGAAACAGCAGTCACAAGCAAAGAACCGCAGATGGAGAGGAGAGGGGAGGAGGGCAGGAAGCAGCAGTAGAAGAGCTTCCTTGTTAGAAGATTTGACAGTAGGCACCAGGGGTTTCCCCCAGAGCTGCAGACCTACCTTTGAAACCCGCTGCTGCCTGTGAAGCCTGGCCCACACCCCCTAGGAAAGCCAGCTCACACATGCATGGAGGAGGGGAGAGAGGAGGACATCTATTTACCCAAGCTCAAAGTCTCCTCAGCAGTCAATAACCCGATGCCATGTCCCTTCAGCTCGGCCTTTGTCCTGCACTGTCCTGCCACAATGGGTCAGCACGCGTCATGCAATGGCTTTTTTCTTTTCTGAAATTGAGGTTTCAGAGGCTTGCAGGGAGAGAAGGTCTGGAGGCTGAGCAGGGGGAGCCTGGAAAGAGTCAGGGAAGGAGCACCTCCAGGTATGCAGAGAAGAACAACCCAGGAGGCTGGTGCAGATAGCTTACGTTGTCTTCCTAGGGGGACAAGGAGTTGCTGAGCAACTGATGTATTTCTTAGTTACCCTCCTTGGTCCCATTGGAGGCAGAGGCAAAATGCAGGGTGTGTGCTCCCCAGCACAGAGATGGAGCAGATGCTGGCAGGAAGGTGTAGATCCCTTGAAGGAGGGAAGATGTCAGTGGGCAGGGAGTCTGGTTACCACAATGGTCATGCAGATGAAAGCAAAGCACAGCGTCTCTCAGTCTCCACCTGCAAGACTCCCTCTGGTCTTCTTGTGCTTCTTGCTGCCCAGCCTCCTGATGCTGGGCTCCTTGCACTCTGTTGCACCACAACTTGCTCCTCCCTGCAGCATCTGCTTTTCTTCTAGTCCCAGGTTCTCCTCACCCACCTTGCCTGCTCCACCTTCTGCTTACAGCCCCGCAGGTCTGTATATGCCCCTACGTTTTTCACAAAAAGCAACCACGTTCCAACTAGAGCAGAGCAAATAGAGTTATTCTGTCAATAAATGGCGGGGCGGGGATGGGGACATGGACGACTCTTGACCTGGGGCTGAGCTCCAGCCAGTGGCATTGACCTGGGGCTGAGCTCATTTGGGCCAGGGCTCATTTGGTCTGATTTTGGCAGCTGGTCAGGGATAGATGTTTTCACCTCTGCCACTGGTTCAGGTTTAGCTTGGGACTGTATGAAGACCTAAAGCCGTTGCTGTAGTTGCCTTGTGGTGGATTGTAGTAGATGAATGTTATATGTGGATGAAAAGCTGCAGTGTTAGACTGGGAATGTGTCAGTGTGGTTATCCTGACTAACTCATTGCTGTACATATGGGAAACAGGCGTGCGGTGACAATAAGAAATGCTTTCAGAACTGCTTGTGAGGTTTAAGAGACCAGATTTAACTTTAAAAAGTTACTTTCAGCCAAAATATCCCTAGATAACTGGGGTCTAGCTGTATCTTTAGGCATACATGTATAGGTATATGGCTTTCCCAAGCTTACTCTATGAGGGCTATGAGTGGATCGGAACCCAGCTGAGGGTATTTCCCAATGCCAGAGACCTTACTTTTTGTATCCATCTTTCCTGGAAAGAAGCATCTTCCTTCTCTGGTGTTTTCAGCAGAACAATAAATATAGAATCTCAATCTGATCTATCTAAGCAAGCATACCACATCTATCACCGCAGACTTTTGAATCAACTAAGGACCCAAAACCTTGATCAGATTTGACTTCAGAGGAATTCCTTTGCTGCAAATACCCTTTACTTTCCACTTCTCCACAGTAAAAAAAAAAAGGAAGGGATGTGGGAGGAGGCTGACAGTGATGTTGCCTATTTACGAACAAAGTATCTTGGAAAGAGGGAAATGAGAGATGTGACAGCTGTCTCTGCTGTCTCCAGGCTTAAGATAAAGAGAGGACTCGTGTCTGTGGGTGTTAGCTCAATATTTTCCACACAGTGCTGGCATTCAGCTTTGGTTTGCCTCTGGTACTGATGGGCACCATTGTAGTGTCTTTCTGTTGTTTTGCAAACCACACACTGTGCGTTCACATCAGCTTGAGAGGGGATGGCTCCCCATTGGACATTTCCAAAGAGGTCCTGGGGACCCAGCGGGGAAAGGGCCCCGTATCACTGAGAGTGTTATGCCTTCGGTATTCACAACCTGGGTTACTCACAGATGAGACCACATGATCTCATCTTCCTGGAAGAAAAGTCCGGTTATCACCAGATCTGATGCTGAGCACTTCCTGCCGCAGTGTGTCACACATTCACACCCAGTGTGGCTGTGAATGCAGTGCTAACAGGTTGCCAGCTCGAAAGCTGTCAGCATTTTCACAAGGGGGAGAAAATTACCGAGCCAGCAGGATGGTCCTCAGAGGCTTGCAGCAGGATCACTTCCAACTCTGCTTTCTGTTTTAGGTGGCTGAGTCCCTTGCAGAAGGGAGTAGGAAGGAGGGCTAAAGGTATATTAGTCTGAGGAAAGCTTTACCTAGTCCCCTATTTAGAAAAGCTGTTAATCCTTTCCCCCCACCCCAAGAAGAGAAGAACACTGTGGATTCCTTAATGTTTCTTTTATTTACAAAGAGGCAAAGTTTTTCTTTTGCACTTAGCAGCAAGAATAATTGAGAAGCTTATGAAGATCTACACTGGGACAAGATAACCATCACTACAACTAGGATTCTTGGTCCATGTAAGATAGCAAATTTCTCATCAGTGGCAAGGGATTCAGTGTCTCTTTCTGAAGTCCATCTGGGAAGATTCTCAAAGTACAGCAAACAGCTGGGCAAGTCTTTTGCTTCCTTAACAGGGAAGCTGTGGGGTCTTCTTCACCTGCTGTTTCCTGGAGACAACGGAGCGTACCTCATCTTGATGCAGTTAGTGAAGAGCTGATGAGAGGAGAGGTGTAGCTCCCCCAGCCTCTCAGCTGCAGGCAGGCTCAAATCTTTTGAGCAGCAATTTTGAGGTGAAATTGAAGCCAGTGGGTGACCCTGTAGCTGGGACTCATAATGACATTCAGGCTGCACCATGTGGGGTCAGGTAACAGTGTGGGACCAGGACAAAGGGGCAGCTTGGTGCTTGTATGAAAAAGAGGTAGGAAAGAATTAGTTCTGGGTGATAATCACAGGAGTGATAGCAGTACCAAGAAGTTTGATATCCTTGACCTTTTTGATATAAAAACTCTTAGAAGAAAGATCTTTAGCACAAGGGTGGTATTTTCCCACTGCTGAATAGTCCAGAAATATGGCAAGAAAGTGGAGAGACAGTACAGATGTTGAATGCAGGGATGGATGTAACAAGAACAGCTTGTCTTCCTTTGCCTTGCCGCTTTTTCTTCCATGGTGTGATGCTTTTTCTCAACCCAGATCAGCAAATGCAGAGGAAAACGAAAAAAAATGTAGTCTTTGCTATCTCCGTTCTTTGTGAGTGGATTGAGGTTTTCTTTTCAGTAAAGGTGCTGATTCGTAACTTAGTTTTCTGGGCTCATTGACCACATCTTTTTCACTAATTAGGCAATGGTTTCCCTTGAGCAATGGAAGGAATGGGCAGCACTGTTGCGATGTTTTCCACTAATACAGGATGTGGGATGAACTATTCTGCAATCAGCTTATCATAGTCAAATAACTCTATTTTGCCAGCAGGGCAGAGAGGCTTTCGATTTCGTGAAAAATATTGCAGCAAGAATAGGAAATTGTGTGCATTCTTTTTACTGCCATCATCAGACCTGGGAGAAAGAAGCGGGGGGGGAGAGGGGATTTCCCCAGTATTTTTAACACAATAATGGGGATTTCTTTTACACTGCACTGCTTAGACAGCTGACACAGTTGTAGCTCTTAGAGACTTGAGTCTAAAGCTGAACCGAGTAGCTCAGAATGTAATCTCTGGTTAAAACCTGAAGTGGGGACATTACAGAAAGAATTACAGCCTTGGTCAGTCAGGAGGAGTTGTCTTCACCCATTTCATGATTGGCCCCAGCACTGACTGGCAGTGCTACTGTCCCCTGTACAACATCTCATATCCACCTCTTCAGGCATTTCTCCCTCCTGTCAGAGGTTTTTAGGCTGGGATGAGGCAAATGGACCATGTGCCTGCTCAGCCTCAAAGCTGAGTGCTATTTTACACCAAGATGCAAAGCATGGAATTACTGGCATAGCCTCCTACAGGGAGCTGGGAAAGAAAAATCAAGCTGGTGAGGTTCAGGATGGCACTTGAGCAGTGTGGTAAGGGGTTTCTATGCCATGAGATCCAGTGATAGCAGAGAAACAGGTCTAGTTATGAAGGTGAGTCCTTGTTGACCTGCATGCCTAAGAATCAGGCTTCTATGTTTCCATTAGCTGAGTAGCCACTGAACAGTTTTAATGTACCTTTATCATTCTCCATGTGTTGCTTTACTGTCCTGTAGCCCGGTTATCCATGCAAAATGTCCTCTCATTTCCAGCAGTCTGTTTCACTAACACTTTACCTTGGGAACTAGGGCTACCCATGTAGCCATCCATAAATTTACACCTTGTCCATCCTATCCCTTTTCTGGTTTTGCAGCCCTCTAGAGTAACTGTGTTCTTCAGCCTCATTAAGGAACATTCACAATGGGTTTGATGCTGAAGACACATTCATGTCCTGAATAGAAAAACTGTCTGTCTAGCCTTCCCTGCAGAGGACTTTCCCACCTATGGGTTTCCTCCAGGCAGATCCTAGACAGAGCAATGGCTGTACTGGCTTTGGAGGTCCTTCAGAGAAAGGTAGGCACCAGTGTTTGGGACCTGGCTGGAGAAGACTGTTCTGCATGGATCCTCATCCTCAGTTTGCCTTAGAGGTGGAGGCTGACAGAAAGAAGAGGCAGCATGTGCTGCTGGTGTACAGGTGTCAATCGGAGGGCCTGCCTTCCCACTCCCCTCCATTACATCAATAGTATCACTGTCATGAAGGTCCGGTGGATCAGGAAAGTGAGTGTACAGCTGGCATAGGGCTTTGTCCATCACCTTCTCATCCTGCTTCAGAACTGGTGTTGGTAAAGTACCTTCACTTGACTGGAGAGCCCCAGAAATAGCCATGGCCCGCTGGGCTTCATCTTCTGTCTCTTCCATGAAGGAGTTGTTTTGAAAGCCCCAGGTTGCCTTGATACAATGAAGGAAGTTGTGGGACAACACAGGCATGTCCTCTGTCAGTGTGCAGAGGTCTGGGGAGGGAAGAGCATGGTAAGACTCACCATCCTCGCTGCCACTGCCCTCCTGGGTGAAAGGCTCATAGGTGAAGTAGACCTGACAGGGCTCAATCTCAAAGGAGTTGGGAAGGTGAAAGAAGAAGTAGCCTTGGTTGGTGAAGCAGCTGGATACAGAGTGCCCACTGGTTTCTAAGGGAGGATCAGGAGTCGGGGTTCCCTTGCAAAGTAGAAACTGGGAATCCTGGTCATTCTTCTGCATCACCTCAAGCATGGAGATCTCTGGGGCTGTGCTGTTCACACAGTAGGAAGATGTGGAGAACGGGGAGGAGAGCCATTTCTGATGGGGAAGAAACACAGGAGAGTGTTATGCCCAAAGTATAACATGCAGTGAGGAACCAAAGGTTTCTTCTCCTGAGCATGCACAGCAAACAACCTTTTCTCTGTCCAAGCAAGAGTTGCCAGAGGTGGTGAGGAGGGAAATTCACGTTCATGATGTCTCACCTACAGGATTTTTAGAGAGAGTATATCTTTCTATCACTTTGAAAAGAAGAGCAGATCTTACAAGCCTATGTTTTGAGATTCCTGGGGAATGGGGACAGAGGATGGAAGATTAAAGTGAAAGACAGAAAAAAGTTACAGGACCATAAGTTGAAGTGAAGGTGGAAACACGAAAAGCAGTACTTTGCATCTCATGCTATCTATTCCTAGGTGCTGAACCAGTTTCTGATATGTCTACTTGGCCCTATGCAGATTTCTTGTCTAAAGTGCCCTTCCAGGCTTCTTGTGCCTAGATTTCCACACTCACCATGAGGACATCCTGCATTGCACCATTACCCTTAAAAATAAACTGGTTTTGATAACATCCAACTTCATTGCCTTTATGGCCAGTAAAGCCAATTTTTCTAGTTCTTCTGCACTGAGAAAGTGTCTTCAGTGCCTGCTGCACACCCCCACGCCCTTACTCTGCACCCTTCCCCTACAGTTTAAGCTTTCTAAGGCTTTTTGCACTCAGGATTTTCAAAAGCTTTGCTGTCCTCTGGACCCTCTGCAGTTTGTTTCCACCCTTCTTAAAGTGAGATGCCCCTTGGGATCACATCCCACATCTTGCATCTGATATTTCCTTTAATACTGCACAGAATGGTAGTTGTCTCCTTGCAGCTGCCCATATTCACAGAGAGATCAGGGAAGGGGAGAAAGTGGGGGTGGAGAAAGAAGGGAAAGAGGCAACAGGAATGCAGGAAACAGCTAAGTGCCATCCGGCATGATGGCAATTCACATTAGGAGCCGAGAAAAGGCTCACAGCCAGGGGGAGAGGATCATAGCAGGAAATCTGGGGAAGAGCTGGGCAGCCTAGGGCAGGCAGGGAGGGACCCAAGTGGGGTGCAAGGGGATCTGAGAGGCCAAGCTCCCTCCCAAAGGTCCCTTGTTTTCTCTCAGGCTGCCCGTTAGGGGAGCAGGGTGCTGAGGTTTGTGTGGTTTGCCATTTCTCGGTTCTGTAATTAGAGATGCCTCAGCTCAGTGTCAGGTTTTAGAAGGTCAGAAAATAAAACTTGAGGGGAGAAACCAGCAGCTGGTGCTACAGACATATGTACTGTGTGTGCACATGTTGATCTGACAACTAGGTGTCTCTCCCAGGCATGTGCAGCTGGACCCTCCTTTCCTTCATTTCTCCCTCATAACCACTTGGCTCCATCCCCAGTCCCATACCTGAATGTCACCTCCATGAACTGAAACAAGTGGGGGAAAGAACTTCTCGGGGTCTGGGATGTGAATCTTCAGGATCTTCTTAAACCTTGAGAAAAGAAAATAAGAAGGAGGAATGAAGCAGGGCCTGATCCTGACTGACATGGCACTGTGGTGGGGGTATCACAGCTCATGGGTACTACCCTGTCACAGCGGAGAAGTAAAGTAAGAACAAGCCTGAGAGCTTGCCTGGCTTTTGAGAGGCCTGAAATGCAGAGGCCAAGGGATGAGAGATATGAAGATGAGGCAGTTAAACCTGGCATTGGAAAATACACTCCCCTCAGCCTTTTCCCTGGGGAAGCACAACCAACCAACCATACACTAGATTCTTTGTTTCCTTTCACTGGCTGGTCACCTTAACCTGTCCACCTGCCCCTCTCCCCTCCTGCCCTGATGACAAACTAGGAAGGTCTCCCTTGTTTCCAGGGTCCAGCTGCTGTGAGTCCCCCCTTCTTTGCTTTGCTGTCGCCACAATGACTCACAGGACCACATGGCCAGAATGGGACCATTGCTGGCAAAGCAATGTGGCAAAAAAATGTGCCTCAACTGTCCGTCCTGTTAACAGAACACTGCATGGTATAGCTAGGACACACTGGCTGTGCAAGCCAT
This sequence comes from Phalacrocorax carbo, assembly GCF_963921805.1. Taxonomy (NCBI): domain Eukaryota; kingdom Metazoa; phylum Chordata; class Aves; order Suliformes; family Phalacrocoracidae; genus Phalacrocorax; species Phalacrocorax carbo. The sequence goes on along the minus strand of NC_087513.1, from coordinate 58,061,396 downwards.
CTGAGCACATCTTGTGTCCATCCAATGGCCTCTACTTCACTGGAACCAGTGTGTTGTTATCCTGAGGCAGCAAAAAGTGATCTAATACGCTCCTTAGTCCCTCAGAGATGTTGGCTGTCAGCTTTTTGCTGAAGTTTTGCTGTGGGATGCTCTGAGAAAAGACCCTCCCAGCCTCTGGAGGCCATCAGTGTACTCTCTGAAGCACCAGAATTTGCTAGTTCTTGCATATAAACTACCTTACATCACTGCAGATGCTATTTTTATTCATGCATGTCTAATCCTTCTTTGGATCTTACCTCAGCATTATCCTCTATCCAGTTCCCCCAGGTTAATTATGCTCTGTGGAGAAAGGAGGCCTTTTTATCTCTCTGTGCCATATAGTTAACACTTCCTCACCTTTCTGTTATGTCTCAAGGTAAAACAGTGGTCAGTGACTTTCTCAGTATCCAACTTCCTTCAATCTGCTTCTCCTTTCCTCAGAGAAGCCATCCTAGCCTCTGCTGCCTCATCCCTGAGAATATTTCTCCCTGCTTCCTGCCACAAACATCAGCACCCTGCTTCTTTGTCTCTGTCCTGAGCTAAGAAAACATGAGGCCATTTCTAACCTTGCCATGTTGACAAGTCACTCTCTGTATTATTGCATGGGCAACGTTATAAGACACTTTCAGGCCCGAATAAAAGCAATGTCTGGGTAGAAACACTGACAAAGAAGTCTTTAAAGCATCATGTAGATGTTTACCAGGATGTGATGAGACACTCCAGGACTGCACAGACCAGGGAGAGGAAGAATTGTGCTCCTCACTCATGAGTTTTGCCTACAGACTAAATGTCGCTATGTTCTTGCTGGAGTGTTGAAGTGAGAAGGTAGCAGATCTAGGCTTGCTTGGTCCTCTTTACTGAGGAAGTGCTCAACCTACTGACCTGCTTTTTAAGAGGCAATTTTGGTGCATCCCTGCCAGGGAACATCACTCTAATCCATGGGCAACAGAAGTGCTGAGGCAGCTGTTTTTAATTCAGCTGAGGGACAGCACCAGGTCACAGGAGTGTGGCATGATTCGATGACGGTGGTGAAACCACATCACCTTGGGTGGTAATATATCTCCCCAGACAAATGTCACCCTCAAAATGATGGGCTATAGACCATATTTTTAAGTCATTCTCTATCCTGAGTAATGCAAGTGAAAAATAACTCTGGTTTTGAGAAGACGCACAAGTTATAAGAGAGGAACAGACAGGAAAACTTGATTCTCATTTACCATTTCAGGGTCCGTAAGTTAATAAGGAAGGCAGTCCCAATGATCACAAAGATGCAACTGCTCACTATAACAGCTGGCAAGACTGGCCGCGATGTTTCTGCAAGATAAGAGAGAACGAGGGAATTGCTGTGAAAATTTAGCCAGGATTCTGGAGGTAGGAGCTGCATCCCTTCCATGGCTCTTCAAGCTGATCAAAGTGGGCCTTTATTATAATTTTATATAATTATAATATATAATATATTATATATTGTATTTAAAATATAATATTTATATAATATTATAATATTATATAAGATTAGAATATACAGGTCAGATAAATGAGTTCTGCTGTGTTGTGTAGGATGCCTTTGAGCTGCGATGGGTTTCAATGTCTATTTGGCACGGCTTAACAGATAATTTGTGCTGAACAACTTGAACTCCGTGTTCATAACAGCACCACAGCGGGGGGTTGCCACAGATGAGGTACCACAGTGCTGGTTGAAGTGACCATCAACCTGCCAGTTTTGTTGCAAATGAAAGCAAGGAATCCTAAAATCAGCATAAGTGGAGTTGAACACTTGAAGAGTTGTAGGAAAGCTTTAGGAGGCTAGGAAGGTTACAGCTTTCTACCACATAATGATCTTAGTACTTGGATTTCAGGGTTAGGAGAAAGAGACTGAATTCTCACAATGCCAGCTCTGCCATCACTCCTCAGGCTTGTTGGGCATTATCTCAAACTTTTCTTAATCTGTCTCTTTCACACACATCTCCCCAGTGCAATTCTGCTTACTCTTGTTATTCTGGTGCCTGTCTCCTCTGCCTGCCACCCCCATCTCCCTCCATCCCTAGTACCCCTTGGTCTGGGCCTGCAGAGCTCCTCTGGAGTAGTTGTGAGGGAGCAGAGAACAATAAAATAAGGAGGAGACATTTTTAGAACATTCTTTGCCTGTCCTTGAGATGCTACTCAGATCACTTTGCCTCCTCTGCCTCTAGTACCTTGGTTATCTTTGGGTCTTGGTTGCTATGACAACTGGTTGCGGCTGTATGCTATTCATTGACATCACACACTGTCAAAATTTGATCACCGCAGCAACACAGTGCCCTTTCTAAACATAGCTCCTCTGTTTATACCAGCACCAGGCACAACAGGGAGGGGCTGAGCAGGGGCAGAGAGGGGGCGATATGAGAAGGAATAACCTCTATCTGCTTATTTTTCAGAAAAGAAATTACAGAGACCACAGCCAATGACTCACCAAAGATACTCATCCAGGGCATTGACTTTCAAGGCTAGATATGGCTTCCATGCTGTGGTTCATGGTAATGGCTGATGCAAGTCTCAGCAGACCTTTTTGGAAGGGACTAACATACATGTAAATCTCACATTCTCCGTGACACTTTGCTTCCTAGGCTCAGGTCTCCTTTGGTTCAAGAGCTGAGTGCTCTGTTTCACTGCATTTCACTGATCAATGGCTCCAATGAACTGGGCCGTTTTAGAAATCTGGATTTATGTTCCTAGGTCACAGAAGCACCTGGGAAAATGCCAGTCCTGGCCACTGCTTCTGCAGGTCAGACATCTGGCAGTCCCTGATTTTCAACTTGTGGATTTTGCCTGACTCCTGGAAGTCAGAGGGGCTTTTCTGGGCTCAAGGGGTCTTTGCCCTTAAGCCCTGTTGAGGCAGCCTGACCTAACAGATTAGGAGGGACAGATCATTTTCAAGCTTTCTATTGCTCCCTACCCATCTTCCTCCAGCTTCTCAGCCTGCTTGAACCTTCTACTTTGTTTTCCCTGAGTCCTCTTTTTCCCTCCAGGCCAGACTGCCTGACTTTGATACTTACGGTCAGCATGTGTCCTCCACAATATTGTCTCACTCCAGTCGCTCCACACGCCTTTGTAGACACTTGAGGGACTTGGCCTTGCACGGACAGCTGCCTCATATTTCAAGTCAGGGGAGAGTCTTTCAAACACTGCCCACATCTGGTCCTGCACAATGGTGAAGTTTCTGGCCTCCTAGGAGTAGGGCAAAATTAGAGCATCATCACCACCCTGGCTTACAGCCTCATGTACGATTCTACCCATCTCTTCCAAGGCCCTCAGAGAGGACCTGCCTCAGATCCCTACACCTTTACACTGTTTCTTCTCCCTGGAGGACAAGGCTTCTTTGCTCTTTTTCATCCCTTTCAGGTCTGCCGTGGAGCTGTCTGGATTTCTTTATGACAGCACTAAGTAAAATAGGATTCCCATCTGCCTCCCTGTCATCACCAAACACTGGCAGCAGGTGACACAGATAAGAGAGTGGGAGGTGTCATCTGCTCTCCAGCTTCACCAAAACTGGTTTCATCCTGAGGTGAGGTCCAGGAGCAAATCCTGGGTGATGTAAAGAAGACCAGTATTCATATGGTGACAGGTTCCAGTGCCCCACTCTGTACTCACCTCCCAGGACTGACTTGTGGTTCGATACCGCACTTGGTATTCCCGTTCCCCTTTCAAATAATGAGACGAAACATTCAGGCACCATGTTAAGTTGTAGGTGTTTTCAGTTTTGGTAACCATCTGAAGATTTCCTGGTGGCCTCAGTTTTACTGGAAAGAGAGAAGGAGCAGGGCTGATACTCCCGTACTTTCTGTCCATAACAGGGCTCCACCACAAATCACATTGCAGCAGGGTTGGTGCCTTGGCTGTCATCACAGACTCCAGCCAGTCACAGCCACGTGAGATGGTTAGTGAGCTCCCCTCTCTGTTCCTCCTTCTTCCCCACTGTCACTGAAGGCAAAAGGCCTGTAGTCTCTGGACTACATTAAAGGCAGCTCCTCCTGTGAGAGTGGCCCCTGCAGTCAGTGCAATCAATCCCACATGGCCATGCATCCTATCTTGTAGGGGTGATCCACAGGGAAATCGTACAGACAGGAATGGGGCACAGTTGGGGGGTGATAGCTGCTTCCCAGCTGCTCTTTCAGAGCACTACAACCACAGAGGATGGAGTTACACAGACTGTCTGGGCTGATCCTTCCCAATTCCTCAATCCAGACATGCCTTCCTATGCCTTACCTTGCAGCAGCTCTATTGGACCTCTCCTTGAGCCAGGTACACTCACACATCCAGCAAAAAAATGACGCAAGCAGATGTTTTTCTGTTGGATTAGTGAGTTGAATCCTTTCAGCAAAGATTGACGCATGCCAAAGCTGGCTTAAAGGAGGCTGGAAGCAAATATCTGATAAAAGGGGCAGGGGAAGAGCAGCAAGACCTTCCCTCCTTCTTGAGCATGCATTTTTCAGGAGGTCAGCTGAGCTGTCACTGCTTGTTTGAAGCCAGAACTCCTAGGGCAAAGCACTCTCATTCACTATTGTCCCAGATACAAGGCAGGATAGGAAGCGGCTGGCATGACATTGCATGTTAGAGGTGCAAGTGGCAGAAGTCAATGTAGGGGACAAGGAAAAGACACAAGTCTAAAATCAGCTGTGGGTGTTGGATAGGGGTGGATGGGGAAGAGAAATTAGATATCATTTGGTGGGGAAGCTTCAGAGGCTGCAAGACAGATGAGTACTCACTATTTGCAAATGGCCTGAAATTTTCTATTTGCACAGGTATAGACCTATTCTCTCCAATCTGGCAATGGACAGACATGGTAAGACTGTCTGCAGCGGTGAAGTATTGAACCTGCAAGGAACATTTACAATTAGTGACACTGAAGCCTTATCAATAAGCTTACGTATTTCTAAGTATTGTCTATGTATATGAGGTTTAAGAATACTTGATAATAAATATGGATGATATTTGTCGCTGAAAGGCGTAAGCCTCAATGGTCAGCGATGAACCAAAGATTTATACTTCCTGTAGTTGGATTTTTTTCGTTCATTGGTGAGAAGGGCACAAAATATTGTGATATGCTAGTTTGCTAGGATTGCTGTATGTGCTGACTAAGCAAGAAACAAGTTACTTTCTATGAGTGGCATATTTTGAGAAAAAATATTTTTACGAAAACGTTTTGTTGTTCATTGGTAAGACTGAGACAACATTAGTATTAAATATTATTCTTGAAATGCAATGATACTAAAGGGCTACAAACATCATACAGTATTAAATAAGCAATAGGGAAATTTGCTTGATCAGAAAGAAAAGATTTTGGAGCTGTTTACCAACCCTGCAATTTGTCTTTGCACATGATGTGCAAATGTAAGAACATCTTCTGTCATTAGAACTGGTTGTGGCTTTATCAATAAGGAGAATTAGCTCATATCTGGGTGGGTTTTTTTTCTGAAAACACAAGGACTACAATAATTCTGGATATGACTGAAGGAAGTATATAATGAATCTAAAAACAACTGATTTAAATAAAAGATAATAGCTAGAGGATTTGCATCACCATTAGCTCCAGTGATGTGTTGCTGTTGCACTTTGCATTTAACATATAAAATCATAGATTCATTAAGGCTGGAAAACACCTCTAGGATCATCAAGTCCAACCATCAACCCAACACTACCATGTGTCCTAAACCATGCCCTGAAGTGCCACTTCTACACGTCTTTTAAATACCTCCAGGGGTAGTGACTCTACCACTTCTCTGGGCAGCCTGTTCCAATGCCTGACCACTCTTTCAGTCAAGAAGTTGATCCTAATATCCAATCTAAACCTCCCCTGATGCAGCTTGAAGCCGTTAACTAGGCTTCACAGTAGTTGATGATCTGGAAAATGGTACTGACCTCTTCAAGGAAAATGAGGCCAAGAGGTGACCTCAGAGCTGGTGGTGCTGTCCATCCCTTCTCAGAGGAAGGGATTAGGGCCAAACCTATATAACTGAGACAGGGGAACTGCATGTGATCTGTCCGTCCTGCACCTCTTCTTCATGTGTCAGGACAGCGTGGCCCAGCTCACAATAAAGCCAATTCTCCCAGCAGGGGAACCCACAAGGGTGATGCATTATCGACAATACACAACTCCAAGCCCAACCCCAGAACCAGAGTCAGGGATTAGGTTTGGGCTTTTTATACTGCTCCCGGGTGTCACACTGTTCATACACCCCAAATCCACATACAAACACTTTCCACCTTGTCATTAGCCAGAATATCCCAGATGAATTACTCACATCACTGTTTTTGTTGAAGGTCTTGATGCATCTCCTCAGTCCTGTCATGTGTTCTGCCTTGGGTAATTTACAGTACTTCTTGGATTGTTCAAGTAAGAGAGAATCCCTGGGTTTTAAGCAGGAGAACTCCAGTGAGCTTGGAAGGCTGTTTTGTATTTAGTCAAACTTTAGGTAGCACTAAAGATCTTTCAAAGCATTTTGCATCCTTCCATATTTGCTGAAGAGTTTACAGCAAGGATGCAATCCCATTTTCTCTCCCCACTGCATCACTCAGACAAATTGAATATGCTTGCACATGGAGAGTCAAAGCATCCCAGTTATTTCAAGCCAAAGATAACAGTAGGTTTCCAGTTTCCAAGTCTTCACAAAACCCTCTTGCTTTACCTTCCCTGCTTCCTGTTTATATCAAAGCATGCAGAGCCCAAACACACCTGCAGCCCACAATTGCACCAGCGTGGCCCTGTAAGATGGATGCCTGTTTCAACCCCTCCAGGGTTTACAGGTCTCCCTCAAGCCACTGGCTGTCCTGTAGGATCTCAGATACCAAGTGAGATGTATCTTCTGAACCAGGTTACATCTCAGTCGGGCAGGACCATACGTCACACTTGGCAGAGCCATGACCTCTCTCCTGGTCTGGCAAGTGTGGCTGGACAGCCTAAGCTGAGCTATGGCACAAAGGGTGACATGGTGGGAGAGCGTCGAAGGGGTATCAGACTGAGCTGTCTGCTCCAGCTGTAAGGTCAGATAAAGCCTGGGCCTTGCTGATCGTGGGGAGAGGTGGCGTCCTAGAGTTCTGGTCAAGCCATGCCACAGTTCCAAATCCAGCCCAAATTCCAGCCCCAGCCTCTGTGATTCACACCCATGGAGCAACATAAATATTTTAGCTTTCTAGGTCCATGCACCAGGCCCCAGCGGGAGGTGTCTCTATGGCAGTCACGAGCAACCCACCCACTGCCAGAATCACACTGAGCCTCTCATTATGACAGGCACCCAGGGAAGCCCTGAGGTAGGCTGGTAAGTCTCTTGGCTAAAGATGCCAATCTGGGAGACCACAGAGACTCGGTGAGCCCTCACTGTGGTTCTGGCCACACGCCTACCCCTCTGCTGGGAGGTGTGTGGGAGAAGAAAACATGAGAGAGATTAAAGGGTCAGGGGAGATAAGGGGAACAATATTTTCCTTCATTTATTGTTACTCAGGTTGCAACATCCCAGCTCACCCTGGCAATGGGCAAATGGCACCATCTCTATATATCCTCCTTTTCCATTGAAAACGCCTTTCAGTCCAGAGGGTGGCTACCAAGGAAGAGGAATTTTTTTGAAAATGAAGCACAGACAGAGCTATGGAGCTGGACGATGGGCTGTGCTAGACAGTTTGGGACTGTCATATGACAAAAGACTGATCAGTGGCCAGCATCTCAGCCCCCATGGGGTTAGAGACAAAGTTCAAGACAAAGCCCTTCAGCTCTGTGACTCCACTATATGTGGCCTGGGGAGGGAGAGCCTACATTTTTGTTAAGTGGTAAACTTTTCAGGACACTTTTCATTCACAGCATTGGCTTTCCTCAGCTTCTCCAGTTACCCACCTTTCACTAAATCCTAAACTTGATAAAATCTCCAGCTGGCATGGTGCTTCAACCAGGTCCCTGCCTGGGTTCCAGTCGCAGAAGAGAGCCGCCCGTGAGTCATACCAACAAGTTAGGCTGGAGGCACCTTCCAGCAGAGAAGAGATGAACAGTAACACGGCTGAATTAGCAATGATGATTGACATTAACCATCACCCCAGACAATTCTGTCCATCCCAAACTGCAGACTGGCTCCTCTGCTGGATAACTAACTCCAAGTAAGAAAGGCAGAGCCACTCACTTCTCTCTGTCCTTGGAGGGTGATGTGCTCATAAAGGACTTTTAACTATTGCAACCTCCTCTGGCTGTATGTTACAATACAATCATTGCACAGCAACACACCATGGCACACACGCTCCTCTGGCTGACCCCCCTCCCTGCTCACCTGGCTGGCATGGGTGAAGGGAATAACTTCTTACCTTGTGCCGAGTCTGATGCCAGTAAGAGAGGCGTGACACTGAACAGCCAGAGGTGACACAGAAGAAGCAAAGAGGGCTTCATCTGTACTGGTGACACACTGAAAGAGAGAAGATCCCCCTTAACATAGCTTAGCAATGCAAATTAGGAAGATATCACCTCACAGGATGCAGGGCTCAAAGCCAGTGCCAGTATTCCAGGCTCAGAAACTCATACCCCTTCCACTCTGGAGTCTGTGCTTTTCCCTCAGCACCTCATTGTTTTCCTGCCTCGGGTGCTGTGCTCAGCACTGAAACCGTTTGCAGTGCAGCACAGGCAGGCTGTTTGCAGGAGTAATGCCTTCTGGAAATGTGTGTGTGAGTGCACAGCAGTCCGCATGTGTTTTTTTCAGGCTGCTTGCTGACTCAGGTAGAGAGTGCTGCCTTGGTTGCACACAGCTTGTGCTTTGAAGAGCTTTTTTTTTTTGTAAGCTTCAGGGCTGAAATAACTAGGTGCTTGCTGAGTAAGAGGGGTCCCTGGCTGCAACTGACAAAAGTTAGTTGCAGAACTCATGGCTTAGGTGGTAGATTTTGAATGGCTTGTTTGTGACAGTGGGAGAAATCAGGGAGAAGGAGTTTACCGGGTTCTAGTAAGTCCAGGCTCTACCATATCAAAAAATATTACACAGTCATGCACAAGCCATGTACCATCCTTGCCAAGTAGACACTCCACTGCCTTGGAAGGATCCATACTTTTAGGTGTAGCAGAAAATTTGGGCTTTGTAATCAGGAAACTCTGCAGCACCCCTCATCTACCCGTGGTACCCAGGGAGGGTCCTTGTCTTACCAAACCTGTACAGCCATGCTCCATATTAGACAGACTGGGCTTACAAACTTTTCATCCAAGCCTCCCCCTCTCCCCATCCACCTGGACACCCACTCAAGGTCTGCCTCTGCCCACAGGAGAAGGGACCACCTGCACCTCTCAGCAAGCCTGGAGCCCAGGCAGAGCTAAGCAAAACAAGACAGAGTCCGGCTGGACCTTGCCGGGACTGCCAGAGGAGCGGGAAGAGAGGGTTTATAAAAGGCTGGCATGAGGCATAATATTGATTCCTATTATGATAAAAGATTAGGTTCAGAGGAAGAAAAACATGACGACAATGCATTAACAGACAAAGGGGAGAGAGAGAGAGAGAGAGAAAGCAGGCGGCGTGGTTGTGAGATGTGGGGTATGATTTGAGAGGACTGTGGAGAGACAGAGAGATAAATACGTGCTTAGCCCTCCCCAACGGCGAGATTCAGTTTGTCAGACTGAAACTCCTTCCAAGACGCTTTTCAGATCAGCCACCCCCGTGTGGGAGAGAGCTGGCATCGCCCCCTTTACCTTCCAGCACCAGGCACCCGGCGGTCCAGACGAAAGGAGTCCCCGGGGACCAGGTCGCAGGGTTGGTTGGAAGCAGGGGCTGGACGTCAAACAGTGATGGGAATGGGGAGGGGGAAAATGGAGAGTGATGGAGAGGGATATCCTAGTTCAGTGCATGTCCAGCCATCAGCCAGTGCTGCTGGAGTAAGAGAGGAGTCTTCAGCCCAGCAGTTCTGCTGTAGAGCCGTTCCTCTCGTACACGCGTGGTCTCTCTCTATCTTCTCCCTCTCACCTTTGCACAGGAAGCTGCCACTTGCTTGCCTTGTCAGACTGAGACGAGGCCCTGAAGTATCGAAAAGGCTAGCGAGGCCGAGAATAAAAAGCCCCAAACCACGTCCTACTTCCTGCTGGTAAAGCAATAGGTGCAGAAACAAGGGTGGAGGGATCAGGTGTTAGCTTGCAGTGCTGACATATACTGGGACCAGTTTGTAACTATTGCTGGGAAGCAAAAAAGAGAGAGAGAAGGACCTGTCCTCTTGGGACACTGGCAAGAGACCCATAGCTTCCACTTTCAGATGCCCAGACAGACCACTCATATCACTCTCAGGGTCTGCACACATGCACAAATCACTTTGAAACCAAGGACAGGAGTCAATCTGCAGTAGAAATACCATGAGCCAGTTTGTGAAAAATAACTCAAGTCATTGACCTAAGCACACCAGAATGAAACCACCCTCTCCACAAGTGCCCCAGTTTCAGAGGAACCATCATGGGTCAAAGGGGAGTGGAACAAGGGCAGTGCTGAGTGTGAAGTTTGAGGCACAACCCTCACACTTGCAGATGGTGTGACACCACAGGAACACCCGTTCCGCAGCCTCCCTACCAGGCAAGCATGCCACTTACTCCACAGAAGGAAGACTCACCCCCCTTTACCTGGGACTTGCAGCTAGTCCAGACAGGCAATGCTGCCCTGCAGTAGCTGCAGTGCCTGTTTGGCGTGGCTTGTCCATTCAACAGGCCAGAAGGGAGTAAAAAAAATATGTCCACCTTCTTCCAAAGCTTAACATGGCCTCACCTTTGCAGATGGCTAATGTCTTATGGGCCTTGCAGGGCACGTTTAGTTTTAGAAGGTCCTTTTGCCACAGACAGATGTTTTCCAAAGCACACATCATCTTTGCCTCCCAAGCCAAGAGGGATGCACAAACACAAATCCACAGCCCAACGGTCGTCCAGTTAACAAATAGGCATGCATATGCACACGTGTCCACACACACGTCTCTTTTTCCATCCACAGACACAGTTCTCTGAAGTGAAGCTCATCACATTTCCTGTCTGGTCTGGGCTGCATGAAGATGGCCACTGGTATGGGGCCAGATGGTGAGAATCTCCTTTTATACACACAGTGGTCACCATACCCTGTGCTCCTCACCTTTCTCTCCTACAGCAGCTCAAGGCCCAAGCTCAGGTCCAGCAAGCAGGTTTTGCTGACCAAAAGTTGCCAGAGGCTAATCTCAAGTCTCCAGGCAGTTTCTTTTTGAGGACTCCATAAACCTGAAGGATGGGGCCTCCTTTACCAACAATGGGATCTCGATTTCAGGTAGTGGTAAAAGAGTGTGGGAGGAGGATTAGTTTTTAGTCACAGGCATCCCACCTCAGAGACTGGATCTCAGAAGATATTAGACCTCAAAAAGAAATAGTGTTGGAGCAAAACAATGATTTGAAGGCATGGGCGGAGCCATTTTGAAGGAGGTTGCAATAGTGGGTCCTCATGACCATTTCTGGAAGAGCATTGCAGTTACTCCAGCATAAAGCACTCACTTGGCCAGTGGTTTGGAGTGCAACACCTCTTTCCTCACCATGTATGACATGGACCAGGAGTCTGAGTGCTGTCATTTGGATGCTCTTGCTAGTCATCTGAGGACTCGTGTTATGGCCAAACTTTGCATGGGCAACTGGGGAACCTGACCAGCCAGCCTCTGTTGAAAAGGAGCAGGGGAGAGGATGGGCTGTGCGCACTTCTGCTCTGGTAATCACTGTCTGTGTTAGTTGCATCTTGGAGGCTCCCAACAGGGTGGAGCTGTAATGGTATGTATCGTCAGGGCACAGCCTGCCTTTCCCAGGAACCCTTTAAATGAGCATAGCTTACTCTGGCGCAGAAGTCCTGAGCTGAAGCACTGAAGTGCTCTGTGAGTAACCTCTTGGTATCACCAGCTCTGTAGCTGCAATGCATTAGTCACATTAACCATCATTTTTCCTGTTTGTCCTTCAGACTGAGAAATCTGCACCTTCCTTCAGACCAGAGATCATTTTAGGAAAGCAAGAACACAAAGCACCCATTTTTTTATTGTTCAGCTTATCAAGGGCAAAAAGAAAACCCACTGATTCCCTTTTTTTCTTTTTTTTTTGTTAATGTGTAAGAATCAGATAAGGTTGATTATGCACTGTGGTACCTGAAATAGTGGAAGAGAAATACTTAACATGTAGTTAGTCCGTAGAGAAGATAAGCACCTGCTACAGTTGAAAACAAAGATTTATCTGGTCAGCCAATTCACTGGAGACTGTTTTTTCTAGATCTGGGTCTCTACATTAGATTCTTGGGAAGATTTTTTTTAATATCTAGTAAGGACTGATGTCACATTTAAGACTTTCCCACTAAGGGTGCTAATGGAGAGCCAGCTCTCCTCTATCCAGCCACCTTTGCTTAAAAGTAGTAAGGGATATACTCATGTATCCTGTATATCCCAAAGGGATATACTCCTTTGACAAGTGTGACTGGAATTGATTAGCTTTCCCAAAATTGTGAGGGGAGGGGGAATGGTCTGACAGATCAGCTAGCAGACAGCCAAACACCAATGCATGGAGACACAGTCTGCCTCAGGAGGTTTAATTTCCATTGGAAACACAGTTTAAAATGTACTAAAGTAATTACTGTGTGGCATAAGTAAGAGAGGGTTTCCTACACAAGCATGATACCATGATTGTGTCCAGATCCCATCTGATACAGATAAACACACTGGCTGTCAGCACAGTTTTCAGACTTGATTGCCCAGGATGTTGTGCTACTGAGAATTTGGCAATTTTTATCTCCTTTACATTATTAGGAATGGTGCCATTTGTAATGTGAGAAGCCAAACAAAACCGCACCATCAGCGACAACGTGCGAGGTGTTCTTGTGATTACCTTCCTGTCCCCATAATGGTGACTGAGACGGATGAACTCACTAGTCAGCGTTGTTGTTTGGTGTTAAAGCAGCAGGTAAAAGTGTGGTGTTGGAGGTTTGGTTAAAGGCGTTGTCCGGGCCAGATCAGTGTTTCAGGGTCAATGTAAGTTTTAAAAACCCTCAAGGCTGGGACAGGTCCTTATGCACATGCTTATCTTTTTGCCTTCGCTCTGCTTTCATTAGAGAAGAGCACTGCCGCTCAAACTTCTCATTTTCAGTTGCGTGTCCACTGAGAGTCTCTGCAGAATGGCAGAGGTGAACAGAACAGACTGAGTGAAGAAGTGTGAAGCACAGAAGTATTGTGTGGTGTCAAATTATCCTATGATTCATCAACGCTGTCATTAGGTTAGGCACATCCCTTCCCTTTGCTGGCTTTCATGTGGGACTGGGGTCCCAGCCTAACTGGAATGCCTTGCCTGTGGTTTACAAACCACTCAGCTCACTAGAAGCGAGCTCAGTGGACAGCTCAGCAGATCCATCTCAGTGTCCTGTCCCCATGGCGCTCTGAGGTGGAGCAGTGGGAAGGGTGCAGAGCCAGCAGGAGGTGAGGGAATAAGGGCAGATGCCCTGATGGCCACTGAAGTTCGCTTCCTGAGAGGATACACTGTGAAGATCTCTACATGCTCTGTAGGTTATTTTTGGTACTTTCCAAATAATGTTGTTTTAACTATAACCTTTACATTGAATTTCCTGCCATTCGTATACGTGCACTTCTCAAAACTATGACATTGTTCTACATCTGCTGTTATTTTCCCCTTAAATTGTGGTTCTACTCCGAAAAAAGTCTGTAAAAACGGCCCTGTGGGGAACCACTGTTTAGTGTATCTGTGAGCTCTTTATTGAATTTGTTCACATTACCAGTCTAAAAGAGGCTTTGCTTTGTATCAAAATGGCAATCTTGGGATGACATTAAAAAGTCAAGCTGGTTTTTTTCCTCCTGCTCCACCACCCCTAGGGATATTGCTGTTATAGGCTAAACGCTGCCCTCAGGTTAATCTCCATCACTGTGTTTAAGTGGAGAGGTATTTAGGCAATGGAGTTTAAGTTCTGGGATCAGGTACCACAATGGGGTAACCATGCTGGGCAGCAAGCATTAAGCCCACGTATACAGCAGAAGATATTCCTGCATTTCTTCCCTTCCAACTCCTGTCACACAAAGAGTGTCCTGACAGATCAGCCTGGTAAAAGCAGAAGACATCAAATATACACAGAAATACAAAAAATGTTCAAAAGTAGGGATTCCCTAGCCCTGCAGGCTAAGGATAAAAGTGATGGGAAGCTGAGGCATTTGCAGGCACTCTCACCAAGGCAAGTCTGGGGCCACAGCTGGGAGCGGGTGGAGGAGGTGTTCACTTTCACTCCCTGCCAGTGATGGTCACAGGCCCAGAGAAGTGGGGGAAAAAGGGTGGGAGGAGAAGCATGCTATTTTCGAACAGTTTCACTCTTAGCCTGCCTGGCTGAGAACACATAACTATGAACTCATAAGCATGAGCACGGGACAGTCACGAGATGCCCCCATTCAAGACCTCAGCCCTGGCTTCTTGTTATGTTTGGGTAGAACTAGACAGTGTCAGGACTTTGGTCTGAAGGGCTGGAGCCCAAGCAGCAGACTCAAGGCTTAAGAGAACTTCTATGTGTCGATTCCTGCTCCCCAATGGGTGCTTGTGGTGCCACAAGGGCTGCGCAGACCAGAGTCCCTCCCCAGGGACACTCAGTGAAGACCTGGTCTCTCACCCTGGGCCAGGCACTCTGTGTTCCTCTGTACCCTTGGGCTCAGCAGCACGCAGGAAGGCCAGTACCTATGCCCTTGTCTGAGCCTGCGGACATAGTGTGTGAGGCACAGCATGTGTTTGAGCCAAAGCAGCGTGGCAAGTGGTCTCAGTCAGCTGAATTGCGGCATCTGGGTATGCAGATGGTCTTAGCCTGGCACACCTGCAATGGAAAACTCACCAGTGTGAACTTGAGGGAACGTGGCGCACCCATGGGACTGTCGATGTATTTGTACAGCTTTCACATCCTCTCTGCATCTCAATTTCCACAGCAGAGAAAGGGGCATAAAGGACATCTTCCCACCAAGAACTGAGATTTGCAGACCAGGCACCAGATCCTGCACTGCATGCAGGTGCCCACTGCCCAGGTATACAGGGACATTATTGACTTCTAGTATTAAAACATGCCTGTGCACGTCCCTGAGGGTTCCCCTGGCTTTGAATGATGAAGATGCATGGCCAGAGTGCCTACTGAACTTGCTTACAGACCTGCATTGAAAAGCAAGTGCCTGTGCAACTTGTATGATCTACAGGAGGGCAGAACTGGATTCTGAGACCAGCCTTACACCAAATCTGTGCCTGAGCAAGATAATGAGCTGAATGCTGGCCGATTTGCTATTCAGCACCAGCAACAGCTCTTGTCCTTGAGGGAAATTATTACCTTGTTACCTGGGCAGTCTTGGAAAGATAAAGCCCTGCTCTGTTTTGCAGCGTGCCAATGTGTTACATCTCTCTCTATTTAAAGTTAGAGGGGCTTGTGTGTGAATGCTTGACAAGCCTAATATGAAGCAATGACAGCTTCCAGACCTAATAAATGGAGAAGAATTCAGAGAGTTATTGTACATTGAAAATTGCTTGAAGGCAAGACTGCAAGGAGATTCTTGGGAATAAACCCTCAGGTTCTTTGATTAGTAAGGCTTGCTCCCAATTTAATAAAATTTCTCTTCCTTCTCAAGAAGAAAAAATCATTACAACTACCAACCCCATTCTGCTCAGAGCTCTCCTTGCTCCTTCTCCATTTTCTTAATCTCTGTGCCTGAGCAGTTTCTAGAAAGGGATTTAATTAGATCGTTGATTTTGTTTTAAAATATGCTTGATGATGTCACGATTATCCAAAAGCCAATCCCCTGCTCCCCCTTAAGCCCTTCGGGGGTTGCTGATTTGTGACTATGGTAATTATTAGCCTTCATGTCATTAAAACACCTGAACAGAATGGACTTGTTTGGATGCAGCTGCCTGTCTCCCCACAGCTTGGTGCTCCTGTCTCTTCCCTGGGCTCAGTCAGGAGAGCCATTTTTTTCCCTGCTCTGTGGTTTCCCAGGTTCAGCTCCCACCTGCCACCACCCCCGCCCCCCGTTTGCCTTCTAACATTGCTGCTTGTGAGCACTTTACTCTTTCTTTCCCACCTCGGGAGGCAGAAGATATGACGAGAAAGACAGTGTGCCTGGATGGAAGGAATGGAAGGGAAGGGTGACGTCCAGGTCCATGACCTGAGCCAAGGACTTGAGTGCACTTCACTCCCCCAAGTGATGTATCGCCTTGTAAAACAGGTCAGCCCAAAGGGTTCCTCATCCCTCTTGAGACCTCCATCAGGTTTTCAGCTCTGGGCTTGCTCCTCTGAGAACTTTTCCTCTTAGGCAACTGTCCTCTGAGATGAACTACCGATAGCAGAGCAGCTCTGCAGCTTGATGAGGTTTTTGGGTATGGTTGCATGCAACTGAAAAGCCCATCTTCTGGATGGGGGGGCTGGAGTAGGAAAGGCTGCTTGTTGCTGGAGACTACTAACCAGATGCTGGTGAACACTGCAAGACCACCACTTGGAGAAAAAACAAGCAGTATGGAAATTACTACTTTCCCACTGTGGCCTCTGAGGAGCCTGAAGGTGTTGCTTGAGAGATGTGACACAGAGCCCTTTATATGTAAGACATTTCAGGTTTGTTGCTATAAACACAAAGCCACATCTCACCACATCCACCCTATTGACTGCACCTGTATTTGGGAAAGGGGATGTGGAGGTCTCAGGGGAAATGGGACTTTGTTCCTTGAAAGAAAAACAAGACCATTGTGTCACGTTCCTCCTCTTCTGTTCTTAAGAGCAGCATGCATGGACAGGAGGGGAATGCCTTTTTGAATATCACCATTCCCTGTTGCTCCAGCACCTCCTGCATAAGAAGCAGGAAAGGGCACAGAGCGTTGAAGCAGTTCATAGTTTTAGCCTCCCTCTCCCTGCAGCTCAAAAGAGCAACTGCAGCCCTTGCAGCCAGCACGGCGCCAGGAGGGCTATTTTAGGCTATTTTTGTGTGCTGTGCCCCACAGTTGGGAGCCGGTTGTGGGGAATGAGGGGGAATGCCCTCTGCTTGCACCTGTGCACACATTCGCACACATAAACACGCACACACATGCACGCACACACAGCTGCAGCCAAGTGGGGAGACACGGAGAGGATCAAGTGCTTGGCTCCACTCAAACGCTTACCGTGGAAACAGGCCAAGGACAACACATGTCTGCAGGCACCAGAGTCCCTTCCTTTAGCCATGGTCTACCCAGGTGGGACCTTCATTTTAAGGGGAAACTTGCAGGGTTGCTTTTATGTTTCAAGGATGAGGGCATCAGAACAGTTCCCCAGTGCTGACCTTCCTGGGACCCCAAGAGAAAGGATCCCCCCCCTTCGTCCTATTCTCCCTACCTCCTTGGTGGGCAGCAGGTTCCTTCATTGGCGATGCTCAGTGCCCAGAGCGAAGGTGGCTGTTGAAAAGGACTGCTCGGGTTTTTTTTTTCCCATCAGTCTTGGAAATTATGCTGGCAGCCTGGTGCAGTAGCTGTCCCTCCTTCCCCCCTCCCCTGCTTCATCCCCCATGAGGGGGGAGGAAGAGCGTGGGTGGTGGAAGGAGTTGTGGTCCCCAGATGTGTGAATTGTTGCTGAGCAGAAATAGCGCACCACGGACAAACAGCAGAGCAGCTCAGCTGAGAGCCATCGCATCGGGCTTGCGTCACTGACCTTTTCCTCTCGCCCTTCTCAGTCCTCACCTGACCCTCCCACCGCTTCCCCTGCACTTTGTACTCGGAGACCTCTCTGCACAGTGCTTCACAATGGTGAGGAGGGCTGGCACAGGATGGGGGGAGTGGAAAAAAACAAGCCTGCAACAAAGATAAGGCAATGCAGTGATCCTCTCTCTATTTCCCCAGAGCTCAGGTTGCCACCCTGCAGGACAAGAGATTCACAGGCTGACTGAAAACATCACTGTCCCTGCCTCATCTAGCCATTGCAATGAGGGCATAGCTGTTCTGCCTCCACAGCTGGCAGGGCTGGGGATGGGGGAGGAGAAACAAGTCTGTCCTAGGGTCAGGGGAGTGCTTCAGGCTCTGACATATCATGAACAAATGGAATTTCAAAAAAACATTTCAAAGCCTTGCAGGAGCAAGCTTGAAACGTGGTACAATTGTAAAAGCCTGCATAAGTCTTCTAAAGAGTCAAACAATGCCACCAGCATACCACATAAAGAGAAGTGGGAGTCAGGTGAAGGAAGGCCTTGGGAGGTGTTTTGGACTGTGGTAATGATAATTCTGTGGGCCCTTGGCCCAAAAGATCTGCTGAATTGCTGCCTGTGGCTGCAGGGACAGGGTTTGATTGCCTGGAAAGTCCTTTCTAGTGCTCTGCTCTATTCCACTACTTCAGGCGAAGAATTGAGGGGACACAGGGGAAAAAAGGTGTGTGTAGGGTCAAATGGAAGAATGCCATGGGCCCAGAAAAGTGCCTGACAGGCAAGCAGGAGAATGCAGTGAGCCTCAGGCACCCCATGGAAGATGTTTGCCCAAGTCTTGCACTAGGACATTGTTATGTCAGACATCTAGAGAGTGGTCAGGACTTCAGAGCAGGGGACCAGAACAGTGAAAATGATGCCTGCAAGATGGGTATCAGTTAGACAGAAGACCTGCTGTCCTCCTTCCTCTCCCTGGGCATTTCCTTCCCCTGGTTACTTTGAAGCATTGCAACTGCCCTCAGTAGCAACCAGTAAGGCATGGACATATCTCCCACCTCAGAGGTGCACTGCAGTTTCTGTTGCATGGGCTCCCTGGAAGTTGACGCACCTCAGCAGCTTTGAGGTTGATGCAGGTCAGCCTTGCTTCTCAAAGGGATAGATGCAAGTACGTTAAAGTGAATCAAGAAACAACCCAGCCACCCACCTTCAACTCACCCAAGGCTGGATTCCCAGCCTCCCCGGGTGGATGGGGAGCCCCCTACTCCTTAGCTTCTCCAATGCAAGAGCTCTCCATCCTGCTCCCTCCTATTTTAGTCATTGCAAACAGAGGCTGGGAAAGGTGTGAGATTTTGCAATAATTCCGTGGTCATTTGTGAGTTAAGTGACAAACTCAAGAGATAGGACTGGTCTGTGGGTTGAGAAACTGTCAGAAGCCTTTGATTTGAACCTTCTGCCCTGGCACTCACTGTGGTATAACTGCGGGGAGAGAGGTCACAGGCGGCTTGTGGAAGAAGGAGGGCGGCATGTCATGAGGTGAGGGAGTTGTGCTTGTACTGAAGAGGCCTGGAGCCTCAGCCCCCCCTCTACACACCTCCTGATAGCATCTCAGAGTGAGCCAGGCTTGCAAAGGGCAACAGTTTCCGTTGGCAGGGAGGTGAGAGATGTCCATATGGGGCTGATATGTCTGTGTGCATACATGCGTGGGTGTCATAGCAGAGTGTGGCACCAAGCTGACCTCTGAAGCTCAGCATGGCTCAGCAAATGCCCATTTTGCCACTGTGGAAAATGGCACAGGGACCCACTGTGGCCAGAAGAGAGCCATGCCATGCAAGGCAGTGGAACAATGGCCCTCGGCAATGCAGCTGTGCCCCATTTCTCACATAGCTATGGGCCCTTTGGGCCCAACAGCAGCTCCCAGCCAGCAGTGGGGAAGGGAAGGTGAGAAATAGAGGATCTGGGGCAGGTTTGACCCATTGATGGCATCCAGCTGCAATGCACAGGATGGAGGGAGGCAGGGGGTCTGCTGGCATCTGTTGGGTCCACCCTTGACAAAGTCTCTGGGGAGATGCAGAGCCAGGTCCTGCCATGCTGCACCCCTGCCCTCCCTAGCACTTGGGTGCAGGCATGTGCACCTGTGTCTGAGTGCCTGCAGCAAGGTCAAAGGTCCCTTTTTATACCCCTTTTCTTACCCTGCTTCTCTCTTCCCCTTTCCTACAGCTATCACAGGGCAAGGAGCTATCACAGGGCCTTCAGCGTCTCCTGAGCTGACCGCGACACACATTTCCTTCCCCAAAGACAGCACCATATCCTGCTTTTTATCTCCTCTCCCGCTCCTCCCCTCCCTGCCTTTCATACCTGCAGAACCACAAACCTGCAGGAAGCCAGTTTAAAGGGCCAAGCCCTTGGCACGTACCTTGAACAAGCTTGAGACGTGGCCACAGAGGACTCTGCAGCACAGCTTGGACCTGGCTTTCAGGGGAAAAGAGACGCATGGCCCCAGGTGTAGTGCTGTAGCTGCCCGCTCCAGGGGATGCTTCTTGCTTTGCCTAGCAGAGAGGTGCTGGTTGTCACCAACCCTAGGCTCACATACCACAGGGTAGCCCCATTGCCTGGAAAAGGACTCAGCCCTGGGGTGAATGAGGTGACTGGTGGTGTCATGGCCTTCAGGGCATGGCTGCACCCACTGGCAGGGCAGCAGGGCTGGTCCGACCCAGTCTAGCCCTTGTTCCTTCAACAGCATTGCAGGGTACACCTTGCCTTAGCTGAACCTCACCTATGGCAACTGCCCAGGCGGGCATTCACAGTGCGATGAGTGGCATCAGCTACAGACTCCATTTGTCATGCATGCATCTTAGCCCCAAGGCTGAAGAGACTCTTCAGGTGGCACTTTCCTCTCCAAGTGGGCAGGCTGAAGCATAGAAAACTTTTCTAGAAGGTCTGGCTACACATTTCCGCTCCTCCCTCCTCCCTCACTCCTCACCTTCTTTAAGTGTGACAAAGGCACCTCCAATCTACCAGCATCTCACCTCAAGGGCTGGGAACATGCACAAGAACAACCCCTGCACTTCCTGAGGACACATTTCTATCTCCTTCCTCAGAAGTAAATAAAAAACCTAAACAACGCTGGGCTCCCAACCTGACAGAGTATCGCATTTACTAGGATATATATAGTCCTAGCTCTGGGCCTGACACAAGACCAAAGAGGCCTGTAAGAATCCGTATGATTATGCTTTCCATCCCTTGCCAATTGAAGTATCTGGTATATGTCAAATCACAGGATAAGCTATGTGAAGATGAATTAAACTCAAAACAGAAGGTGATATATGGGCATGTCCTCTTGTTTTCTTGTTCATTCCTCCACTTCAGCAGACCTTCCCTCTGTCCAAACCCCAAAGATGCTAAAAAACCCCCACTTGTGTCTTTGACCTGCACCGAGACCTTAATAGACCTCCTTAGGACTCTACCCCTCCTAGATCTTTCACTTAAGCCTCCAAGTCTCCACTTCCCCCTCATGACTTCCCATTTTCCTCAACTTTGTGGGCAATCACCATTTGTCTCTCCACCTCTGACCTGAACCTCAAGCCTTTCCCATCACACACAGTTCTTCCAAAAATGTGTGTCCAGCTTAACTCTGGAACTACCACCCATCCCATCGTTAGCAAGCACGAGTCTAGTCAACAGTTTAATGTCCCTCTTACAAATGCACTTCCTGGCTTTTGCCTCTTGGCAGAGAAAAGAGAAACACCACAGAGCAAACAGAAAACACACATGCTTACTAAGAACCTCACAGAAGGATGTGCTAAAAATTTCACAAGGTAAAGGGGCAGATCCCCCTTAAGAGAAGTCCACCATTAGCCCAGCCTTCCTTAACAGAATTAGTTAATGTCTTGAAGCCTAACCCTACAACCCACTGTGTCCTCCAGTTTTTTTGGTAATTTCTAAATAATCATTCCTTGAATTTGCTTAAAGCTTTCCCAGCAGAGAGGAAAGGGTTTGTGATCATTAGAAGTGTCAAAGTAGTAAATAGCTGTAAAGTTATTGCTCCCCACAAAGGAAACACACAGGAGATCGCGAAGGATTGCCCAGGGAAGTTTCCAACTTTTTTTTTTTTTTTAGTTAGATTTTTCACCTCACTCTTTCAGGTCTGTGTCTTTTCTATTGCACTATTTGGTGATAACCAGACCCATAAGGAATAGGTTGGGAGGGAAAAGCAGATCTAAGTGCAAAACAACCAGGGAAAAAAGTTTAATATCACTGAAAAAAAATATATATACAAAAGTTCTTGAAGTTTATTTGGTTTTGTAACATAAAGCACCATTAATTCCACAGTACATTACAACTCAGCCTACTACCCCTTCCAGAAAGCACCCAATACTCCTGAAATCTGATTTAGCACCAAGGGATTGCCATCTTGTTTAGCACCAAGAAGCCTGTTAAACATACCCTTTGGTCCCCCTGCCCTCCTCTCTCGTGTGCATCAGGCACCATCTGGCCATGGGCAGCCAGATGCTCATGGGTAGCCATGAGATCTATCACTGGCATTCAAGCACCAAATAGAAAAGAAGGAAGAAGCAGCTTGTTTCTGGGGATATTCAGTGTTAGAGAAGCTTGCTTCTCTTCCGGGAGACACAGGGACACTCTACACTGTAAATAGACAATGTCTGGGTTTGCAGCCTGTTGAGGAAAAGAGGAAGGGATTCGGTCCTGAGCATCACCTCCAGCACACTGCTTCCTCTCTACTGCCTGAAATCCTGCCTCTGATCAATTCCACACGCTTGACCTGCTAAGGGAGGAGAAGCAGCTCACAGTCTCCTTTAGTTCCCACGATCCCATCATCACATGTTTCCCTGGGAAAAATCCAGCTTTGCCTCAGTGAAACCTTGTTTTTATACCCATTGCCTCAGTGTCAGTGATGGGGAGGATCCAGGGCAGAAAGTGCCTGAAACTCATTCCAGTTTGTACAGCTTCCTTAGAAAAGCAGGGAGGGTAAGTAAACAGGGCAAGTGAGAAAATGTCCTGCAATTCTCTCAAGTTCATTTTTAATATTTACCCTGGGTCCCTGTGCCTTTGCCATCCCAGGCTGAGTGTACCAGACCTAGTCCTGTATAATGATGCATATCTCCCATGGGAGAGCTCTGGTAGTGCCAGGTGCTATAAGCAGAGACCGTGGCTAACCATGAGACTGCAGAAGCTAGGTAAGTCAGAAGACTTCATTATCAGTGATGGGAGGAGGAGAAATACAGTTTCTCCTGCTTGTCCTGTCCTGAGACTCAAAAAGGAGACAACTCTGTTTATGGGAGCATTACAACATATCCCAAAGTGTTGAGTCAGTCTCACCCGCTGCCCCCAGGACTGTAGCAATCTCAGAGGAAAGTGAGTGAGAGCAGTGTGAGACCAGTAAAAATGGTACTAGAAAAACCTTACTGCTGGCATTCCTTTCCCGCTGCAACATCTCCAACCTGACAAGAAGAGTAAGGGTTTGTTATAGCCACATTTTTTCTCAGTTGCTCTGATGAGATTGCCAGAAAAGGATACAGAGCATGTGGCAGGGAAGCTTTTAACCCTGGGGCAAGGTCCTATAGTCTCACCTCTATCTCTTTTCCATCACAGAGGCAAAGAAGTGCCAACCTGCTCAGGTTTGGAACTGATTTAACTGCAATTGTCCTTACAGCCTCCAGCTCAGGTCCTGAAGCAGCGGTCCCTCAATACTAATGTGGGAGAACCACCTTCAGGAGGACAATGTAATGGCATGCAGGAACCAGGGCCTGACTCTCCCTTCACATCAGCAAGTGTTAGGGATGACTGCTGATACCAATGCAAGGGCACGGGTGCACCTCTGCCAAAGAAGAGAGCAGATTCAGGTTCACTGTCTGGACTAGATTCCCACAGCTGGGGAACCAAGACTGAGTGTGTCCCAGGGGAGGTTTGGGAGGCAGGTTTGGTAGGGTTGTGTCTCTCTCTTGTCCTGTACTTATGAACCCTAGTGGGAATAGAGTGGTGGGCTGTACTGATTCAATGGCAGATGCCTCTGAAGGGTCTGGCCCTTCATTTCTTTGAAGAGCTAAAGCTAGAACAGAGGAGGACAATCCTACCGGGCCTAGATTGTATAGCCAGCCTAGACTCTGTGACTCAGAAGGGTGTCTAAGGAAAGCCAATGGCTTACTTGAGAAGGCCAACAGTCCCTTTTTTAGAAAGGCAGTATTGTCTCTCACCACTCCTACATCTTCCTTGTGCTATAGAAAGCCATCAGACCCCAGTCTGTGCTCCAGAGTACAGGTGTAAGAGGTGACATTAAGGCCATGTTGCAGGCTGCAAAACCGGCATGTCTAGTTGGGACAGAGGAGCCAGGATGCACCTGGGCAGTGGGGACTTCCTAGCCCTTTCTACAGGAGTCCTTTGTGTATGAAGCCCCAAGGAGGGACACATCCCCAGGAGCAGCACTTTAGGTTCCCTCCTGCTCTAGGACCCTAAATGCCAGACACAGTTAGCTGGCAGATTTAGAAGAAGCCAATAACCTAAGTTGGGGTCACAAGGTGAGGGGCGAGAGATGGCAGTGTCACACTGTAAGTGGACAGATAAAGGCCTGGGTACAAGAGAGCGTGAGGTGGGAGCCAGTGTGGCAAGTTTCACACTCAGTGCCTGAGACTTGACAGGCCCATTTCCAAGTGATTTGCAGTGGTTGCGGGCAGTAAAAAGAGAGACAGAGGGAGAAGGAAAATGCCAAAGAGGGCCCTGGGAGGAGGAGAGGCAGTTAGTCAAGGCTGGGCTTGACCAGGTACCCACTGAACGTGATGTACACATCAACATCATCACTGTAAATGGCATTCTCCCGCTCCCGCTTGTAAAGCCTCACCCAGATCTCATCATTTTCCTGAAGCTCTAGCATGAGGCTCTGGCTCTGCATGATGCTGCGGTCGCTGGGTTGAGCATACAAGATGACTGCCTCTTCTTCATTGTGCATGATGTGCATGTAAGTCTCCTTGAAGTTCCAGGTATGGACATTGAGGCTGAAATAGTAAAGTCCACCTACATAGCAGTAGAATTTGCCATTGAACATGTCGAAGTGGCTGTAGAGGTTGACGAAGACAGTGTCGAAGATCAAGACCTGGAAGCCCTCGCTGCTGTGCAGTGCTTTCTTGCGACCGACGGAGAACGCAGCATACTGATGCTTGCAGGGGTCTCCTGCTGTACCCATCTGTCCTTTGCTGCCTTTCTGGCCCTGGGCACCCCGCTCGCCTCGTGGTCCTTCTTTGCCCCATTTCCCTGGCATCCCAGGCTCTCCCCGGTCTCCTTTCTCTCCTACAAGAGGAAACAGAGGACACAACTCCTATGTGATACTAGAGGGAGAGGTGGAAGTGGCAGTGAGAAAGCCTAATGAGGAGGCAGAGGATTACTCAAGAATGAGGAAATGTCAGAAGAAGGAATGCTCCTGAGGGTTACAATATCATTGTGCTTCATGGGAAAGGACCCAGCAGAGCTCTGGGTGCAACTGAGGTCTCTTCTTTTATGAACCCCCTGTTCACCACATGATACGGCCCTGCCGGAGGCACTAGGACCTGTCCTTGGGGAACTTCAGCATGAGAGGGAGTCCAGCAGTGGAAAGTACCACTAGGGCTCTTTACTTCTTCTTCCTCCTCCACATTCCTTTATCTCCACCACACCCCCTGCCCTACACAATTTATGACCTTATTATCCCCATAGTGTGCACACTGTTCTGGCTGTACGCTGGAGAAGGAGAAGTGCTAAAGCCTGTGGGAAAATATGACTAGAGAGGGACAATGAGGTGGGTCAGAGGGAAAAGATCCAAACTGGACTTGGTGGATGATGCAGTGCAAGTTAGAGGGCTGGTACTTTGACAATACTGGAATCCTTTTGGGCACCCTGTATAATTAATACTGCAGTTCTACCCAGCGGCTTGTGTGTTGCTAGTTATACACCCAGGCAGGCATCAATACAGAGAGAGAGCAGCACCAGAACGTGCTTCGTATATAGAAAGAAGTGATGGGGGTCAGAGCAGCTTCCAGCACAAGTCACAGCATCCCAGATTTGTGCCTTGTTCTTTTCCTGCTCTCCATCCCCTGCATGGTATCGCAGGTCCCCCTGCAACACCCCGCTCTCGTCCAGGCCTTTGTCTGCCCTAGACACACTTCTGAGTTTTGACAGACTGCAGCTATTTCCAGATTGGGCAGGGAAGGGAGAACATCTGCCCAGCTAGCCCAGAGAACCACAGAGGAACAATAAGTGAGTGGAGCAGGATCCAACTGGGAACAGGCTTTTGCCCGCAGCAAAGGCTAAAAGGGGAGCCATGAAGGGAGGAGCTGATCTAAAATAGGGAGCCTTTTCCTGTTAGCCAAGGCAGCCACAGCAGGGTGGAACAAGCTGGGGGTCACTGCCAGTTAGCCTGGAGGTGCTTGCAAATAGCCGCTGCCTCCCCTTGCCCTCTTCCCACTCCAAAACGCTGGTGACCTATGGAGCTGGAGAAGGTTTCCCCACAGCCCTCCCGGGTGCCAATGCCCACCCTCCAAACCTGATTATTTTGCAGCTGGATAGAGACTGCTCATTCCCTCAGGCACTACAGGAGTCTGGAAGTCTAAGACAAGGAAGGTGTCCTTGCAGGTTGGCAAGAGGCTGCCACTGCCACTCCTCTGCTAGCGGAGAGGAAGAGCTGGTAGCAGGCAGCATCTTGAGACACAGAGGTCACAGCACAGATATGCAACTGACTTCCCATCCCCCAGGCTACTCTTGATCACAGCACAAAATATCTAAACCCTGGACCACAGTGTGTGTGGGCACATACCCTTCAGGGTGGCATCTGACAGTCTGTTAGCATAACTAGCATGCCAGCAACCCAGCTGTCACCTCCACCACAGTGCCTTGGCATCCTGAGGCCAAAATGGGCACTTACCCTTCAGTATGGTGATGTTGATATAGGGACGGACCTCCGGCATTGGGTAGGGCAAGTGGTGGTGGTGGCTGGGAGGGAGAGGTGGGGCATCTGTGGAAGAGTCCAGTGGGTCACAACAGCGCTTGCAAGCACCAGGCGCTGGTTCTGTGAGGTTGGGTTCATCAGTGGGTGCCCCAAGCACAACAAGAGGGAGAAGAAGGAAGGCCAGGGGTGCACGCAGGTAAATTATGTCCATGGTGACCTGGGAAGATATGAGGAAGCACCAGAGTGAGGTATAAGAATGGGAGGTCATGGGCGACAGAGCAGAGATAACCACAAAACATCTTTTGTGGCTGGAGCCGGGGTGGGACAAAATGGCATTGTCCTCTGGAGGGAGTTTACATGCTTGAAGTCTCTGGAGGTTCAAGGCTGCAATCTGAGTAGCAACCACATGGCCTGAGAGGATGCCCCACGCCCTTCTGCCCAGTCTACTGGAGACCAGGTGCTAATCCTGGAAGAAGGCTTGACACTCACTAGGCAAACCACTGGAGCCACTAGAAGATTCAGTCCCAGGCTGGGACAGAGCAGGGAGACATGGCAAACCACTCAGCCCCTTTAGCAAAAGCATGCTCTGGAAGGCTGCTGAATTTGTGGGGAGGGCTGTAAAAAAGCTTCTCCAGTCCTCCAGTCACTAGGTATCAACTCTTTAAGGGACTCTAACCCAAAAACCCCCCTGTCACAGCTGGAGTCTGACCCACATCTCTCTGCAGAGAGACCCCTTCTCCTGTGGGCTGGGAACTTTAGTCCCCTCCTTCCCCCCACCAAATCCCAACCCTCTCTGTGCCTCAACCCCCTCCCACTAATGCTCAGTTGTGTTCTCCGCCAAACCTCAGCACCTTCCCAAAGGGATGCCGGGCTCCTCTGAGAGCAGAGGGCAGTGCCAGGCCTTTGCAGACAGACCAGAGGGGAGCTGCTCCGCTGCACAGGGTGAAGGAAGCAAAGCTCAGAGCAGGCAGCCTGCAGAGAAGAATGCTTACGAAAGACAGACACGCAAACAAGCTGAGAAAGCCCCTCTGACAGCTTGTGTCCCCCTTCCCTCTGCCTGTACCCCAGCGCAGTGTGGCAGCTCACCCCAGAGGCTGAGGGCTCCCCTCTGTGCTTCCCAGCCCCTGCTCGTGGGCTCCCCTCCGCCTGCAAAGCCAGCCCTTGGGCCCATGGCTTTAAGAAAGCTGGCTCTTGGCACAGGCACTGCTGAGTGCTGACTGGGTGTGCAAGCTGGGCTTGGACCTGCTCCCTCCCCTCTCCTCTCCCTCCCTTTCCCTCCCTGGCTTTGGGCGCTCTCCATTGCAAACGGCCTGTGTTTCAGTGCCTTTTAACTCTTTCCTAGGTAGTGCCTTTTCCTTACATATATTTTTTTTTTAATCTGCCTTTTCATTTCCAGACAACCTAGCCCTGGTCAGCAAAATACAGGCAGCATAGATTTCACCCTGTGCAAAGGATGGGTAGGCAGCAGGTCGATGTCCCACCCTGAGCATCTCAGGATGGGTAAGGTGGGGTGCTTTGGTGCCAGAGACAGACTTTCATTTAGGTGGGATGGTGCAGGACTCTGCCCTCACTCCCTTGCATTAGTCCCTTGTCCCATGCATTCACCCTTAACCCAGCTGGCCCGGCTCTCTCCCCAGCTGTGCTGATCCTACTCTTAGTCCCCAAACTTTTTCATTTTCCATTCTCCTCTGCATTGTTTCTTCTGCACATCACTGCAGCCTCTCACCCCAGGCATGACATCTCTAGCAGGCTCATCTGCCAACTGGAAGAAGCATCAGGTTTTATTCCCTCTCTGGTCATCCCTTCTCCCTGGGCAGAGCCCCAAACCTTGCACTCGGCGTGTGTCATCTCCCGGTCACGTCCTCTGGTCAGGTCCCAGGCTGAGCATTTCTCACGGGAGGGGTGTGCCTGGCCTGAAGCACAGCCCGGCTGCAAGGAGCTGCCTGCCAGCAAAGCTGAGGATCTGGAGCAAACCCTGACCATGACCTTTGCCCTCAGCTTGGCATCAAGCTGATGTGCTTGTGCTGTTGGGGTGAGTACTACGTGGCTGCAGCAGAACCTAGGAATGAGGGCATTTTTGGGGGGAAGAGTGCAGGGACACACAGAGGAGACTTTATTTACACTGCAGAATCAGTTGGGAAGAGGATTTTGGGGGCCTTTACCCTGCAGTAAACCAGATTTGGGAACTTATAGCTGGTGGGGGTGCACATATGTATCTTTGGGAGGCTGAAGGAAAGAAGGGCAATAGCTCTTTTCTGCAGGGGCCAGAAGTGCCAAGTCAGCACTGTGCCTCTTGCAATTTCTGAGAGATGCTGGAGAAGGCTCCAAGGTTTCTGAGGGGGAAAGGGTTTTGTGCATGTCTACGTGTGCTTGGACTTTTTGTTTTGTTTTGTTTTCCTTCTCCCATTTGTTTGGTTTGGGAATGGGAGGCCCCATTTCCCAGAGAGTGGCTGGCGTTTGGCAGGACCCCAGCGCCACTGGAGAAGCAAGCGGAAAACGCTGGGAAAATATGTGCTGCAAGCTGGGGGGAAGGGAGGAAGGGGGGCTGGGAGGTCTGGAGATATTCTCAGGCTGCCTGTCAGCCTGGAGCTCAATGAACATTGAGCTAACATGCCTCTCAGCTGGGGATGGAAGAGGACCAAGAAATTAGCTGCTGTGCCCATGAGTTACTAGCCAGGCTCCAGCATTGACATGCAATGAGACGCGTTGTGAGTCTCCCACATCTGCCTGTGCCTCAGTTTCCTTTTTTGGAAAATGAGAGGGGGAAGGGTTAGGGCAACACTTCTTGCTAATGGAGCCTTGCCAGCTGATAGAAGTGGGTTTTTGTGATCAATTGTGTTGTCTACTCCTGCCTGCTGCTGGTGGGGATTTCAACAGCTGACAGTACTAATGTTGAAAGCCAATAAATTTTCTGGGGTGCATGAAAACTCAAAGGCTGACAGTGAAGGCAAAGTTCCTCTCTGTCCTTTCAAAGCTATTGCAGTAGCTCACTCCCTCAGGTTTTCCTACCTGGCTTATTTCCAAGGATTTCATTACCCCCTTTTGCAACTCTCTGCCTTATGTTTGGCCTCCTCTACCTTTCTAAGGGGAACAGGTAGCAGGGAAAGCCGTTGCCCTTATTTCCATTCTGCCTTTCCATCTGCACCCCATAGTTGCTCACAACCAAGGAAATGTTCTTTGTAGAGGACCTCATCAACTGGGGCCTTTGTCTTTTTCTCATCAGACTCCAAAAACAGCCCACAGTGGGCAGTGAGCAGGACTTTGTATTTAATGTCTTGTCTGAGCTGAGTAGGGACTTACGGGGAGGCAGCAGACAAAGCCTTGCACTCGTGGCATTGCCCAGCTGGGTAGTAGTTTATGCCAGTAAAGACACTTTTGCCAGGGTAATATCACCCAGCTCCCTGAAGGGAACTGGCTGTACCAGCAACATTTTGCCAGGGCAGCCACATTTGCAGGATGTTTTGGCTTGTATGGCCAAGTGCTCAAAGATAGGAGCTTTGAGAATGCTATCCAATAACCCTGTGCCAGCTATGCTTTTAAGTGTAACTCAAGCCTGAAGGCACCTTGTGTGCTCAACAGTCTTCCCTCTCCTTCATTGCACACTCTACCTTGGAGGCAGCCCAAGGAAGCTCTGGCCAGATTGGACTGCAGCAATCCCTGCTCAAAAACAGCTGCTTTATCCTCCTTAATTTCCTCCCTTCTCTTAGACCCCCCCACCCCCCAGGCAAAGTAGAGGGATAAAGCAGTCACCCCAGTGACTGCCTCCATCCTCCTAGCCTTCTCTACCACAGGTACAGAAGGAAGGAAATTACTCTGATGTTTCCTCCCCTTTCCACCCTCCATGCACAGCTCAGCTCCCATTCTGCACATGTGGGCCCCCCTGCCCTGCCACACATACACACATACAGCCACTCACAAACACCCACACACTCACCCTTCATAGCTCCTCCCTCACCAAAACCTCCAGAGCAAAAGTATCATCTGCACAAAGAGACAGAGAAACAACCCCTTCTCTTCCCCTTCCTGGATGCTGCTTCTCCTTCACCACAGCCACTTTCCCTTTCCCCACCTCTCTATTCCCACTCTCCAAGAGCATCACAAGCCAAGAGGGGAAACATAGAACCTCTTACCTCTACTCCCCTCCGGAAGGGTCCTGTGCTGTGTTATCTGTATCCTCAGCTGCTCCTAGTTAGCAGCACAGGGAGGGAGGGCTGGCGGGGCACAGCTGACTCCAGCCAGATGCTCGCCAAGTGCTCTTATGTAATTACTGTCTTTTCCATCCTGCCTCTGAGGCCTTTGTGAGTGCCTCTCCCCCTCCTTTGGCCTGTGTATCAGGCTTGGCCCTCGCTCCCTCCCTTCTTCCACCCACCCCACACAGCATCACAATTTGCTCAGCTCAACAGCTGATTCCTTCTGGAAGCAAAGTTCAGGCTTTTGGCTACTGCCGTTGCTACCCTTGGAAAGAGAGCTCACATGTGTTTCAAGGTCTGGGAAGTGATGGGCAGCACTGCTCTGCATTCACCTCCTCTCCATCACTGCCTGACTGTGGCTGGATGCCTTTGGCTTGCCCTTCTCACCTGCACATGGGGAGGGGGACACCTGAGACATGGAAAGGTGGCAGTGAGTTTTTTATGCTTTGGTACTTTGGGGTGCCCCCAGGTTATCCTGTAACAGCAGCATTACATGCTGTAACGGGGATTGCTGATCATCTCCAGCCAGGCTGCAGAGGGGGTTGGGAAGACAAATCTTTTCCAGCTTGTGGATTCCATAGCTGTGCACGACGCTTGTGTAACAGCCAGCCCTTGTTACCCAAGAGCACCAACAAAGTATGAAATTACTGGCATAGAATATCCTGTACGTCTCTGAGGATAGGCAGGCCTGCTGGATGTCAACTCCGTGGCTACATTTCTGTCATAACTTCTGCCCATATGGGGCCTGGATCAACCAGGAACCACACGTTCCCTGGCTTTACGCAGGCTGCTGCTGGGTTTGAGGGCCTTTCTGCCAGCAGGGTTTTCTGCTGCTGGCTGCTTGGCGGCCTGGACTGTCACACACAGAGATCAAGGCCTGGCAAAGCTGCTACATTTTTTTGCTGTGAATTGCTGAAACGCCACGTGGCTGAGGAGCAACTGGAAGAGCACTAGGGTTCCATCACCTGCACTGATTGCCAGAGCAAAGCTGTTGCTAGACTTGGCAGTCTCTGATACTTCCAACTGCCCCCACAGCTAGTCTGAGACACCACACATCTGCCAGCCACAGCTGAATGGTGTATCAGAGACTGGCTGACAAGGTGCATCAGTTGGAGGTGCCTTGTAGCTAAAGGTGCATCACCCAGGCTGTTCCTCTCCCATAGGTAGCTTTTCCAGCTTGAGCGTCCCAACTCCTACCCCTACCTTGTGACCCTGCCCGCAAGACCACCGAGACAAGAAACTGTACCAGTGCCCACCCCAAACTCTGGCACACGACTACAAGTGCTAACCCTACTGCAACCAGCAAGACTTCACTGCCTTGTGAGCATCTAGGCCCAACATTTTGGCTGGGTGGGAGATACCAGGTGACATTGCAGCCTGTTTGAGCCAGTTCTTAAAAATAACCTTCATCTGAGCCTCCTGCCTTCTGCTTCTCTGCATCTGAATGCCTCCTCCTCCCATTCACTCCTATGTAGACCCAGGAGTTTTTACCCCTATGCTGTCCTCTCCTCTTTTCCTAGCCCTGCCCTGAGCAGTTATCAACAGTTGATCACTACTGGGGGTATCTCATCTCTCACAAGGAGTGCTGAGAAAGGTGGACAGTGATTAGGGCAAGAAAATTTTCTTCAGAGGTGCCCATGAGCTTTCTCACCAAAGAAACAAGCACTTTGAGGTAAGAAGGGGGAAGCTGGTGTTTAAAAGCTCACATAAACTCTTGAATCTGTGATGGGTACTTCCCACTAAGGGAACTACCTTAACACCCTGGGGGGATTTGAAACAGAGAGGTTCCACCATCGCTTGGTAGCACTCTCCTGAGCCTGGTCCTAAAACGAGTCAACAGGGCAAGAGTCCCACGATGTTCTCTGGCCATTTGATCCAGCACGAGCGTGTTCAACACTCCATCTTCAAGGCATGGAGCACAGGTGTTGTTTGATACCCGTGCAGCAAAGCTCAATGCTTTTCACAGCAACAGATCTCTGCTGCAACTGCAGGATGCCTTGTGGTAGCTACAATGCCTCTGAGGGTCTAACAGAGGGCTCAGCATGGGTGTCCAGACCCACCACCCGCATGGTGAATATGTGGGATTTCCAAGAAGACAGTGATGTCGGACAGGGGGTCCTGATGAAAGTACCGACAACACCCCTTGTTCCTGCAGTCAGCACACCGCCGGGTGTGCAGGGGGTGCTGGGACCAGCCATTCGTGCAGCCTCCCTGCCGGGCACGATCCTGCCTCAAACCCGAGACATTTCCAGGTGGGAAAAGAACCCGTGGGTGACAAGGGGGCCCAGCTCGGCCGCAGAGCGGCTCGCTGCCGGTCCCACCGCCCCCCGCCCGCCCCGCTGCCCGGCTGCCGGTCCCGCCGGCCCCCCGCCCGCCCCCCCGCCCGGCTGCCGGTCCCGCCGCCCCCCGCCCGCCCCGCTGCCCGGCTGCCGGTCCCGCCGCCCGCCCGGCGGCTGCCGACTCCCCCCTGCAGGTCGCGCCGCGCAGCGCCCCGCACCGCCTGCTGCCCGCCCCTCTGCCTGCAAACGGCCGGCAGCCTGCTCGTCCTGCCGGCGGGTGGCACCTAGGGACCGGCGTGGGCTCACGTTCCTCCGCCCACTCTGCAAACTCCCGCCCGCAGCTTTGCAGCTGCTCCGGGTAAAGACCACCGAAACAAACAGCGATGGGCCGCAGTTTGTGAGCCGAGGCATATGTATTTCTTGCCCACCCGGCCCTGTTTGACGTGCTGCAGCCCAGGCGCGTGTCTTTAGCTGGTTGCCGTGACGTGCCGCGCGTGGCTCTGTGTGTGCTTGTGCATGACGCGGTAAGTGTGAGCTCGGAGTGAGCCGGCTGCGTTGTGCGTGGCGTTTGCATATTTTATGCTTGGGAAGGCAAAGAACACCAAGTTTTCATGAGCAAATATTTGCATATTTTCCACTCGTTTGAGCAGATAAAGCATTTTAATTCTCCGTTGAATCCTTAGGAGAGCCAGGAACATCTTCTTTCCAGGGGTGTTTCCCTTTCTTCTAGCTCCCTGTCTCTTTTATCTACTGGCTACCCTATTTCAACAACTCATTAACTGCTTCCTGCCCCCTCCCCACACCCCCTTGTTCCACGGTCCTGTACGACAGCTGAAGCAGAATGTGGCCTGAACAGTTTTGCTGTTGCCTGAGGTGAGCTGCTGTGTTTCCCTGCTGATGACAAATACAGCGGCTCCCTAACAACAGCTTCAAATGACATTAAGTGTGGGCTGTGTTAGTTACAGCCTGGAAACGCACCCTCGCCTCTCCACGCTGGAACCCCTCCCCAGTCGCCATTCACTGCCCTTCCAGTTTCTCTCCTGAAGACTGACTATAGAGCAAAAGGGTCACACTCAGAGGGTCCAAAGCTGCCCCAGGCCACTGCTGGGTTGGCAGAAACGTGCTTGGGTGTGCGTGTATGGCACGTCCCTGTGTGAGGAGGGTCGTTTGCAAGGTCCGGTTGTCATCTCCCAGTTTTAGCCCATGCCTAGGCTGTGTGTAGGAAGGTGTATGTGCTGTGTTCCTGCGCTCATGCTGAGGCCAAGAGGTATGTGGGTGTCTAGGTATGTGTGCGTATGTGTGGGTGGCCACATATGGTCTCATGCCTACATAGATATACTTGAATCAAAGCACCCAGAGGCATGAATATGTATATATATTTATACACATTCACACAGTCACCTGTACCCACACATACACGCATGCAATCACACAAATACTCATTTGTATGCATATATACACATCACATACATACGCCTCACTATATCCACTTCTGTGCACACTGATGTGCGCATATGAAGTCTCTGAGCAGCTGGCGGAATGGGCTCTCCATGTCTCTAACACCCTGTCTATGATCAAACATTTGCTGGGAAGAGGCATTGCACAGTGCTGCTGAAATCATTGCGGCCCTTTCTAGTCTTGCAGATCCCATCTGTACGTGATGAGAATAAAACCTTTTGTGCAGCACAGGGCTTGATAGAGCCCTTATCTCCATGTCTCTGCACCCAGAATAGAAAAATCCATTTCCACATCCGACTGGAACAAATTCCCCTGAACATGGCCAGAATTTCACTTAGCCACTGTGCACGGCCCCATGGCCTCTGCGTTGCCTGGAGTCAACTGCACCATCGTTAGGCGAGGGATAGGGATCACAAGGCCAGTCAGATTAATGTTATTACCACAGAAAAAGCTGGGGATTCACCAGGAGAGAGACAGAACTGAGGAGAGAGGCAGAGGTCAGGAGGTAGTGAGGTACTGCTCCTCATTCCAAACATCTGTTCCTATGAAAAACAGCCTTTTATTCAATGGTGATAGTTTGCAGAATTTTGTAGTGTTTGTTTTCTCCTCATGAATTTCAGACAAAAAATACCTTTTCTTTTCCCTCCCTCAGTCTTATTTTTGGTTCATCTCCTTCCCCCCCGCCCCCCCAATGTGTCACTGAAAGATAGGATGCAGTATAGAAGGGAGAAGAAAACACAAGAGAGAAAAATATGATGCTTGTGACACTTTTCTTTTAAACTCCTATTTATACTAAAGACCCCCAGTGTTTTGCAGCTCTCCCTGGAACACATTTTGTTTTCCCCAGCAGGGTCCCTTGCAGATCTTTCTTGCTAGTGGGCTCAGACTCCATGTATCAAAATGATGTTTCCTTGGCACACTTGTGTGGTGTTGGCATTGCAGTGTTTGGGCTCTTCAGAGATGTAGGTATTTTAAGAAGCCAAGCAGTTGGTGGAGTCTCTTAAGTGGTGACTTGCAGCAGATGGAGCTGCAAAGGCATGCAAAATGAAGTCTCAGCTCAATTCAACGTTGAAAGGGAGTGTCTCTGTTACGCATGTTGGCAGCCAGGGAACTCCCCCCATCTCCCCATGGCAGCTGAGCAGCCACTCCGTGGAGAAGGAAACCCTTCCTACATCTGCCCCCCACCCATCTGAGCTGCCTCCTGCAAGGTCCTCATGCACTGTCACATGCCTTTTTCAATGTCTGGCCATCAACCATGAACAGTGCTACATGTTCCCCAGCTGACACCATTTCTCCTCTGTCCTACAGTGATTGCCCTGCCAGTGGTGCCGAGCATTCACCTTGCCCTGCTCCTCACTGCAAGAGGAGCTACACAGACCCCTGTTTAAAGTGCTGTGTTGTCCTATCTGACCACTTGGTAGCCAGACCTTTTAATCTTCCTACTGTTTGTTGCCCTGTATAGAGGCAGGAGATTTGGCAGTGCATTCTGCTAGGATTTCTTGATTGTGCTTCATCCAATGGATGCTGTGGGAGCTCCCCAAGCAAAAAAAACACAACCCAAAAACCAAACAATTTTTTAGTCCAGCAGACTGTGTATCCCACATCCATGAATAATTTGGCTGCTTTTTTCACTGGGGCCCACAGTGTGAGCAGCTGATGCATGGATGGAAGGAGGAGGAGATGTGAAGAGGTAGCAGAGGATAGAAACTGGCTACCAAGCACTTTCTTTTCCCCATAAGTTGAGCCTGCATTCCTGGGTGTCTGACTGCCCACACTCAGGGGAGCAGTCACACTTTGTAAGAGGAGCTAAGCAATAGCTGTGTGGTATCGCTGGTAGCTCATCCCCCGAGACTGAGCCTACAGGCATGGACAGCTTGGCACCAGCGTCCCAGGATCAAAGAGGAAACAAGAGGATGGAGGATTCATAGAGACAATCTTTCTCTGTCAGGTAGGTGATGGCCATACCAGTGGCTGAGAGCACAGCTGAATGTCTTTTGCTTGGTCATGTTTTCAGTCCCTTGCCACCCTTCCTCTGCTCTTTGGCCTGGCTACGACGTGTCTCCTCACCTGACGTCCTGCAATGGTCCTCTCCCAAACCCTGGTGCCCTGCACTGCAGTTCCCCTGATGCCTGCCAGGCCTTCACTTCTTCTCACATCACCTCTGGGTGACGTTGTCATTTGCTTCCTCATAAAGTGGTTCTATTCCCGTCATCCTCAGCTGCTGTTCTGTTTCCCAGTCCAGGGCTTTTGACTTCTGTCCTAGCACACCTGACCACATGCCATCCCTTCATATCTCATGCCTTCTCTCAAGTGACCTGTGAGACACCTTTCCATCACTCAGCCAGCTCTTGTCACTGATGCTCCAGAGACTGCCTCCTCCAACACCTCCTGACCTGAGGGCGGTATGTCTCCTCCTGGTGGATCCCTCCTTCCCATTTCTCAAATATTATTTGTGGAGAAAGTTGCCCAGATATAACCAAGGACACTAATATGAGAGTCTTCTTGGTGGCTGTAGCTTAGCAACAGCATTCATGGAGAAGTTCAAGGTGTGGGGACAGATATTTAGCGAAGCCTGAAGGAATGAAGCTGAAGTGGAGAGAGAGACCTTTATCCCACCCACCCTCGTACATTGCTGCTCCTCTAGCCTGCACACTGAGACGGGCCCACCCACAACTTCCCTCCAACAACCAATGCACAGGAGCGAGCACTCATCCAACACGCACAGCAACACACATACTCTCACTCTCTTACCCAAGCATTCACATGTGCACACACAGTTCCATATATACTTGCATGCCTACACAACCGTATCTACACTTAAACATTCCACAGTTACATAAACACACTTCCTCGTCTGTGTATACATTTATACCCATGCATACACCCTTATGTACACTTGTATGCATTTATACACACCCCACTGCCACACACAAATTAGCACCAGTGCCCAACCCACACACATATCCCACCAGCCCTGGCTCCTCAATCTCTGATTCTGTTCAGCCATTCTCATACATGTACAGTCCAGTGATCAAATTTCTGCATACAACCACCTTTGTCCACATGCAGACACATCATTTCTTCTCCATCTTAAGCCATTTTCCATAAGATGAATCAGTTCCTAGTATTGCAACCATACTCCTGCAACCATAGCTCTCACTGGAGATCCCCTGACCTCCCTCTGCTCCCTGTCCTAGTGCTGTACTGATACATGCCTCAATCTCCTGTACCAGCTAAACGTTACTCCATATAGAGATCAACTCAGCTCAAAGACATTGTGTATTCTCAGGAGAGCCAAATCTATAGCACGCCCCTCCCTTAAACACACAGAATTATTCTGTCCAGTTGGCCTTTTAAGTCCAAAGGCTTTTTGTTTATTTACAATAAGGCTTAGGGGGAAGAAAATGGAAAGGGCATTTCAGCTTGTAAGAAACCCTGTTTTCAACCCATGCCTTGCTGTCTTCTCTACCCTTGTTTCACCTTCCACCAAGGTGCAGAGGCACCAGGAAGAACCTGAAGGATGTGAGGTGGAAGAAAGAAATGCCCCATTTGCTCTCTCAGATAAATCTCATCAGCCTGCCCTTAGTCCATGAGAGCCCTGGAAAGAAAGAGGAGGCTTTGAGCAATCAGAGTGGCCTCCAGCCATGACCAGCATGAGTAGGAAAGTTGTGACCATTATTTCTTGTAGAGCTAATGAAGGGTCAGCCATTCATGCAACTGGCTGGTATGTCTTTACTGCAGATGTTTTCCCTTCCTGTGGTTTTTTTTTTTTTAGAGTAAACCAATTCTCATGTTTATAAGGAAGATAATCAAGGCACTGAGATGCCTATTTTTTGTATTTGGCATTTCAGGACTTCCTTGAGGTGCCACAGTCAGTTGCAGCTGATGCCCTTCACAGCTGGGTGATCTAAGGATGAATCATGCAATCTTGGGCTGGCTTTGCTCTCTCCATTCTGTCAGTACCCATCACCTCTTCAGCTCTCCCTGGATGCAGTCCTTCTTTTACCTGGTACCACACATACCTCAGGTGTCCCTTCCAAAGCCAAGAACAATGCCTTGCGTTTCCCCCCAAGTTCATGGAGCCCTCTTCATCTTTAAGCAGTCTTGGACTTTAATATTCCTTTGTATCAATGTCTCCCGTTGCCTTTGAGGTCAAAAGACACAGAGGGTGAAGGGGATCCCATGTCCCAATGTCTCTTTCCCCTGCACCATCCCTTTCATCATAAATAACTGACATGCAACTTGTTGCTCTTTTCGCATCCCACAGGCTCCTCAGGGAGTGGCTTTTGCTCATAGCTTTCTCCTTCCCCACCGCTTAGAGGGTGCTCCTGCCCATCATTACCATTCTGGGTGATCTTGCTGACCTCTCCCTCTTCCCCTTCATCATCAGTCTTCTCTGGAGGGCATGCTGGCACCTCCTGGCTCTGGACCCGGCGGGACGGCCTGAGGATGGCCCTCCGGAAGCCCTGCTTGAAGCGGTAGGAGAGGAAGCCATAGATGATAGGATTGGCACAGCTGTTGGCATACGGCAGCACCACCACGAGGAAGTAGACACCAAAGAGGGACGGCTCCTCTGGCAGTGGGCAGACAACATTGATTATGTTGAGGACGTAGAAGGGGAGCCAGCAAAGGACGAAGACAGCCACAACAGCCACCACCATGCGGGTCACTCTGCGCTCTGAAAGCTTGTGCTTGGAGGACAGAGACCTCACCCGCCTGCCAGAGGAACGAACCTTCACAACGATAAGAAGGTAGCAGAGGCAAATCACCAGAAGTGGCCCAAAGAAACCCAGGGTGGCAGTGTAGACAATGAAGCCAGCTCTCCACACTGAGGCAGGCTCTGGCCACTGGATGTGGCACGTGCTCATCCCTAAAGGGACGTCTGAGAAGACGACCACGGGCAACACCACTACGGAAGACAGCACCCACACAGTTGCACTCACAGCCTTGGCCACCCGTGCTGTCCGCCATTTGGAGGACTTCCCTGGGTGGACCACGGCCAGGTAGCGATCAACACTCATCACCGTCAAGCAGAAGATGCTGGTGAACTGGTTGATGGCATCCACGGCCATCACAAGGCGGCACATGAAAGACCCAAATGGCCAGTAGGACAGGGCATTTTGTGCAGCCAGGAATGGCAGGCCCAGCATGAAAAGCTCATCAGCTAAGGCCAGGTTCAAGATGTAGACGTTGGTCACCGACTCGCTCACAGAGTGCCGCAGGACCACGTAAATGACCAGGGAATTCCCAGCCAGCCCCACCACGCAGACAATGAGGTAGACCAGGGGGATGAGGACACCACTGACAACCACACCAGGACTGGTGGTGGTGGAGCCGTTGGGGGTGGTGAAGCCTGCCCAGCTGCCAGAGGCATTCCCTTCCTCCAACACTGCCGGCGTGGGGAGGCTGAAAGCAGAAGTGTCCATAGCAGAGGCAGGGAAGAGAGCAGGGGGCAGCGTCCTTGCAGTATCAGTTAGCAATCTGGAGGTGAGAGGAGGAGAAAAAAGCCATTGATACTGGGGACATGACAGCTGAACAAGCCACAGATAAAATAACCACATGAACTGTGTTGGTATGAACAGTCATGGAGAATTGAAGTGAGTTTGTGGATGCTGGCAGACGCTGGAATATGTAGGACACTATTCTCCTCATCTAGTCCTGGAAGGCACAGTGAGCATGGTGGGAAAAATAGGGATGTAGCTCAATGTGGGCCAATGCATCCTCTCCCCTAGGTAAAGATCCTCTGGGGAAAGAACCATAGACTAGGACAGGGACAGGGAAATTTCTAATTTTCTGCTAATGGCACCAATACTGAGGGCATAGTCAGCAGGGGCCCGATTCTCATTTACGAGTGCCAGGTGCCTTACAAACGAAAGTGGGAAGAGCATCCAGTGACAAAGTGCCATTCCAGTTCTCGCTCCCCCATTCACTGAGCATCCTCCTGCTTGCTGAAGTGCTTTTTTTGGACTGGTCACATTATCAGGGGGTTGTTAGCCCCACCAGCAGAAACAAAAGTGCCTCTACTCTCAATCCAAGCTGAGAGGCTGAGCTCAGCGCCTGAGCTGATGGGTAGCTGGTTTGTGTTGTGCCAGTTTGAGAATAAAGAAAGAGCCAGATTATTCTGGGTACACCAAGAGGGATCAGTCCAGTTGTCTCTTGTCTCTTTCTCTCTTGTTTTCTCTCTCCTTCTGCACCCTGCAACACATTGCTAATGGGAGAGGCTCTGCCTGCCCCAGCTGTTTGCAGCACCAAAGCTGTGTCCCAGCCTTCCTATCTGAGGTGCCCAATTGCCCATCACATCAGGGTTTGGCATGGAAACAGCACTCAGCTCACTCAGAGAGAGCCTTGAACAAACAAGCTCTCCACTCACCACCGGCTCTTTACTGACACTGGGTGAGAAGCTGCAGGGAGAGAAGAGACAGGTAAGGGAAGGACGTGCCTTTTGTCTTTTGTCAGAGCTCCAGATATGTAAGATAAAGAGCCCAGCACATACTCCAGACCAGAGACACCCTGGCAAACCTTATGCAGGGGAGATTTGTGATGCTTTCAGGATCACTCCAGCAAAATTTTCTGGAGGTGTGCTCTGGCACAGTCATCCTCTTGATGAACTAGCTCCTTGGAAGGGTGGATGACTTGGTGGAAGAGAACAGGGGCCCTGAGGCTCATCCTTGTCCATCCCAACAAATCTCTTAGGTGTCTGAAGCTCATTTGTTATTGAAATGAAAGCTGGGGATCTCAAAGGAAAGGACTCCCAATATTAACTACTTTCAGTAGTCCGGAAACACTCCAGAGACTTTTCTCCCAGATGGGATTCTCTGTATCATCACAACTTTCTTCACAAATGTCAAATATTACAGATTTTATTCTTCTTTGTACATGTCATTCCAACTTCTGGAAACCTTAGGGGAGACCTGAGCTTAAGTTGGATTCCTTGGCTTTCAGATAGGCAAACCCGACAGACTCCACAGATGTATCAAATCTTAGGCTGAAAGAACCTCATCTGATAGGCCCCATAAAAACACAATTGGGCAATTATGTCTTAAGGCCATTTCTATAGTCTATTGCATGAATGTTTCCTCCTGAACTTAAATCAGTTTTTAAGGACTGGAATTGTTTAGTCTTTCTTTATTTGCAGGTACCTTGGGCTGTGACACACTGTCCTGATAGAAGTTTATCTCTTGGGGTTCCACAGTACTGGGTTGTCCCACAGACGAGTGGCTGCAATGAATGAACAGAATAGGAAGTGATTTGAAACTCTATTTCTAAGCTTGAGGATCGTTCCTCTGATAATTTTTTCCAGTGACACAGGTCACTTGTTGGAGGAAAGGGGAGGGCAGTGGCTGCTCCGGGGACAAAGATCCCTGCAAAGGGCAGCAGAGACCAGAACAGTATGTTCATAAAAAGATGATCCTCTAAAATGTGGGGACATAGTTAGGAATCCCTTTGGATGTTCCTTCTGCATGCAAAGGAATTTCCAAAAAAAGCATTTGGAGACAGAGCCCTACAAATATCAAGTATGGATACTGGGGACACTCATGCTGGGGCTGAAGAGTATTTGGGGAAATGTCTGGGGTCCAGACCTCAAAGCTGATTACTCAGGCTGTGGTTTAGCAATACAGTAAACTCAGCTTCAGGGCTCCAAAAGCCCTATAAAAAATGCTAAGGCATGCAACACAAAGCAGTGACTCGCTCTAAAGTCATTCTCCTGCTCAGACAGCTGCAGTGGAGAAATTTTGTCTCTAAGCAGGCATGGTCTGTCTGTGCTGTTCTAACTTTGTCAAGTACCATCTACCAGCTCAAATGCCTTATCACACATTCTGGCTAGTTTGACAGAACAACCACTGGACACCAGTGCCTCAGCTCGGTTGGATCCACTCTCTGGCTGTTTTGGCAGCACCCGCGTAGGTAGGAATTGATGAAACCTTGGCCTCAGACTGACAGTGTGTTGGCATCTGCTTGGGGTCTGTCCCTATGCAGATAGGACCTGTTGCAGGATGCTTGGGATTCTTTAACAGGTGCTGCCAGAATATACCTGATCCATAGGTCTGGAAAGCAGGAGGAAGGCATAGAGGTAAGAAGAGATGGTAAATTGGTGCTACTGCTTTCTTTAGGGAAAAAAACCTGTATATATATATATTTCTGCATTGAATGAGAGGAGGAAGTGGATGCTAAAAGCTGAGCCTAGACCTGGTTACAAAACAGGAATAGAAGCTGGGAGGGACCACACTGTCCAGTAACCTGCAGCCCCTCTTGCCACCTTCCCCTCCTGTCCACCTTGTTTCCCATGGCCCTGCTCCAGCGCAGGACTCCCCCTGCCTCACCTCGGGGCTGAGCTCTCCCATAGGCACCAGGCTGGGCTGGCAGAGTCGTGGGGTCGGGGAGGGGTCGGCAGGTTTCCTTCTCTGGGACTGCAGAGTTAACTTCTGCATAGACTCATGCCCGCGGGAGACATCTGGGAAGAGCGGGCAGAGCCGCCTGGTACTTACGTGTCGTTGGATGTACATTTTCCTCTGCTTCACTGGGAGAATCCGTGTCATGTTTTTTCCCCTTCCC
The DNA here is from genome assembly GCF_963921805.1 of Phalacrocorax carbo. Lineage (NCBI taxonomy): Eukaryota > Metazoa > Chordata > Aves > Suliformes > Phalacrocoracidae > Phalacrocorax > Phalacrocorax carbo. The sequence goes on along the minus strand of NC_087513.1, from coordinate 58,018,320 downwards.
CTTTCTTAATAGCAACTGAGCAAAGGGGTCCCAGGAGGGAGCGAGTCCCACCGTGCACTACCGGAGACGCAGGTCCTTCTTCCTGGACCTGCCCATCGCTCCCCTCCGTGACTGGCGTGGGACCGGGGCCCACTCCCGTGCCCGCTGGTGGCCGGGCTGGCGGGGCTGGCGTCCGACGGGGGATGCGCGGCCCCCGAGGCTGGCGCCGGCGGGCCCCTGCCCCGCGCTGCCTCCTGCGGGAGAGGGGGCTCGTCTGGCGGCGGCTCCGGGGGACGGATGCCGGCAGCCAATGGGCGCCACGCACGGAAACACCGGCTGGAGAAGGAGAAGGAGGGGATGGACGACAGGGCAGGAGAACGGAGAGGAGCGGGGCGGGGGAGAGACCGGGATGGAGAGAGGAAGGTGCAGGAGAGGGGCAAGGGGGGAGGGGGAGCGCAAAGGATGGGAGGGTGGAGGAATGGGGAGTGCGGTAAAAGGAGCTGCGGACAGTGGAGGGAAGAGGGAGAGAAAGAAGAGGGGGATGCAGAGAGCAGCTGTGTGGTGGGAGAGTGGAGTGGCGTGGCGGGGTGGGGCCGGGGGAGTTTTGGCAGTGCAAAGCGCCCTGTGAATGCCCGCGGGCACACGGGAGAGGGGCTCCCTGTTCCGAGGATCTTGCGGGCGGGGCCTTGTGCTGCTCAGAGCTGCAGGGACAAGGCAAAGCCTCCTGGCTGGCAAGATGCTCAGAAAGCGGGGTGGCTGCTGAGTGCACAAGACCTTTTTCCCTCCTGTTCTGCCCTACGAGCACCTCCAGCTGGATGGAGCTGAGGGCAGATGGCCAAATAGGGGAGTTCTCTGTCTCAGCATTCTCCCTGCCCTGGCTCCCTGCACAATCTCATGTCTTTTGTACCCTCTTTGGGAAAAAAAGCCCCAGTTCAACAGCCCCAAACTCTCCTACCAGACTTCATCTCTGCTGCAAAGAGTGGACCCAGAAGAAATGGGACAGGGCAATAAATTAAGGTCTTTTATGTGAGCAGTTCTCCCAAGGAAGGAAATTAGGATTTTCCCATCCCATTCCCTTAACAAGGTGCTTCCCTGTCCTGCAGCAAACATCAGTGACTCCTTGCACTGTGCAGTCACACAGCTCTTCGCACTTGGTACTGCTGTTATGAACATTTCTGCTCCTAAGGCCAATTCCAGCCTTAACAGTAGGGACTATCTTTGTGAGCAGAACATAACCAGGGTCTAAAACCTGGCCTTCCAAACCTGCTTGAACAATTTTATGTCCAGCCAGTGCTGCTCAAAGGTGAACAGGCAAAGGCAGTACAAGGCTTCAAAGTTGTCCGGATGCTTTAGCCTACGTCTTAGCCACAATGCTCTCTGGAGACACACAGGAGAGAAGAGACCTTACTGGGGAAGGAATAGCGTGGGCAGCACCCAGTGGCTATCTTTGTCATGGCAGGGCAGGTATCTGCAGCACCATGCAGGGACCCCTTGAGCTTGTGTCTAAGAGAGCCATGTAATAGCAGAGCTTTACCCAGGCCACCTACCCCTTGCAGGATTTGTTAACATAAGCACAGTCACAGGATCACAACTTCCAGGTCTCCAGCCCGCTTCCTCAGTGCTCAAAAACCTGCCCCATTCTCTGCCTCAGATCCAACAGGGTTGTGCAAACTGCTTGAATTGTGTTGCAAGGACAGCTCAGCCTGTACGCCTCCACAGGGAGGCAGACACATGAATTTTATTTCATGCAGAGGGTGAGCCTCTCCTCTCTGCATTGCTGTATGTGATAAGGGACAGGGCAGACTGAGAAGGCAAAAGCCAAGGCTTGAAAACTGGAGAGGAAGTAATAACCCACTGGGAATTCATTGGTTTGAGTAACGTTTAGGATTTTTAAGGCAGGCTAGATCCCAGTCTCAAGGGCTTTGTGTCCCTTGCCCTGCTGCATGTACATTCCCACACCAGAGACTTCATTTCTGCTATTCTGGACTTATGTTGACACAATATACATTACCTGTGGATGAGGCTTGGGCAATTCATCTGGTGGCCCACGTGCAATGCAGACATTTGTGGAACTTGCTGCCACAGGATGTCCTCCAGGGTTGCTCTGCACATTATCAGTGGGTAATGTGTCACATCACTGAATTAACTGCCTTACTCAGATTTGACCATGAATTGACTTTGCAGAAATTTCCCTGGCAGTGGGAAGCCCTCAGGGGCTTCTCTGTGGTGGGTTGTTGCTCACATTCCCCATGCACCTCCTCAGTGTAGGAAGAAGTCTCTGAAACTCTGAAGAGGTGCTGTGTCGGGAAGTGGTAAGCTTGCTCAACTCCACAGTGTCTCTGTGCCCTCCTATGACTGCAGGATTTTGCAGTGCTAATCATTGCACCCTGAGCATTCCTCCCTCCTGCAAGCAGTAGCAGTAGCAGCCACCCTGTAACACTCCTTGCTCTCAAGTCCCTGCAATGCATCAGGAAGGCAGGTTCTTACAGCTGCCAGATCCATAGTACTGCTGGGACCACTCTCTTCAGCTTAATTTTAGTGACTTGGAGGCAATTTGTCTGGACTGGTGACTCATTCCTCTGTTTTTCCCCCCCCCCCCCCGCCCTCCTCCTTTCTGTTCTCTCTCTGCCTGTGCCTGGCAGTGTGAGTGAGTGCCGGTACTGATATGACTGCCTGTGACGTGAACTTAGGACCGTTAATGCAGAAATATTTTTGTGAAAGGGTATCCCCAGCAAACTGCAGGGGCAGTCCCTATGGAGAGGAGTCTGGGCCCGGATGTCCCCTCCCAAAGCCTGCGTCTCATCCTCGGTGTGTCTCCGAGGAGATACAACCTTTCCTTTGAACACATGGATGGTGACAAGAAGAAGGGCAAAAGCCAAGGTATAATCACCCTGCTGCCTTTGGCTGGCACATGATATTTGCACTTTACTGAGGAATGCAGGGAGGTTAGCTGAGAACTGAGCAACAAGATGCATGCATCAGGCCTCATCTCTTCATCCTATAGTGACTGGGGCTCCCCGGTACCAAGCTCAGTGTGGTGCTGCCTGGGTTGTCACTGCCAAAGGAGGGGCACCCCTGGCAGGTGCCTCCACCCCAGCCATCCCCTTGCTCACTGCTTCAGGGCTGTGTCCCCCAGGGTGCAACACATCACGGACGTAGCAAGAATGTACAGTCTGTTTATTGAGTCTTAGTCACTGCATTGTAACCTTGGGTGTTGGTGAGGAAGGGAAGGGGCAGCTGGGGTGGGGCGAGTGTGGGGAAGTTGTGCAAACTGATAAACCAGGACTACAGACCCATAACAGTCTTTCAAGCCAGCAGAAGTAAAAAGGGCAGTGACCATCACAAGGTTCTGAACTCCGGGATGCTGGAGTCATCGCTCTCCTGCATGCTGGACAGAGCCTGGCATCAGGATGGGGCCGGGATCTGTAGCCAAAAACATGACAGACTGTGTGAAACCAGCTTGGCCGTTTTCCTGTTCTCCCTCCCTCTGCCCTAGGGGTAGTGGGAGAACAAAGGGGCAGGGTCCAAGCTAGAAATCTCTCACTCTTCTCTCTCCCCAGCCTCTGGCTAACTTTGCCTCTCCTCCTGAAGCCTCTCTTCTCCCTGTGCTGCCTTGGGTTGAAGGGAAAGGGCAGGTGGGGATAATACGAGGAGTAAAGTAGTCTTGGGGCAGAAGCTGCTGCCTGCCAATGAACAGCAACACAAAAACCCCCTTGAGGTGAGCAGGGCCTGGTAAGAGGAAGGGCCACTGGGCAACTGCCATGAATAACAAACAGTTTTGGTTTGTTGGTTTGTTTTTGTTTTCTATAGGCAAAGGCTGCAGCTTCACAGCTTTCACAGCAGGTCATCCCCAGCACAGCCTAGGCACAGTTCTCTCTGTGGCACAAGGTGACAGACTTCTTCTCTATGAGGGCAGAGGTGGAAAATCTTGGGCTGCCCTGCACCAGAAGATGGGGGAAAACCTGCCCATGGGCAAGCAGGAAGTAGGGGGAAGTGGTTCAGGGGTCCATGTGCTCCATCATACCATGTCCTGTCCTTTCCCCAAATAGGACTGCTGTCCCCCTCTCTCTTTTTGAGGGTGACCCATCCACCAGGCACAGCAGGTCATAGGAACCCAGTGGCCCTGACCATCTGGGCTCATGAGCAGGAAAGTGCCACTGGTGTCTCTCCCAGGGATCCCTTTCAGATTTACTTACTTAGAGGAGGCTGCATGCACGTTTCTTTGTCCGGGTGGGCTGTGGACAGAGGACTGCTCGGATGGCCTCGTCAAACACCGTCTTGAGGCCACGCTGCGTCAAAGCTGAGCATTCAAGGTATTTCACAGAGTCTGTCAGGAGGAAAGCAGGTGCTGTAATGGGGAGGAAAGGAACTGGGGTAGGCAGTGAGGGTACACAGGAGTCTGCTGCCAAGGGTGCTAAGATGAACATGCAAGAGGAATACCACAGATCGCATCAAACAGAAAGAGTTGCACGTGCCTGTATCACTAACATGTTTCTGGCTCACATCACTTCACAGCCACAACACCCTCCTCCCTCAATGTCCATTTTGCAGTGTCCTGAGGCACATACACACTACCTGAATGCCCCCTGAGTCTTGTCTTGAGATGAGGTCTCAAGTCTCCTCAGGCTTCAAGTGTCATTCAGACTGCCTTGCCTCAGGCATCTCTGGTGGCATCTCAAATCACATGGCACCTCCCTTTTGGGACTCTACCCCCAGATTCTCATAGACCTTGTGCTGGAAAGCAAGGCTCCTGGCTCTTGCCTGAATTGAGTAAACACAGCTTAGGTGATCAAAGCCATTAAGCATTGTCAGGATACACTTTGCTCACTCTGGCAGTCTTGACATCATGGCAAAGCTTGGCAGCTGTGCAAGACCAGGGTTTGCCTATTCTCCACCCTTATAGCCAGAGCAAAGCCATCACATGAGGCTGGCTATGTTATCCTGGCCAGAAGCCCTCTCCTCCAAACTCCCATGTGAAAACTTTTCCCTCAAGCTGTGTTTCCCTCCCTCTCTGCTGTCTCTGCTTGCTGCATCTGAGAGAAGAGTTTACCTGGAACAGGCATTTGTGTATGTCCTGAAATAAGGGAGGGAGCTGATGCCCCTGAGGTGAATGGTGGGGTGAGACATGCATACCTGAGTTTGCATGAACAAGCCTCAGTAGTCAGAGGCAGGACAGGAAGTTGCAGTTGCAACTCTTCCTGAGAGATGTTAGAAAACTCACTCTTCCGTCTCTTCCCGGATGTGGAGGAGAGGCCTCTGCCCACAGAGCAGCTGCGGCTTTCACAGAAAAATATTGGCCCAAATAGAAACAGCAGAGTAAAAGGGGAGGGGAATGTACAAGTGTATATTTGTGTGTGTGTGTGTAGGATGGTGGCCAGAGAGAGGCAGAAAAGAGAGGGTTGAGGGGTAAGGCTTCCTCAAGGAGCAGATCTCCTTCCTGAGCCTCCTGAGGTGCATTTTGTCCCATGACCCTTGATGTGTCTCCCTGTGTCCCTCAGAGATATTACTGTGAGGTACCACTAGGAAAGCCTCATTAGGTTTAGGGAAAGCCCTTATCTTCTGCCTCTCTCCTTTCAGTAGGTCCAAGAGGTTGCCCCAAGCACATACCAATTTCCTTGGCCAGAGCAAGGCCCTGAGGATATGTAATGGGGGATAGCTTCTTCTCCTTCAGCTTCTCGATGGTATCCTTGTCATCACGAAGATCCAGCTTTGTGCCCACAAGGATAATGGGAGTGCTAGGGCAGTGGTGCCGCACCTCGGGGAACCACTAATAAGGGAGCAAAATGGCAAAGATGTGAGAAGTCACACATACGGGCATGCACAAGAGAAACAAACACACACTCCTGAAAAAATGTCAGCAAGATAGCTAACACCCTGTCCTTCCTCACAGCCCTTCCATCCAGTGTGGGGCACTCTAGCCTGGCCAAGCCCAGCCCCTGTTGCTGGTTCCTCAGGCAAAATCCCTGACATGGAGCTCAAATTCTGTTAAGCAAAAGCACAAGCTGCTCTCCACCCTTCATGGTTCCCTAAAACCCAGGGAGGGACCTGAAAGTGGTAGGAGGGAAATACTATATTGTTCTCCTTTCCATCAATGTCTCCCTTCTTCCCTCACTTCCCATCCAAAGGCTGTGGGTACCTGCTTCTCATACCCTATGGACTGGTCCTGCGTGTCTGTGCTATAACAGTCTTGGCTGAAAGATGCCAGAGAATATAAGCCTGTGGTCTCACAGCTCAATAGCCCAGCAAGATGAATACTAGCCCTTTAATAGGGTTGTCCACCTTCTTTGAGATGACCCAGAAAAGAAATCAGAAGAAGGCTGACATTTTAGTTCCTTCTGACTGACCCCCAAAAAGATATTACCTCTCTGAATCTAGACGTCCTATTAGCATTCTCCACCCACAGTCACTATTTTTGCAAGACCACACCAGTCTCATGCTGCTCAACCCCTGATGGACCAGGATACTCTGTCTCACCTTAGCACGGACGTTTTCATAAGATGCTGGGCTGACAAGGGAGAAGCAGATCAGGAAGACATCCTGCAGGCATACAACCACGGTGCAGAGTTAGGATGAGAGCATGGAACTGCATGACAGGGGGCAGGGAGGGGAGAGAAGAGCTGGGTGGGCAGCACCCTCCCTCTGCAGCAGAGGGTCATGCTAGGGAATGTAATGTAACACAGTCCTGACTGCTGCTTATTGCCTCTAGAGGAGAGAAGGATATTTGCTCCCCTGACTCATGGTAACCATAGCCACCATTATCAGAAGAGCCAAATGTTTAACTATGAGGATGGGGTTTTTGCGGTAGGCACACTCATCCTCATGGGAAACAGCTTGACAGCGTCCTGCTCATTTCTCACAGAACACCAGAGAGCTTTCAGGCCAGAAACATTTTGCCTGCTGTTGAGGCAGAGCTAGGATCAGCCCAAAAAGTGCACACACAGGATGCAAATGAGGTGGAGTTTCAGTTATCCATGTAAACGCTTATCCTAGGCATGGCAGAATTCAGACTTCCATTAAAAAACAAAACAAGACAAAACAAAAAAAATCCCCAGCTCTTCAGGGTTATATTTATTTCATCCAACTTCACCTAGCTAAAACAAGGGTGTCAGGCCCACATCCTATCCATTACCCTACTTCTACAATCACTAGAGGCAAAAATCTTGGAAAACAGTTTCCCCTCCTATCCCTGGGATGTGTCCCAAGGTGGGTGCAAGCTGAGAAGTATGCCTGCTTGCACTGACTGCAGAAGGAGCCTAGGCAAACAGCTTATACCCGGTGTCTGACTTTTAGGTGGCTGAGCCTAGCTGAAACAAATAGTGCCCTCAATTCCTAGCCCTTTTGGTTGTAATGGCAACCTTCAGACCAACGCCTGAGGCAGCAGGGTCTTTCTGAGCTTGCCAAGAGACTGCCTGGAACAACATCCTCCAGGGAAGGTGATCTTTAAACCCTGAAAACACTCTGTCAACATGATGAAAAACTAGTGAACATAGTATCTGAGACATCCATTTGTTCTGCTAGAGGCTTAGGCTTAGTTGCATCAGCAGATCAAATACGTGTACGTGTGTCCACATATCAGATCTCTTTTAAAAGGCAGAAGCCAGAATAGTGGGTTCACAGAAACGTGAGAAGCTTCTACCTCAGCTCCTAAATTCCCTGAGCCACTTTAACTTTGCAAAAGGAGGGTTTTTCACAAGGGCTGTGTAAGGCATCTGTTCCACACTGAAATCAGTGTCACCTGGGCTCATAAGTATCTTCGAAGAACTCGGTTTTCTGTCTAAGTTATACTAGTAATGAAGTTTAGAAAAGGCTCGAAAATACCCTTAGATGTCTTTTACCTTTAGGGTTGCAAGGCACTTGTATATCAACAGAGGTATTCTCAGAAAAGGGCAGAGAGAGACAGGAACAGTCCTGTCACTGTTTTATGACAAATGTTGATTTTTGCAGCAGGGAACGGGGGTACATCTGAGGGAGGAACAAGGGAGGAGGGGCATAGAGTGTGACCCACCGTCTGCGGGTAAGAGAGTGGCCTCAGCCTGTCATAATCCTCTTGTCCAGCAGTATCCCATAGCCCCAGATTTACAGGCTTGCTGTCAACCATCACGTTGGCGGAATAGTTATCGAACCTGAAATTCAGAGATGTAGGCCATGGCTCAAACAGAAGAAGAGGGAGCCCTTTCAATAGTGTAGGTGGGGTTCACCAGGTGCACCCAGGAGCAAAGGGTAGTGATTCCTCTTCTGAGCTGACCTAGGTGATGCTGGTTGGGGTGAACCTCTACGTGATGGACTTTCCACTCAGCATCAACATCCTCCACATCACCCTGTCCAGCTGTCCTGGACAGGTGCCTGGCTGCAGCTCCACCTTTGCCACCTTGTGTGCAGATCCATAAACCATTCAGTTTTCCACTTCTTTTCCTTCAGTTTCCCACTTCTTTCTCCAGTATCATTCCCACAACTGTGTCTGCTCTAGCCAAGCCCCTGTCTTTCTTTTGTGCTTTAAAACTCACCTATATTCTTAAAAGTGAAGAAGAAGTAGAACCCATGCCTCTGTATCTCCCCCAGAGCCCTGCACTCCTCAGCACCCCTACTGGAACTGAGGCCAATATCCCAAGGTGTGTCTTCTTACTCTTTGGCAACCCAGCATGAAATATTTGAGAACAGCTATCAGGATTGAATGCTTGGGAGTAAAGACTTGATGGGAAAAAAGGATATTAAACCAACAGAGATGTTCTTCCCCTCATCCCAGAAAATTTTATTTCCTGTTCCTTTTGGTATATATTTTTTTTTCAGGCTAAGGTGAGGGAAACCAGTGATAGGAAGGAACCAACACAATGACCTTGTGAATGTGCTCATGGCATATGTTGCCATGATAAGCCATGCAGTCCAGGAGTACAAAATTACTCCCTTTCACATCTCCAGACACAAGCTTCAGACAGAAGGAGAAATGGTGTGTGACACACAAAATGCATAGCCACTTCATGGCTACATGCTAGGAAGGGAAGGTGCCCTTCCACAAACCAGCTTCTGAGAAAAGATGGGTTCTTGCTGCCACAGCCATTTTTATGCAAGGTCCATTGCAAATTGGTCTGGATGAAAAAGCTCTGAGGTTTTCCTGCACACCTGTCCTTCCCAAGGAATCTGAACCTGAGGTGGAAGTCTGGCACACTGTGCCTAGCTCCTTTTCCCACCTCAGGGAGCATGTAGTCATGCTCCACATCCCAGTAATATGGTATGTGTGGTGTGCATCCCCAGACATATCCCATGCACTGTGGGGAGCTAAATGCATCTGACCATTCAAACTAAAGCAACCCTAAGCTTGCTCCTTATTCCAATAGTCTGCAGGTCTGTGCCAGCCTCATGCACACATCTGCTGGATTGCATACTGCATCTGCTCTGGCATTGAGCTGAATCCTACACTCTTACCCTCAGGGTTACCAGTGCCTTCTCCAGTGACAGTGGATACCTTGAACAAGGAAGGAAGTGGGGACCCCTGTCCATCTAACCACCTTCTCTCGGGTCTGGCCCAATTTTTGTAGCCTGGTGCCTGGTTGTTTTGCCTAGCAGGACCCCATCTACTACTTGAAAACTTAACAGGCAGATAGACCCCTGGTTTGTTTTGTGTATTCCAAATATCCCATTTATACTAGAGTTTTATAGGGCCACTTGTGCTTCTGCTGAAAGATGACAGATCCGAAGTGTAGAGGCACCTTCACTGGTTTGGCAGCCCTTCTTCTGCTGGCATGGAGATTGTGACCCTGCCTTCAGAGTACACAACAAGGGGTTTCTGCACCCCTACACATCCTGCTTTCCATGCCTCCCACCCACCCAGTCCCTATTTATGATTACTTACACAGTAGGGATGTATTCTCCTGGGAAAGCATTGGTGGTGTAGCTGATAAGAAGACAGGTTTTCCCCACAGCTCTGCAAGAGAAAGAAAAAATAGCAGGAATTCATTGTAGTGCAGGAAGACTTGCTAGGATGAGATGGGGATGGGGCAATCCTTCCACACCTCTAAGCTAGCCCTGTCAGGAGACCCCTGGAAGCAGAAACACATCCACAGGACCAGACAGCTCATAACCATAGGTTAGGCAACCGACAGGAAGAAAGACAGGATGTCACCCAGAAATGTTTGTTGTCTTCGAGTACAAAGGCTTGTTTTTATGGTCTGGTACAGAGATCACTCAGCTAAAACGCATCGACTCTGAGATGGAGGTGAGAACCCATTTTGCAGCGCATGCACAGTGCAATACGCTCCCAGCCAGGGTAGGTGTATTGATTTGGTGCAGGAGTGCCATGACAAAGCTGCCCAGACAGCTACAGCCCCTGAATACAGGCACTCCTGCCTACTTCTGCAGGCACTGGGGCCAGGGGCTGATAGCACGTCTTCTTGACTCAGCCATACCATCTTCCAGTCTTGCCTGTCTGCCGTAAGCTGCAGCAGCACCCGCAGAGAGAGCTGTAAGCAGCCAGCAAGGTGCCTCTCCCTGTGGCTGACAGAGGCTGCTGGTAGTGTTTCTGAGCTAGAAGCTGGTGCTTCCTCCCTCCTCAGCCTCCCCCACACCCATGCTGCAGTAGGGTGGAGCACAAATAAGCCAGGGTAGCAGCACAGTCCAGACTGGGTGAGAGCACTGGTGGGATGGAGATGGGAAAATGGGCAGTAGGGCTATTATGGGGACAGGAAGGTGTCATGGGCAAGGTGAAGCCTGTGGTGAGGGAAAAAAAGAGTGGAGAGAAACTGGAAGAAGATAAAGCAGCCAGGACAGGTGTGGGAAGGAGAATCCTTCTCCTGCTGGGCTGTTGATTCTCAGGTCTGTGTGTGGCCTGGGAAAGCCTGGCCATGTTTAAGTTACAGCACATTAAATGGAGGTGGTAAGAGCAACCTGCCTCCCCAGCCTATGAGCACAGCCACAGGATGAGGGAGATGTCTTTCCTGGGGTAAAGGCTGGAGTCCCGCTGCTGAGGATGCTCTAACCATCTCAGCTGTACCTGCAAAGTCCGTTGTTGCAGAGCTGCAGCCCTGCCTTTTTGTATGCCCTTGGCAGGCAGAGCTGTCACCTTCACCCTAGTCACAAGGCACCTGCCTTTGTCACTGCAGTGTGGGGCAGCTGAGGAGGAAACCGAGCTCTTCAGCATGCTCTGACACTTGTTTCTTCCTCCTGCCACCTCCCTGTCTTAGATCCTCCTCCCTCTGTCCCTTCTTTTTCGCCAGCTCCCTTGCTTCCCTCTTATCATAGACATACTGAGGGACGGCCATGGAGACTTCCTGAAGCTCTAGAGGTAATGGCTCAGGAGATCTACAGGGCTGTGGGTAGGTCAGTCATGGAAGGGGGGTGATTCTGAATTAGTATTGTTGAACAGAGAGGAGCACAAACAGTGAAGGGGTGAAGGTTACAACAAAACTATTGAGAGAAGAGGTGAGATGAGTGGCACCTGCACATTCCTGGGACTGAACTCAGGGAGTGTAAAGCAGTTAGTGATGTGTGCTGGAGGGAGCTACGGGGCCAGAACAGTTATAGGGCAACATGAGCAGCTTAGCTGAGTGACAGCAGGTGGTCCTGTGGTCGGTAAGGTTGAGCCAAGAGAGGGAGACATGGTTGTTATGGCAGGGAGGGAGGTAAAGAGTGGTGAACCAAGAGCTCAGAGTGATGGGGGTGGCTGGACTGCCGTATTGCAAGATGGTGAGAGCGGAAATGCAGTGTACAGAGAAGCAAATTGACAGAACAGAAGATATTTAAGAAGAGTTGACGTCAGAGGGCTTGAGAGCAGGATGTGTTGTGGGGTTAGCCATGAAATGAGGGGAATGCTGCCTTGAGGGATGACTACAAGGTTGGTGCAATATGTGAGGGGGAAGCTGGGGGGTTCACAGGGCAACAGATAAATGCCCAGTGGAGTTGTTCATCCAGCTCTAGCCTGCAAACTTCAGGGAACTTTTCTTAGAGGTAATGGTGTTTATTTGGGGCTCTGTCCTTCTTTGTCCCTTCTCCCTGTCCCCTTGCCCCATCCCTTGAGAATATGCATGTACTGTTATGTTTGCAGACATCTTCTTCCCCGGGTGAGTTTTGAAGGAGGAAGTGACTGTGGGGAGCAGGGCTGCTGCAAATGTCTCTTCATCTGCTACCTGATAGCTGCCCCAGATAACAGTCTGGCCAGCTCCTAGCTGGGAAATTAATTAACCTACTCCGTGCCAAATGTAGACTGTCCTTCCTTCCCTCCTCTGCATCTACTCATCCCACAGGGCAACAAGAGGCCTTGTACACCCCATCCCTCTTGCCCCCAGCAGTACTGACTGCTTCACTTATTGATGGCTTAGATCAGGCCGTTTCCAGGGATCACAGGACATGGGCAGTGACGCCATCATGCTGTGAAGACAAGGTTGTGTTATCTCCCACTCCCAAAGTGGCATATACTTGTGCCTATCTCAGTGGAAACATCTCCTCCTCCTTGTGCCCACAGAAACCCCTTGTCATACAGTCTCCCCCATACCCCAGTACAGAGATAATGTGCCAAGAAAAGCTGAACACAGAGATACTGGTGGACATCTCATCAGGACCATTGTGCTGTGCCCTCTCCCAGTCAGTCCCAGTGAGCAGATGGCTTTCAAGGAGCCATTCACCTGCAGGAGAGCGCTTGCATCTCTCGGGTTTTAAGTCTGACTTCTGCCTACAGGTTGAATCTGGCAGTAACACCACCACCTCCTGTGTGTGGGACAGACTTGCTCCACTTTCCATGCCCCTTTTGTATATGCCCTTCAAGATGCCTGCTTCTACACCCTTGCCAAGGGGAGGAAAGAGCGAGCCAGAGAAGGAACACAGTCTCAGGAGGTCAGAAGTAAAGCTGGGGAAGTTTCACCAAGAAGCCACCTTCCTTCTTGCCCCTTGTCACCACCCCTCCCTCCCTGCATCCACAGCAAACCAGTGGGGTACCTACCCATCTCCCACCACGACACACTTGATGGCTTGCATGTCTCTGGACCCGTGGTGGAGAACAGCACCTGGGGCAAAGGAAAGTCACGCCACGGCAAACAGCAGGGAAAGACGGGCAAATTTGGGTATCAGCCCTTGTGCTGCAGTGAGCGGCAGGTTGCAGGGAGGGAGGAAGTGGAAGAGGGAACTTTACTCGACGATCACCCTCTGGTCCCTCCTCCTCTCCCACCACAGCAGCAGCTCTGCAGTGGAGGCCGTTAGCTGAAGGCGGGGCATGCATGATTTCATAGTTGGGATGATCACTGCTGTAGTTTTGTTTTTTTTTTCTCCGTGCGTGTCCCACCCCATCCCAGTGAACGGCTGGGGGCACCAAACTGCTTTTATAGGGGAGCTGAATAAGAATTAGGAGCAGGGTGAGAAAGCAGAGGGGTAGCTTTCTTCCTCCCTACTTTATCATCCAAACTTTGGAGGAGGTGTAAGCAGGGAAGGGAATCTGAGGTGGGAGTAGTGGGGTGACATGGGGTAATGAAGATTTTTCAGGTCTTCCCAGTGCCCCTGAGTGTCAATGGTGAAATGTCACAAGGAACAATGTTTTCTGTGAAGGCTGAACAAGGAAGTTAAGCAGCCTCTAGGAAGCAGCAGCCACCCCACAGCTGCTCTGTCCCTCCTCTCCTGTAGTGGTAGGTCCTGCAGCATTTCCCCACCTGCCCAGACTACTAGTATAAAGAAGTTATACTTCTTATATATAGTATAAGAAGATTAGTATAAGAAGATAGTATAAGTAAGATAGTAAGATTAGTATAAGAAGATATAGAAAGAAGATATACTTCTTATATAAAGATATATAAAGGTAAACCTGTGTGTTTACCAAGAAGTGGAGCAAATGCATCAGGGGATGCAATGAACTGTTTTCTCTCCCCTACCAGTACTATGAAAGCCAAGACTGGTAGATGAAAGGAGCCCCTGCAAACCAGCTTCTCCCTATCCACCCTCTTCCCTACTTCTCTGCAAAAGCAGCCAGTGGGAGCTGCCATCAGACCTCTTCCATCTTGTCATAGAATCATAGAATGGTTTCAGTTGGAAGGGACATTTAAAGGTCATTTAGCCCAACCACCCTGCAATAAGCAGGGACATCTTCAACTAGATTGCGTTGCTCAGAGCCCTGTCCAATCTGACCTTGAATGTTTCCAGGGATGGGGCATCTACCACCTCTCTGGACAGCCTGTTCTTGTGTTTCACCACCCTCATCATAAAAAATTTCTTCCTTATATCTAGTCTGAATCTACCCTTTTTTAATTTAAAACCATTACCCCTTGTCCTATCCCTACAGGCCCTACTAAAAAGTCTGTCAGTCCTCCTCTTTCTTATAAGCCCCCTTTATGTATTGAAAGGCTGCAATAAGGTCTCCCCGGATCCTTCCCTTCTCCAGGCTAAACCTCAATTCTTTCAGCCTGTCCTCATTGTCCTCAGAAGATAAAAGAATTTTAGAGCTAAGCAGCAAGGCGAAGAAGGAAGCAATCACCCTAAGAAAGAAGAGGCAAGGAACAGAAAAATCCCAGTAGGCTTTACTCCTTCCTTTCCCTTCTCAAAATGAGGGTCTGCCTCCTCTTCTTTTCTTCTCCTGCCATGTAATGCTACACCTGGAAAAGTGCATATGTGTGCACATCTGTGTGCTCCAGCCTGAACAGATGAGTGGATGGCCAGGAGATGCATTTTACAGAAGGGATGTAGTGACACAAAATTAATTAGAATTTCCAGGCTTTGTCAGGAGGCCAGTTAGACCAAGAACAGTGGGTTTTCAGCTGGGATGTTCCTGAAGGAAGGAACTCTGAGGGAAAGTGTTTCTCCAGAGGTTGCTGACCTTTGTGCTGCTGCAGCCACGGGAGGCTGTTGCAACTGACCTGCTTAGGAGGAGACCTCTCCCATCCGCCACTCAGCGCTGGCCGCAACCCAGAAACCTTCAACTGTGGAATGTTTCCAAGTCTTGGAGCTATTTCAGAAGCACAAAGCCTACATCTGTACTAGGTGTTCCCTCTGTGGGTGGTATGGGAGGGGGAGGACGGAAACCCACTGACTCCTCTGCAAGCGAGAACAGGAACAGGCCATAGGAATACAGGTCAGAGAAGGACACAAGGGAGAGTGACAAAGGCTGCTACAGGGAGAGCAGCAGCAGGAGCTGGAAAGGGCAGCAGGCACAGAATATAGTGGGCCAGGAGATAGGGACTCAGTCAGAAGAAAAGGCAGGTATATCTGCCTCTAGAGAATGTTACAGGTGTCTGGAGAACAGCCATTACAGCTCCCTGGACAACTGGACACACTGAGAGCTCTCTGTGGGAGACATCGGTGTGACAAGTGAGGGGCCAGGGAGCTGGAGTTAGTGGAGTCCCTAGGGATTCAGGGAGCTCTAGGTTGGGCAGGCAGCCTGGGACAGGCAAGCAGGAAACTAACCCCTTTCTGGGCATTGTTGAAACTGCATTTGGAATCAGCTTCTCCAAAGGAACATTTCCATTTTCACTAGATCTTTTCTCTGAAGGTTTCCAATAACCCTTATATGCCTGGGGAGAAACAGGGTGGGAAGAACAGGGAGTGAAAACCTGGGGTGGGAAGGATGGGGACCAAAGGGAAAAGAGCTGGGGAGGGCTGGAGAATACATTGAGTCTTACCTGGGAAAGATTGTCAGGTGAGGATACCGGAGTTAGGAATGGGATTCAGGCTAAGGGAGACTGGATGGAAAACCAGCAGTGGCACAGTAGGACCTGGTGGCAAGGATGAACAAGGACCACTGACCTGCTGAATGCCAGTGTGTGCTTTTGTCCTTGTAGTCTGGCATATGGGCTTGTAGGGCTGGAAAGGAGTGGGGAAGAAGACAAGTTAAAATTGGTCAGGGAGGAGGGGATGTGATTGAGACCCCATGTCCAGGTGGACCCCATGTCAAAGACACTTTAGTTCTTTATGGCCAACAATGAGCTGTGGAAGTCCTGGCAAGAAGGTACATCTCCATTCCCCTTCTGGGCAAATTACTTTTGGAAAGTAATTGCCTTCTACTGCTATGAATAGTCAGTTCTTGTCCAAGTCAGAGGTCTGTGCTGTGAATCTATAAACATCCCTCCACCCCACTGGTGGGCCAGTGCCTCTTGAGAGGGACAATAGGTATCGACATAAAGGCTTTCAGGGTGGTTTTTTTTCATCATATTTAAATTATTTAAAATGGGATATTATAGTCAAATAACACATATTGTAATCATTCTGGGAACAACTGACACCTGCTACATTAAAACCTCTTGGTCATACATGCTGCAGTAAAGGGAAGGAAACTTCAGGAAATAGGCCTGTAACCCCTAACTGAGTACATACAGATCTGTTACTGCTTTGATGTCCTCTCACACCACCAAGAGGTGCTCTTGACATGAGTTTCCTTCTTCATGTGCAGTGTGGCTGAGGGAAGGCAGGCACCCATCTGGTGTTTCTTGTTCCCTTTGCTGAGTTTGAGGAAGACGTTAATGGGAAAGAATTGCTCAGTGAGACTGTTTTTTTCTGTGAAACTTCCAGGGCCCTGGGCTTGGTCACGTCCAAGTGACCCATCTGTGCTAGGTTTGCACAGCACCCATGTGGGCCGGCGGGCAAGGAAGGAAATGCATGATACCATTTTTCCCTCCACAAGGATACAAAGCATCAGAGACTGCTCCATCTCTCCGCCTCTTTCTGTAGGGTTCTGCTACCTCAGGGAGGATGGGAAAAGGATGAGGGGGCTCTTTCAGAAATGATGTTTGCACTTCAGAGCCCTGCACAGTAGGGCAGGAGCTGAGCAGGAGGCTTGTCCTTCAGCACAGACACAGTAGCAAGGGGAATCCTTTCCTGGGGGGAATATGAGGCTCATTCGTTTGCACACACAGGGCACGGCCACAGCATACATTCTCATTACACTGGGTCCTGATAGGATTTATATTATGTGAGCTATTTCTCAGGCAATTCTGAGTGGCCATGAGACCTTTTCTGGTTGTGCTGGTCCTCCAGCAGGGAAGAGGGTAATTTGCTTCAGCCTGCCTGGGCTGCAAACTGTCCCTACTTGCTATATTCCCCTTTTGCATCTTCCCACTTCCCCATTCACACAGCTTACCATCTGCCTCCTGCTTTTAGTTCTTGCTTTGTTGCTTCTCTTCTCCAAAACTCCCAGCCCTCTTTGTTGCTGCCCCCATCTTGTCTCACTGCTGTGGTTTCTTACTGACTGCCACACTTGTTTAAAAAGCCTGCCCTGAATTCAAAGCTCAGATCATAACTGAAGTGGGGTGATGCACCTCAGGCCATGATGTTCTCCAGTCCCTGTTAGAAAGGTTGTGGAGTTGCTTCATACAGGGTCTGTTTTCTAACATGGCCATAACAAGGGCTTCTCTAGCCTAAGTTCACCCTGTCAAGCAAAAGCTTAGGGAAAAAAATGAAGTTTCCAACCCAGTCTCACAGAACACAAGCTACCTACACTTACAACGTAACTCATAAGCAACTCAACTTGAAAATGGTGTTTACTGAGTCTTGGATGTGTCTTACCCATGGGCTTTTCTGCAGATAAGCCCTACTGAAATCAGGGGCAGGTGGTCCATTCATGATACATTTTGCCATGGGAGCTCCTCTATCTTCAGAGTTTGACTGCTCTCAGCCTTTCCAGTTTGGGGCAAAATAGCAAGTCCACTGCCATCCTTTTATCTGGAGCACTGAAAGAGGTTCACCTCCTCCACCTCTTCTCCACTGTGTACTTACTATGGGTGAGCAGAAGATCACGGCACAGACCTTTGGGCATCAAGTTTTTTGTGATGGCTAATTCACACTTGCACTTCCCTCAGTTGAGCAGTTGCTCACAGACTCTAAATCACGCTGGGTTTTTTATGGCTTGGCCTTATCTGGTTCTCAGTACTTCTGCAAGTCCCCAGTGATTCTGATATGGGTTTCCATTCCTACAGACATTTTTTTCTCAGCCAGTGACAACCTCCATCTTGCTGATACCACCCTGTTACTTAATGGTGGTAAATACAGATCAATATCTGACCGTGCAACCTTTCCCACAAGGTGCTCAGATGGTTCAACAACATTTTTCACCTGACTGTTGTAGAGGGGAGGTAACAGGGATTAGAGATTACACATGTAAATTCTAATTTGAGAGTCAACTGCTTGACTTGACTCCCTTGCCTGCTAGCACTCTTCATACGTTATCAGATATTAGATATACTATGTTTTGTAAAACCATAGTAAAATCTAATACGTATCTTTACTGGTAAGCTATGTTATCTTTTAGAAAGACTGCATCAGGAAAGTAGAAAGAGCTGTTTAGAGTACTAAGGAAATCTATAGCTACTCTGTTTTCCAAGACTAATATATCCTGAACTACCAACGTTAAATCTTTTGCTTGACTTCTACCATATTTTTTTTCAAAGGCATAAAACTTCAGTCCTGCTGCACTTCTGAGTCCAACAAAAAGATCTCTCTGGCTCTTCATTCAAGTTTATCAGACTCTAAGTGGCCCTTCTGTAATCTTTATAAGAGGTGGGGTTTTTTCCTGTGGCCTTTTATAATCACTATCTTTCTACCTTTAAAATAGAGTCCAGTTCCTTGAATTAGTAAAAGCAGTTGAGAATAGGCTATTCCAGGTACTCTGCACTAGTAGCTTTACTTAATGACTGCATGTTTGCCTCCTGAGCTACTGTTCTGGCTGTCACATTCTGTGTTGCTCCTCAGAATGGACAGGGACAATTTTATTCCAATTGTTATATGTAAAATCCTGTTATTGTCTTTACTGTACTGCTGTTTTACCTTGCATCAAAATACTACCTGTGCAGCTCATAATCCCCACAATACTGTGTAAGAAGTGCTACAGTCTCTCCTGACATACTGCAATCCCTAAGCCCAATCTGAATGGCATCTTAAACCTCCTGAAGGGGCTATTGAATTTGTACAGACATGTACTTTGTCTCTCTGTGGAGAGAAATACATGGCACTGTGTCACTGTCTTTATCGCCTTGAAAGTAGTAGTAAATATTTATATTTCCTTTTTATTTACACAATTATTTTAAGCCTATACCAAGTAGTAGAAAAGTGTACCCATGCTGTTGGTTTGATGTTTTACTTTGTGGCCACCAGAACAACAGATATTTCCAGCTCCAATTTAAGTCTCTGTGTACAGTCAGGGAGCATCCTGGGAGAAAAAATTGTTCGTGGTACAGGAGGCACAGGGAGCAGCCTGGAGTATTGATCTGCAGCAGTCTGCCTGATCTGCCCATGCTTGATGAGGTGAGAACTGCTGAACCAACCTGGATGCCCCATTGCACACACTCCCACCTCTTGCCTGCACAGGCCCAGCCTGAGATAATGACAGCTGGAAAGGATGTGCAGTGGAAGAAGCAATTACTGGATCTAACCCTAGTCCTCTAACAGAAGCACTGATTTCCAGGGATCTGCTTCTTCCCGTCCCTGTTCCCAACAACTCTGGAGATACAGGAGAAGTACTGCTTTACCTGTGGGGTGGTGGATTGAAGGGGAGTGATAGGAGGGGAAAAAAAGTGCCAAATCCCACCCCAGTCCAACCCAAGACATATCTTACCTGTCCCAGTCCCCTTCACTTACTCTGTTATTATGTAAGCCCCTCAACACCCTCTCCCACACAGTCTTTTTTTTCCCTTTTTGACACCTCTTCTTGCACAGCTAAGAGGACTTTGCTTGCACCTCTATGCCATGTATGTCTTGGAGCAGAGTGGCCATTCCCAGCTCTAAACTTTGTTGAAATAAACTCTATCACCTGGAAAATGTTCTTTGGTTCTTCCTGCAGTCTCCTGCTTTTCCAAGGAGTGCATTCCTTGATGAGATATGCCCTTGATTCCATCTGGGTTGCTCATTTCTCAGATGTTGATGCAGACATCATAGTGTTGTGGGTTTTTTTTTATGTATAGGCCACATGTTTCTCTAGAAGGAGGAAGGTGGCAGAATCAGTGCTCAATATAAAAGTCAGTTCCCTGGATGTGGGTATCTTTCAACGTAAGTTGGTTTTTGCTGCATGTCAAATTCTCCTTGCTTAGTCTGTATTTGACCTAGGCTGTATCTATGCTGGCCTTGTTGATAACACTAGTGGGAGAAGCCATGTACTTTGAGTACTGGCTATGGACTAGATCTGACCACACTGTATAGCATTTAAATCTCATCTCCCCTAGGATCCATTTGATGTTTCTATACCCCTTGGGCATAATTAATTTTTATGTGTTCTTGCTTGCTAGCTTTCCTGCTTCCTTCCTCTCCTTCCTTCCTTCCTCTCCTTCCTTCCTCCCTCCCTCTCTCCCTCCCTCCTCTCATTCTCCCTCATTCTCTCTGTCTTTGCTTTTTCTTTTGGTTCCCCCCACCTTTTTCACTTGACATAACAAGTGTGTTGTGTTGTAACCCTTTCGTGGTATTTTCATGCCATGACCACAGAACATGGTACCTTAAGGGCATTTCCAGATGCATTGCTGACTGTGGTATTCACCTGAGTTCCGTATTGCCTGTCTGGGATGTTCAAACCAAACTGACCTCTCATCTGGGTCTAGGTTTCCTCAAGAGACAAACTAGTTGTTTTGCTCTAGGGTAAGCCTGAAACCAAACTAGTCTGTGCACCATGTGAATGAGTGAGGGACTAAGGACCTGGAGAGGGACATGTACTTACCCTGCACTGTGGAAAGAATGGGAGATGCTCTAGGATTAGTTTAGTTATATGATCCTGTCTCACTTCTTGTATACCGTCGTGAGAAAAAATCTCAAAGGTGTTTCATTTTTACATGAAATAGACTTGCATTTTTTTAACAGTGCATTTCCCATTCAGAATCCTCTGGCTGAAATAACTGATAGCACAGGTTTTGCATTGCTCTCTGTTGGAGTGGCTGAGAGTAACTCTGCAGTGTCTCTTCTGCGGATACATCCGTTTTAGTGTTTGCAGGGTGCTTGTGGTTTCACCTGCCCAGATGCATGTATAAGAACAGCTCTGATCAAGTTGCCTGCATATGTCACCTATCTTTGAGGCAGGCAGTATCAGGTCTTTCAAGGAAGTGCTTTAGGTTGGCATGTCTGCTTGATGTCAGCCGCAATACTGCTGAAACAATTATTTTGTGGAAAACAATGACTGGAGGTGATACGCTGGACCCAGCCCTAGTGCAGGAACTGGGACACAGGGTCGGACTGTGGGGCAGTGAATTCTCTTCTGATGTGGCCCAGAATCTCAAGGCAGAAACCGAGTTTACAAGTGGTGGGCTTTTGGCAATTTGTGACGCAAAGGCAAGCCTCTGATAAATTTTAAGCATGGACATTGGGTGTAATGAAGGTCAGGGCAGACATGGGTGTAATGGTTTAAAATCAGTTTGCATTAATAAGTCTTCGCCTTCTTCTTCCTTTCTTCTCCCCCCCACCCCCCCATCCCCCCAAATAAGTTCCTAGCTGCCTCTTTGTAAATATTGACACTGACCATGGAAAGTGAGCACTGAATGTTTGCCACTGACTCTTCCTAAAGATCATGGGTTATTTGTGACCTGCCTGTGTTTATTCATTCTGGATTTCTGCTGCCTTTGACATCTTTAAGGCTGGGAAATCTTCTGCTCTTCACTGGAGGTTCACTGGAGCACTTGTCCTCTCCAGTAACAGCACTGAACCTATAGCATAACCACAGGTTAGGGCACATGCAAGAGACTGAGAGGAAGGGAGGACAATCTGTATCTTTCTTTGTGAGGTTGAATGGCCCTAGGCCAATGGACCTTAGCCAGGGTGTTCAGGCAGATCCTACCTTTCACATCAAAACTTTTAAAGAGCCAGTTGTTCTCCTCAGAGGATCTCAGACCAGACGCAGTTAATGGGAATGTGGGAAGGTAATAGCTCTCCATTTCCTAGTGTGGCAAGGACCTTCAGTCTCACAGGAACCTATTCTAAATGGTGGCAGGTGTACACATATGATAGCTCTGAATGCATAACAGTCAGAGGGTCATTTCTTATTTTTCTACACATGGAATGCTTTTGCAAACTCTACTTCGCTGTCTCATGGAAAGATGGTAGGTAGACATCTGGACCTGCTTTGCTGTCCTGCTCAAGGCCTGCTGTAAGTACAACAACAAGTCAGGGAGCTAAGGATTTAGAATCCTTCAGAAGTAAGACTTCATGCATGGAAAGGAGCCATCCCTCTACAGCTTCAGTCCTGCTAGAGGACACAAAAGCCCTGTTTGGGCATCACACCTGGTTTGAATTTTACCTTGACCTTTTTATTCAATTACCAGTTCTGAGTCTGAAATGGTGCTGTCCTGCATGCTTATTTTTTCCCACATTTCTGTATCAGAGATCTACCACATAAATTACATGGCAACCAAATACAACTCAAGGGGAAGTGTACAGCCTTCTGGAGCTGTGTGGACAGGACAGAGGAAAAAGAGAACCTCTCTGCCTCACAGGTGAACAGAACAACACAAGTGCCTTCAAAACTGTCCTGCTAATGCCAGCTCTACCACTAGCAGGAATATCGCTAAACCTGAGAGAGGACTTCATTCTTCTTTAGTTCACTCCACCCTTACTTACAAGGCTTCCCCAGAAAAACAGTTTGTTAATGGAAAAAAAGGAGCAAGACCTAGAGTACAAGTCACTTAGTGGGCAGTGAGGGTTGGAAAAGAAGAAAAAGCCTCTCTTCTTGCCTCCATCAACCATTCTCCAATTTTGGAGCATTCATTCCCCCCCCTCCCCCCTGCAGAATTAACACAGGAAGAATCTTTCCTTTAAAATGAAACCATTTCCCAAATGAGATGGGTTTTCTGAATCAAGAACTTCCCCTCACCCCGCCCTCATCCTTTCCTTGGAGTATCTCAGACAAAAGCCCAAAGTACTATCAGCCTCTCACCGCTCATTTCAGTCCCCTCAGACAAAGATGCATGTTCAGAGACTCCCCAAAAAGCTGCTGGGATGGAAATGTAGAAATGCATTTGTGGACTTGCATTTCAGAAGTAGCCAAGGAGCCCCTGTTCATAGCAGTATGTACATACAGCTTCCTTCACTAGTGCAAGCTGATGAGTTGTGGTCGGAGGGACGAGGAGAGGAAGGGAGGAGTCACAGGGCAACCCGCCCCCACTACTCTCTTGGTCATTGGCTCCAAGTTGTTTCAGTTCTGTGAAGCATCTGAACAAGCAGAAGGCAAAGAGGAATAACACTTTTGTTGAAAATATATTGCACTCTTCAGGATGGACTTTTGTCCTGCTGGTAAGCCTTGACTGTCTTTTGCTTTGTTTTCTGTGAGGGCTGTGCACTTAGTTTGGCAGGTCAGAGCACACAATGAAATCCCAGCAGCTACAGTGGATGTTGCAGCTGGTGGCTGGAGAAATGAGATGGTGGAAGATCCCTAGTGGTGCAGTTAATTGCTTGTCAGCCTTCAGCATTAGGTATGGTTTTCTTTTTACTTGCTGTCCCATAAGCAAACTCCTTTCACATGAGGAGAAATTTTCCAGCTGATTTGAATGGCTTTCATGCTGAGATTGTCTACTGCTGTGATTCCTTGTGCTGGTGATCCTGAGCTGAGCTGGGAACAGTCTCAGGGGCACCAGGGGTATATGTGACACTTGGGATAAGTACCTATAAGCTTTCGCTTCTCTTCATGCAACTCTGGCATGGCTTGCAATCTCCTCAGTGGTGTTTCCCTACAGTCCCCCAGAGCTGCTTTGCCTTTGTGGAGCCTCTTATGCAGTTGGGTATTCCAGTGCAACATGCTTGCAAGGCTTCTGGTACTGGGGTCTCTCTTGCTTATTTCCCTGTTAAAAGTAAATGACTGTATTGGGTTCTATCAACTCAAAATGACCTGCAGGTGGGCCTGCCTGGTCCTGAAATAATCTCAAAAGGCAGATGGGTGGTGGCAGGGGGTGGGGGGAGATAAGCCACATCTGAGGAACTGAGAGAGATCTCAGGTTTTATTTCCTACTTTTGCAGGTGGTGGATAAAGTGTTGGGATTCAGCAGGGAAAGGCATACTGCCAGACTGACCATTTCTAGCATCTGGCTGAGGAAGGTCTGAGTGTGTGTCTGTGCAAAGGCAGCAGATAGGGAGAGCAGAATGGGAACAGGCAGAACAAGGGCTGGGAAGAAAAGGGATTATCTTGCAATGGCCCTGCTGTGCCTGATTCTGTCCTCACAGGCTTTTGTGTATAGGATATAGAGCACAGAGTGGAAGGAAAAAGCAGAGCCCAGTTTCAACAACTGCTCTGCACTTTTTAGCTCCTAGGTGGGTAGCCAAGGAAAGGGCACGCTCAGCCCTCATACCAGCCTTGCTTGTCAGGAAACTTGGTGGGACCTATGGGAGCTGAGCTCTTGCCAGCATGTGGCTATGAATGTTGGTGAAAGTGGGTCTCTTCAGTTCACCCAGTCCTCACCACCTGAAAGCAACTGTGGACAAAGCT
This sequence comes from Phalacrocorax carbo, assembly GCF_963921805.1. Lineage (NCBI taxonomy): Eukaryota > Metazoa > Chordata > Aves > Suliformes > Phalacrocoracidae > Phalacrocorax > Phalacrocorax carbo. Next base: position 57,994,001 of record NC_087513.1, on the reverse strand, counting down.
TATGCAGGAGAAGCTGGGCAGAAGGAAGGGGCTGGGGGGGAGGGGGGGTTACCTCATGGTTTTCTACTTATTTTAGAGTGTGCTTTCCACAGAACCTGCAGCTCTCAGAACTGATGGTCTGACACATTCACTCAAGTTGTGTTACTGAGTTAATTATGTCTCATAAGTTACACACTGCAATAGCAGAATGAGATCCTGCTCAGGGATAATGTGGGTTTGCTCAGCTTTGGCTAGAGGCAGAGCCTGGAGACAGGCAATGCCCAAAGAGATGTGCTGGTTCTGACTGATGTCTTTGCTCAGCCCCACCCTGTCACTTCACAGGTGGGTGGGAAATTGGGTTTGTTTGATGCTGCTCTACCTTAGGAGCTAAGGCTGCCACCAGATGTAGTTTTCCAGTGAGCTTGAGAGCACTAAATGTATTTAAATTGCTCAGTTGTGGTGTGATTTTCCTGAAGGTAAGAGGTGCATGTATACGTTTTCCTGGAGTCACTCCTACCTGGAGACACTATGGTCATGTTAGGTACCTCTGCCACAGCAGTGTGCAGATGAGACCTATGTCTGTGGGGAGGCTGCTCTCCCTGCAGTGGATGTCATCTTCTAGCTTCCTTAGGACCCTCTAGCGACTGTCTGGGTGAGGCCACAGAGCCAGTATGCCAAATGCCTGAGCATGGGAGAGCAGACTGGTACTGTGGCATCATGTGCTAGAATGTGTGAGTTGAGAGCCACAGGTGAAAGTGGCTGGAAGCTATCCTGATTGCTGTAAGTTATGTGGGTTAAGGGGACCAGGAGACAACATAAATTCTTCTTCATACCTTTTCTTTCATAGCTGTAATGTACAAATAAAACCTGTGCGAGGTCCATGTTGAATTTCTTCTGACACAAGCTGGACAGATTGGGCTGGAGGGAATTGAGGAGGTGGAAGTCTTCCTGTTATCTGCCTGGTATCAGTCTGGTACCTGGCTGGGGAGGTGGTGGTCTCCCCTGGAGATGACACAGCAGCCATATCAAAAAAGAAAAGGAGTTTCAGGTGAAATTCTTTCACTACACAGCCTCATCCAGGCAGAAGGTGCCCATCAGGTTGTCCTGCTTGTCTGTTGCCATGGGTGGAGGTGCCCAAACACTGTAGTAGCCACACTCAGAGCCCTGCATTGCCTTGCAAATGGGCCAGCTGAACCTCTGCTCTTACACAGTGGGTGCGTAGCATGTGGGTGGTCTGTAACAGTGCTACAGATGCAGTCATTCTTCATAACCTTCCCCCACTGTTTCTGCAGTCCACCCTTCCAGCTCTTCTGGGTAGTCACTTCCCACTTATCTCTGTTGTCCAAAAGCTATCTTCCTATTCATATATTTTTGTTTGGGGTTGAAAGCTTCGCTTAGCACCTGGATGCCTCTGCGCTGCCCTTTGCAATGGGAAATGAGACCAGCAAACACGGTACTCTTTGCTGGTCACACGACTACCCAGACTTTTGGGTAACTCTGACTGGCCCTCCAGATGGGGAGGCTGAAGGCATAAGTCACCACAACTGGAATTGAAGTTTGTGCTCTGTTTTGAGTGAGGGCACTAAAAATACAAGCCTGCGCAATTCATGAAGAAATGGCAGGTCTTTCTATCTGGGTCTGCCCTGAGAGTGGGGAAGCAACCTCAAGAGTAGGTGTAAGCCCCACAAATGTGATGCTCATGTGCTTTTGTTTCAACATTTGCTGTCTGAAAATAAATTCCAAGTAGCAACTTTGTGTCCCCTCTGGAGAAGATGCAAGCCTGTTTTTTGTCTTGTGAACTGGAAGACCTTGGCGTTGGTTTGGTTGGCAGCATCCCCTGAAACCTGCGGGTGTTGTTGTGGGGTGTTCATCAGAGTGAAATTTCCCCGTGTGCAGAGAACCCTGACCAGGGCTATGCTTCATCTGTGACCTGGCCTAGCCCTAGAGGGAAGTGGAACATGGTGGTACTGAGGACTTAGACGAGGCTGAAGCTGTTCCTCAGTCCCCTGGTGCAGGGATGAATTTCCTCTGCCATTGCAAGCGTCTGGCGGCAGTGAACGCTGAGTGTCCCTCTCCTGCTGGCTCGGCTCATTCTCATCGTGAAGAGGGAAGGAAAGGCAAAGAAGTCTGCTCTCATTATCTCATCTGCTGCTTGCCCAGCTGCCTCTGCTGCCTTCGCTGCCTTTTGGTGGATGGTTCCCCAAACAAGCCTTTTGTGTTCACTTCCCCTAACTGTAGACCCCAGTGTGTGCAATAATATTGATGAACGGCCTCAAAGCAGCCTTGAGCATAGCATTAGGCCTTCTTTTTGGGAAGCAGAGTAATATGCAGGCACTGGCCTCAGGATTATTTTCCAAGGCAATCAAGGACTTAAACTGTTTAGTAAACTTAGGAAACCTTACAAGGACCCTCTCTGCAGCTCAGTCTAAATTGCTCTGAAAGTTTGATCCGTCTATTTTTTTCCTTACTATGTCACCCTTTCCTGATTTTTTTTATCCCTTGATTCCCTCCCCTTCTCCATGACTCATATGCTTTTTCATCCCTCACCCTCCCTACATGCACAATCCTTCCCACATTTTTCTCATTCTGACAAACTGGGCAGGTTGGGAGTTGGGGTTTTCCAATGTTCAGGAGAAAGGGGGACTGAATTATTTAGTCTTGGTGGGGGTCGTATGGGTGAGATCGTGTCCTCTGGGAGCCTTGTGTCTCTTTGAGAAGCATTAGGCTGCTTCAGTAGACACAGAACAACTGAAGCAAAGCAACCAGCCACACCACAGACTTTGCTGATGGGGTGGGGGAAGGGGAGGTTCCTCAGGTATGTCCTGCTATGGTGCTTTTGTGGAAAGAAGTACAGGACAAAGGGTCTTAGTAGTAATTTGTCAAGGAATCACCCCAGTGATTCCACAATTACCAGCCCCTGTAGGGGTGAGAGGGATAAAGCTGGGGAGACTGAGATGCTGGCCTCATCTCCTGCAGATGCCAGAACAGTGGGAGACATAAGTAAGCTGAAAGACCCAGCGGCTGCTCACGGGCACAGGGCTGACATTCAAGGGGAAGTCAGCAACCCACCTAACAAGCAGCAAAGCCACTGCATGGAGTCTTTTATTGTTGTTTCTGGTTGGTTGGTTGGTTTTTGTTTGTTTGCTTTGTCACTTGCTTTTTTATTTAATTGTTTGTTTTCCCCTCACATACAGATTCGGCTGTTGTGAGGTACTGGATGCCACAGGTTTTCCTCCTCTCTTGACCGGCTTGAGCAGTCAGCTGCTTTCAGCTCTTCACCGGGCTGCTTTCAGAGGTGGGAGGGGACTGGGTCTTTCCCAGCCCTGGCTTCATGCTGGCTCCTTGCCCAGTGCTTTCCTTCCAGAGGCTCAGCACCCTCTCCCCAGGGAATGCAATGCTTGAAAACAGTGGAAGGAGTGACAAGAGTGATGCTGCAGTCTGAGAAAAGTAATGGGACAGACTTAGCATATGAAAATCCAGCCAGCTGGGAGGATGGGGGAAACATTAGGATTGTGGAAGGCAGGTCTCTCTGAGCTGTTGTGACCATGATAAGAAAGAAGCATATGGGCTCTGAGATGACTGCACTTGTCCCCTTTTCCTTCTTGGTTGGTTCCTACCCCTTTTTTTTCCCATTTATATTTATAGCAGTTGTTTTGCATGTGAGATCCACATTAAGAGAATTTCCAAGGCAGCTGGCACCACTTCCCCTTTTTCCAGGAAGACGGGAGGCCCAGGGGATTTTGGTTTATGAAACCGTGGAGCTGGGCATCCAGTGACCTGACTTGGCTTCCTGGGGAAGCTTTGTCTCACAGTGTTTAGGTGCACCAAGGACCCTGTCTGCAAGTTCTGCAGTGACCTCCCAGGATCTCCAGTGCTTGTATGAGCCCCCTGTTTTTTTCCTGGGGCTCGCCACCTGCTTTGCCTCTCTAGGGCTGCAGTCTCCCCCTTCTCCTTGCTGAAGAGGTTCTGCTTCACCTGGATTATATTTAGCAACTGTGCTGTCACCCCAATTCTTCTAGGTCTTATGAATAATTTTGTGGTTGCCTTGGCTCTGCTGGTATCTGTTTAACTTCCTGTACATTACAAGAAAACCTACTTGTATTTCTGCATTGTCTGTGGTCCACATAACAGCAGCCTCCCACAGATGGTCCTTCTTCAGCAAGGTTTTCATCCTCCCCCCCAGATCTTGCCCTCAGACTTGAAAAACCTTGATTCTCTCTCTTAAGCCATTTCTGACTCTAGTTGTGGCGGATCAGTCCATGAAGCCAGTAGCTCTTCATGGGATGTTTAGATGTAGATGAAGTATTTAGGTCACGGCTTTTCAGTACATGAAGATGACTGACATAAAAACCACCAAAGAGCACTTGGTAAGACCTCTTCATTGTGCTCACAGTGAGCCAAATTGGTTGAGTAGGCGGGGTGGGTTGCTGCAGTGTTAGATGAAAGGGCTACCAGCACAGCAGCTGGCTGCTCAGAGGGGTATATGGGTCTGTGCTGCTCGCTCTGGATTGAGAACCATTTGCAGGGCAAAGCTGAGGTGCAGTGGCAGCAACAGCAGGGAACATAGATGCTGAAACACAGAAATCGGAGTTGCTGTGGCATGACCCTAGTAAAGGATAGGTACTGTGATGATGAGGCTGCTTTTCCTGTGATATGTTGGCCCCAGTACTACTCTCACAAACATCTTTGTTCTTGCAGGGTCAACTGACTTAAGTAAGGCTGAAGAGGCTGAAATAGAGACAATCAGGCAGCACAGGCAGGAGCTTTTGGAGGACATTAAGGTAAGGACCATCCTGTTCCATCTGTCTGCCTAGCCTTCTCAAAACTGTCTTCAACAAGGAGTGTCTTCACATAACAGTCTAGGCCATGCAGAAGTCCTCCTGCACAGGAGACATTTGCTCTGGCATGATCCAACTTGAATTCTGAACTTCAGGCTGCCCTGGCATATTTGCCACTAGTGTCCATCCAATCTGTGGTACACTCTGCTGCAGGAGTCATCAACTACCCTAATGGGATATTTGAGAAAGGCTGCTCAGCTCATTAGCAGGGGTGAACTGGGACTGCATATTTAGGATTAAGGAAATTAGTATGACTTTACTAAGGCATACTGACAGGGATCTGGCTCAGCATTTATTATTATTTTTAATTACTGATTAGCTGCTAATGTCATATCAGTGCTAGTTACCTGCTGCATCCCCCTGTGTTTCTCAAACTTTTGTTTGGTTTGTAGACCTCTAACAAGTCCTCCATGAAGGATCTTGTCTCTTCAGAGAGGTGTGATGGCAGGATCTTCCACACAAGTTTCTGTGGTTGAACTTGCTTTTCTTCTTTTCTTTTAGAAGACCCAAACATTTATCCACTGGCTCAAAAAATATCTGAAAATGACAGATTCAAAATCAGTCAGTAATATTGTATGGCAGTCATGCATGGTGCCGTACACTTTCTATTCTGTTCTGCCTCCACCACCATGGAATGTGGTGCCCTATTTGAGAGATCTTATTGCACTGGATCATTGGACTTGCACTGATTTTCCATAACATGAAGATGTCCAGATGCCTGGGGAATAGGTGCAATCTTTCCTTGTGTAAAGGATTAAGCCAAACTACCTATGACTTCTCAGGCTTCCAGACTCACCGTCTCTGCTGCAAAACAGAATGATGTCTTGTCCCTTCTTGCAAAACAGGCTATGAATATATGTACATGTGGTTTGATTGTGTGTGGTTCTTATCTCTTCAATTTTCAGAGTAGTCAATGGGCACTGTAAAAGGCAGGATACTTGAATAGGAATACTACTTTTTTTACCCATAATGGACAGAGGAAAGCTGCTAAACTACACAGACCCATACTCTAAATCCCAAAGCCCTTAACCAATGGGGTATGTGTTGTCTGATGGAGTGGGATGAGTTTAGGTGAAAGAGTACCCAGAACTAGAGACATTTTCCCAGGTGGATTTCTTCAGAAAGTATCTAATAATACCCTTTAACACAAAGACTTTGGGGAGTGTCTGGTGGGGGGAGAGGAAGGAGGGGAGAGGATGGGTTTAGACTTGCCAGTTGCACTGCCAAAAGATAGCAGTGAATAAAATAACAAAGCTGATAATTATTTGAAATTCAGGAGCTAAGATCATGGCTTTGTTACATTTGTGCAATACCTAAAGCTTAGAAAGGAACACTCCCAGCTCTGTAGACTGATGAAGCAGAATGAAGGCCAGAGCAAAACTGAAATCCAGAAGCTCTTCTAAATTATGCCATATTGGAGTATTTCAGTTTCTCTATCTGGGCAAATACTGCAGCCACATCCTCACTCCTTGTTGAGGCAAGATCTGTCATAAAACAACCCCTCTTCCCCCACCTATTCTGCTTTTCATGGGGAAGAATCTGGGTGATTGCTGGAAGAGAGCTGTGATGCAATCTGGCTCTGAGGAGGACCATAATGGCAGCATGGAAGCAAGGAGATATAGACATCTTCATTTCCTTGGTAACGCAGAATATCCAGCCAAGAAGGCCATGGTCTGTCATGGGCTTAAAGGAAACTGAATTCTGCAATTGATTTTTTAAATTTGGCAGTGATTACTCTTCTTTTACTCCTCCCCTCTTCTTTCTCCACCCAAAGACAGGTATCTGCTCAAAGGTATTTGAATGATAGGTACATCAAAAATGCTGTGTTTCACAATGTGGCCACTTCAGGTTCATACTGACCTCACAGTTACTGTTTCCACTTCCTCTTTCCTGGATATGTAGCAGGGCTATGCAAAATAAAAGCTAGAAGGAAATGGGCATGATGGAAGGAGTCTCACATCTGGCATTGTTTGAGGAACTGAAATCAACACTGGGGTGAATTCTCTGACACTCTCCACGCTGGTTAAGCTTGGTTTTCCAGCTTTGATTGACAACAGACATGAGAACATCCTTCTGTCCCTCTCTCCCACTGTTTTCATCTGGAATCCTGCAGGATCACCCCAGACCAGTGCCCATTTCATAGATATCCTTGGCTGGTCATGACCATCTGACCTGTCCTTTTCCTATGATTGAGGGAAGAAGTAAGACATGGTCTGTATGTGTCTGCTGTTTTTCCCTCCATCGCCTTCATCCTCCTGATATTTCTTTTGCAGAAGCTGAAGGAAGAGATTGCTGAAGTGTTTGCAGAGATTGAGTGCTTCCAAAATGCAGAGGAGAGGCCAGGGGCAGACAGTAATCCTGGGGAGCAGACCAGGCAAGTGGGACAAGATGGGTATTCCCTTGTTTATATAGTCTCTCTCTTTATGTTGAGAAAACAAAAATACGAACGGGATTTGGATCACAACAAGGACAGGGAAATGAGGTCAGGAATACCCTCCTCTCCTCTGAGATTTCTCTTTATTCCTGGATAATCAGATACTTGTCCTTGAGATATGAGTTACCTTGTGATTGAATTGCAACGTGGCCTTTATTCTAAGTTTGACTTTCCTCCTTCTTTGTGTTTACAGCAAACTATCACAGCAGGATAAACTTCTGTCCCTGGGCCGGAAGAAATTCAACATGGACCCTGCAAAGGTAGGATTTGCTCATTCTGCCTGTGAGGAAAAGCTGGGAAGAGACCTTCTCTTGGCTACTGGTCCATTTGCAGCCACCCATGTTACAGGAACTACAGCACAGGACTGCAGGGCTGGTTTCCTACCTCACTAAGGCTCCAGTTAGTAGCACCCTCCACCCTGTCCTTGAATAAGGTCTTCTGATATGATCAAGCTGTGTTGCCTCCCCACATTGTGTGACTATAGGCCATCCCATCAGATGAAATCCAAAACTAAAAGAAATAAAGGAAGGATGGTTTAACACTGCCATTGTGTCAAGAGCGCCAAATTTCCTTCAGACCAGTTCTTCTTGCCTTTGAGAGGCTAAGAATTGGCCATGGTGTTATGGAGGAGGATGAATTAAGAAGGTGATGAGAAGTTTTGAGAGTGTGTCAGGTTCCTTGGCTCATTTAGAACAGAAAAGGACAAGATGCGCTGTCATTTTGGAAATAGTTTTCGTTTTGATGGTGCTAGTCAGACTGTAGGATGAATCCAGGTTTTCCACTCTCTGGGACTCTGACCAGTAGGGTCCAGGCTCCATAGCCATCAGCCCTCTGCAGAAAGCTCTAAAATCATCATGATTAAGTAGAGAATATGTGATAAAGATAGTTTCCTCTTCCTTCCTTCTCACTGGTGGACTATTTTTTTGAGCTGTGTAAGGAAAACCACAAGCTGCGATTAAACGATTGCTGATGATGAGCTAACCCCCACAGCTAGTGCCTTGGGTGGCTACTGGTCTGAGAGACAATATTTCATGCCTCCTCCTCTGTGCTGCTGAGACCCTCAAGATGCCTTCCCCAGTGTCCACACCTGGACACTGGAGTGCTTGCCAGTCTCCTGGACATCCCTCTGCTTGTGGGAGCCATCTCAGAGCAGTGATATCAGTACTTACAGCCTGCCTGAGAGCAGGTTTCATTTTGTCTTTCTGTCTGTCCTTGATTTGAGACCCCAGAGGCATCTACCTCTGTGGCGTTGTGCCACGCTGTGCAGAAACACATGAACCAGTTCTGACCCCAAACCAGTTTAGCTTTATTAGTTCTATACCAATCAGCCTGGTTGAAATGTTATACTATGCGCCTGTATTATGCAGATCTCTGTTTAGTGCTTTTCCTACATGCCACAGGCTGAGGGGTGCTGCAATTCAAGGGACTTCCTTTGTCCCTCCTTGCTAAGGTTACACTTCCTCCATGCAGTGATGAGACTTTAAATGAATTCCTATCTCCAAAATCTCAGGGCAAGTTCCGGAGGCTAGAGGAGGTAAGCATTAGGAGTCTGGCTGAACAAAACCTTTTGGGAGAAACATTTTCTTCTGGAAAATGGAGCCCCATCATCATCGCAATGCTTTGCAAAATTAAAATGATCTTACCAAAATTTCATTTGGAGTAAAAGGAGGGAAAATAGTGTGGAAAAATCTCACTAATATTTCAATTTCTTCTGTTGAAACTGCTTTTTCTTTGGGGCATTTTAGAAATAGTTTCTTACATATTACAAGGCAAAGTAAAATGATTCTGTTGAAGTAGAACATTTTGATGGATCTAAAACAATTTTCATTCCTTTGTTGTATTTTGTGAGGAAAATTGCAATGTGGTCTGGAGAGTTGCAGTGGTTTTGGATATTGTTAAGAATCCGAACAAAGCCTTAACATCCTGTGACTTTGAAAGTAATGAAATTCACTCTAAAATAGGATGTTGACTCTTTGCATAGCTCAACTCAGACCCTCTATATTCCTTAACAAACATATTTCATCCTTACTGGCTGGGGAGGATGGAGCTGAAAAGATTGCAGACTCCTCTGTTCTGTGGCATAGAAGAAAATTTAGGAAAAAATAATTTTGGGTTGTCTGAAGTCCATATTTTTGTCTGAGAACTTTTTTATTATGTCTTCTTTTAAACAAACAATTTTTTCTTTAATTTAATTTGGAAAAAAATACGTTTAGGAACAGAACACTAAGATATTTTGATTGAAATGTTAAAATTAACTATTTTGACTTTGCCTTTTTGGACTTTTAACGTATATTGTCTTTTTTTTGTTGTTTGCTTGGGTTTCCATCCCAGTGAAACATTTATCCAAATCTAGGGTGAAATGGAAGTGGGACTGACCCACCATGGTAGATGAAAAGGGATGGAATAAGGGTGGGAACGTGGCTGATGTCTCCCATAAAGGGGCTGGGGAGTAACAGGGAGGCAACATCATCAAAGCCATGGAAGGCTGATATCAGGGTGTTGGGGTCCTACTTTCTCATCAGTCCACAGAGCTGTCTTACTTCACTGTCTTGCTTGTCGTCCCCCAGGGGATCCAGTATCTGATTGAGCACCAGGTATTGTCCTCAGACCTGCAGGAGATTGCCAGATTCCTCCACAAGGGTGAAGGCCTGAACAAGACAGCCATTGGGGATTACCTGGGTGGGAGGTGAGCAACCCACCAGGATGAGGAAGGCCTTTGGAGGCCCTGTCCTGCTTGGCCCCTCTCAACTACCATTTTAGATGACTCCTGGCACACCTCAGTCAGGTGCCAAGACTGAACATGCCTCAAATTGCAGTGTGCTGGGTGGGAAGTACAGAGAGGCTTTGGAGTATGGCTAAGGCTGGCTGTATGGGCTACCTTTTCTCCTACCTGTAATGGGGTCAGTCTTCCCAAATAAGAGTGTGCATCTTGGCTTCTTGTTGGTCAGAGGGAAGTGGAGGCTGGGATGGAGCCAGGTGCATGTTGTCACACCAAGGGGCATCCAAACTGGGCAGGGTCAAAGCTCTCTTCTGACCTTTTACCTCTGTCCTCTCCCAGGGACCCTACAAACATTCAGATCCTCCAAGCCTTTGTGGCATGTCACCAGTTTGCCAACCTCAACCTGGTGCAGGCACTGAGGTGAGTGAGCATGCTGAATGCAGGGGGTGGAGCAGGAGCCTGCTCAGCCACCAGGTCTTACCACCCAGGAAGGTTGTGAAGCCCTATTGGGAGAAATGCGACTTCCCAAGGCTCTGCTGTGTGTGTTGGCTCCAAGGCTGTTGCTCTGTGAGGTGCTAACACCTTTTCCTGGGAGAATTCCTTCATGGCTGCTTGACTGGGCTGGCCATGTGCAGAGAAGATGGAAAAGGCAAAGTGGGTCACTCTGGCTTCGGTGGATGGGGGGATGTGGCAAGTTATTTTTTGCATCAGGAAACATGTCTGTTCACAGTGCCTGTTACAGTGACAAAGTGACTCTGTCTTAGGGCATCTTGTTTTCTTACAGGCCGGCCTCCTGGCAGGATGCTTTCTCTTGAGGTCTCTGCTGTCTTGCAGGGCACTCATTAGGGAAGAGGAGCCATGATTTCCAGGGTGTTTAGTTCTGCTTCCTGCTTTTATGCTGTTTGAGGCTGATGAGCCCAGGCAATTTCTAGAGAGGAGCAGAGCTCCTGCTTCATGCACTGTGTTGTACCCCAGTGTGATGGGATGACTTCTTTTATTTTCATGGTGTCCCATGGGTTGAGGGAAGGGATAATGTCCCTTGTACCCAATCTGACTAACTCTCTGGCATGCTGCTCCTGATAGACAGTTCCTATGGAGCTTCCGGCTGCCTGGGGAAGCACAGAAGATTGACCGGATGATGGAGGCCTTTGCCAACTGGTACTGCAAGTGTAACCCTGGAGTATTCCAGTCCACAGGTAGTTATGAGGCGAAGAATGTCTATAAAGCTGAGCTCCACTCTTTAATAGAGAGAGGAGCCTTCCTTTTCCATTCACAAAGCACAGAGGGGATCACATGGAAGTGTGGATGTTTCCCTTAAGCTGAAGGAGGCAGCCTAGTTCTTGTGAAATTTTTCAATAGGCTGAGAGTCTTCAGTCCCCCTTTTGCTACTGTGCTCCAGTCCACCCCTATAGGCAATAGATTTGAGAAGTGCTCCCAGTCCCACATGAGGTATACTTCATCACAGCAAGGACAGCACTGACAGACATGGGTCTGTAGAAACTTCCCTTCTGGGAGAGCCATTATTGGACCGGATCTACCCAACTTGACCCATTACCCTGAGAGGATGGAATTCCTCCATCATAGGAGATCAACTCTGTCCCTCTTTCTCATAGCACAGGGGACATCTCCCTTTTCCTCCTACAGCTGAGACAATGACACTGTTCTCCAGTGACTGGAAACCAAGCCACCTGTTAGGGTGTGGATTGATCTGCCCTCTAAGACAAGTGCCACCCATCCTGGTTTTCTTTCTCATTGCCAGATACCTGTTACATACTCTCCTTCTCTATCATCATGCTTAACACCAGCCTGCACAACCCCAATGTGAAAGACAAACCCCCCTTTGAAACGTTTGTATCCATCAACAGAGGCATTGACAATGGAGGGGACCTGCCAGAAGAGCTTTTGAAGGTAAGACGACCTCCCATTTTCTCATCAGTCCCTCTTTTCTCTCTGGCTTGGTGTCCACTGAGAAGCTAAGCTCCACAGGTTTCAGTGTAATACAGGCCTACTGACCTGCCACGCAAGTGGAAGGGCTGTACAAGGAAAGAGGGCAGTATGTACAAAAGCAAAACTGGAAAACATGGAAACTGCTTTGGAGATGGGCTCCACAGATGCTTGTTGGTGATGATGTGGAGCAAGAGAGGCTGGAGACATTCAGGGAATAGCAATATTGGTTTAAGAAAGTTTGTGCTTTTAAGAGTGTCTGTGTGAGAGAGGAACAGATACTCTGTGTGAGAGAGGAAGACATGAGCTGCAGAGGTCTGTGTGCTATATAGGTATTGAGGCTGTGTGAATGGGGTACCCATCTTTGTGGGATGTAGCTGGGCACCTGGCTCTTTTGGCCAGCTTTGAAAGCCCTAGCCCCCCAAGGGGATTGTCTCTTTCTTGTGTGTCTCTCAGTGTGTGAGACAATATCACCATGGCCCCGATTATTAATCCCTTTCCCTTGTTCATACCTAAATGTGTCAGCTGACTCCAGAGTTCACATCAGTCAGGACACCAGTGCCTGACCTCTCTTACGCCAGGATATACCTTTGAATGAGTAGAACCAACAAGCCCCAAATGAGTGTCAGGGTCTCTTCCAGCATCTGTAAAGCTCTCAGCAGGTCCATGGTGTCTCTGATCCCAGAGGATGAAGGCAAAGAGCAGGGGAGACAGAGGATGCACCTGTTAGCAAAGCTGGAGCTACTGTTTTCCCAAAGGCTTAGCAGGCATGAGACCTGCCCTGAGGCAAGGTAGGGGTGGGCAGCCTCACCCAGCCAACCTGGGGAGAATAACTTGTGTCTTGTGTCAAAAAGGCTGCCTACATCCCACACTTGAGTTTGCTGAGCAGCATCCCATCCGGGTAAAGGCTTTACATTTTTCTCCAGAGTGTCACTTCCTTCAGGCAATTTTGAGGGAAGTCACAGGATCCTGTAGTTTCTTTATTTTTTTTCTTGGCTTAGGATTTGTGTAATAAATGATGGCAAATCCAATGATGTGAGTAACATTTCTGTACCCCTTAAAAGCTAGTAACCTGCTCCCCTGTCACTCTGCTATTATGAATGTCACACTGTGTGTCCCTCAGTGCAAAAGCCTTGGTTCTATGAAATGTGCCTCCTTGTGGTCATGTAGATGTGTGTGTTGGTCTCCACATATGACTTCTCAGCAGTGTTTTGCCCCACCAACCCAGGGCCTAAATTGTGCTGCAGTCTCTGCCGTGTCGTGTCACCACCAAGTACCTTAGTACTACCCACAGTGGCACGCATGTGGCATGCTGTGTTTGGTCACTGCAGCCTCTCTTGATATGGGTGCACACTTTTGTGTCTGTGGCTTTCCAAATTGGGTCTCTTTTTTTGACACAGGATGCAGAAAAGAGCTGGTGATTCCCCCTGAAACCCCATGAGGTGTAACAGACTGAGGGCTGTTGTACCCCCAGTGCTCACTGCCTGCTCCCCTCCCAATTCACCCACCTGCCCCTGTGGAAACAGAGATGAACCAGATGGACCTACAAGATTTGTGTACAAGCTTTGTCAGAAATCTGTATTTCTTTCTTTCCCTTTCCTTCTCTCTTCCCCCCACCAATGCTCTGGGGCAGAATCTGTTTGAGAGCATAAAAAATGAGCCATTCTCCATACCAGAAGATGATGGGAATGATCTTACACATACTTTCTTCAACCCTAACCGTGAGGGCTGGCTCCTGAAACTAGGTAAGGGGGAGGATTCCCCTAGTTCCTCTGAATTCCCCACCTGCCTGCCTCCCACCACAAATCACCCCCAGGAACCCACCAGCACCTCCACTGTCCTTTCTTCCCATCTGCTGCGGTGGGGTGAGGCTGACACCTGCTGTTGAAACAAGCCACCTGCTCTCTCCTCCCAGCTCTTGCAGTCTCTGTCTGCTCAAAAAGGGACTCAAAAAGATATCCCTCACCCCTCCCCATTCCCAGCCCCACCAGAGCAAAATTGGCTCCCTGTGTGTGCATGTCCACCATATGGATTCACGTCAGCGGTGAGCACCATGGTTGCCCCCTTGGGTCTGATCTACGGGGAGAGCTGGGAGGGTATGTCTGTGTGTGCATGTCTGGCGCTTGGGGAGGTGGTGGTGGATAGTACAGCAAAATGTGTGACTAATGGCTTTTGAACCTCACTGCCTTTAGGAGGACGTGTGAAAACGTGGAAACGCCGTTGGTTCATTCTGACTGATAACTGCCTCTACTACTTTGAATATACCACGGTAAAGGCTTAACTCCTGGTTGGAAAACTGTCCTGGGTGGTTTTAAGCCTCTGAGGGGCCAGGGAGATCCCTTCTATCCTATGCTCCCAGACTGAACTCAGACCTCCCTTCTCACCTATGCTGTTTCCTCACCCCTTGTCTTGAGGAGGAGAGAGGCTGGACACTGCAGCTATTGCTGTGATCTCCTGTTAACTAAGCTCCCCCTTCTGTAAATGGAGGGGGTCTCCCCAGGTGTATCACCCCCACAAAGGCACATGTGAGGGAAATCAGAATGGCTTTAAATAGTGGCATAGATGTGGGGAGCATGTTAGGTTTTAAATGTTTCTTTGCCTTCAGGACAAAGAGCCTCTGGGCATCATCCCCCTGGAGAACCTATCAGTCCGGAAGGTGGATGATCCCAAAAAGCCAGTAAGTATCCATTGCTTGGTACTCTGCCAATGCAACTTTTCAAGTGGTCAGAGGGAAGAGAGGGTGCACACACCCTACTCTTACCATGATTATCAGAGGGAAGGTGCCATTCCAAATTGCCTTGCCCCCCCATCTAAATATGATGGTATCTAAATATGATTGTATTTTACCAAGGAAGACCTGATGTGAATGGAGAGCTGTTCTTTGCCTGGCTGCATTGTATATTTTCACACATGTGTGTGTTTAGGGGGGCAGAGATGAGTGCACACAGTTGACTCCATACTTATTTTGCACCAGGAGATGTGGGCTTAATTTCTGTCCCCAGGGCTCTCCAAAATGATTTACAGCACATGTAGACCAGACAGTGCTGTGTTGTCAGGAAACTTCCAGAGGAAGTGACACTCTTTGTCTGTGTATCTTTTGTGGATACCCACTCTTTGTTGTGTCATGACTCTGGGAAAAGTGCCTTCTAACTGTGTCGTGGCAGACAGAAGAGAGGATGTTGCATCAACTTAAAAGGGGCAGATATCTTCATGAGTGGAGCAGAATGGCAGACCCCAGAAGGTGTTTTCTGATAACTGTTGGTGCTCCATCTCTCCGTAATGCTTGTTTTAGTGTCCACTTCTTCACAGGAGAGATGTATTTTCCTATGAGGGGTGGCAGGGACATCTGACTCTTAGGGGGATTCTTGGGGTGGGGAAGGAAACACTCTGTTGTGTTTCAGAGACAGAATGCTCTCCTCCCCTTTGGAAGCTCTCTGAACCTGTCACCCATGGTTGAAGGCAGCATAGTCTCCTTGGTCCACCCTGTCCTCCCCTGCTGCTCCATTTTATTTCCTTTCTGACAGAACTGCTTTGAGCTCTTCAATCCCAACTGCAAAGGGCAGAAGATCAAAGCCTGCAAAACAGATGGGGATGGGAAGGTGGTTGAAGGCAAACATCAGTCCTACAAGATCTCAGCAGCCACACCAGCAGAACGTGATGAGTGGATTGAGGCAATACGGTGAGGAGACCAGAACTGGAGGGCCTGAGCTTGCCTTTGTTCAGCCCCAGGGACAAATGGTCATGCAGTTTATTTCGCTACTAGAGCTTGAAAAAGGGGGTGGAAAGAAATGTTTGCAGTTTAGCAACTATGGTACCTCTTGACTTCAGAGAACTTCAAGGTCCCTTCTAGAGAATCTCTATCTAAATTCTCTGCTACGGGTCTGCAGATCTACAGTCCTACATTTTGGTGAATGGCATGCAAGATCAGTCAGGTTGCCTGTGCTGCTTACCAGCATTAAATGTCTTATTTTGCTCCCATTTCCTTTTATTTCCAGGACCAGCATCACACAAAATCCTTTCTATGATCTGGTCTCTGCCCGTAAGAAAAAGATTGCCAGCAAAAACTGAGCCCCGACCTGGTCACTGGCAGCAGGAAGATGGAGTTGTTGGACAGCTTCCCTCCTATGCTGGGCTCTTCCAGTGAAGAATTTTGGGAGTGTTGGTTCCCTCTGCCTCCCACTTGGCAGGAAGATGATTGACAGGGCAACTTGCCAGATTTGCTTCTTCCCTTTCCAAACTGAAGGCAGAGGGGCAGGGTGCAATCCACTGAGGACTGTCAGAACCATGGGCATGGCATTTCCCATGTCCGAATGTAAAGGCTTAACAGCAGCTGGCCTTTGGGTTCTCCCACATAGCCCCAGGCATGTAGGACAGGATCTGAGAGGAGAAAAGAATGTCTCAAGAATGTCTCCAGCTCCCACCGCCATCAAATCAGGCCTGGGTATTTTCCTGTGAGGAACCATGTAGATGCTCTTGGAGCAGCCAATCATGGTTCAGTCATTTGCAGAGCAGAAAAGCCCCAGTGGTTTCTCTTCCACAAACAGATGTGTAGTGGTTGTGGAGAAGGGGCCACAGCCACCAATATTTAAGACCAGAAGCCCTGTGTTCAAAAGAGAGCCCTCTCTACCTCTTCCTATAGTTATGAGACCTGTAATCTGGGAAGTCCCTTCTCTGTAACTGAGTCATAGGTTTTAGAAAGTTAAAGATGTTGGCTGGGGAGATAAGGGGTAACAGAGTGCAGAGAGGCTGTGGGACCAGATAAGTGGCTCTTGGTCTTTGGTCTTTCTGTTTTGAGACTCAGGGACCACCACAGGTCTCCCTAGGGAAGAAACCCAAACACTAGCTCTCCTCCTGGCTGATGGCTTCCCAGCAAAGGTTGCTTCCTTGTACCACCACAGAGGCCTGGACTTTGTATCTGAAAGGGAAAAACTGGAGGTGCATATGCATACACACCACAGGCACAAGCGCACACGCACGCACAGGGGCATTCCCATCTTCACACATTAGTTTCATCTGGAGTCTGGGTGTTTTTGTCTCTTGTGTAAAGAAAGAAATAAAAGTGCTTGAAACAAGCCCCAAAACTCAGGGTAATGTGATTATTTTAGTGATAAAGCAGAGGATGTGAGATAAGAGTGTCATGTTCCTATGCCTAGCAAAGCAGCCTGAGCACCACCGCAGCTCTGCACTGCACCCAAAATGCAGGCAGGCAGCTGTTGGGCAGCATGGGAGGGAGTAGTTAATGGGACAAGAGGGAAGGTGCAGGGAGCTGTAATACTGTGATCTGGGAACAGCACAGAGACATATACCAGAGACTCACTAGAGACAGTTACACCTGCAGGGTTAAAGGATGTGATAAGCTATTGCTATTTTATCTGTCACCTTTTGGGTGTCTTCTAGTAAACACCGGTGCTGTCTCAGTCTCTTACCTTTTTTATTCCTGCAGAGGGCTCTATCTACCAGGCAATCTGCAGCAGGGCCGGCACAGCCCGATTATTCATTCTAGTTATTTTTGCCCAAGCCACAGGGATGTTGAATTAATTTCAAGAGGCAGGGAGTGTATCTAGGAGTTGAAGCACGCGCTCACCCTGGAGAGGAACGTGAAGGTTTTCTTCTGCTCATGCCTGCAAATGTCTCCTGCATTGAATCTCTTTGTCACTGATGTGACATGGAGTGAATTTGTTGCCCACTGCTCTAGAACACATGTGCTCACACACACATTCTCTCTTGTTTGGGTTCAATGCAGGGAGGCAGGGTTGTGCCCATTGGTGGGAGGTGAAGTCAGAATATGGCCCCTTATCTTGACAACATCTCCAATATTTGTAAAAGAAATATAAATATACACTTGGTTGGTGAAAGATACCCCAGAGCCTAGGATTTGGGTGAGCAATGTCTGTTCTAGTGCCCCTCAGGCTCATGCTCTGTGTGACAAAAGCCATCAAAATGCAGCCTGGAGCCTCTTTTCTACCCACAACCTGGTCTTGAGTGAGGCAATCTAGGCTAAGCACTCCCTAGAGTTTACCTGGATTATTCTTATGACAGCAGGGTCCACCCAAGCTCTTCCCACACCCTCCTCATCCAAAATCCTTGCAATTCCCTTCAGGCTGGCTATGTCCTTTCCCCTCCCTTCTTTCCCCAGTTTCCCACACACTGCAGAGCAGAATTATTTCTAGCAGGGACAGGGCGGGAAGGACAACTTGTGAGAGGCAAAGCAATGCATAGAGACAGGCAATGGTGTAATTTCCATCCATTAAACTAAGCACAAGAGTCTGGAGGAGATGGACCAGGTTTCCTCTCTCCTAGAGAATGAGGTAGGGAGAGAGAGAGAAAGTTTGAGTTTCCATTGCTTTTCCTTGGCTCCAGCACAGAAAATTCATTTCCAGACTCCTTCCTATAGCATGCCCCAATCCCTGCAGTGCCGTGAGCAGAATGGTAACTGATGTTGCCCACCAGCAATGCAACATGTGTGTTCTCCGAGTGGTATCCCTGACCACATGCCTGCTGAATACCAATGCATTTTTTATTGGCCAGGGTGTCTCAGGACAGGTCTATAAAACTTGACCATCCGCTTATATCTGTGTGCTTTGACAGCCATGCTTGGAGCCCTTGCAAATTTATGACAGGAACAACTTGGGCAAATAGAATGGCACCACCAGGGAATGTGTTGCTGGCCACCATCACACATTCCCTTTACTGAGGGCAATTGCAGCACCACGCACATGAACGCATATGCACAGACACACAGACACACACAGAGCCCTTCAGGTACTAAATTTGACACATTGCTATCCAGTAGATGTGCTCCTCTTTCTCATTATAGGCAGCTTCTGTGGCTCACACAGATACACACAGAAGGCTGTCACTTATTCCCTGCTTAAGGACTCCTGTGCACACCCAGTAATTCATTCTCATAATAAATGTCCATCTATTTTAATAAAATGGCTGGGAGGAGAATGCTGCAGATGTGTGGAATAGACCACATCACTGCAACCTGCCTTCTTCCCTTCCTCCTGTGCCCTGTTTCTCAGCTCCTTTGTGGAAGGCTAATACACTCTAAAAAGGCTTTCTAGAAATTGTGTGCTGCAACAGAGATGGAGCAGCTGTGAGAAGAGCCAGCAGTCTCATTCAGTACAGCTTAGATATCTAGCAAAGGGTAGAAAAAAACTCTGGGAGGTGGAGGGGAAGGGCAGTGAATGAATAGAGACAGACTGAATTATGGATTCAGAGCTAATCAAAGGGCATGAGTTTAACCCATCTTGTTCCAGGGGGTGAATGCCCTTGGTAACAGGAGCTCATGAGCAAATGGAGGCCTGTGGGAAGGCAAGAGTCTGGAAGTGAGATGGCCAGGAGTGGTGGTCAGTGCTGGGAGCTCCCATTTGAGATACAGTCTACTACTGGCAGGCCTGGAAATGCTCAGCTGCATATCACACACGCTTCAGCACCAAGGGAAAATCAAGCAGCATTTTTCTGCTAGCTAAACAGGGTTATCTGGACTGGGACTGCCAGCCTTTCGACTCCCTCTGTTATATGTTGTGTGAGCCCCCACACCTCACCTCACAGCAGCTCTGGGATTGCCACCAAGAGGGGTCAATAGGATTGCCACCTTGTCCCATAAACCTGGAGGAATAGAAGGCTACTACAAGGGCTTCAGAGGAATGGGAGCCAGTCTTCATACCCTCTGGGATCCGTCACTTGTATGGAAAGGATCACGGTCCTGCTGTATTGGAGCTGGTTTGAATGGTGCAGTCAGGTTTGTTGGGCCAAAAGGAGCAGTTCTTCCTGTCTCCCATCCCTTATGTTTGGTGGCTGGAAAACAAGTCATTCCCTGAGGGTAGAGGACCCCTTGCTGCACTTTCTTCCTCTTAAAATTTTGCTTGAAAATATGTTTCACACTGGAAGTCCAGAGCACAAAGCTAAAGGGCAGGATGTCTCTCAAAGGCACCATGGCCTCTCTGCTGTGCCTTGTTCTGGCACACTTTTCCTGTTTCCAGCCTGACAGAGGGCCAGTCTGGGGGGCTGAAGGAATCCCTGGCAGACCAGGGTTGAGACCTGACCAGGGTTTCTTTGTCATTTCTATCACATCTGCAGCGGCTCTGCTCTAAGTGCCTGTAACAGGGGCATGCAGCGGTCTCACCTCACCACACCATTTCCAATCCTGCTGCCGCCCTGCACTGAAGATGACTGTGGCCCCCCAGATTATCACATTCCTGTGCATGAGCCTGTACACAGACATCAGTTTGCTCCTGAAGGCTGATACTATTGGGCTAACTGCAAGGAGGCTGTGTGTGGTGGGACAGAGGGGTCTACAAGTAAAGAGTCAGGCAGGGTGGAGGAGCCTGTGTCTTGTGTGGGTAGTTGATGAAGAAGGGCTTGCAGTAACTACAATATTACTTTTACCTCAGGTCCAGAGCAGGGGTGGCACAAATGTCAGGAACAAGGTATGACAACCCTTGAACAGCCTGCAACCTTTACCGCAGCCACTGTGTCACACCACCTGGGGCCACTCCATATCTCAATAGCTCTCCTTTTTCTGTGGGGTTGAAGAGTAGTGTTGTTAGACCTGCAAGTCCAACACTTCAGGGAGAAAGTGGAGCTGGTGCAAGGTGGCCATCACATCTGGGCCTATGCCCTACTAGCACAGAGTGTTTTTACTCCTCTATCTTGCATAATAAGTAGTGTTACATGTCCCTTTCTGCATGTGAGTTCAAACACAGATAAAGACGTGTGTGTGAGTGCACTGTGTCCTGCACACTCATAGTTGCACATACCCAAGCACATCTGTGCATACACAGGTACACACACAGTCCACATGCATCCCAGCACAATGCCTCTCCTTACCCACTGCTTGCAGAAGGGCTCTGGCAAAACAGTCTGTAAGAGAAGAACAGAGATCACAGAGGAGCAGGGAAGGGCAGTCCTTGTGGGGTTAGACAGCAAGAAGTATGTGGGCAGATGGAAGTAGGTCAGACTGCAGTGAGGTCTACAGAGGCTATAGGATTCCTGCCCCATGAGGGCTACACTAGTGGGAACACAGCCTTTCACCTGGGACAGAATTTGGGGAAGGACTGCGGTGGCTACGTTAAGGGACATTGCAAGGTGAAGCTTTTAACAGTCACCTCTTTCTTCTGAGGTACTAGGCTGACCTTAAAGCACCTACAGAAAAGACATTTCAGCTGCCTCTTTAACTATGATGGGTGGCAACAAGGTTCCTGGGGCTGGCTGAAGAGGTGGTGATTTGCGCAATTAGTGTCTAATCAGTTCTATGAATATTTATTGCTAGTCAGAAATCTCCTGAGTGACAGCGAAGCCCCATCTGATTGGAGTCACACCAGTTAAACCAGAGCCTCCTTTGAGGTTCACAGACCAACCACTGGGGCAACAGGCCCAAAAGGTATAACCATCCTGCTGCACATGGGAGACACAGGAACCGCCGGAAAATTTTACTGAATCCTTTTCCTGGGAAGGAAATACTGAGGTTTTAAAATTCAACGGCTGGGGAGAGACACCTTGAAATAGTCTGATACATTAACAAACTTAACCCATGACTGAGTTTGAAGTTGTTCTTTTTTTTAATTTGTGCTGTCTCATTTATCTTCTATTGCAACATGGGTGAGAAAATAAAAGGGAGAGAAATACAAACTCCTGCAACTGTTTGAAGAGTCATGTAATAGAAATTTCTTGGAGCTTGTAATTGACCCTTCCTCCAACATGGCATAAAGTGTACAGAAAGCTAGTATTTTATTTCCTCAAGAAATACTACTATTTGGACTTTCTGCCATCATCAGACTGTGATGCTTCTCAACTTTGCCTATATTTATGCTCCTTTCCAGAATCCCTCGTTCTCCCCTTTACTTTCCCCCGCCCTAATCCTTCCACCTCACCTCTGTCCCTGGCCTTTCTATCTCATGGTGCCTTCTGCCCTCTGTGCTTTGCTCATCCCTCTCCATTAACTCGCCACTGTCCTCTCACCTTCAACAAATCCCCCTCTTCCTTTTTCCTAACAAGTGATGCTGCCTCTCCTGCTCTCCTGCTCCCCGGACAGACTCCATTCTGGGAGCTTGGTCTGTCTTGGCAGAGCTCTGGGAAAACCCCCTATTATCAGTGGAAAGTGAGTTGCTAAACCTGAGCCAAACTCTTCAGCTCCTGCTGCTCACCTGCAGCTTGGGTTTGTGCTGGAGGCACTGTCAAAAGCCTGTTATTACCTAAATGAAAAAGATACACAGCCCTCCCTGAGAAGGAAGAGACACAGATAACAGTCATTTGCCCATTGCCTGCTGCAATCCGACTGGGAAAAACACCCCAAATTCCAGCAAGGCTTCCAGGACCTTCTCAGTGGAAGGAGAAGGACAGAGGCAGTTCTGCATTATGAAGGCCACATTTTCACTTTCTGCACAGATAGGATCTGTGGCTTTTTGTGGCAGGGTGAGATAAGGTCCTCTGAATTTGCACCACAGGTATCCCCTTCCTCTCATGTGATTATGCTTGGCTGTGAGCCACTACAGGACTGGAAAAATACAAAAACGGGAGCCAGTAATAGACCCAGAATAAATAACAAGGTATCAGGGGAAGTAAGAGAAGGGATGGTTAGCAAGCTTGAAATCATTATCATAGTGTACAAGAGCTCTGTTCTGCAGAGCTCTGTTTTCCTTGCTGCAGCCTTCAACTTCCTTTGCCAGCTGCATCACTGTGCTCTGGAGCCGTGTTTTCAATATCCAGGAGCTAATGGGCTGCTTGGCCTCCTCTCCAGAGGGCATTCAGCAGGAAAAAGTGTGCTTCACACACAAAGAGGCTAGAGGGACTTCAGAGGAGGCAGTGAGAAGGTGCAGGGGAAGCAATCAGCTCAGAGCCACATGCTGCAGGGAAGAAGCGCACTCAGAGGTTCCTGGAAATTCCAGCCAACCCTAAAACCCAGAAATGCACAGCTTGGTGCCCATATAATGACGCCTTTGTTCTGATACAGTTAAAATGCAGTGGTAGACAACATATTGGTGTCTGTAGACAACCAGCAGTCAACCAATGGTAGACAACCAGTAATGAGTAGCGTTCTGTCCTGGGACCAACATTATTTAATATCTTTATTAATGACATAGATAGTGGGATTGAGTGCACCCTCAGCAAGTTTGTGGATGACACCAAGCTGAGCAGTGCAGTTGATACACTAGTGGGAAAGGATGCCATCCAGAGGGACCTTGACCGACTTGAGAAGTGGGCCGTTGTGAGCATCATGAAGTTCAACAAGGCCAAGTGCAAGGTCCTGGACCTGAGTCAGGGCAATCCTCAATATCAGTACAGACTGGGTGATGAACAGATTGAGACCCACACTGCAGAGAAGGACTTGGGGATATGGGTGGATGAAAAGTTGGACAGCAGCCAGCAATGTGAGCTTGCAGCCCAGAAAGCCAATCATATCCTGGACTGCATAAAAAGAAGCATGGCCAGCAGGTCGAAGGAGGTGATTCTTTCCCTCTACTGCACTCTTGTGAGACCCCCACCTGGCATACTGTGTCCAACTCTGGGGTCCCCAGTACAAGAAAGACATGGACTTTTTACAGTGAGTCCAGAGTAGGGCCATGAAAATGATGAGGGGGCTGGAACATCTCTCCTATGAGAGTTAAGGTTGTTTAGTCTGGAGAGAGAAGGCCCCAAGGAGATCTTATTGTAGTCTTTCAACACTTAAAGTTGAGTTGCCAGGGCTTGTAGTGACAGGACAAGGGACAACTTTTTTAATTGAAAGATGGCAGATTTAGATTGGACATAAGGAAGAAATTTTTTATGATGAAGGTGGTGAGACACTGGAACAGTTTGTCCAGATAAGTTGTGGATGTCCTATCACTGGAATTGTTCAAGGTCAGGTTGGACAGGGCTTTAAGCAAACTGATCTAGTGGAAGAGTCCCTGCCCGGAGCAGGGGTGTTGGACTAGATAATCTTTGAAGGTGCCTTCCGACCCAAACTGTTCTATGATTATATTAACACATGCACACACACACATGTTCCTTTTCCACTACAGTACCTTCTTATACCCATACCATTTGACCACGTCTCATCTTTCCCAAGCTAGACCAAAATATCACAACTTCCTCAAACATAAAACTGGACTTTAAAAAAATCACAAGATTTTATTTCAATGTCCAAGGGACACTTTCCTAGTTATATTTTGAGGGTATCTTGTTGCTCTGGAGAAAAGAACAAAAAGTGCTTCCCTTCTTCCTTTTTTTTTTGTATTTGGTATGGGAATTAAAATTGTCATTTGATTCCACTGACTCCAGCTACTGGCGCTTTAAGGAAAATATTAAATATCATCATGCTTAGGATGAAATGGTGAGAGTTCGATTCATTTCTATGCACTCCTTTCATCAGGCACCTCTACTCCTGCTTGCCCTCCTGTCTCTCTCAGCATCTGACCAAAACATCTATGCACCACTTGCAGCTCTGCTTAGGTTTTTGCAGTCACACAGAGAAACACTCTTTTGGGGTTGTTTGGGTTTTCTTTTTTTAGGAAAGACCAATGTTTATCTTGCCCCAGGGCAAGGTACAGAGTCTCTTCCCAGCTTTCCCACAGACACCCTCATGATGCCCAGCTTTGTTACAGACTCTTCCATGATACCTCCTCATGCCTGTTCCCTAAATTCATCAAGGAAGCAGCTATAGCGTGTACTCTGAGGAAAATCAAGAACTCAGAAAGTGTTAGAAAGCATTCAGCATGCTGCTAAAAGATCCCACATCATTCAGTCTCATTAGGAGAAAGCAAGGCTACCATTTTCATGTCAAAACCCTACACTTGCACAGCCCACAGCTCAACCTACTTCTTAAAAAACCTCCAGCCCTTTAGCTATGGGATACTACCCAGCTACACTGTTGTGCTGTGGGCAACTGTCCCCACTCCAGAGCCAGACTTGTTGGCCTAAACAGCCAATACCCAGAGCTGCAGGTGAAACCATGGGGCTCTGGTAACCCTTAGCAAACCCATGGGGTCTTTGCTGTGGGGAAGGAGAAGAAGAAAGCCTCTGTCCTCTAGGCAGGTTTGGGAGTTGCTGCATATTTCTTCTCCCCTCTCCTGAGCAGGCAGGCTGCTCCTGTGAGCTGGGAATTGCTGAGAGATTGAAAACCTGTTGCTGTGAATTTCAGAGATGCCTGGCAGGGTCAGCTGGAGCAACCAAGGGTTCAGTGTATTAAACCTACCATAGTAAACCATAATGGGATTTTGCTTGCTGCTGCGAGCAGAATACCCAAACCAGCTCAGCATCTCGCCTCATCAGGCATGCTTTCAATTCCTCTTTCTTGCTCCAGTCCCCCTCACCTGCAGTGCATGTCCCAGCTCTATGGCTTCAGAAGGATGTCTATCTGTACAGGAGGAAGGGAGGCTTTGTGCCTCACACCCACCCAAGTCCCATAGGCTTGTTGGCTTCTTCCTCTGCTCCTTTTAGGAATGTGATAAGCATCATTTATAGGTGGGGATATGTGAACAGTGAAGGGGTCAGGGCAGAATTGCTCCCTAGAAAGAAGCAAGAAAATGAGTTTCTGGGGAGGTGGGTCAGACACATGTGGAAGGGAGGCTTGGAAAGAGATGGGTCAAATGACAAATGGGACATGAAGGAAGGGCACAGAGGAAAAACTGGGAGGAGGGATGCTACAGGGAAAGAGCTGGGAATGGCTTGGTGGAGGCATGCCTCCAGAATAAAGAAGGTGTGGACAGGGGTCTGAGAGGAAGGGTACCCAGGAGATGGGGCCGTGAGAGGAGAGGCTCTGGGTCTGAACAGGGGGTCTGTGATCAGGGTAGAGTGGTGGGGCTGTGTGTGTGCATTTAGGGGGTATATCTCCACTATTTCCCATAGGGTAAATCTCTCTAGGAAAAAGCCACTTTGTGATCAGGAACCTAGGATTTGCCCTACTGGATCTGCCTCACCTCTGCAAAACATCTAGTTAAATCCCCTACATTGGAGAAGGTGAGGAGGTCAAATGCCTTCTGAGGGATAGACACTTAGCAAAGCTGTTTCCCTACTGCTGCAGAGACCCTACGCAACCACCACACCCCACCACCCTCCAGCCAGTTCAGACTGTAATACTTAAAAGGAAGAAAACAACATGAGAAACGAGGGTGGATGTGAGAGTGAACCTTCCTTCCATCTTGCATGGGACCTCAAGGCTGTGTGCTATCACCCTAGGCTAATTATGCTACCTGCCCAGCTCTTCAGCGGCCCAGAAAGGGTGGGGGCAGGGAAGGCCTGGGGCTTCCTCCCAAACCCTGTGGCCTGGTTAACTCACAGCCAGCCAAATCAATTGCTTGAGACCCAGACTTTGCAGCAGAAAGAACATATAATGGGCAAGGGCCTGAAATGCCTATGCATCTGGGAGATGAGAGGTGGTGGCAGGGCTTGCACAACTGTGGAGAAGCCTGATTAGTACATCTGTTCCTACCTTACTCTCTCAGTGTGTTTTGGATCAGGAGTTCACTTCAGGCACTGTAGCAGTCTCTGTCCCACAGAGCTGACTCTGTGGTGCAGCTCAAGGGTTCAGGAACCTGCTTAGACCTGGAGTATGGGTCTGCTGGGAGCCCAGGATGGAAAGAGGAAGTATGAACAAGATGAGAATTGAAAAAGAAGATTAGCAAGGAAGAAGTGAAGGAAAAAGTGAGAATAAAGCAGGCAGATCCAGAGAGAGAGGCACCAGGACAGCCTGTGTTCACATTTATTTAGCAGTGTTGCTGTGGACTTCCCCTTTGCCTGATCATTTTGGCCTGAACATGTATTGGCCACTGATCAGGGCATAGAAAATGAGGCAGGAGGAACCATCTCATCATCAAGAGAGTTTTGACTGCCACGAGGAACTAGGGCCCAACAGCACCCTCAGAAATTCTCTTAAAAGCAAGAAAGATTTTTCACTCCCTTACCTCTTGAGCACCTGAAGGTCAAGACTTCACCTTCAATTAGAAGGCAATAAATTCACCTGTGGAGAGCTGAGCCTCAGCTCTCCCAGTGTTGCTGGGGGTTAGCTATTTCATCTTTACCTTCTCCTTATGTTGCCTCTATAAAATGGGACATTATACCAGAGTAACCCTTTTTCTCCTCTATGGGTTGCCTCATCTACCGAGCTGCAAGCTCTTTGGCGTAAGGCAGTTACCAGAGCTGCACAGTGCCTGCATATAATGACACTGTTATGCATGTTGTGGCTACTGGAAATAATCCTAATACACATAACTGAGAGGGTGGACTGCAGACTCACAGATATCTTCTACATCATAAGCACAATCACAGTTTGATTCTCTGTCTGGAGAACTTCACTCCTACTCATGCATAATTTTCTTCCTATGGCCTTGCTTTTCCGTTCTTCTGAGGCTTTTTCCACTCTCTCTTTCCATGGTTACTCCTTAACTCTCTCCTGAACTCTTCAGTGGGATTGTGTTTAGCTGTCTCTTGGCCAGTGTGGCTTCTCCTTCGCTGCAATGAGGAGGCAGGCAGGGAGAGTAGGAGGGAACTGTCAGGCCGCCTCTGGGAAGCCTCCCTGACACCCTGGTTTGGTTTATCTGTGTCGTGGTTTAGCGGCAGCTCAGCCCCACACAGTCGCTCGCTCACTCCCCCACCGGTAGATGGGGAAGAGAATCAGAAGGGTAACGCTCGTGGGTTGGGATAAGAACAGTTTAATAATTAAAATTAAAAGAAACAACAATAGAAATGCAATATAAAGGAGAACAAAGAGAGGCGCAAAGCCCCGGGGGAGGGGGGAAGGGAGGGGAGAGGGGGAACGAACTGCCGAAACAAACCGCCCGCGCCGCAGCCGCCCGCCGCCCCGACACCGCGCCGCCTCCGCGCTGCCACTGCCCCCCCTCAATATATTGGTCATGGTGTCACATGGTATGGAATGAAGGTGCCATTGGCCAGTCGGGGTCAGCCGCCCCCACCATGGCCCTGCCCCTCCCAGCCCCGCCCCCGCCACGCGGCAGAGCGCGGGAAGCTGGAAAGGTAGCCAACCCCCACAGTGAGGAGAATTAACCCCTTCTCAGCCAAAACCAGCACATCCTCCACCCCTTATTCTATACCATTTACACCATGCCCAGGTCCCATATGATGCAATACAACCGTACCAACCACCACCCCTCCCCTTCCCATCCTTTAACATAATGCACAGACATCATTCCCTTAGTTCATGGACCTTCCCTGTAAAATGTCCATTAAAATGTCCATTGAGTTCACCCAGTCCATGACTCTGGGCTCCATCTGTTGTATCAGTCTTTCAGGGTGGGAGAGATGGTGTGTGGCATTGGGTTGCTGCATACCGAGTCAGTCATCGTTCCATCACTGCTGCACGGCTTGTTTCATAGTTGATCTTCCATGGGTTGGGAGGCTCGTACTCTAATATCATTGATACAACACAGAGGTGACACACAATATTATATAGCAGTTCACATTGTGCCATTCAGTTCATTGACTGTTTTCACCCAAAACCAAATCCCCTTGAAGCACACATCGGATTTCTCCATCCTCCCGCATCACCCACCAAGTGCGCCCAGGTCCTCGAGCAAAAGCAATCCCACGAATGGGTTTGCCTTTGCCAGAGGCAGGAAGAACCCAGACTGTTTTGCCCAGCATACTTTTTGTGTGCACTACAGGGACTCTATCCCCTTCCACAGTATGTAGGATTTCTGACTGGGCAGGGCCAGCTCGGTTGGCAGATCCCCTCGTGTTGACTAACCACATGGCTTTTGCTAAATGTGTATCCCAGTGCTTGAATGTTCCACCCCCCATTGCTCTCAGTGTAGTTTTTAACAGTCCATTGTACCGTTCAATTTTCCCAGAGGCTGGTGCGTGATAGGGGATGTGATACACCCACTCAGTGCCATGCTCTTTGGCCCAGGTGTCTATGAGGCTATTTTGGAAATGAGTCCTATTGTCTGACTCAATCCTCTCTGGGGTGCCATGTTACCACAGGACTTGTTTCTCAAGACCCAGGATAGTGTTCCGGGCAGTGGCGTGGGGGACAGGATATGTTTCCAGCCAGCCAGTCGTTGTTTCTACCATTGTAAGCACATGGCGTTTGCCTTGGCGGGTCTGTGGGAGTGTGATATAGTCAGTTTGCCAGGCCTCCCCATATTTATATTTCAGCCATCGTCCCCCATACCACAGAGGCTTTACCCGCTTCGCTTGCTTGATTGCGGCGCATGTGTCACATTCATGGATAACCTGTGCAATAATATCCATGGTCAAGTCCACCCCTCGATCACGAGCCCACCTGTATGTTGCATCTCTCCCTTGATGGCCTGAGGTGTCATGGGCCCACCGAGCTAGAAATAGTTCACCCTTATGCTGCCAGTCCAGATCCACCTCAGCCACTTCAATCTTGGCAGCCTGATCTACCTGCTGGTTGTTTCAATGTTCTTCAGTGGCCCGACTCTTGGGGATGTGAGCATCCACATGCCGTACGTACCTTTACAACCAGTTTCTCTACCCAGGCAGCAATATCTTGCCACAATGTGACAGCCCAGATGGGTTTGCCTCTGCAGCTGCCAGTTGCTTTGCATTTCAATCCAGAGACATTCTCTTCCCCCTGTGGGCACTGAATACTGTTGAGCAGGGCTCGGTATGCATGGGCCAGACCCCAGCATGTTGCAGTTATCTGTGTCTCTCTGGAGTTCCCAGCATAACAACATACTTTCTCCAAATATTCTACTAGTTTTTTAGGATTCTGCACTTGTTCGGGGGTGAAACTCCAAAACACTGGGGGTGCCCACTGCCCTAGGTATTTGCCCATGCTATCCCACATGCCCTGCCACTCGTAACTATCAAGCCTCGGGGCAGATTTCTGGGTGATATTCTTAAGTTGCTTAGTCAAAACCAAAACAACATGCCCAAAAACTAATAATAAGTGCACCTTAACCACCCAAGGATGTTCAAGATACAAAAACGTTGTTGTAACAAAGGCACAGACATCATAGAACAAAGTTGCAAAGGTACTATTCTGTATTTTCTCCATATAAAATCTCTCAGAGGGAGAGGTATAATTACTAATTGCCTCAACAAGGTGGTATCCGAAGTACAGTAACGGTTTCAGCAAAAACCCCAAATACCAGATAAAGCTGAAAACGAGTGTTTGTATAACAAATCTTGTAGGCAAAACATTACTAATCACAGCAGAACACAGCAGACTCAACAAACCAACACCGATCTTTAACACCAACTGCAAAAAGGACAACATGGTGCTGTGACCAGCAGCTGTTGTTATCTCCAACCCTTGAGCCCCACGTTGGGCGCCAAAGACTGTCGTGGTTTAGCGGCAGCTCAGCCCCACACAGTTGCTCGCTCACTCCCCCACCGGTAGATGGGGAAGAGAATCAGAAGGGTAACGCTCGTGGGTTGGGATAAGAACAGTTTAATAATTAAAATTAAAAGAAACAACAATAGAAATGCAATGTAAAGGAGAACAAAGAGAGGCACAAAGCCCCGGGGGAGGGGGGAAGGGAGGAGGGGAACGACCGCCGGAACAAACCGCACGCGCCGCAGCCGCTCGCCGCCCGCTGACACGACGTCTCCGCGCTGCCACTGCACCCCCTCAATATATTGGTCATGGTGTCACATGGTATGGAATGAAGGTGCCATTGGCCAGTCGGGGTCAGCCGCCCCCACCATGGCCCTGCCCCTCCCAGCCCCGCCCCCGCCACGCGGCAGAGCGCGGGAAGCTGGAAAGGTAGCCGACCCCCACAGTGAGGAGAATTAACCCCTTCTCAGCCAAAACCAGCACAATCTGCCATCAAGATGATTGCCCCAAAAGCCTGTCTGATCCCAGGGCTTGGCCATTGTGACAGAGTTGGAGTTAGCCTCCTTCTCTCTCCAGCCCCCTCAACCCAAAATATAAGCCTGGGTTGAAGTGAAAGAGAAGTGGGTTAAAGTAAGGGAAGATTTGTCAGCATAATTTGGAATATTTAGTGTGGCCACCTCTGACACAGTGGGCATTAGCACAAGGAAGATGTGAGGCATTTCTGTGCACACTGCTCCTTTCTAGCCCAGAGGAAGCCAGGAAGGTACCTGCAGGTTTGCTCTTCAGCTGTGAGTAAGCTTGCAAGGAAAACCGCATTGCTTGGGTCACTGACAACTTGACTGGCCAGAGCCCCAGGGACGATGCTCCCTAGCTGGCTGGGTAACAAGAGCATCCGTCTCCAGTGCTGGCAGTATGGCTGCCAGCCACTTTGTGAAAAGATGGATCAAATCATAACAGAGCCAAGAAAAACCTGGAAGGGAAATGGAGTCCAACTCTGTCAGGCCAGGCTGTGGCTGCTTAGCAGTAGAAGGACAAAACTCAGATGGGTCTTTTCTTTGGCACCCTGGAGAGTGAGGCCTGGATGTGGGTAGATAGGGGTGAATCCTAGTGTCACTATGAGCAGGGCATCATACTTACCCCTTCATTAGCCTTCCCTCCCAGCACCCCAAATCAGACATCTGTTGTCACCACTGCTGTGCCAAAAGCCCCCCAACCACAGATACAAGGTGGAGGGCAGGGCAGACTGAGGGGGAGCAGGGGCGGAACTAGTGAAGGGTACACTGCTCCACCTCTTCCTAAATGCTCTTGTCTTTCCCTTTTCCTTCTGATACCCCATGTGCTGTGGTCTCCCCACTGCTCAGTGAGGAAAGGCAGGTGAATCCCTTCCTTCTACCAGTTCTCCACAGAGGGTCTCCACCTGCTAGGGAATGGCAATATCTCATTTGCCAGTGCTCTGCCACAAAGCAGAGAGGGAAGTCATACCTGACTGAGGATGGTACTTCCACCAGGACAGGCTGGAAAGATCCAACTCACAGGGTTCCAGCCAGCAGCCAGCCACTCCTGCCATGTCGCCACATCACTCTACTCCATGGGGTAGGGGGAGATGGTTCCATACTCAAGCTTCCTCCTTCCCTTTGATGGATGGACATGTCTCCCTTTGTTCTTCCTGAGAGGCAACATTGGGCATAGAGGAGGAGAGCAGATCTGTGTTGCTGTTGGAGTATCGCTTCCCATCTAGAAACAGGCATGCTGTTAGCAAACAGCACTGCACGGGATTGTCATGGTGAGATGAGGAGTCATGGGAATAAGCTCCCTGACAAGAGGAAAGGGCAACCCCATACTCAGCACATACAGTCTGTTGGCCCTAATTTCTCCTCTGCTCTGGGCTCTGTGTGCCAGGATGAGATGCATCAGGAGAGGTACCATTTTGCTAAATCTTGAAGCTGACACTTTTAATATCCATTAGCATTGCTACTCTGCCAGAGAGCATTAGCTGAGATACATGGATTGTTCCCTTCCTGATCCTTAGCCCCAGCCCCTACCATCCCTACTTTTGTCTCCCCAGCCCAGCCTGTCTGCTGTTCCCAGTACCGACAACATCAGTTATCTCAGGTTCAACCCCCCCTTTCAACAAATCTGTCATTGCTGTCTTTCATTCCTCTCCTTTTCAAGGATTTTTGTGTCCTGAGGAAAGTGACTCCCTATGTAATGCACATTGACCCACACCTAGGCATATACCTAGCAGAGGACAGATAGCAAGACTTATACTTTCTTCTGCCTCCAAGAAACAGATATGAAGCACTAAGTGGAGCAAATGAAGGAGAAAGTTTGAAATACTGATTCTGGCATTCCCTCTTGGCTGCATTGCAGAGGTCAGCAGAATCCCCTGCCAAGGTTTGTTTTTGAGGCACTGTGCAAATGAGTTGTCAAAGCCATCCCTGCCATCCCTCCACTAGCTTGGACTACTGAGCATCCAAAAGCAGAATGGTTGGTGCTGCTTTGCAGGGGGTGAACAGAGGTGAGGAAAGTGAGTAGGATTTGCTCTGGATGCCTGTGACCATGTTAGAAGATGGAGGTGACCTTCTGTGCATTGGGGTCAAGCTGCCATAGACTCAATGTGCTACTTTCCAGATCCAAGTGATCTGAAAGAGTTTATACTCAGATAGCTAAACTCTAGTCTCCTCTACCCAAACTGGAGGCCATATAATGACCCTTGGCGTTGGCTCTCCCTCAAGAAAGGCATGAACCTCATATAGCAGATTACTGATTTGCACAAGCCACAGCCATGCTCAGCAGTGGGCTAACAACTGCAGTGTGGACAGCCTGACGACAGTGCTCAGACTGTCCTGGATGTGTTCAGTATAGATGTAACCCCAAAGGGCTGTGTCTGTGGGCCTTCAGATTCTTCTAGGCATTGAAGTGTCTTTGGGGAAAGAGAAGGAAAGAGGACAAGCAAGAGAAGTGCTTTCTGCAAAGGACGTTCTGGGGAGGTGGTTTTAAGTGACTCAGGCAAAGAAAGGGAATGATTTGAGGAACGCTGCAGTTTGTTCTGCACTGTTTGACTGTGCATCTGTCAAACATCAGAGACAGGAGGAAGATTGTATCAGGATTCCCATTTTGTCTGGGTGACTATGAACACAAATGCATATGTGTAACCAAGAAATGTCAAAGGCTGCAACAGACCTGTGTGCCTTCACCCTCAGTCATTTTGATCTACCTCCTTCCTTGATATCAGGAGCTATTTTCTTTCCCCCTCCCACCCTCAGAGGTTCAGAGAAAAGGTAAAACAAGGCAATAGTTACCCAGTACATTTAGCAAGCCAAGATCAGCACAGTATACTACAGTCATTATGTTACCTCAGTGGGGAAGTATTGGGGAACATGTTTGTGGGCATGTGCTTAATGATGGAGAAAGGATTTGGTGGGGGTACAGTATGGTATACTTATATTTGTTTGTGTTCATAAAGAATAAATACCTGTTTGCAGTAAAGCAAGTATAAATGTGTTTCTGGTCACCCTAGAACACTGACAGTTTTCTCTCCTCTCTTATTTTCAGGTGATACTGTCCTCACCAGAGAGGTAAGAGTGGTAAATATGTATTTGTTATGGTTGGAAAGAAAGATGAATGCCAATTGTCAGGGAGCAACAAGAGCAGGACTGCTCCATGACAAAGCATGGGCAAGGTAGTGATATCACAGGCTGGGGTGAGGTACCACACTACCTGAACATGGCTAGTGATAGCAACAAGATATATTAACAAACTAAGGTAAAGCAAGATGATGAAACAGATCTCAGATCCATTCAGGAACAGCACAATTACAATACACCAAAGTGGGAGCTTAGACCTCCGGAGCCATGGATAGAGGATGTGTGGGTGAAAGCCCAGGTGAGGTTGACCAGGGCAGTTAAGGCTCATTAGTGCACTCAAGGCCCTGACACTTATTAATACCACTGAATGCTATGCTCTGAATATGTTCGTTACTGCAGTTGCGACGGGGGGCTGACAGTGGTTATACAGCTGTATTCTAGTGTGTGGGTCTATGATGAAAAAGTTTGTGTATGAACAATCTGTCAGCATACTGGTATGAAGCTGTATGACTACTGAATCCAAAGCAAAAAAAAATATAGTTGACAGAGCTGCTTCCATCTACTCACACAGTAACCTGGTCTGGTCTCAGAAGCATAGGTGAGTCATCTTTCCCTTTGCTATTGCTCCCAATTTAGGTAAATTAACGATGGGAAAATCATTTTAGAAAGCCAAGTCTTAGCCTGAAGTTTATTTTCTTGGTTTCTGAACTGTTGTATTTGACTGAGTTTGAATCAAAGTGGCTGTCAATCACTGTACTTGGGGAAGTAGTAGAATATATAAATGTGCTTCAGTGACCCCTGTCTAGAAAGATGCTGGGCAAATTGTTAGAGTTTGTAGCTATGCTAGAAAGTGGAGAAGACACCCACAGACTGGGTTTTCTTGAAGGTGGGGAGGCACTATCTGCCTGGGACCCACCTTAATAGGATATACTAATGAGACTCTCACAGTAAGAAAAAGAAGAAATAGAAGTTTCCTCCCTGCAGGCAGATGATATTGTCACACTGTCCCTATGCAGAGTAGAGGTAAGAGAAAGAAGCATGGAGAAAGAAAAGAAATCAACAGGTGTTCAGGGACAGAGACATGAACAGAAGTCTGAAAGGACCATTGACATGGAAGAATAATTGATTGGAAGATCAAATGAAGGAGAAAAGCGTTCATCAAAACACCTAGAAAGACAAAGCCTTTTAAAAGTGTTACTATGTAAAAATAATTCTGTAGCAAAGCATAGGTGTGAAAAGTCATTATCTCACACAGAGATCTCTTGGCAGAATATACAGTGCTTTAGTAGATCCATCCCAGCGCCAATACAATGGCAACTCTAGGTTACCTCTTTTGATGAACCCTAACCCTACTTAGAGGGGTTCAGGCTGGAACTGAGACCCCACCTCTGACCCACACCACAAACTTGCTCTCAACACAGGTCTCTTGGAAATGCACACTTTGGTTTAGCTTTTCTGTTTTAGACCCACCCCAACCATATCTCTAGTCCTTATTTTTATACCTTTTATCCTTTTTACAAGAAGTAATGGATTCTCAGACAGGACTCTTCACCATGGTCTTTGCAGTACTAAGTTAATCTTGAATCACCAGGTCGTTTTCTTAAGATACCTGAAATGGCAATTTGATATTTCCATTTTACTCTGTCTATAGCTTTTCAAGGCAGAATCCATCTATTTATCTCAGGAGAATGAGCTAGTATTTGCAAGGTCTCCTATCAACAGTGTTCAGACACCGAGCAGAAAAACCCCTGGGATTGCAAAAATCCTGGAACTGCTTCTTCTGGATATGGATATGTTCAAGTCCCCTGGGACAGGCCAGAAATTTTCCTCTCCCAAGCCACAGCCTGCCCAAGAACAACACGTAAGACCTGACCTGAAGGACAAAGAAGGATGGAGAGTAGAGTGAGGACTGTTGTTTCCTGGCTTCTTTGTCTCCTTGTTTTGTCTTCAGTACTGAGATTGTTGTGACACCATCTCCTTGTCTCTTGATCATTCTCTTCCCTCACTCCACCCCTTATAATAGCAGTCTTCTGACAGGTTTTGATGGTGAAGTTGGAAGGAAGGATGTCTGGGTCTGGATTGCTGGAGGTTACTGGAGAGTGGCAGGACTTCATGCCGTCTTGCCTACAAGATCGGTGTGGGGGTACAAGGTGAGGCTGATGGGTGAAAGATGTCTGGATAGAGCAACACAAATAGCATGAGCAGATGATGTGAGGAAGGAAAAGGCAGGAAGAGTTGTGGAGTCCTGTCAGACCCCTGTGATGATACTGGGTCAGGGGTTGCAATGCAGCCAGGAGAAAATGGGCAAGAAGGGCTCTAGGCCTTTCCTGAGAAAACCAAGGAAGAGCAAAACCACCAGCCTGCAAGGCCTTTTCAGTGGGCATGCCAGGCAAATCATGGGACAAGAGAGAGCTTCAGAACCAGGCATAGAACCATGCCAATTTCTATTTAGGCACCTAAATTCCCATTGATTGGAAGGGACTGCAATTGTAAATACTAGAGTCATTCCATCACTGTTGTTTGTGAAGGCCAGATTAACACAGAGACAGACAGACAGAATGAATAAATTAAGCAGCTCTGAATTAATCTCCAGTTTGGCAACATGTTGCTTCTGTCCTCAGGAAGGATTAGACAGACAGCACCTCAGTGCCAACCTCCAAGCTCTACCTGCTGCTACTCCAGGCAGCCCAAGGTTGATTTGCCTTGGATTTGAAGCAACTGCTGTCAATAATATAACCCTTAAGAAATGAGTAACAGGCCTCCTCATGAGATCTTTTTTTTTCCCCAGCTACCCTGTCTGCTGCTGCAGCTTTAAATCCAATGAAGGAATGAGTAATTTTTTTCTAATGATTGAAAGAAGGCAGATAAGAGGTAGGTCTTCAAATTAAGAATCCAAAACTTGATTGCAGCTCTTATCATATTTTTCCATTTTTTTTCCCCTTCCCAACAGAAAATAAATTGCTTCAATAAATTACATCTTTAATCTGCATAGGGGACCAGCAGGCTGGGCTCTCCTTTTAATATGTTCTATTGCAAGATAATCAACCCCTTCCTCTCATTGCACGGAGCAAACTAATAGATTTTAAACAATTCCATTATTTGATGATTTCTCCTATTATTAATACAAATTGCCTCCACTCTGTTTCAATTAGAGCATTTTTATTTTCTAATAAATCCCAATCATGTTCTCTCAAACACCAACTAAACATGGGGAGATTACCACACTCTCAATTCAGACAAAGAGCCCATCACACTCACATGCCTCACCTCCCTCTTTCTCATGAATTTCCTTCTTCCAAACTCTTCTTCCATTTTCCCCTCCTCTCTCTGTCAGCAGAAACCACTTATTTTCTTCCCCCAGAGCTTTCTCCTAAATCTAATTCTATGTCCCTATCTCTGTTGGTGAAGTCAGTAAGGCCACTCATTAACACTATCAATTTCTGCTCTCCCCTATTCTTCTGCCTATATTCCCAAGGGTGACCACAACTGGTACAGATCCCCCTCCTTTCTCTGTCCTGACACATGAAAATGAGGAACTCTGCTAACCTTCAAGTGAGGGTTGCCTCTGTCCCAGTGCCAGCTCCGCTTGCAACATCAGCTGCAGTTCCAGGCCTATATGTTTGTGATGCAACTGTGCAAAGCAGAACTTCTGTGGTCATTCAAAGTGGAGGGAGTATCTAATCTGGGGCCAGTTGTAGCGAGGGTTGCAGGAGCTTCTTTTGCTGCTGTTACCATGATTGTGTTGATCGTACCCAACTGCCTGCTCTTCTCCATGGACTCTTGGCCAGTCACTTTGGCTCTGGAGGTTTTCATTCACCTTTTTGGGTCACAAACCACAGAGGTTAGCCCAGCCTTGAGCACTGATGTGCTGTCACTAGACATTACGCTTACTTCTTTGTTGTCTGTCTCCAGCAACACCAAGAGACCACAGTTCAAAGGAGGCAGGGAGGAGCCGAGTGCATGCAGTAAGACCCCACCACAAGACTGGGACCCTGAGAGTAGCAGATGGAGGGACAGCATTGCCACCATTTCCTTAAAGATAGAGAAGGGTGCAATTTGCCCCATAGGTCTATGACAGAGTTAAGATCTTCCAAATCTCACAAGGCTGTGATGCTTCTCAATCTGAAGGTCTTGGGTTTTTTGTTGGTGGGTTGTTTTTTGTTTCGCTTTTGGGTTTTGTTTTGGTTTTTTTTGTTGTTGGGGGTGGGGGTCTTTTGTTGTTGTGATGTTCGGGGTCTTCTTTTGGTGGGAGCATGCTGTGTAAAGGCCCTGAGTAACACAAGTAAAGGCCATTGAAGTGTTTGTGTGAAAAAGGTTTGAGAAGGTGCACCAGGAGATAATGACACAGTAAAAATATAAGAATGGCTATCTCAGGGTGGATCAAAGATCTAAAATCTTGTCCTACAGAGGATTCCGTAAGATTATGCTTAAGTACATAAATATAAAATATTATCCCCAAAACAGAGCACCATCTTTTCAGAGACACCAACTAATGTACAAAGCAACACCATCTCTTTTATTGCTACTAATTGAGTGCATTCCCTAAACTGTGTTGCTTAGAGCAGTCGGGGTGGCATTCAGCTCACCTTTTAATGCAGCTGCTTCTGGGGTGGAATGTGATGTCCTATTTGCTTCTGCAGTGCAGCAGCATGTCTGCATGACAGGGAGAGAGAGGAATGAAAATTCCTGAAGAGGTACGATTCAGTGCAGAGGATGTCTGCACTGCCACCTAGGAGTGGTCTGGAGACCCCTTCTTTATTTAATTCTGTCGTAGCACGGTTTAGCTTTCAGAACAGGGCACCACTGAATACAACCCAGCAGCTGGACAAGACTGGGTGTGGGTAAGGAGCACCATGAATGCCCAGTACACTAGCAGCTCTCCCTCAGTATGACAACTGGGTGCTCCACCGGTGACTACCGGTGACTACCACCGGCCTCAGAAGGTTACCAAAGGAGTTCCAGCTGTGGTTCCCAGGTGACAAGGACACAAACAGGCCATAGGTTTCTTCCTACAACCCATCTCTTTTACTGCTGCTGCCTGTCCTCCTGAAAGTTAGGACAGTGGAAGTCGTCAGCTGCTATGGCAACCTTGCCTTGTCTGGCAAGGAGCGAGGAAGGATCAGAATGAGGGCAGGGATGGGAAAGTGTGTGGGGTTAGAAGATCTCCACACCCTGGTTCAGGGTCCTCAATATGCAGAGGTCATGAGCCTTCATCATCCTTTATTACTGCAGTGTAACTGGGGCTGCAGGGGCTG
This sequence comes from Phalacrocorax carbo, assembly GCF_963921805.1. Lineage (NCBI taxonomy): Eukaryota > Metazoa > Chordata > Aves > Suliformes > Phalacrocoracidae > Phalacrocorax > Phalacrocorax carbo. Next base: position 57,955,001 of record NC_087513.1, on the reverse strand, counting down.
CATGGAGGAAGAGGAGAAAACTGCTGTGGGGTGGACAGGCATAAGGACAGGAAAGATGGGTTCCTGCACATTGATGGACTGGCCATAAACGCCATGTGCATGGGCTTCATCTCCTTATGCACTTTGGCCACCTTGCTTGCAGCTTGTGCCACGCAGCACCCTGCTCCCACTGGCTCACACCTCCAACTTCCCTCTCTCAGCCCACTGCTGTTGCCCACCTACATACATTCTCCATGAGTGTCATTTCACTCCTCTTCCCTGACATCCACAAAGACACCTCTTTGCCCCCACTGGCAGGCATGTTTGCAATGCACTGACCAGCCTTGCAGTTGCAGAGCCGTGGAGGTGTGGTCCCCTATCCTGATGTAAGTCCTATCCTGTGCCTATAATCCTAGGCACCCAGACACATGCACACATGCCTTACATGCACACAGAAAACACAGCCCACTACCCACCACCACCCCCATGCACACTCCCAGGCTTGGCCTCTGCCACATATGTTTGCATACACTGCCACAGCCAACTTTCCTCCTCCCCTCCCAAGCAGATTTGCTCAAAGCGACTGAGTTCCCCAGCATACACACATCCTCCCCTCCGCCCTGATATTCCCTCCTGCCATGCCAGCCAGCACCAGCCACCCACGCAAAAACACATGCATGCAGATCGAGAGCGACGGCGGAGCCCTCACTGAGCTGCTGGAGCAGAACAGATGGCTTAGCAACCAAAAAAACAGTCATTCACTCCACAAGTTTCTTCCTCTATGTTCTGTTTGTTTTCAGAACACGTTTGTCACCAGAATAAAATCTAGGCAACATGGGCTGATATAAACACCCCAGCCTTGATCCCACAAGGCGTGAAGTCCCACCTGCTTTTTTGCACTCTTTTTTTCACAGATCCCAGCTAACTCTTCCTGAGGCATCACCCACCACCACCACCTTTCCCACTTGCAAATCCCTCCCCTTCTTGGCATACAGATTAACTTACTCTTCCTTGGGAGACAATACCCACACAACTTGTCTCCTTCTTGTTCTCAGCTGGCAGTTGCCCTGCATACTTTGCAATGCTCATTTTTCTGTTTCAGGTGTGCACCTGACCCAGAAGAGCACTTTGTCTCTTATCTCATGCTGAGGTCACCACCCTGAAAAGCATTTGCTAAAGGTTTGAGGAAAGTGCATGGTGGATGGTGAAGCTGCCAGAGCTGTCCTGTGGCAGTCAACACAGGACCCATCAGACAGCACACGCTCCTAAAAGGAAGGGTTGAGGGGATGTTGCAGCTTCTTCTCCCTTACAGTGAATTCCTGACTGGGATTTGGGATAGCAGATAAAGGGAGATGCTTAAGTGTGAGGGGGAACTCTGCCTCTCACAGGCAGAGAAGGAAGCTGTCATAACCTTTTGCTGCCCTACACCAAAGCCAAGTGGGAGCTATATCTATTCCCAAACACACAAGTCAATTATCAGGGCTGTCTTTATCCAGGACCTATGGCAAAGGAATGGAGAGTCTGCCCTGCCGCGCCACAGCTCTCTGCCTGCTGTGAGGACTGGGGGGTTCCCTATACCTGCCATTCATCAGCAGCTGAGCTGTCCTGTCCATCACCAGACTTCTGGGTCATGCTGAGCTGCAGCAGAAGGCAGGTCTTTGACTCCTTCTAGTCATGTATCTGGAATAGGGCCTCACAGACCCACTGCCCCCACAACTTCACCAAAGCCAGTGCTGGGCACTCAAGATGCAGGGTCCAAACTCCCCTGCCAGCTCAAACCAGGCTGTTTATACAAGCAAGCCAATTAACAGCTCTCATGTTCATTCCCACATTGACACTTAATGATGATGCCTCCTGGGGGAGCTCACCAGATGTGTGGGATGGGAGGGGGAAAGCCCCAGGAAGGCAAACAGCTAGGTCCACTTCAGCAGGAGGAGAGGGGAGCTAGGCTTGGTTTGGGTCACTCTATGCCTTCTGGACAAATTGTCTCAAACCTTCCCTCCTCCCTGTAAATGGGAATCTCTGCCGTTGCAATGTGCTCCTCTGTGAAGGAGCTGCATATCTCTGTTTCATGACTGAGGATGAGCCCCGAAGTCCCAGAGTGCAGCCAATTAAGAGCTGTGCCATGCACAAGCTGTATTTCTAGCTGCAGCTGAGGTAGTGCCCTCCCTGCATGCCCTTTCTCCCTACTCCCCTCCCCAGGAAGAAAAGAAAACATAAAATGCTTCTGTGAGATGAAAAAGAATTTTCGAAAAGGCTAGATGAAGAGGTAATTGACAAACACAGTCAGTGTGAGGCGAGGCAGGGAGAGGGGTGGGGAGTTGATGGGTATGCAGAGGCAAAGGGTTCTGTCAATATTTCATGAGAAGGAAGTGCCCCTGTGCTCTGGAGGCTGGTGTCTTCAGCCAGTGATGAACAGCTATCGAGGCTGCGGTAGTGAAGAGGGGAGGGTATCAGAACATAGCTTGCTTCGTGTCAAAAATGTGGTCCAGGCAGGTAGAGACCAGTGAGATGGGGATCTGGGCAAAGGAGGAATGGAAAGATTGAAAAGAGAAACTGGTCCTTTCTGGGAGATGAATGGGGGCTAAGGAGCACAAAGGACAAAAGGTAGGATCTCTTAACCCTAAAGAAATGTTGTGCTCCCACATAATTTTGCTAGGTCATGCTTAGCTCTGAGTAAACCGTCTTTGTTATCCTTAGGGGATCATACTTACGGTCCCACTTGCACTAAATGAAGTCATCCATGGTATGTCTAGCTTATAGGACAGAACATGCTGTATGTGTTTGTGCATTACCAGACTCTGTTGAAGGCTCAAGGTTGTCTCCTGAGACTCAGCTGTGCTCCTGCAAAGGCTATTTCTAAACTGAGCTGCAAAGACAGGCTGCAGCATACCTGGGTATTCTCATCCTGCATTGATGAAGCCACAGAGACTGTAGAATGCCACGGCTCCCTGGCCACCTTTGTCCCTGCCCTGCCACATGAGGCAGGCACAGATGATATGGTCTCAGTGCACATGGGCTCAGCACATGACATGGGTACATGGCAGAGCAGTGGCCAAACCTAAGAAGTTTTCTGGAGTGCTGAAGCTCAAATGTAGCCTAAAAGAGCTTTTTCTTTGTCCCCAAGGGCCTTTGCAGGGGAAGAGGCCATGAGTGCCAGCCTTGCCACCACCATGAAATTGTGAGTAGTTGTGCTACACAGCATAGCAACAACTGTGAAATCCTGAGGGGAGTCACAGATTCGTTATACTGTAATGTATCTGGGTCAAAGGAGGGCAGGCAAGGGGAAGTGACAGGAGAAGGAGAGCTGAAATCCTTCCTCCCAGACTGCCTCCCTGGTGAGCAAGAACAAGCACCTACAGTGTCAAGCAGACTGTTTTCATGACCTGCTGATGGATCTGTCTGGCTCTTGCCAAAGATGGGGACAGACGTTGCCCTTGTCCTAGTACTTGCTGATAGACAGGGTCCCTGTGGACCCTGCCCCTGCACCAGACACTGTGGTAGCTCTGCCTGTCTCCTCCTTTGGGTTGCAGTAGCCTTTGGATATCTGCAGCTGACGCCACGGCAGGGAGGGAAGGCCACAGTCCAGGAAGCCTCGTGTAGGTCACTGCCAGCTCTGCCATGCCAGGGCAGGGCAGGGCAGCCAGAGATCATAGAATTGCACGGCAACCAATAGGGTTGGCCAGGGTGCCAAGAACCAGAGAGGAGGGGAAGACAGCCTCATTTCATGTGCAGGGCACTGCTTCCCCCCTCCACCTCCCATACTTTTAGCTGACATGCTCTGACACCTCCTTCCCTCCTTCCCCTCCAGTTTCAGCATCCCTTCTCATATTTCCAGGAGGTGATTGTCTCCTCTGTCTATTTTTCTCAGCTTCTCCTTTCTCCCAAATCACTGACAAGGGGCTGTTTCTCCACTTTGGATAACCCTTTCCCAAAAAATGGTACTGGCCATGTGTTATTGCATCTATCATTCCCAGACACTAACTACAATGTCATCCTGTTGCTGAATATCCTCACCAGCTGCCAGGCTGAAAGACCAGGGAGAAGTAGAAGCTCCCTCATGAAGTTAGTGGGTGCCCAAGATACCAGAAGAGGGTTCTGATCCTGTCATGTCTGGTCCCATGCACAACCCGCCATATGCCCCTCTCATCTAGTGACAACCCCTGCCTCCTACTTACACTGGGAGTTCTCCCTCCCGCCTCCCAGCCCTGCTCCCGCCCTCCAGTGGAGCATCGTCATCTCCCTCCTCCATCATTTGGACAATGCCAGCAGGCTGTGAGAGCAGATCTGGGAGAAGGTGGCTGCATTTCCTGACAAAGTCAGTCAAGGTTTAGCACAGCAGATGAACCCTTGGGTCTTCCCTGTGTTTCACCCACCCTTACTCTTGTGCCCCTTCTCCTAACAGGCTTCCCCACAGACATTACCTGATGTGGTATACAGCTAGTATTTCTATTGCCAAGGGGCCATCTTAATTTTTGCTGCCTTTTCATCCTCGATGCTCCATTTTTTTTAATTGTCTCAGAGGGCCATTATGGATAAATGATCTCCTGACAGCTCTATTTACCAAGGGATAGGGAGGAAGCTGGAGCCTGCCTGTGTGGCGGTGGGGGAGGCTGGAGCTGTGCACCAGCTGACAGTGTTGTTCATCCACAGAACTGTGCAGGACCTTATCAGCTTTCAGCGATGCTGCCATGGCAGGTAGTGCCATGGCAGGACATCAGCAGGGAGGCAAACAGACCAGGAAGAAAAGAGAAGAGGGTAGAGAGACAGTGGAAGAAAAGGGAAGGCAGGATAGGAGGAGAGAGCGGAAGGAAAGCAGGGTGATCAGGGCAGCTCACAGCTTCTCCATCACCCTATGGGTCCTGCCTCCCCCTGGCTTCCCTACCAAATTCTTAATTGCAGCACCTTTTTATTTCTCACCTGGCTGGTGTGAAGTGACAGCCCTTTCTGTAATGTTAATAATGTCTTCAAAGTCCAGAGCAGCAGCCAGACCCCATGAGGGGTGGTGAGAGATGCATGGGCATGGGGCAGGGAGAGGAGTGGAGCACACAAGGCTTTTTTACTATTTCAGATTAATCCAGGAATTGGGCTTTTGGTTGACACAGAGTAAATAATGCCACCCCAGGTCTGGGGAGCCAGGCCTTGGCATCCATGGGCACACACCTGGCTGAAGGTGAGAATACAGAAACAAGGAGCCTGGAAGGGGAAGAGAGAGCCATGGGCACGGCCATACATAGGTGGCAGGAGGTTTTGGTGTGAGAAGGCCAAATCAGCCCATTTCATATAGTCAAGTGAGTGATAAAAACATCATGTGGCAGGGGGAGATGCAATGTCATACAATAGAAAACAAGCTGTACTTACAGTGACTGGATGAAAGGGGTGGGAAAGACACTTTGTGATGTGCCTATGCATGTTTTTTCACTGTACACACTGCTCTGTGCCCACATGCCATATGCACCTATACATACAGACCTCTCATCTCCCACATGCTTAGGCTGTGTGTATGTGTGCGTGTGTATGTCCGCCCACCTTGTGTGCCCAGTTGCTCAGTGTGAGCCTTGGAAGTCTAAGTGGCAGCTTGGGTTTGTGCCTGCAAGGTGCTAGCCCAGGCTGCCGTTGCACGGTTGTGCAGCTAAGAGTGTGTGTGTGTGTACGAGCGCAAACGTGTGTAAGCACATATATGCTGTTTCCCTTCTGTACCAGCTGAGTGCCCAAGGAGCTGCAGGGCATACGATGTCCGGACAGCAGCTCTGTGCTCATGGATGCTGTGAATGATACAGGCTAGCTGTGGCAGTTCTCAGCAACTCAGGAGAAGGCTCTTAACTCACACAGACAGCCGGTGCTGGGGGCAGCTGGCAAGGGGCTGGAAGTCAATCCACTGTGACAGCTGCTCTGCCAGAGGTGGTTGGGAGCTTCTCTCTTCTTGTTTTCACCACAAACTGGTTACCTAGTCTGAGGCTAACAGGGCTGCTGCTAAATCCAAAAGAAATGGGATCTAAGGGGACAAGCGCAGAGTGCATTAAGCAGAAGAGCATCAGGAAAGCAAAGCACTCGAGAGCTGCACGCTTCTTGGTTCATGCGTTACTGATACACACTCCTCTTCTCTCACGCTTGCTTCTTTTCTCAGTGCCCTCTTCCTTTCTATCTTCCATTGCTGTTCCTCCTGCTCCCCACCTCCACCACATCTTTCTTGCCTTTTCCCAAGAGTCTTCCCTCCATGGCCCCACTGAGCTCCCAGTCAGGATACTCTGAAGCTGGAGCTTCCAGTGTGTCTGGGATGGGCCCTTCGGATATCTTTTGGCAAATAAATCTCAGAGGCGACTACAGTCATCCCCTACTGTTGCCACACTTTCTTCAGCATATTAGGTCTTAGCAACTCTGGGAGCCCCAGAGCCAGGCAGATTGCCAGCTATCACAGAATACTGCTTGGTTTCTGCTTCCCAATAGGCTCCTGACAGTGCTGGTGAGCCTCACACTATGAATAGGGGAGAAAACAGTAATAGTTCTGATCCTACTGAGGAGATCCAAAGGGGTTGTGATGCCTCAGCATAAAGTTCATCCTTGTGAATAGATACAGTTAACAGGGAGGAGGGCTTGAGAGCAAACACAGAAAACCTAAATCTCTGGATTACTCTTGAAAACCATCCTGAATTGCTCTTGAGTCTTTCTAGCCCCTTCATGCCCCATGCTGATCCCTCCTCCACAGCCTCCTTCTTACTTCAGTCCAGCGCAGGAATGCTGGTCCTTTCTCTGGTCTCACAAACCAGTTGGAGGAGCCAGTGAGGGCCCAATTTTCTATCTCCACAAATATTGGGAAAGAAAAAGAGCACAATGTGTGACTTGGCGGAGGAAGCAGCTCTGTTGCACATCACCCCATAAATCTCATGCCTGACAGAGTTTCTAATGCTGGAGTCACTTAAAATGATGGCATCGTATTGGGTTAAATTGATGAATGGCATCAAGAGAAGGGACAGCTTAAAGCACTGAACGGGGACTCTGCCGATGGCAGGCTCCCACTCTCGTTCACATTCTGCTCCCTCTCTCCACTAATGGAGCCTCATCTCTTTAATCAAAAAGTAAGTGCTCTCCAGGTTACTGCCTGAAACGTTCAGAGACACTCTTTAGGGAGACTCAGAAACAGCAACACTCAGCTTGGAAGCTCTTCAGTCAGGAGAGGACAAAAGAAGGGAAAGGACAAGGCAGTTCAGGGCATTCATACATGAAGGGTTGTGTCTCCTCAGTTTTCAGTGGTGCCAACAACAGCCTATCAAGTTGTTGGAGAAGCTCAATGCCAAGCTGGACTTGGCTAGAAGTCATGAGTGTAGCAGTTCTCAGAAAAGACCACCTCTAAAATTAATTAAGGCCAGGGAAACCACCTTCTGTCCTCCAGGAGAGAGGAGGGGACTCCTGAGCAGCACAGTGGAGACCATGGGAGATCATTCCAAGACAGGGCTCTGACCTCACTGCAGCCAGCGCTGGAGGTCACATTGCTGGGATCAGGCTAACCCTTTCTCAGCGCCTTTATTTGACACCCTGGTTTCACCCCTTCTCAGCCTAGTTTGCTGATGTAAAGGAGAAAGGTTATATAAAGATATCTGCCTGGTTTGGTGGTGGTGATCTTAGTGCAAAACAATGGCAGAACATCCCACAATCCTGTGAAAATCCATTTTTTCCATTCTGGGATCAGACTCTTCAGCATTCAGACACTACGCTGTCATCTGTGTCTGCACAGCATCAAGCATGAAAACTGAGAGTTGCCTCACCCCCACTGTTACTTTGACCCTCTCTCTTCCACTCCTCCCACCTGCCCCATCCTCCTTTCCTTGCAATCCTAGAATCCTATCCCCTGCTCTGCCACTGCTCCTCAATGGCTGCTTTCCCCCTTTACCTTCTATTCCCAACCTTCTCAGGTTCCCCTGCCAGGCATCATAGTTTCCCCAGTTTGTTCCCCCTTCTGTTCTTCACATCATTTTCCCTGCAGGTGCAGGACTCATTAAGTACCACCTTTACTCTTTAAGTTTCGGGTTTTCTTTCTTACATCTTCTGGGCATGAGTTGGTTGGGGACACAAGCTCTCTGCGGACACCCCAGCCATGGGGTGAGTATAGCCACCCCCTGAAGATCTCAGCCCAGGCAGTCAGGAAGAACACAGGGATCACAACCAGGCCAAGCTTTAACTGAGGACTACGCCAAAGTAAGCCCACCCAAGAACTGCTGGAAAAGCTGAATGCCTAGTTAAGATAACTATGTCCTGAGTGGCTGAACAAACCTTAGTCATTGCTGTACTTCTGCAGTGAGTGGGTGCGAGTTCCTTTGTATAAGAATAGCCTTGGAGTATAGGAGCACAGGGAGTCTAGAAGTTTAGGAGCCCTGCTTGATACTTGCCTGCCTTTTGAGTTAATGGTGGTTCACCAGGTTTGGTGTGTGCAGATGCACATCCCTCATCCCTACTCGGTCTCCAATGCCCCAGTATGTGTGACACAGTCACCTACTGTCCAATTTGTATCACAATAACACTCTCTGCATCTTTGGTATTTTTCAAGTATACTCTTCTCTCAAGTATCAGGGAGTTGGGGTAAGGATGCAGAGTGACAGGTGAACTCTGCAGGTGGAACAGCAAGAATTTCATGTTACTGCCATGTAAAATCTTTGGAAACAAGGCAATCATGGAAAAGTCTATGAATCAAATGTCCCCCTTCAAAGTTACAGAGGGGTTTGGCTGAGGCTTTCAAAAGAAGAGAGCTGTGATTTAGGTATCAAGCTTCCAACATGGCCACCAGTCCTTCCTCCTTTAACTTCCAGCCTCTGGCTCCGCCTTGTCCTGTGCAACAGAAGCTCTGGGTGGCCGTTCCTGCTCCAGGTCAACACAAAGTCAGTTCAGCATCTTTACCACGTAGCTCCCACAAGTGCTGCCCTCTACCGTCATTGGGATGCAAGCATAAGGGTGGCAGGGAGACTCCTAATGTGTTGCGGGGCAAGAACTGGAATATAACTTGCGCTGCAGGTGCTTCAAGGGAGGTCTGCTGACATAAAGGCAATAGGGAACATGTAAGACTCCTAGAGAGGTCACAGTAGGTAGGCTAAATAGCGCAAGAAGTTGTGCTAGATACTGAAGGAGGAGGACTGGAGCAGGGAGGGAGGTGGAAGGGGTGCCTGGGGAGGGAACCTTCCCAGCTTGGCTGCTAGCAGGGAAGGTGACAGTGACATCAGCCTTCCTATGAAGGGACCTGATGACAGGATAATTTCAGCTGTGGCATTTTCTAAACACTGGCTGTGCTGATGAGCAGAACTGATGCGATGAGCTTACCCTCTGGAGAGAATGCGCACAGGGTCAGGCAAGGAAAAGGGATGGAGAACCACAGTTTGGGACAGGAGGAAGAGAAAGTGACTTTGAAATGTTGCAGACTTCAATCTCCTGTGCTTGTGTGGCTGCTTTGAGGGATGGGGGAACAGGTAGAGGCAGAGACAGGAGGAAGACACTGCCACGCGTGGTCCCTGCAGGTAGTGAGATCAGCAGATCTTCTCTTCTCAGCCAAATGTCTCCCTCTCAGAGCTGAGAGTGCTTCCTGAGGCAATTCCATCCAGGGCTAAACCACCTGTGACAAGTGTCAGCCAGTATGATATGTTCCATCTTCTCTGAAAGCTTCCAAGCACCCCAGTTTTCCTAAGGTGTCAGTCCCCAGTGTGATCCCTTTTGCTCTGTTTTTGCTGGATATCCTCCCTCCTTTACATCAGCATGAGCCCCACCTGACCCTTAAGCAGAAAGGGACTCCTAGAGTCTCCTGATGCATCATTTGCCTTGCCCAGGGGCTCCTTAGTTGGCTTCTGCTTCCTGAGGTGCAGAGAGCAGGGTGGGAGCACTGTTTCAGTGTGGTCATCAGGGGGCTGCTGTGAGGGACAGGGAAGGAGCACTGGCTCACTGTGTGTGAGTAACCACTGGGGTGGTGTGAGAAAGCTACTGGAGAGGGATGGATGGGGGAGAGATGGAAAGTGGTGTGCCCCGTGCAGTGGCCCCTGCTCTCCACAGCTGCACTGCAGTGTGTGGGAACTCTCCATCCTTTCAGTTCAGTGCCTGCCCATCCCCTTTGCCCATGTGTAATCAGCTCTGTGCACAGATGGCATGGCCTGATTCACTCCTCTTGATCTCAAGGCTCTGCCTGCCCATACCATTCACTGCTCTAATCCTGGTGAAGAGTGAGACAGGGCAGGAAGACCCCACCCCTTCCCAAAACCAAGGTCATTTTTCCTGTTAACAGCAAGAACATTTGGATTCTACTTCTCTTCCCCTCTCTCTCCTCCTCTCTTTTTCTGTGTGCTACATTTTCTCTTCTAATGAGGGCAACACCTGCTTCCCAGGCTCATTTGAATCCCTGAGCATCTTTCCCTAGGGAGTGCAACAGGAGCTCAGTGCTTTCACTGAGTGGCAGGTAGCCACTACTGGAGGATGGTTCACCTGTCCAGATGTTGGGTGCAGGGGGTGAACCACAGCAACAGCTCTCTTGGTACTAGCAGGGGCAAGGATGCTTGTCCAGGAGACTCACAAAACTGTGGCCCCAGTCTCTGGGTGTTTGGGATCTAAAGCCTGGATTGTCATACTAATCCTCCAGAGGTTATTTCATAGCCTGTGCACTCCAATACCCCATGGGAGCAAAGGCCTCCCCGCCCAGCCTATTTAATCTGGGCGAACAGATTTAGTACACATGCTACTTCTATACTTCTTAAGGCTCTCTAAGGTATCCTCTGTTCCTCCAATTACCTAGCCAGCCAGCCTGAACAAGGGACACAGAATGTGTCAGCTTCTAGCTGCATAGGACAGTTTTTTCTGGGGGGAGCTGTAAACAGGGAGCTGGGGGGTGACTCTGCCTGTTGGTGATCCCTGGGAGCCTACGCTATGACTTGTTCACTGCAAGGCAAGACCAAAGGCTGAGCATTTGTGAGATTGGCCCCAGGTACCAGAGAGTCTGTACTCAGCTTTGCTCTGAAGCAGAAATCCCCATCTTTTCACTGTGCAGACTTGGATGTGCTGGCTGCCCAGCTAAACCTGGTGACTGTGCTAATTGGGAGCACAGGGAGAGGGGCTGAGACGTGTCAGGGAAAGATGGAGTGACTGAGAGAGCAGACGTCAGCAGCAGCATGGGGGGACGGTCAGAGGGAGAGGGGAGACTGCTTGGCAGGGAGGTGAGGAATGGCACAGAGGCTGAGGAGAAGGAGGGGCTGAGCAAAGCAGAGCATTTGGAAGTGCAGGCAAGCAAGCATCAGAGCTACAGGGACTCAGGGATTGTGTCACAGGCAAGGCTGAAATATAAATGGAAATTCTCACTGAGCTGGATCAATGCCATATTGGTGAATGAAAAAGGGAGGCTGGAAGAGTGGAGGAAAACAACACAGCCAGGGTAGCCCATCCAGCACCTTCCCAGGCACCCTCAGTAGCGCCATCCCACCCCACCAGTGGAGGCTGCTGAGCAGAGGGCTAGGCAGCCAGAGAACTGGAGAGGGAGAGGGGCACTAAGTCATTAGTTTGTCATTAATAAACTAATAAGGAGAATGAACAAAGAACAACAGCCTTTTTTTTGTTTGTTTCTTTCTTGCCTTTTCCCTTATCCTTCCCCCACCCTCTTCCTCCCTGATCCCTGCACGGACAGCTCTGGTACCCATGGCAATTAGGCAGCTCTGCTTTCCCCACCACCCCTACTCCCCCAGCCTCTGCCTCCTGCATGGTCTGTTTTGTGTATGGGCATTTCTCATTAGGGCTCCAGGAATCCATCAAACATGGGACTTTTACAGCCCCAGGTGCCAATGCACATATGTATTCCTTAACAAGATAGTTACTCCTTCCCTCGGACTGGTCCTAGAGGGGCTCGAGATTAAGTGTTCTGCTCTTGGGAGAGTCAGGTAGCATCTGTTCAGCAGTTGTAGGCAGTCATGCTAAGGTGAGAGGGAGGTAGGAGAGCAAAGGTCATGATCTCTTAAATCAAGGGAATTGTGGTCTCCCTTGCAGGATTGGGTGGTCTTTAACTCCCCCAGCTTTTGCCCCCATAGCTTCCTCATGGCTGTATGTTATTCAATTCTATTTTCTGCTTGGCCACAGCTCCACACATGTACCAGCCCAAGTCACACAGTCACCCCTAGTTCCTGTCAGATCTGCCTTCATCTACTTCCTTTTAACCATGCTGCCTTCTCAGCCCAAATACTTCTTTCTCTTTATCTAAGATCCTTCTTCTCCCACCTCTCTATACAATGCATTTCTTGGCACTGGAGAGGAGCCTTAGAAAAGTCAAGGTGGAACAATGCAAATTAGCCCCAAGGTCTGCCCTTTCTTACCATCTGTCTTTACCTACTGCTCATTCCTCTGTGTCCCAGGAAGAAAGCTTCCTCCAAAGCATAGAGGAATGTCTTTTCAGACAGAAGTGTAAGTGCTGATAGTGTAAGTGTTGCCATGCCATTGGGGCCTGCAGGTTGGACACTTCAAGGACTGAGCTGCCAAGAACAAAAAGATAGATGGGTGGATCAGTGGCCCCTTTCAATATGGATCTGCCATAGTCTCCTAATGCCACAGTCCTGACCCTTCCTGTTCACCAACAGCAAGGTGGTGAACTTCTGGCTTTGAATGCCCCAGACCCTAAAAGCAAAAGGGATGCCACTTTGGGAGAAACAAGAGCACTTCACTGCAGCTTATGTATTCACACTGAGAACTTTGTATTTCTGGTGACTCCACACAGGCTAGATGTATAGAGAAGCAAGCAGAATTGTTTCCATTTGAATGGTGCTGAAGCTTGCTGTGGCATACAACTAAATCTAGATCCTCTGACACTGATACCCAACAGTTCTCCCTAGGGAGCATCAGAGTGTCCCTGTGTCATCACCATGACTGTGCTTTTGTGAGCACCACCATGCCATGAGACACAGAGAGTTCCCATTTTGTGTAAACAGCACTAACTCTGCTCCTGCAAGGTAGAAGAAAGGATCATAGTATGTATAGATGTTTCCTCAGAGGGTGAGAGCATGAGCTCTGTGGGAAGGTAACCTTGCCAAAGTTAGTCCTATGAACACAAACCAGACTCACTTACTCTCCACATCAGAACTACCTGCACAGGTGCTAAAAGGTTGCTGACACTCTGTGGATTGGATATCACCTGCATGGGGACATCTTAGCAGGCCCATGGTCACACAGTTTGGATGGAGCGGGTCCTGTCCAAATGCTTACTTCAACATGGGGTACCAGCAACATCAAAGTAGGGGTCTGTCTAAGCACATCATGGGTACATTAATTCAAGTTAGAGCAAGCAATATGGACAAACATGGCCTGCTCCATACCTCACAATGCAGTCAAACCTCTACATGGCTCTACCAGTATAACATCTTTCCCCCTCAACTTGAAGGTCAAACCCCAGTTTTTCCTGAGAGGCCAGAGCTCAGGAAACACATTCCACTTTGCTTACTTGGACCAAAACTGCCCAGTGAAGAGATTTCCCATTTGTCCCAATCCTGTTCAGCATCTTTTTCATCCCCCCCCCACCCTCCCATCCTGAGAAATGAAACAAGAACATCTCCCTTCCCTGCACAGCACCCTCCCACTCCTCACCCTGCCTGCCTTCAGTCCTCATAAAAATCACAGCCAGTTTCTGTGCCATTGGAGCGCTTTGTTTCTCTCTTGATTTTTCACAAGTGATTATCGAAGTCAGAATATGTCACCCACAGAATGAAAGGAAAATGAACCTTCAATCACAGATGCATATCTACCTGCTGAGAAAGAAGGGGGGCTGAGAGAGATGGGCAAGGGAAGGGAAAAGCAAGGAGAAGAAGGGCATGTGAAAAAAAGGGAAGAAATCATGAACAAAGTGAGCAAGAATGAAGACAGGAAACACAGAGAGAAGGGGGGGCACAGAGAGTGAAGAGGCTGACATGGGGAGACTAAGCAAGGCAGAGCCACTAAACACAAAAGGGTAAAAGATAATATGAAAAATGGAGGGGCAGGACAGGAGAAATCACTATATCTGGAGATGGAGCAGTGAGATTTCTTTGTTCTCCGTTCCATCCCATCTCCCACCTGATCCAAACCCACTACCCTCGTCTCTTCTGACTCCCAGCAGGCCTTGTCCTGCTTTGGTGCTCTGAGGTGATTCTGCCTGCCCTTGAGCCTGTGCAGGGGCAAGGTAACCACTGTGGTCTGGCTCTTTGGCAATGCCTTGTGCCCCATCACTGCCCTAAAGCATACCCCCTCACATACACAGTGGCACACAGTTATTTATGTCTTTCAGATGGGAAGATGGTTATCACACATCCGCTTAGTCATCATCAGTTAGGCCTTCCTTTGCCCCTCTATCTGTTGCTCTGCCCTGAATCTTCTCCATTTTCTCTTCATTTCAGCTAATAAGCTGCCCAGCCAAGCAGAGCCCTCCAGAGAGAGGCCAGCAGCTCCCTGTTCCATGAGTTGATGCTTCTTTAAGGATAACCATTTCCCTCTCTATCTGCCCCCTACGTCACTCCGTCTCCTCCAAATAGCAGCTATGGATATTGTTTTGTAATCTTCTTTATCCTTCCCTTCCCTACCATCCTTGCCAAGCCTAGCAATTTGCTTCCTCGTCTCTCAATCATTATTCTCCTTTAAAGAACCAGTTACTGGTGTCAGATGAAGAGGGGACAATTCTGAGTTCTTGAGAATTACGTATAGAAGTGTATGTGCTTCTCTAAAATAAAAGGAAAGTTGTGGCTGAGAAAAGTTTGACAACAAGAAGCCCATATACAAACAAAGCTCGAAGACAAAATGCACAAAGTATTCCAGTTATCATTCAAAATTCATTATGATAAGCATATCTCACTTACATGAACTCAAAGACCACAGTATTTGTGGTGTCACATGCTTCACAAGATGTTTATCTGTCTATGCCCTCCAGCAGCTTCCAGAAATATGTTTTTTTAAGTAGTGCTACCAAACCCCTCCAGCAGCCCAAGTAGCAGCCCTGAAGTACCAAAGCCCAGCAGTTCCTTCCTTATTGATGGACTGGCCATGTACCCACAACATAGTCATATTTGGCCTTCTTGCAGCCTGTATGTGCCCAAAGTGACCTGACGGACAGGGGCAGCAGGGTGAGGCAGCCCACTGTACACCTTGCCTCAAAAGCTGTAATGAGACCAGGGTTTGTCAGGTATCCCAGAGGAATCATAGCAAGAACTGTGGAAAGAATCTGCTCCTTCATTGTGCTGCATTAGTAATATAACAATCACTTCAGAGAGCTCCAGCACACAAGCACAGAGAGATACTGGACTGTAGAGTCACATCCTCACTGGCAAGGCAGGGGGGAATCCAGGATAGGGCTGTGCGTGTCTAACAGGGATGAATAAAAAAGATGCTGCATGTTTAATGATTGCTAGGGGGCCTGCATTTTCTTGCGGATAAAGATGGAGGATCTGACTGTATTTTGAATAAGTTCTGCTACAAACTGATCTAAAGTCCTTTGATCAGGTGGATTTAACTGCTGCCTTTCTTTAAGATGGTTCCAGGACACAATTAACCTCCTGTATGCAGAATTAGTGGTCATCACCTACACACAGGAATACACCACCTCCTGAAACAAAGAGTTATGTGAGCAAAGAGCTGTGTTTGAGAGAGGGCTAAAGAAGGCAGTGCAGTCTGATAAAAGGATGAGCTAACAGACAAGAAGTAAAAAACCATTAAGAACAGCCTGAAGGAAGGTTTTTGGGCAGCAAAGAAATTGTCTTATGGTTTTTGACTTATCAAAGCAACACTTTATACTTCCTTGGGAAACAGACGGTATCCCCAGAGAACTTCCTAGATCCATCATGAATTTGCCTCCTTAAAGGCAAACAATACACAGACGCTTGACCTTCAGCTATCAACTTGAGCCAAAAAGATGCAACACATTCTCTGAACATAAGTCTAGAGCAGGGATCCTGTAACACACATCTTCTCACCCTGCGGTACATCTCCCATTAGGTTCACCTCTTCTCAGCACTTAGCTGGTACATGGCCCGGTGGGTCTCTACTCTTTCTCTCTCCCCCACAACAGCGTGTGTGTGCACAATGAGTTAGCAGTAGTCTGGGAATAGACAGAGAGCTGCCTACATATCCATCCCTGTCTTTGGATAAGCAGAGGAAAGAGACAAAAGGAGATGATAGTAATATTTGGAGATGGGAAGGAACTCACCCAGACCCTTGCTGTTTCTCTGTACACTGACTTTCCCATCCTCTACCTCCTGCTCCACTGCAGCCAGAGGGATGCTTTCCCTGTTGATTTGAGAGGCAGCAAGAGCCAGCCGCTAATTAGGATCCAGTATGACAAAGCACAGAGTAGCCTGACACTGCTGGACCACAGGTGCCTAGAGGCAAAGGAGACAGCGTCTGCCCGAGGATCAGTTTCATTAAGATGAAGAACATCAAACATCTTCCCTGAACTGACATCAGTCTGTCAAAGGAGCCTGAAAAGAAAGGCAGAGCTGATAGGCGCCCTAAGGAGAATCTCATTAGGATGGTTTTAGAGGGGTCTCTTGATCAGAGAGCTGTGGGGACTATCTTCTCCCTCCCATCAGGAATGGCTCGTGCCTGTCTGTTTGTTGTCTCCATTCTCAGAGACTGATGGGAATGGACAGGTAATACTGATGGAGGTCACAGGCATGGGAACGTGACCTAGGAGGAGGCACTAGACTGAGGGAGAAGTAGTGGAGCAGGGCACCACAGAACAACTGCACAGAGGGAACATTCAAGGCACGCCTCACTTTCTGGCTCCAAGGAAAGGGAGTTGCAGTGAAAGGCAGACTGCTACAGCAAGCATCCCCGGCAGTGCTGGGCTGCCCAAGGGGAGCCTGGTGGGAGTGAGAATACAATCTCACCTCCATGTGCACACTCGCACACTATGCGTAATTGAATACAGACAGTTATCCTGCTTTTTGTTCATAGGATTTGGGCATAGCTTTCACCCCCGACACATCTGCTCATCCTTAGAGGCTCATCAGGATCTCAACCCAGCCGAATTAAACCACAACCCAGCCTGACAGGTAGGGATATGCTTCCTCTCTCGTGGCAGCAGTGATGAGGAAAGGCTTCTTCACTCCACAGACAACAGCAACATGCACATTTAGACGGAAGAGGTATAACCCCAGGGACATATGGCTCTCGGGGTCTGAGCTACAGCCACATGGCTCTAACACAGACCAGTGATTTTTGGAAGGCTTAAAATCAGACATTTATCTAGGACTGTACCTCTCTCCTGAGGCTCTCAAGCTGGTAAGTGCATTCAGACACTTGCCCTGCTGTACAATGAGAAGGCACGTGCTGAAATTCCCCAGCCAGCTCTAATTCAGTAATCACAACAAGTGTTCATTAGTGCCTGCAGGGACATCCTACTTATTAGGAGTGGTCATCCGGGCATTACACTGTGCTCAAGTGGTTCACCAGTCTTTAGCCTCTAGAACTGACCTTGCAATTGACTGCTATGTAAGTTGGTGACATCATTCAGTGTCTCTAGAGGCTCACATGGGTGATATCATTGTCTTTTGTTAAAAGCTGCTACTCACAGTCTTTTCATGTAGAATGAAAGCATGATGTTTTCATTTCATAGAATCACAGAATAGTTTGAGTTGGAAGGGACCTTTAAAGGTCATATAGTCCAACCCCCCCTGCAATGAGCAAGGACATCTTCAGCTAGATCAGGTTGCTCAGAGCTCTGTCCTTAGAAAGCTCATGCTAATGGTCTGCCTTCACGGTCAACCTTAGGGCTGCCACACATGACCTCATTGTTTTGTCTAAAGCAAGGGTGGAAAGCCTAAAGCCCATGGGCTAGATATAACCTGGTCATGGGCCCGGGACACATCACAGACAGTTGGCATGCTCAAAAGACCTCCATCTGGGCAACACAAGAGATGACCCTGGCACTGGCCAGGGTCTCTGTGTATGTCATCACAATCTCAAATCAAAGGTACAGCTTCCAAACCATATTTCCAACCAGCACTGAAAGCCACATGATGTTCTCACTTTGTGTTATTGCTGTGCAGTGCTAAGGTATGTGTGAATTTGCGACCATCTAAAAGGTATTGGAAAGACCTGCTCTCTCCCCAGGAAAGAACAGGCTTATCAGCCCTGCACCAGGACTTTGCAGTCATGACATCACCCAGACTTTGAAGAGCTCTGCCGGATGATGCCACATGGTACCTCTGAAAATCTGCAGTGCTGATGCTGTCCTTAGTTCTAAGGGTTGGCATAAATTATGTCAGTCAAGGAGTGTTCAGTCCAAGGTCACCAACATGCCTTCAGCTTCTCCTTCAGAATATCTCCCACAGGTCCTGTATGGTATTTGCCAACATTGAGCAAATATTTTGGATAAGCCAGGGCACCAAAAATGGCTCTGGAAACCAGAATCTCACCCTTTAGATCCCTGAGGGCCTGCAGCAATAGTGCCATCCCCATCTCCAGGGCCTTGATGGGATGCTTTTCTTCCAGCTTTTCCTCTCTTCTGAGGACAAATGTGGAGGGCTGTTCCCAGCACCTGGCTCTTGCTGCTGTCCCTCCAGCTGGCAGAGAGCTGAGCTGCATTTCATAGTGCATAAGCACTACAGAAACCCTTGTTCTGCCACCACACTTAGTTTCGCTCACCCTTGCAGGGCTTGGAAAGGATCCATCACTGAGCCCTGACCTAAACTAAGGGGTCTCTGAGCACCGGATGGCAGGCGATTCTCTCTGCAGGGGCAGCAGGGGCAGGATAGCTGATGTGTTCAGGCCAAGCAGGTCCCAGGAAGGGACACAATGTTCCCATATCCCCACGACTGGGAGTTTGTGGTGAGACAGGACTGGGTCTGGCCAGCTGCAGGGCCTGGCCATGCTGTACTGGCCATTTGGCTCTGCAGAGGAGCCTCCTGCAAGAAACAGGAAGGCCGTCTGCTCCTGCTTCGGTTACAAACAGCACGAACATAGAGGCAGCAGGACCGGCTGGGTGAGCAGGACAGCAGCTGCTGTCTGTCAGGGCCTTTGGACATGGAAGGGAAAAGGTTTATTCAACCAATCTCCCTTGCTTCCAACCTCACCGCCACAGACCAGCCAGGTGGTATTTCAGGCTTGGTGAGGATGGAGGACAGGCGCCATAACAGGGCAGGCATGTGTACAGACAGGAGGTTGTTGCAACTCCCCAGCTCCCCCTGGCATCATTGACAGGAGCTAGAAGGGTCAGTGCACAGCTCTAGGACTCCCCATCCACACCTGAAATGTGCCAAACCACTGCAACTCCAGGCCCCTGAAGTGGCCTTCCAGGCGAGAGGGTGTTGGAGAGGCTCTGCTTCAGCTCACCCCTCTCCTTCTGCCTGGCTGTCATGCTCCCGCTCGCCTGCGTGCTGTAGCTGTCTTGGACTCTCACACAGTCTGTCTCTCACACACACAAGCCCTAACACAAACACAGAGGCTATAGGATACATGTCTCTCATGCACTGTATAGGATCCCTCTCCCTCACACAGTGCCTGTTTCACACACGCTGTCTCTCTCCCTCACACTCGTGCTTGCATACACCTCTTTCTCTTCTGTCTCTTTCTCTTTTTGGCATTGGTGGGAGTTTCAGGGAATGAGGCTCTGTCTTATTCACTCTGTTAGCAGAATCTCGCTCCCTGCTAGTCTGTACCATTTTTTTTTTTGCTATATTACTGCTGTTTTCTTTGCTCAAGGCTCCATTCCCTCCCCTCAAGGAGGAGCTCAAACCCTTTATGGCTTAGCAAGAAACATGTCCCAGTTCCTAGGTTTCACCAGCCATGCCTTCATTTGCAGATCCATGAGGGTTTTGCTTTAGGCCCTGCTCTGTTTGGCTGTATTACCTGTCAGAAAGTGATGCTTCCAGCATATGCAGGTTCACATAAGTCAACCTGAACACCAGGTGAGCTTAATGTGAAAACAAGCTATACAGTAGCAAAGATCAGCTCTGAAAAACTAACTGTTGAACTGCAGTTCAACTACCTGGAAGAACAGCTGATCCTCTTCTTCCTTATTGCAAATGCGGATTATCACAGTGGGTACCCGTATGCAAATGGATCATCAAACAATTCCTAATCCTCTGCTTCCTTTTCTTCCCAGTTCACCAATCAGTGTAGGGTACATTAGTTTTACAGCTGGCTCTTTGTGAAAATAAGAATTAATATTTCAACAGCAGTGCTGTTCTAAGTGTGATGTCTGAAGGCTGTAACAGTGACAAGGTTTATAAAGAAGGATCAGCTATGATGCAAGCAGAAAGAAATGGACAGGATGTCAGGCACACAAGCAGGTCTGGAGGAGATAAATGCAGCAGGCCCAAAGAAAATCTTGTTCATTTTTACATTTAATTTGGCTTGTCCAAAAAAAGACATTTATCTTCCTCTATAAATCTTGCCTCACCAACACTGTTCCACTTGGCATGAATTAGAAATGCATGGATTCCTCACAGCAGCATCACTCATCTTAGAGGTGTATGTCTCTAAGAAGACAGAGGAATTTCAGTTCCATCCTTAGCAGATGGCATGAACCTTCCCATGACTTCATATAGACTTAGACCTTCCATAGTGACATTTACTTTCCAACAGTCCTCAGGCACCTCTCCCAGTCACCATGAGTGTTCAAACATTATTTAGAGTGACCTTGAAATTACATCAGCCAGCTTCCTTAGCACTGCTGGGTGCATCCCATCAGGGCCCGTGGACTTACATACATCCGGTTGACTTAAGTATTCTCTGATCTTCTTCCACCAAGGTTAAGTTTGTCCATATTTTCCCCTGGTCTCTGGGGCCTGGCATTTCTGAAGGCCAGCCTTGCTAGTAATGATGGAGCTGAAGAAGGCATTCAATACCTCAGTCTTTTCCATGTCCTGTTTTACCAGGGCTACTGCCCCATTTAGCAGTGGTCCCAATTTTCCTGAGTTTTCCTTTTGCTGCTTATATATTTTTGTATTTCTGTCAGTTTTAAGGTTCTGGACAGTCAGAGGGAACTTACCTGGAGGCTTACTCAGAGACACTCAGCACTGTGTCCCACAGACAAGTAGTGCAGAGAGTACCTACCATCTGCTCAAGAGAGGATGTGAAGCTGACTGCAGACAAGGTCATTAGCATATCTAGCAGAGTCCTATATCTCCCAGGATCAATCCCACAGCGACTTTCCTGTATCAAGACCTGTCTTGGTTCAAAAGGGGCTTTAGGTCATGGAGCTATATGTTTCAGCTTCTTTCTTGTCTCTTTTCACCAATAAAATCCTGATTTCTTCTATCCTACCACTCCCACGCACACACTCCTGGGTCAGCAATTCCTGACATCAGCATACTCATCATGAGGCAAATTTTGCTGCTGGGAGCATTCCACTGCCCTGATACCATGGCTGTCACTGTCTCACATTATCTGATGTGCCTGGCCTTGGTCACAACACCTGCCAAGGTGCTGACCAGGGTAATTGTGAAGACTCTGGTGCCCAAGGCAAGCATGTCTCCAGGGCTGCTGTCCTGACTTACATGGTTTTATTTGATGAGAACCCCAAGCTAGAGGTAGTTCTTTCTCCTGTTCATTTTTCTGATTGCTGCTGTGTACATTTAAGCTTTTTTCTACCTAGGCATCTCACTCGCTCTTTCAATCCATGCCAAATAGTTACAAGGCCTGAACTTAAGTGCTTGCTGTGTGCTGGGAGAACTGTCAACAGCACCTGCAGAAACTGTTCTGAAACCATGAGTCTCACTGCTGCAATGTTGGGAAGTTTCAGATGCAGCTGTTTTCCCATCAGGTCTGTCAGATGATCTTAGCATCAGGCTAAGGGTTATCTGGCATTTCAGACCACTGCAGCAGCCTTGCTGGGTAGACCCTGGTGCAAGGCTGACAGAGGTTGAATGAGATGCACAAAAGTGCAGAAGAATGGATGTACTGGATCAGCATGAATGTCTGTCTGTCCGTCCCAGTATTCTGTCTCTGATGATGTCGAGGGCTGGCTGGCTGGGCAAGAACAGGGCATGAGCCTTTCCTGTTTTCTTTTCCCTGATATTTGCCATCAGCAGTTTAAAGACCTTCAGAGGTTTGGTTTAAACACTTTGGCAAGGAGTTTCACAAGTGATTTCTGTACTATGATATGGTGTTTCCTTGGATTTTCTCTTAAACCTGATGCCTGATCATTTCAAGGATATTCAATGTTCTCACATTGCAAGGAACAGTCAATATTTTTGCCATGCTTGCCTTCTTCAGACCATTTGTGATTTTAGGATCCTCAGTGGAGAAGATGCAGACAGCTTTGATTCACGCTGATACGGCAATTTGTGTGCTGCTGTTCCACAAAATATTTCCTTAATTTGGAAAAAAGGTCATGTTCCCTGAGCAGATAAATTTGCCCTGTCTGCCTCATGGTCACCTGGTGATGACCATACAGAGGCCAGAAAACATGTGCCTTCTTCCACTGGTCTTTCTCTTGCCTGAGGCATTAGCAATGCAGGAGTAGCTATGAGGGCTGCCCCATGTGGAGGATGAGAAACCCTGACATCATGGCTTTCTGCAGGGAATATTTCTGGCAAGAGCCTCCTGGATGTGCACTGTCCAAGGAATTTTGGTGCAGATCCAAGGAATCTCTTCTGTTCAGATTGTTCCAGGTGGTGTCAGCAGAAGCTGGGAGGAGCTGACCCATAAGGGGAATCCTTTCCTGCCTGCCAACCCCCTTCATTTACAACAGCAGGTGGGGAGCACATGCTCCCCATCACACACCAGAGGAACCCTGCAGCAGCTAGAGAGCCTGATCATGGTAGAATCTGACTCCAGAACATCACAAGTTGGCAGCACAGCCATAGCCTCTACATTGCTTGGAGACTCATGTCCCAGACCATACCACTCAGCTTGGGCTGTGATACCTTGGTAAAGGAGAGAGATCTGGTGCCCTGCAGAGCAAGACCACACACTCACAAGGTGTCTGCTAGAAGGCACACTCCGTTGCTACCATTCTGCCATTGTCCCTTCCCCAGTCTCCTGTCTGTATGCAGCCTCACTCTGCATCAAGGCCCAACACTGCCCCATCACATGAAGTGCTGTCTCAAGCATTAACAAAGCAGATGCCTGTCTCTCCACCCTCTGTTCAGCTTGATGGATCCCAGCAGAAGCCTACAGTGAATGTATGAACCAGCTGTAGAACAGCTGGTTCAGCTAGATCTCAAGATGTTGTTTATTTTAACTGGAGATCTTGTGTGTCTCACTGCTGCACTTAGAGACCTTGATTTTCACCCGAGATCTTCCTATTTACTAGGAATCTTTGGAGTGTGGCTTCAGGGCCCCTGCAAGTGAAGCAAGAAAAGGTCCCTGTTACCCTATCCATGAACAAGCTGCTAAAAATACCAGAATCACATAGGATTAAGCCTGTGCTTGCTTATACCTCTATGCAAACCATAGAGGTATGGTTTGTTTAATAGATCACTGCAACACAAACATCTGAGGTATTCATTGAGGTTTTCTTTCTCTGGCCATGAATGATCCTCTCTGACTCAGCTATTATGTGTTGAGTCAAATTCTTCTTTGCCCTGCTTAGAACCTATAGCAGTGCTGGGCCTGTCCCCTTCTTGTAAGAACAATATGTTACTTCTCTGCTTCAGTCATTTCTGAGGTGATGCCCCTTCCCAGATCTATTGGAATTCCTCTGTACTATGGTCTTTGCTAAGAAATTCCAGCCTGTGGGTGATGTCCAGACACTGCACTAGGTCACCTCCTTGGTCAAGGTGTGGGAGAAGTTGGTTACAACTGAGAGCATTCAATAAGGAACCAAGGGAGACCTGGGGATCCGAAAGGCCCAGCTGTAGGGGAAGATGCTGGATCCCTCATGGAAGTACTTTCCAGGGATGCTCTGAGTGTTCACCAGGTTCCTATTTCTGATGGTATGGCACCATGTTAGAATGGCCACACAAGCAAGGCCATTTCTGGAAAAGTCACAACTGGGGTAATTTGGGCAGAGGCATCACCTCAGAAATGAGTGAAGCAGGGAATATGCAACTGCTTGGTGGGCTGCATTTCCCTTTTCCTTTCCTCATTTTGAAGGCCCGTACCTGCACTTTATTCCAGCCCCTGGTTGGAATATAAAAGCAAGGTTCAGTGGCCAGTATGCTTTCTATTTTTTCCCTAAATTTTAATGTCTTTCCTGACTCAGCCTAGAAGGACAAAGCTGTAGGGCTGGGGAGGAGGGGTCGGTGTGCGTGAAAGAGACATCCTAAGTTTGTTTCACACACTGACTGTATCTCATCTGCATCCCATATTCCACCTTCTGTTAACCCCAGTGCGGTCTATGTTGGCCCTGCTGCAGTGCACGTCTGGCTGAGAAACTTAGCAAGACTTTCTTTCAGTGACACACTGATGCAGAAACTCTCAAAAACCAGTGGTGAATACTTCCTCAGACAAGTTTTGCCTTTCTTCATCCCTTTGTGAGCAATAAGCTGGCATTTTTTTGCCTAGTTTATTGGGTTTTTTCCAGCCCATATGGTCAATATTTAATTTTTAGTGAACAAAGATATTTTTCACATTCTGCTTCCCTGCGGGAAACCACTTCCTCGCAGGTTTGGATGACTCAAGATGTGAGGAATTATATTAGATATTATATGAGAGAGAAAAATATGTCGACATGGGAGGAGACAGAAGAGGCAACCTCTCCACAGCATCCCTACGTAGCAAGTAGAAAGGAGAGCTGTCATCTAAAGCTGCCTCCCAGGCTGGCTAACCTTCCTCAGGCAGTTTCACCTTCAGGCACACTGACAGCACAACAGGACTGCAGAAATTAGTGTCCCCTCCTCCGTTAGGGGTCTGGGTGGGTGTGAGGGAGCAGTGTATCCTCATTGTCCCCAGCGTCAAACAACCCAGCACTGGAAGAGTGGAGACAGGGGCAGACAGAGCATCTCTGGGACAATGGGGGCAGCAAAGCCTCTAGAATGATCTCATTCCCTTTTACACTCCACCACTGGTCTAGTACCCTCTTCCACTGCACACTCAGTCACGGGCAGGCCAACCTTCGACCAGGAGAAGCCCATGATGCCTTCTTACAGAAGCAGGCTGGCATGCCAGAGCAGAGTTCTCATCTGGCAGTTGTGGGTGGCCGAGTGCCTTTCAGAGGTCACTTAAGCTTCAGTTTCTATGGATATTGCCCTGGCAAGTTCTACCTTCCAGCTGAGCTCCCTGCAGCAGTGGAGGGACAAATAAGGACCAGTGAGGGACATGCCACCCAGCTATCCCTCCAACATCAGACCACACGTCCATAGGAGTTTAAAAACCCTCCACCTCCACCACATCAGTCATTAAACTTTAGGACCAGCTCAGGTTGATCTGCCTCCTCAGGGCTTCTTTTTACCTGCTGGCTTTTAGAGAGCCACTGCTTTTGCTGCAGCAAAAGCAAAACTCCCATCAGCTGGTGCTGAGAACTGGCTCTCTCCCCTCAGTTGCATTTTCTCCATCATCACATCCCCCCACTGCAGTCTGGGTCCAACCTTGCTTCTCACTCTTCTGAGCTGTTTGCTCCACCCCAGCACCTCCAATGCTACTAAGGAGCCAGAACAACCTTTTCCTGGCCACCAAAACCACCAGCAATGCCATTGATACCACCTTACTCCTCTCCCCCAAAAGGCACTATTCCCTACAACAGCCCTGAAAGGAGGGCACTGTCCTTATAGAGTATGGTAACATAGCCTCTAATTAACCCTAATTACCTAGTTCACAGCTTCATCCTGGCAGCTCCTGCCACAAAGTGCTCAACAGACAGTGTCAAAAATACCAATTATCTGCTTGAGAAGCAGAGAGAAAGAGAACCGGGTGTCACAGGCAGGAAGCCTGGTGGATGATGGTGACACAAGAGAGAGACAGAAGATGTATAGCAGAGAAATAGAGGCAACAGCTCTCTCCCCACCTTATCAGGAAGGGATGAGAAGCTGGGATCTTGTGTGTCCTCTGGCCTAATGCCCGATCTGAGCAAAGCCCAGAATGAAACCCCTTTTCCTCCAGACGAGCAGATATGACACTAAGCAGCCACTTTGCTTCAACTGGAGGCACTCATACACAGCAAGCACAGCCACTTCAGCCTTTATACATTTAACCTGCTAGGCCTGGCACCTCTTTGCCATGATGAATCTGCCCTCTGACACAGTTTTGCTTGGCTTGGCCATTTTTGTCACCTGCATCACTGTTCTGCAGCTCAGGACCTTGGTCCAACAGCACACAGGCCATTTTCAGCTGTTAGGAATCCCTGGTCATCCCCACCCTTAAACTCACCCCAGGATGAACTCCAGATGTTCAAGAAGGGAAAGAACAGAGTAGAAGGAAAGCCCCAGGCTTGTGTGAGCAGGTAACAGCAAGCAGCTGGGGCATGCTTGTGCCTCTTTGCTTACAAGTCTGTGGGCAAGCCTGGCTCTTGCTCATGCTCCCTGCTTGGCTGTGCTTCTTCCTTCAGCCACTTCACACCAGAGGTCCTCAGCTCCCCCCGCTCTTTCTTCAAGCTCCATCTTGTTATTCAGGTCCCGTTTGTCCCTCGATACTCATAGCAGAGCTTCCACTGTCTTTGGAGCTGGAGCAAGACAAGCGGGACAAGGCACTGGGCCGGAAAATTGGGTGCAGAAGTTGCAATGAATTCTTAATGATGCCCTTTCTGGCGACATATACAGAGAGATGGAGCTGAATGCTTTTCTTTTTTAAAGTGTTTCTTATTTAAAAAGTGATGAGGTTTTTGATCCATTTTTGCACAGTAGCTTTGTCTGGCCCCTGCTTACTTCTGCCCTGCTTAGCAGGGGTCACCAATATAGCTCCTTGTACTTGCTGTTGATGCCGTTCCCTCCTCCTTCGAGGATGCATGTTAACTATCAGTCCCTGAGTAGTCTGGCAATCCCATTGCAAGAGGTATCATATAACTGTGTTATGAGAGACAGACTCTGTCCCAGGGAGCCTGATGAGGGAAGGAAAGACACAGGCACAGATCCCTGTTGGATACTTGGGAAGCCAAGGAATGGAGCAGTTCTGCACCCTACCGCAGTCACACTAAGCCTGTGGCAGAACCTTGAGTTTGGCTGTATAGTGCAGCACCAGTGACACTATTCCGTCCATCATCTTAACTACGTATGTGAACCTGTTCCGTGTGTATTCGAGTCCTCCTTCCATCCCTCTTACCCTTTCAGTCTTAAATCTTTCACTCTCAGGCTGTTCAGGTTTGCCTTCTCTCACTTTGTGTTTCCTCCAGGGATGAGAAGGAAGATGTACAGGTTGTTCGGTGACATCCTCTGCTCCCCTGCTAAGGATGAGCATGGCCTGTACACTTACACTTTCAAATCCTCCTGGGCTCTTTGTAGATCTCTGTCCTGCAGCTGTGCATGTAACACTTCTTTATGTGTTAATTGAGAGTGCATCCAAGACCTCAGGAAAGATGGCCTGACCATGCCTTAGCCTGCATTGCTCTCCTCCCCTTGAGGGACAGCCCTTAGGAGAAACATCAGCAGTGTGACCATCACACCCTCATCCATTTGCTTACTGCCCTTCAGAGCTGTTGGTTACTGCTTCCACTGGAGCCAACATTGTCTGAAGGGGAGAAAATCCTCACTTTGTTCTCTGAGTCTTGGCCTGACCCTGAGGAGTCATGATTGCCCAGGGTTCCCAGGCACTGGAGCTGCAGAGAGCAGTGGTATCCCCTAATCTGACTTGGCTATTTTAAAAGCCACCAGGATTTGGATAGGAAATCAAGGCTTAGAAATTACATTACCTTTGCAGTGGAAACAGGATTAATCTGCCAAGGCTGCAATTACACCAGAGATGCTCTTCCAGTCTTGACAATCAGTCCAGAAGAGGGCAATGTTGCCCACTTGCCTGTCCATTTCACAGCACATATGCACATGCACACATATGTAAAGAGATCTCAACTGCCCCATATGATTTCCAGCAAAAGGCTCTGTGGCTAAGTCAGTTCTTCTGTGCTGCAGCAAATGATGGCTCAGATAAGTTACCAAACTTCATGGAGGCGGAAGAGAACCACGTCAGCATGAACCAACCACCAGACAATACAAAAAGGTCTTCTTGAGTCTGCAGCCAGCCTAAAACATGAGGCTATGCAAAGCTGCACTCTTCTTCATGACAGGTTTGCTTAGCAGGCCAGCTCACACCAGCCACCCAGGTGACTCCCTCCCTCAAAATGTCCACTGCAGTCACTTCACTGTTCACAGCACAGCACTGGGCCTTTCTCCCACTCCATGATGCAGCTGTCATGGTCCACCAAGCAGGTTCTGGAGGCAGAGGTCAGTGTGGTTTGCTGCAGGGGCTGCGTCAGTTGGACACAGTTATACTCAGAGGCACTTGAGAGAACAACACAGGCTCCCAGATGCAGCACAAACCTCATCCCTTCCCTGGACACACACTGGCTCACACAACCCTGTGCAAAGCAGAGGACTCCCAAAGTGTCTGACTGGAATCAGCCAAAGGCTGCTTAAATACAAGCACTGCCTAACTCTTTCATCACAGATCATTTTGGCCTAGAGGGCTGACTACAGTGCCTCCATGTCCCCACAGCCCAGCAGTTCCTACCTGGCTTCAGGACATTTGTGATTACTTCAGCCCTGACAGTCTTCCCTTCCCAAAGCTTCCCTCTCCCCCTAGACAGCATCTGCAAATACATCTTGTCCTTTCTCATCCCTGTGGCAGAGCAGCCAGATGAAACACAGGGACTGTGGAGACAAAATCGAATTTAGCAACAAAATAAACAGCATGGGGGCACTCTACTGATTACAGTACACCTCTTTATAATTTATGCATTAATTCCTCCCAAGGTTTGAGATTCCCTGTCTCAGAAGGCCCATATCCCTGCACTCCAGAGATGCAGATGCCAGAAACACTACCTTGACCCAAAGATCCAGTTTTCCAACAAGCGCATGAGGTCTGACTAACCCCAGTAGAGCTCCTCTTTGTTATGCGCTCTTGTCCGTCCCCCGGAGATGCACAGCCCAGCACCATTCCTTCCCACACTCAATCATTCTTCCCAAATCCAGTGAAGAACGTGTCAGACTGTGAAGCATCTGCCTGTAGTATCATCTGCCCCCAAGGCTGCTCTAAAATCAATCCAAGCATTAATAAGAGTCGTCAGCTACTGCAGCATATATATCCAGGAGCTGAAAGTCACTGTTGTGTCCATATTCACAATGCCCTAGGACCATTTATTCCTGCCCCTCCCTATGCTAGAAACAGAGGCTGTGAGCTCAGAACACCCAAGAAGGAAGCTCAGAAACCATGGTTAGACCCATCTGATCAAAGCTGGATGTGCAAGGGCAAACAAAGAAACCATCTGAGCCAAGCAGCAGTACCACTCTTGGGAGAAACTGGAAATGAGAAAAAACAGAGGGCAGAGAAGAGACATCACATGCAAGGGAATGGCTGCTATGTCACCATACACAAATTGGCCTTAATTATGTGTATAAACGCACCAATAACCACGGATTTGCTGGCTGTGTTCTTGACTTCAAATATTGATGCTTAGGAAGAGCTGAGATCAGGATATCTGCTGGTGGATTAGGCTACAGATTGCTCAGTCATTACCCATGGCCGAATCACCTGGCTTGGACTGCCTTCCTCCAGAAAGCTCTGAAAATTGGCAGAGGATGCCTCTCAGTGCCAGCTAAGGATTTGTTGTGTAGGTGATGGATGAGGAAGTGCTGCCCTACACCCAGGAAGTGCTGTATGCATGGGGCATGAACTGAGTGCTATCAGTGCAGGAGGGGACCAGTATCACAGCAGAACTAAGGCAACAGTAAAAATGAGGCTGTGTCCAAACAAGGTGATATCCAAGGGCAGAGAAGGTGTGTGACTGGGGGAGTAGATGGCCACTGGGTGCCTGGGAAAATCCAGAATCCTTCTCCCATGCCCTGACCCAGCTTTCTCAGTTTCTCCCATACCCCATTCCCTCCCATCCCATCCCACCTCCTCTACAAGACAAGGCTGGGACAAATGGACTCAGAAGCAGCTTTTCATATTTTTTGTTTGTTGTTTTTTGGTTTTTTTGTTAGTTTTTTTTTAAATAAGAAATTTATTGCAAATATAGAAATTGATTTTCTCCATACAGGAATCTCCAAGTTGAGGAAAAACGATTTCGTGCCATTCAGTTTTAAAACAGGAAAAGAAAATAGAGGGGGGGGGGGGGGGGGGAAGAAAAGAAGGAGAAATAAAAATCTAAAAGAAAGGCAAAAAAAAAATAAAAGAAGAAGAAGAAGAAGAAGAAAAGAACATAAGTCCAACTCAAATTTGTCCATACACAACCGGGGGGGGGGTCACAGGGTTGTTACGGAAGGAGGAACACCAAAGAGGCCACAAGGAGCCAGTCCCAGCAGCTACCTCCCAGGCCCTTCCTTACAGTAAAGGGCTGACACCCCCAGCTCTGTGCCTGGCAGCTGCCCGCCCCTTTCCCACCCCCTCGCCCCAGGTGCTGTGCTTGTGAATGGACCAGCCGTACCAGCCCTGGTGGGTCTGGCCTGACCCGGCTGGCCTCTTCCTCTCCTCCCTAGGAAGGTGGAGAGCAGGCAGCGGGGGCAGGCCACCCAAGAGCAAGGCCTCACAGTGGCGGTGGTAGTTATGGGGGAGGCAAAGGCCAAGCCAAATGTGCAAGGATGGGGCAGACAGAAGGGAGGACTCTAAGGGGCAGAAGGGGTGATTTACCTCCCGGTGGGGCAAGGAGTAAAGGAGGTGCCCACCCAGTAGGAGAAGGAGAAGCCAGGCAGAGATTGCCCCCTCTCCACCTGGGGATGGGGGCTGGGTTGGGGCAGCCCCACAGAGAGCTGCCCTGGTGGGACTGCACATGGAGAGGTATAAAGACATCTCCCCACAACGTGTGGCAGGGGAAGTTGAGGGGACGCAGACCAAAAATGCCCCTCACAGTACAAGGCCAAAGCGGCTGGAGGGATGGGGTACAGGAGTGCGTGCGTGTGTAGCGGGGAGGCAACAGACCCTCCCCTCTGCCCCTTCTTCGGGGAAAGACCCAAAAACACCTGCCTCAGCTAGGATGGGCAGGGGAAGCTGAGGTGGGGCAGGCTCTGCCAGCCCTACAAGAGACCCTGGTAGCCCAGTGGAGGGTGGCACTCAGTGTCCGTCCCACACCAAGCCACCCTGAAGATGCTCCCTTCTGCTCAGACGGTGGGACAGCAGCAGGCTGCCTCCAGCAAGAGGATGTGGCTCCATGAGGCTCTTCTTGCGTGCAGCTTGTGCTGAAGGAGGTGGTGATGGTGGAAGGGGTGTTCTCCAGGCTCCCAGAGGCTGTGTATTCTTCCAGACGCAGCTGAGCTTTCTGGTCAGCAACAAGCATGGCAAATGTGATTTCAGGGCCCTGGGTCCAGCTCCTGCCTGTGTGGCAGCTGCCTGCCCTGTAGTGCTGAGCTCTGCCCTACAGAGAGGGGCCACAGCTTGTCATGAAGTCTGCCCAGCTTTTTTCTTCAGGCACTGCTGACTTACTCCCCACCTCCTCTCACACAGCCTCCACCCCTGCACTCAACCCTTTCTTTTGCTGGTCCCTTTCTTCCTTTACCATCCCATTCTGTTCAGTGTGGCCATCTCTTCCTCTGGTCTTTCCAGCCTGTCCCTCTTCTCCACCCTCTCCATCCCCCTCTATCTGTCCCCTCCTTGCCTCCCCATTCCTTGGTCCCACCACACCTTCCTCACCCCTGCTGTGTCTGACCCTCCTCTCCCTTCCTCAGTGCCTTTTCCCCCTTCCCTCTGGCATCTCCCCCTCCTTCCCCCAAGCCTGCCTGGCAGAGCCTCCTCCAGGAAGGCAGGCTGATTAGCATTGCAAACACACAGAGGCTTCCTCAGCCCAACATAAATCTTCATTTGTCAGTCATGAATATTTCATACCTGCCTCGGGAGGGATTTATTCAGCATGGAAGAGTGGGGAGGGGGAGAGAAGAACATGGCACCACAGCATAAGGTGGGATAGCACTGACAGAGCTCTGCCCCATGGGAACAGCATGCCTACAGTCACCTTCACTCTTCTGCATGCAGGAACCCAGCCCAGGCTCCTGGCCCCTGCTCCCCCCACCACCCCAAGGCTGTTCCTGGGGGAAGAAGGCAGGTCGGCACCTAACCTCATTCTTTACCCTCCACTTTTTCCAGTGAGGTGAATTAAACCCCTGTTTTCTCTGCCAAGAGTCACCAACCCAGAAATAAAGTGTGAAAGGGGCTCATTCTGGTTCTGCCCCATGGATCCACTTTGCCCTGTGAGAAGGCAAGGCTGAGGAACTCTTGCCAAAGCCAAGACATAGAGGGCTTAGAAACTCCAAGCAGTCTATCTGAGCTTTTTCCCACCAAAGAGGCCTTAAGTGTTTCATCATGCCCTGCTCTCTACCAGGGCCACCCATGGGAGAGGAGGGGTAGAACAGACCTAATCCACAGCTCCCTGCTGTCAATGAGATGAAATTGGTGGGAGGTCTTCTAGTGATTGCAACCAGCTCCACATCAAGCTTTCACTGTATTTCACTGGTTTCCCTGCAGCTGAAGCACTCCTTGTTCCCCCAAGAATAGCCTTGCTTGTAGATCTGGGGAAAGAGCAACCAGGACATGGGGATGGTAGTGACCATTTCTCTTATGAGATCTATATTGATGGGCCTCATTCCTATTTCTAAGTAATTAGGAGAAATGGTGACCACTAGCAAGAGCAGGCCTTTGCTATATAACACATCCCCCTTCACACACAAGACCCTGAAAAGCAGCTGAGAGACCACATTTGGGACAAGGGGAGGGGGACACTGAAAAGAAGAAGGAATGTTTTTTGTGGGGCTGATTGGGTTGGGTTCTCTTTGGGGTGTGTTCCCTCCCAAAATGGTAGGAGTCTCTCATAAAATCACATCAGGATGAAGGAAAGGAGAAGGAAAAACAGGGACAAGGACCAGAGAGACTTTGGGGGAGGAGGTTAAATTCCAACAAACTGGCACATACACAACAGGTGTTTGCTCAGAAAAATACAGTAAAATCATCATGCAAATAGAACGTTAAATCTGCTTTCCTCCAACAGGGCTGGCATCACTTTGTGAGCCCTCATCCCTGGGGAGGGAGCAGGACAAGGAAGAAGGGAGGAGGAAGGAAGGTGGGACACTTTGTTCCCTTTCCTTGCCCTCTTCCTCCCACAGAACAGTCCATCTTGTGCAAACTTCACCCACTGGTTTGGAGTGGGGGGCTACAGTTGGGAGAGAAATGGCTTGTCCTTCCTACCCAGCCTTACCCCCACCACAGGCAAAAGAAGGGCCTGATGATAGCTGTATCCCTGACCTTTCTTTTCTGCCTCATTGGGGGTGATGGGGGGAGGGAGCAGAAACCATTACAGGTTAACGCTCTCCCCAAAAGTATAGACTGAGTGGAACTGATTACAAGACCGTACAGCAGAGAAGCACGGAGAGGGAAGAGGTGGGGAGAGGAACAGGACTCCATCCCCCCGTGCCTATCATCCCTCATTTCCTGTCCAGTTCTGTGCCCCAGCTATTAGTCTTTCCTGCTTGGCTGGTTGCCATGCTGAAAGACCTTTGGGCCTGCTCCATGTGGTAGCTGGAGAGGCTTCTGCCTAAATGCCGAAGCATGTCTCACAGCATTTATCTGTCTTGATTTGCTGCATTGTCCCAACATGGAGGGACGCCTAGCAGCAGTGATGTGACTTCCCTTCATCCTCATACACATACACACACACACACACACACACACGTGCACACACACCCCTTCTCTGGGTTGGACCGGCTCTTACAGTGTGGAGTCAGTCCCACGAATACCCATGGACTCAAGGCAAAATGATACTTTGACTGTGGGGAAGCAGTCTGATGGCGAAGGAGGCTGAGGCAATGGGACCAGGACCTGGCTGAGGATTGTTACCATCAGCATGCCTACAAGGAAGGAACCCCATGGGTCTTCACAGGTTTAGACCTTGGGGATTCCCCCTCTGATTTTCGCACACCAGGCTACTGCTACTCCTCACTTACAGAAGATTAAGTCATGTCACCTGTGGCACAGAAACCAGCTCTCACAGCTGGCAGTGCTACTACCTGACAGATAACAGGCAGATTCTCTGCAGGCAGCATGTAAATCCCTCCCAGAGAAGCTCCTGCACCCTCATCCTTCTCTGAGGGCCCCCCAAAACACTGAGGCTTCTAAGGAGCACCTCAGAAAGAAAATAACCACTTAGGAAAGGCCAACACAGCACAGGCCCTCATCCTGATAGAGGTGAACAATTGTCAAGAATTGGGGTGTTCTGCTCATGGAGAGGAGGCCCACTGTGCTGCATAAAGACTCACTCAGCAGGTAGCACCCCTGCCTGACAAGAAAACTGGGGGAGATAGTGCCAAGGTTGTGCTTTGTTGGGCTATTCAGAAATGGGATGAAGTGGAGGGGGTAGTAGGCTCATTCCCAAATCTGTGGTAGGTCTTCTATCCAAGGGACAGAGGTTGGGACATAGCAAGTGAAATCACTTGCCAAGACATTAAAGGATCCCTAAGAAAAGTTTGTCACAGCTAACTGTGAGGAGGTGGAGGATTTAGGAAGTGATAAGTTGCTTTGCCTCTAATGAGGGCCTCTAAGTATTCAAAGGGGCACTGCCATCCAGAGTCTGGTATCCGCTTCACAGCGTGGCTGCACACACAAAGGGGCCTTCTTCTGGAGCCATCCCTCTTGGGCTACTCCCAGTCCCCAGTCTCACATCCCTTTAGTTTCCTGTGCTCCTGCCTTCACCCTAGGCTGTCTCCTATCCATGCCAGTGTCCATGGCCTATTCAAGAAGAAGCCACTTGATGGCTTTTCTGTCAACCCAGTGAGGTGAGCAACTGAAATCCTATTCTTCACATCCACCTGCAAGTGAGGATGGGTGATGCCCTTCTCCTGCACAGCTACCCATCCCACATTCCATGGTGTAAGTCATTTGGGAAGAGCTGCAGAAGCTTCGTGTAGTACTTGGTCTGCTCAGCTCCTCTCAGGTCCCTACCTCATAGTAAGGGAGGCATGAACAGAGAATACTAAACCTATTGCACAAGGGCAGCCTGAGCATAGATATATATGGTGGGGAGGACCTCTGACCTGTGACAATTGTGGAGAGGTGGGAACCCTTTACACCTCTGAGAGACTGGACCTTTCTGCCTTTTCCTCCACCACTCCTTGAGGACCTGGCTTGCCATGACAAAAAGCACATTCATACACCCCCACCAGCTGGCAGAAAACTAGCTCTGAGCAGGCCTGGAGAGTGCCTACCATTCCAAAATTGCTGGTGTTCATCAGCAACGTTGTGACAGGAGAAGATAAGGAGGAAGAACAGCAAGGCCACAGAGCCTGTTGTGTGGCAGGTCCTACCTCCCTTGAGCCTTTGCACCTCCTCTCCTTCCTCCAAGGAGGATGGAGGTTCATAAAGTATCTAGACAGAAAGTACAAGCCTAGGGAGCCCTAACAGAGAAGGATAGGGAAGAGGAAAAGGAAAAGAAGTGAGAAAACGTCTTCCAGGAAATCCCACCTATCTTGGAAGGGGACCAGAGAGAGAGAAAAGCCTCCACTGCCAAAGGAAATAAAGGAAAAAAAAAGTGATGGAAGATTGGAAAAGTATGTGTGTCAGGTGGGCAGAGAAGCTTTCTAAACCAAAAGCTTTCTCCCCTCCCACCCAAAAGAAAAATCAGCCCTCAACAGGAACAGAAAGAGCAATAGTTCACAGCTGAGTTTCATGTCCACAGAGTGTCCATCCCTGCCCTTCCCCTGCCACCACCGCCACCCCCTCCCGGGCCGTTCCCACCCACCCACACTCCAGTGTTGTTACCACAGTGTCAGAGCAGGACGCTCCTCCCAACCATCTGCAGGCAGAACAATGGTCCCCGTAACACAGTAGAGACAATTCGGTGTGTGTGTGTCTGTGTGTGTCTGTGTGTGAGAGTTTTCTGTTGTTGTTGTAAACTTTAAGAAATGATTTTGTCAGTTTTGTATTTGTTGGGAGTATGTTGTTGTTGGTTTATTTTTCACAGTCAAGTGGCATTTTTTTTCTGGTTTTTGGGGGAGGGTCTTGTTTTGTATTGTTTCCTTGGAAAGAGCAAGGGAGAGTCACAGCTTCTGCTGAGCAGAGACTCCTTTCCAGTAATCCAGGATGTCATGCAGATCCTCATCCTTGGCAAACTGAACTTTCTTCCGCAGGGCATGCCCAGCTGCCATGTAAACCTCCTCCCTATGGTGCTTCTTGTAAGGCCGGAATCGCTCCCAGATCTTGTGGGTGCTCTCTGATGAGTACTCAGGGCTGGAGGAGTAGCCTGAGAAATAGTGTCTGGGGGAGAGCTGCGAGTATGTGGAGTCTCGCTTGGACCGTGAGAGTGGCTTGAGGAATGACACCCGCTGGCTCAGGGTGTCAGCACTTTCCTCATAGTACAGGGCCGGGAAGGAGTGACGGTGCTCACTGCAATGGTAAGAAGGCTTGACCTCCAAGTGGTGGATGGTGCCCGGGGACACCAAGGGAAGACGATCCAAAGGGCTGTTGAGTGGGCTGCCCTTCTCAATGTATTTGGAGTCAGACTTGCTGAGTGGTGGGTGGTCAGGTACATCCAAGCTGAAGACCTTGGCGCTCTTGATGGAGCCACTAGAGGAGACACTGCAGGTCTTTCTGGCCACAGCAGCATCAGCACTGAGCTGGCGTTGCAAAGGGTGGTGGGAGCTTTCCTTGTAGGGTGGGGAGAGAAAGCTGGGCCGCTCTAGCCCACCCGAGGAACTAGCTGGGATGGACTGGCACTCAAAGGCCATGTCTGAGTCAACACCAGTCCCACCACCCAGGAAGGAGGCTGTGTCCAGCTTGAGGGCATCAATGCAGTTGTTGATGATCTGGTTGACCTTGTCTACCTCCTTGGCTATAGTAGAGATCTCAGCAGCTGAGCCTTGCCCATTGTCAAGCTCCCTCAGGTCCTCATCCCGCTGGGTTCGTTCCAGCCCATCCCCACCACCAGTCCGCACCTCAATGTAGTTACCTTTAGTGGTGACTTTAGGAGTCTCAATCCCAGCCTCCATTGACTTTGATGGGGGCAGCTTCTCCCCAATCATGGAAGGGATGGAGGACATCCGTGAGACAGGGATGACTGGTGGCTCACCCAGCTTCTGGGAAGGATGGACCATGGTACTGGTGTCAATATCTGATCCATAACGCATTTCCAGGATGGTCTTTTTGACGTTGAGGGACTTCTGTTTCTCCTCCTGCATCCTCCTCTTCCGCAGGCAGTAGTACACCACCCCTAGGACAATGACCATCCCAAAGAGGCAACCCAGGGTGGTCATGATATAGTGTGTGGTAGTGGACGTACTGGAAATAGGGTCCTCCCTGCCTTTACTTCGGGTTGCAAAGGTCAGGCAAGTATGGTTGTAGCGCCTGTTGTTGCGAATGGAGGCCACACAGAAAGTATAATCAGTGTGGGCCTTCAACTTGTTGACAGTGACATATTCTTTCTTGCTCTTCAGTGTTGCTATGTCAGAAACGTAGCTGTTATTGTATTGGACCAGCACATACATCTTACTGTAGGGCATGGGGATGGTTACCATCAGGATGGCTGAGGTGATGGTGACATCATGGAGCTTGATGCTGGGACTGAAGGAGGAGTCAGTGGTGGAGGAGGCTGGAGGCTTGACTGAGAGGAAGTCCCCAGGGCTGATGGCAGAACCCTCATCCAGGTCACGCTGGGAGTCAGGTGTATAAGGGGTGGGGTTGACCCTGGAGAGGGAGGGGATGGTGCCACCTCTGCACATGGACTGGAAGATGGTGATGGCATTGCGGTTGTGGTGAGGCCGAGGTACCAGAAGTGGGTACCCAGCGAACTCCCGAGGAGTCTCACACTGAAGCCGGTCATAGTTCTTGGTGACATTGTTGAAGAGTGCCAGCCAGTTAAGAAAGCTGTAGAGACTACAGTCACAGTTGAAGGGGTTGCCAGCCAGTTCACACACCATCAGATTGCTCAAGCTGGTGAAAGTGTTCCCCTCCAGGCGGCTGAGACGGTTAGATGACAGGTCAATGCTAATCAAGCTGGGGCACTCAGAGAAGGCAGATGGGGTGACCAGCTCAATTAGGTTGTGCTGTACAAAGAGGAACTGGAGACGGGCCATGCCCCGCAACATGCCCTCTGTCAGGTTAGTGAGTTTGTTATAGCCCAGCTGTAAGACCTGAAGGTTTGACTGGCCCATGAAAGCCCCATCCTCGATATAGGAGATTTCATTCTTGGTCAGGTTCAAATCAGTCAGGTTGCCGAAGCGGTTGAGGGAGGAGTACAGCACCACTTTGAGCTTATTCTCGTTCAGACGCAAGTCATGCACTGTGCTGTTGATGTGCTGGGGGATGGTCTCATATGGGGGCTGGTTCTGGCTGCAGATGGCCAGCCACACATAACCTTTGTCCCCCTCAATCAGCCAGCAGTCACCTCGCACAGTGCCAGGGGAAAACAAGCAAAGCAGGGCAGCTGCCCACAATCCCAGGCACAACATGGTCTGCAGTGGTGCCCTCATCAGGATGGAAAAAAAAACCAACAAAAACCAGCCCCAAATCTCAGGAGCACTGCAAAAGCAAACTAAGGGGCAGAGGCAAGGGAAAGGGACACTAACTGGGGTTTAGCAATGGAAGGGCATGAGCACCCCAGTCCTATTGGGTGTCGTCACCATTATTTCTTCCTGCCCTCTGGGTCAAGCCAGGTGCATGGAGTAGGGGGAACACATGCAATCTGCTTCCAGCACACCCAAAAGCTATGACCATGGATGATTGATCTGGAAGGGAACTACCTTGTGCTTCTTTTCTAAACAAAAATTCAGGCTGAGGATAATGAATCTTCTTTGATGCTCATGAGCAACTTGCCCACCTTTTTCACTTTTCTCCCTCCCACCCACCTCCCACCCACACTGAACCCACCCCAAAATGAACCCAAGTCCTCCCCCCCTCTAGTCTTCCCCCGCCCCTCCACGGTGTGATTTGGAAGAACAAGGCAGGGCTGCCTCCTCTGTCGCTCACACTCCCTCGGTTCCTCCTCCTTCTCTTCCTTTTCTCCCGGGTTCTCTCTGAGAAGCTTCAGAGCTTCAGATCAAACATGTCGAAAACAAAAATACAGAGAGGGAAAGAGCAAGTGCACACGAGAGAGATCCATCTGTCACTGGAATCTGGAAAAGAAAGCACAGAGGAGACGAGAAGAGGCATCAGTTGGAGGAGCCTTTGAGATAAGAATATAGGCAGCAAGGTTTCATGAGAAAAGGGGAGATGGGGAAAGACAGCATTATAAGGGGTGCAAGCAAGAGAGAAGCGGTACTGCCTGCCATGCTCATAAGCCTTTGAGAAGGGAACCTTCACGATGTATAATCTCGTATCAGGGGTATGCAGAAGGGTACCTGAGCTCCCTTAAGAAACATTCTCCCACAGCCAGGGACGTGGGAGAAGGCAGCGGTGTGGGGGTAGAAGGGAAAGGGGAGGGAGGGTGGGAAACATAAGGCTGTTATTGCGGGGGCTCAAAACTCCTAGTGTAAACAAAGGCAAGCCCCAAGCACAGCCAAAGCCACAGATTTTCAACTGCCTGAAAATGATGTAAACAGAATGCATGAAGCAGGGAAAATGCAGACAAGCCTCCCCCCGTGAAAAAAAAATCCCACTTTTCTGTTTGTTTCCTTCCTTCCTTGATGCAAGAGGGATAAATAATTCAAGCCACGTGTAACCACTTGTGCTCTAAAAATTGTTCCTGCCTCTTGGTGCAGGGACAAGGCTGTTGAGGTGAGCCAGCCTGGCTTGAGCACGCTGGCGGGGGCAGGGTGTAGGCAGTGTGTCAAATATGAGCCTCTAGTCTCCCACCCAGCAATGCCAGCAGTCCTGCGCTCGAGCACATCACCCACCTACCTCTGCACCAAAGAAAGGTGCACAGCTTCCACCTTCCTACTTTGCCACCTCTCCTTCGGGGCTATGAGCACACCTCTTTTGTGGGAAAGGACACCTTACAGGGATTAGTGGCAAAGTGACATTTGCTTCGATGTATTTCTGGGCTCTGGGCAAGCTCCTGGTTCTGACTAGGAAGGGCAGCCTGGAGCACCCTTCCCTCCAGCTACAACTTCAACCCTTCTCCCACTGTGCTGAGACAGGAGCCTGGCAGGGGTGTCCTCAGGCAGCGCAGAGGAAATATTTTCATACAGTAGATAGAACATGTGGGCACTATGTTATCTTTTTTTTTCATTTTTAGGAAAAAAAAAACCCAATAAAAAACAGAGAAAAGGATTCTTAGTTAATGAAAAATAAAGATCCCCTCTTGCCCCTTTTATTTTGGGGGGAGGCTGCTCACTAAGGATATTGCTGAAGCTTTTGCTGCAAAAACTGAACCAATTTCTAGCACAGAGACACAAAGGGCAGAAATAAAATGAAGGAAGATAAATGGAGGAGGAGTGAACCCTTGAGGAACAAGGCTTACGTCTGTGGAGAAATCTGAGCTGATTTAGGTCTGTGGAATTACCAGGCCAGCTGGATTAAAGGATCAGAGATAGTGTCACAGAGAAACACTTAAATATTCAATAATCCAAAAAGTAAATCCAAGATGGAGAAGGGGAGGGGGAGAGAGCTAGACCAATGGAAAAGACGAAAAGAAAGACTCTGTTCCCCACAGCTCTTCTTCTGAGGCTGCCAAACTCATGTCATTTATGGTTGTCATATGACGGCCTCCAGCTGCTGCCTCAGCTTTGCATCAGCCAGCACTGAAGCAGAAGGCAGAGGTTTTTACACTCTGTTGCTTTGTTTCTCAGCCTTATAATCCAATGAGAAATAATTTCCTGACACTGTCTCCCCAGATGCATCAGATAGGAGGCACATCTGGCTCTCCACAGTTTGGGACCCACAGGCCTCTGATATTCCTCAGTGCCAACCCACTGCCTTGTCCCACCTTTTCCAGAGGTGACTCCATGCAGAGATACAGGCAATCCCCCACACCATTTCTGTCTCTTTACCTTCCTTTCTAATGCTCCTTCACTTTTTCTGGTCTCTTCCACTGAACAAAAGAGTGGCAGATACTATCATGCTTTTTGTATATTGGTGCCTGAAGTATGTCCATGCCAGGAGATGCCAGGGGTAGCCCTTGACCAAGCAGTGAAAACCTTAGCCCAGATTTTAGCCAGCATACTTCTCTGAGAATTATGCTTTGGCCTGTCTGTCTCACCTCACCAAATACCCTGCACAATATCCAACTCCATACAGGAACATCCCAGCCTGCTTGGTTTGACCCCTTCTGGTAGGGAAGGCTGCTCCAGATGCTGTGCTGAAGTCATCATTGCCTGGTGTAACTAGTTCATGGTGCACAGGGGGAAATTCTGAGGCCAGGACCACATTCTTCTGTAGCAGACCCAGCAGTCACTGAGAGCCACCCTAACCCACTCAGGGAGCTGTACTCAGGCAGCCCAGGGAGGGCTTGAAAAGGGAGATGTCTTAGCAGCCTGGAAAGGAAAGGGGTTGCTAGGTTAGGGGATGGTTGGAAATTAAGGTGGTGTTTATCCTTGCTGTGTGTCTAAAATAAGGGGACCATGCAGAGAAGACCTGCTTCCTGTCTACCTTCTACCTTGGCTGTGCAACCTTGCCTCAGCCACAGGCCAAAGGAAGGGCCAAGCCATTCCTCAGGCCAAACTCATTGGTCCCTTTCGGTCCCCAAGGTGGCTATGTACAAAAAATACACAGACCCTGCCATTCTTCCCCCAATGGCTCCTGTCTCCCTGCTGTCACACTGGTTTTCAGTGCACCAAGGCCAGACCAATCTGTGGCACCCTCCACCCCTGCCCATGGCCCAGGACCCGATTTCAGCTCAGCCTAGTGCCATCAGTCCCTGTCGCAGCAATGCCATAGGAGTGCCAGTCTCCAGCTCCACCACAGCCATGCCTTGCCCTTTAGGGAGCAGCTGATCCCTCACACTGGCAATTCACAGGCAAGGGGAGGCCAGGGTTGGGAGCCAGCACCATGCCCTGCCTCAACTGTCTAGAGCCAAATGAACATACATCAGATAGTGTTGGAGTCCAACAACACAAGGAAGCAACACCCGGTCCTTTCTGCTGGCCTTAAAGGTGCTGACAGTGGAGTTGGCTGTTTCCATCCCTTGCTTCTCAGGCAACAGAGCAAGAAGACACAGGGGTGGATGGTGGGCAGGGAGAGCAAGGGCAAGCAACTCCAGCCTAGAGAAGAGCCAAGGAAGGGGGACGCATGAGTTGTGGAGAGCCTGGTTTGGAGGGAGGCTGTGGTTATGGGCAAGGAAAAAAGTTGGGACACGAGATCTGTTTTATAGGGCAGATGCAGCATCACCACCCCCATGTGCTGGGCCTACCCAGCTGTAGGGTTCCAACACTCTTCAGTGTAACCCAAGATGGCTCTTACAATGTGCCCTTGGCTCCTGGCAATCCTCATGTATGTGAAAGCATCAAGGAACAGTAGTGGCATTATGCCCATGAATGGCTGTACCTTCCTTGGCTGGCACAAAGTCAGCCCATCAGCTCCAAGATCCTAATGATTTTCCTCTGGTTTAGTCCCTACTCATGGATGCCTCAATGCCATTGCACCAGAGTGTTCGGAGAAGAACAGAAGGCCACAGGGATGGTTCCCCTGTTCAGAGGAGAAAGGAGCGAGGGCAAAATGGAGGGAGGATAGCCCCAAATCTGAATCAGGATCTAGATGTCCTGATAGCCACAGACAACCCTTTGGCTCAGGAATCAAGGTGGCACAGGGGCGACACAGGAGTACAGTCAGTAGTTATGTGACCAGGTATGAGGGCAGGTTAAAATGCAACCATTGAAAGTGTGGAAAGGCATGGTATGAGGGACAGAGACAAGCTGGGGGCTGAGGGAGTAGAAGGACCATGACTGAGAGAGGATACAATGTCTAGGGGCCACAGCAACCAGAAAAACCACATACAGCAGCAATTTGGGCCTAAAATTCTGACCTTGTAAACCTTGTACTCCTGGGGCCCAGTGCACGGGAAAAGCCAGCACTTAATTCTACCATTGCTTAAACGGTGCTAAGAGCCTCCCATTAGAAATGCATGCATTAAAACCCTGCCAAACACTCCTGGCTCCTCTGGGGACACCCCAAAACCAGGACAAAGCTCCTGCTGCTTTCTTATGCTTTGTGCTGCAGCTGGGCATCAGCCCTCTTCCCAGTTCAGTGTGCTGCCTGCTCCTGGCGGGCCTCAGGGCACAAGCACCATCTCCAAGGGACCCTGCCTCCCCCATCTTGGCTTCAAGGTCCTTCCAGGATTTCTCTAACCACCTTCTGAAAAAGGAGCCTTTCCCAGGGGTGCTTGGTACTGGGAGTTGGTGCCTTACTTGAAGGAACTCTCCAAGCCTGCTGGATAGTTTCTGTAATACACACTGGTCTGAGCATCACTGCAGCTGCTTCAAATCACCACCCAGAAATGGTTTTTGCTTTTCCCCCTAGCTATAGTGAAAGGACAGTGCTGTGGGAGAAGCTCGCAGCATGGGTGCAGCACTTACACAACAGCAGCCCTTTGCCTCTCAGCCCCACCGCTTCCAGGGGTGCTCCCATTTGTTGCAGAACTTACCATCAAGTCATGCAGCAAAGAACCTGTGGCTGTGCCCAGAGGTGCTCCAGAAGCCCTGAGAAGTTTGGGACCAAAGGAAGAGGGAGCAGGAAGCTTTAGGACCTGTGGATTTGTGACATGGAAGACATTTGTGTGCATGTGTGTGTGAGAGAGAGAGAGATAGTGTCTTCTACTGCAGCTTCTCTGATGTCCACCAAGGGTTGAGCTCACACAGCACTCTTTCTTTTAATGGGGTTCTGTAAAGGTTTGTCTCTTGCTTTCTCTCTTCTCTAATTTACCCCCCAATTTTCATGAAACACATAAGATCTCAGCACCTCTGAGATCCATCCCAATGTTACATTTGTTTGAAATTGGCCCTGTAGCTTCAAAAATCTAGAGGACAGAGGAGCTGGCTTAGGCATAAACTTAAAAAGAAAAAAAAAAAAAAAGCTGTAAAGCCAGCCTAGAAAGCCATGCAGCAAAAAGTGTTTTCATGTCACTAACTAGACAAAGCCCTCATCCCTTAAAGGGGTTGAGCTGGTATCAGTAGGTCCTGCTGAAGGGCGGACACTCAACATTACAGGCTTTGTGAGTTTTGGCAGAGTCCTGCTGCAAGAGAAATCTCATGGTTCAACTCTGGGCAGGTTCATTTCACCGAATACAATCCAAAGGGCCTGCTGAGAGAAAAATCATCCCTCTGAAAGCTGGGCTGGCCTTTCCATGAGTTGGGAGAAAGCTTGCAGCTCCCAAACTCCAGCTGTCCCTGACACGAGGAAGCCCAAAGCACTAGGATCCCAGCAGGACACTGCGGTGAGGAAGCCCACAAAACCACACAGGATCTCAGCTGCTTCTCACAGGACACTGCTTCAAGGATGCTTGCAGAGCTCAAATTCCAGCCAGCAACGATGAGGCCCTGCAGAGAGGAAGGGCACAGGGCTAAAATACAGGCTGTAGGACTGCCCCAAGGACATGCTGATCTGCAGTCCTGCCCTTTAGCCAGTTCACGACATGCGAAGGGTTCAGGTGTTAACCTGAAGTTACCGTCTGCCTTACACGTGCACCCAGGCTCAAGCAAAGGCACAGGCATTGACTC
This sequence comes from Phalacrocorax carbo, assembly GCF_963921805.1. Classification (NCBI taxonomy): domain Eukaryota; kingdom Metazoa; phylum Chordata; class Aves; order Suliformes; family Phalacrocoracidae; genus Phalacrocorax; species Phalacrocorax carbo. The sequence continues at coordinate 57,910,473 of NC_087513.1, read as the reverse complement.
CAAACCTTTTCTGGGCCAAGCAGCTTAAAGACTAACCATGAAAAAAACATTGCTATGCTGTACATAAAACCCCTGCTCTCCCATCGCACCTCCCCAACAGTGATTAGATGCCTAATTTGTTAGGCAGCAAGAAAGAGAGAATGGGAAAGCTCAGGGGAGAAAAATGAAGCAGCTCAGAAGCATGAAAGAAAAGAAAGAGCTTTAGAAGCGTAAATCTTATTTTAGAGTGATAAATACTGGCAGAAAGGTCTTTCATATGCCAGTGGTTCCCTGGCAGGCCGGAGAGCCACCTTTGTTTTCCAAAGTTAAATGGTTACCTTTTATATTAATATGATTATTGAAGATTAAGGGGGATTTGCATCAAGCCAGCTCCACCCAGGTGGCCTGCAGCAGGAGCCCACAGGAATGTGTGCATGGTGCTAGGCTTGGGGAACAGCCTTCTCCAAGTAGAAGAGGATGTCAAGAGATTACAGGTTCCATAAAAAATATTAGCAGCAATAAAGTTGCCTTCATTGCTCTCCCTCCAGGGGAGAGGGGCCCTGGGAAATATCACTCCCCTTGGTGTCATCCCATGAGCCCAGGCACAAGGCAGTAGAAAGGCTTAGAAATAATTCCTGTTGGCAATGGGTAGGGAGCGTGGGCCCTGTGTGACTGCAGGGACCTGCCACAGGGAGCACAACAGCAAGACTGGCTCTGCCGGTGCACATGCATGGGTGTGCATGTGTGTGAGTCACTGTAGAGAAAGGGGTGGCAGTGTCGGCTCTGGCTCTGGCGGTGCGAGGTGGAGGGGGAGTATATGCAGAGGAGTTGCTATAGGTGATGGGGTGGATGTTCGGGCCGGGTGTGTACGTCAGTTAATCACTCTGTGAAGCAGAGAATGAGTGCTGCCTCCTGGGGGGAGGAATTGCCATGGGGAAACAGGCAAAGCGCTGGCTGTGAGTATATGGTGTGTTCATGTGTGTTTGCATGAAGCAGTTACTGTGGAGACAGCGGTGAGAGTGTTGGCTGTGTGTGAGGTGCCGTAGGGAACGGTGGGAGCACAGGTTGCGCATGGGTGTGCACGGGTCACGGGAGCGGACCATGGTTGTGTGAGTGTGCATACGGGAGAAGGGCTGTAGGAGAAGGGGTGGGAGCACTCCTTCCGTATCCATCCCCTGATGTGAATCACTGCCACAGGGCGCAGGGTGTGAGGGCCGGCTCTGTGCATGTGTACGTGGGAGGGAGTTGCTGTAGGGGACAGGGAATGACCTCTGCTCTCTGCGAGCTGTCGGGGGGAAAGGGACACGACTGGGAGCTCTGTATGAATGTGCGTGTGAGATGCTGCAGGTAACAGGCCAGGAGTGGGCGCTCTGGGTGCGTGGGAGGGAGCTGCTCTAGGGAGCAGGGTGGGAGCGCTGGCTCTGTGTGTGTGCGGGGTATTGCTGCAGGGGAGGGCAGCGTACCCGGCATGAGGCCAGCAGAAATTATTGGGCTGTATGTGATGTCACTGCGAAGACCTCCATCCCCTCAGGGTCACTGTGATGCCTCTGCTGTTCTCTGCTGGCCTTGCTGTCCTATTTCCTACTACAGCAGCTCCTGGCTTTCACTGGGCTGGCTGTGAACAGCAGATCCACAAGCCATTTGAAAGATGACCTCACTCATACCAAGCATACCTCCAATATTTCTGGATGCTAAATACACCCCCAGCAACCCAGTGGTGCCAGTTTAGAGTGCCCACAAACATGCTACCCTGCAGGTAGGGCATGGAAGGGGTTAATCCTTGCATTATAGCTCACTACTGCCTCTTGTTGGAGGGACTCAGAACCTAAGGAATCACATAGGTCCTGGGCTGGCTGAGGGCAGCAATCACTTTACAAGGTGCACTGGCGGCCAGTCATCCTGTGGAGGATACCTCCAAACCTGCAGACTCCTGTGGGGCCTAAGCATTGTCATTCCAGGATCCTTCAATGTGCTCTCACCTTCCACTCAACCTTCCCCTGGGCAGCCATCTGAGAGAGGTTTCCTCGCCGGCAGTGAGACCTCTCACCAAGTAGGACAAGCAGCCACCCCAGTACAGCTCCAGCATGAAAACTCCAGAGGTCAAGCCACCATTCCTGTGAAAGGAAGGTGCTGCCCTTGCGTGGCCTTCCCAGCCAGGGTGTCTCTGACAGTCACGTGTCATCACCCCAAGTCATTAGCCTGCAAGATGTCAAAAGACAGGACAGCTCCTGCGCTCAGGTTTCTTGCAAATGGAGAGTCAACAAGAAGCAGAATCTGTTACAGATGGCGATTCAAATATGGCAGATGCAGTTCTGATCTGGTGTGGGCAAAAGCAGAGGAAAGGTGTGGGGGGATATGGAGAAGCTGGTTCAGGTGACCCAACAGTGTAATGCTGTGGCAGCACAGGCTAAAGGGGACACCTCAGCCCCTCAAAGCTCTTCCTCTGGTCAATGAGTGCCTGGATTCAGCAAGGGGAGTAGCCCCAGGCTGGACAGGACTTTATGTTTCCACATGGCTGCTTCCACCTTCCCTCCATCCTCCACGCCCAGGCAACAGCACAGCTCAGCCCTGCTGGGGAGAGACCCTCCTCCCGGCCAGCTCGCCCACCTATATTTCAAGCTAACATCTGACATGCATTTTGACACAGCCGTGCCTCCCCTCTCTTTCCCCCAATACCTTGCCTTGTTTAGAGCCTGTTTTTTTCTTCCATTGCCAAAACACAATGACTGTTATAATTAACAGATTATCTCAGTACGACAGCTGCAGTCCTTTGAAAATTAGGTTGAATAACAGGATCCTGCCGTATGGTAATTTCTTTTCATCTCTCAAATATTTTCTCTCTCTCACTCTCGTTTCTACCTAATTTCTTTTTTTCTTTCTTTCTCCCCCTCCTACCTTTCACCAGCTCCCTGACTGCATGAGTGATATCTTAGGGGTGAGACAGGCTGAACATGCTCTCTCTAACCTTCATCAGCTGTTTTCATTTCTCTTCTTTTACTACCACACCTCACAGAGACGCAGATTTGCAAGTAGGATCATAAACATGTCAGGAAAAAATGTGCCCACTAGAGGCCATGGTCAAGGGGCCCTTTCTGAAGCCCCACTGGCTCAGAAAGACCACCCAGGAATTGCATGGGAAGGGGAGAAACCGGGATGCAGTAGCCTGAATCACTGCCTGCAACTTTCCCACTGGGAGCTGAGGGCAACAGTGTGGCTGAGTGGTCTGTACTGAGCTAGCCAGGGTGCTCTACCCACCCACCTACCCCGTCCGCCTCTTGCTGACTCAGTATCTTGCCCCTGACTCTCACCATTTGCTCACTGAATGGGGACTGGCAGTACTTATACGGCATCCTTCCCTCTTGCTAAGGCAAGAGCTCTGCCACTTACCACCCCCATCTCCCCATTATCCACCTACATCTGTCTCTCTACCGACTCAATCAACTCAAGCCAGCCAAAAAGCAGCTTGCTGGAAATTCGGGGTTTTAAAACCAAATAAGAACTGGTGCTGCTCCCAGCTGGACCCAAACTAAAGGCTCTGAAATCTCCTTCTCCAGGATTGGAGATCCCTTGGTCCCTGCTGCGAACTGGACCAATCCATTCACTGAAGTGGGTGGGCTCCTCGGCCTCTGCTTTGGGCAGACATGCTAGCACACAGCGTTTCACGCTGCGAGGATGACCAGCCAGACATGTGGGACAGATCTGTTGGGATGGTGCCCTGGATTTGGCAACTGAAGGGTTTCAAGTTCAACATGTTCTGGACTCAAGAAATCTGCAACTTTGTCATCAGCTGTACCAGGACCATTAGTGAATTATTCTCAATGCCTGGCTTGAACTCATGCAAAATGCCTTGATCCTGCACTGCTCATTTCAACCATGTCCTTAATCGATACATCATCTGTTACAATTAAACACTGCTTTTTCCTCTTGAAAAAACAGGGCAGTATTCCTTCATAACCACTCATCCATCACACCCTAAACCCACCTCTGCAGAGGCTAGCTCCAAGCTGAGTCCTGGGCCTCCTCCTGCCTC